>NC_000085.6:18564846-19208596 GCF_000001635.26 Mus musculus
TAAATATTTCATTGTATATAAATTAGCTGGGACTATTGAGCGTTATATAAAACCATCACCTCCATTTAATGTGGTTCATGGGTAGAGGAAGGAAAGATCCCTGAGAGATAATGTGGGAGGTGACAAAAAGTTGGCTGTGGGTGTGCTTTCCTGTTGAGTCTTATCCACATGTGTCACAATGGGAAGAAAATGTGTTATTATTCCCATGAAAAGCCCCCAGGAAATTTACTGTTAGGTTGCAAACTCAGGACAAACGGATACCTCGGGTGCCTATTTAAGGTATAAATGCCACTGAAGGAGCTGGAGGTTACTATGAAGATGTGGCCAAGTCCAAGGACCACACCACACAACCAATCCTACAAATGGCACAGAAATGGCATCAAGAAAGTCTGGTCACAGAGATACAAATCTCTTAAGGGGGTTGAACCCCAAGTTCCTGAGGAACCTTGCCTTTGCCAAGAAACATAAGAAAGGCCTGAAGAAGGTGCAGGCCAACAATGCAATGGCAGTGAGCACACACACAGAGGCCACCAAGGCCCTGGTGAAGCCTCAGGCCATCAAGGCCCTTGTTAAACCTAAGCCCATCAAGTCCAAGATGCCAAAGGACTCCAGCCACAAACTCGGCAGTCTGGATTTCATCGCTTGAGAAGAGGAGTCGAAGCTACATGGCCAAGACTCTGCCAACCCAAGCTCAAGGTTTAAACCAAGGCAGAGGCTGCAGCTCCAGGTAAGGCCCAGGCTTCATCTCCAGCTCAGGCTCCCAAAGGTGCTCAGGCCTCTGTGAAGGCCCCATAGAAAAGGCTCCTGCCAATGTGAAGACAGAAAGACTGCTGTGACACAGCTTCCTACACACTATTTGCAGATGGCCAGTGTCCTATGCTGTTTTTACAAGTGAACTTGGGGGCAAGAAAAAAAAAATCAGATGCTGCTGCCTGGTTCTCAGAATGGTGAGTACCTCTTACAGAGTGATCCTAGCTGATGTACCTCATGTCACACATGCTACCCTAAACATTTCCAGCCTTCCCTTCTCTCAGTCTTCCCTTCCCTGACTCCTATATAATTCATCCATTCTGTCTCCATGCTCTCTTGGTCTCTTGGTCCTCTTGGTTCTCAGGTGGTCTCTTTGCTCCCTCTGTCTTCACTTTCTGTCTCACTACACACACACACACACACACACACATACACACTGTCATAGTTAGGATTTTACTGTTGTGAAGAGACACCAAGACAAAGGCAACTCTTCTAAGCACAACATTTAGTCCGGGCTGGCTTACAGGTTCAGAGTTCCAGTCCATTATTATCAAGGAGGCAGCACAGCAGTGTCCAAGCCAATGTGAGGCTGGAGGAGCTGAGAGTTCTACATCTTCATCCAAAGGCAAACGGGAGAAGACTAGCCTCTAGGCAGCTAGGAAGAGGGTTTTAAAGCCCACATGCACAGTGACAAACTTCCAACAAGGCCACACCTCCAAATAGTGCCACTCCCTGGGCCAAGCATATTCAAACCACTATGTTCCACTCTGACTTGTTTAAACAAGTCTATGGGGGCCATGGCATACTACAAAATACATTTACTCTCTTAATCACTGCTAATTTCTTAGCTCCAGCTCACCAGCATGAATTGTCCTAGTAGACCCTTCTATTCTTGACTCTAAAGCCAGAGCCACATGGCCAAAGTTGCAGCGTTCTACTGCTTGCTGGGACTGAAACATGGTACCCTTGCTTTCTGTTTTCCAACTCCTTCACTAACTAACCTTGGCTATCCTGGAACTTTCTCTGTTGACCTTGAACTCACAGAGCTGCATGGCTCTGTCTACTGAATGCTGAGGTCAAAGGTTTGTACCACTAGGCCTGGACTTAAGCTTTTTCTCTACTTCGAATTTGCTCTTCACAGGCTGGCTTTGAACTCAAGAGGTCTGCTTGCCTCTCTCTCCTGGGATTAAAGGTGTGTACCACCATGCTTGGACCTAAGGTTAGCTGGTTGGGCTCTTGCCCCAAAGTCAGCCCTCTCTTAATTTGTTTATCTCCTTGAACATAGGATTCAGCTTCATTTCACTTCCTGGTGCCCCTTTATTACCATACATTTTATATTTTCCTTTCTCAGTGTGCTCCTTTTCATTAAAACACTCTTCATAAAAGTGAACCTTAATAACCACACAACAGAATTTGTACCAGGCTGTTTTGGGACTTCCTTTATCAGTGCAATTAATCTAAATCATTTCTCCTTAGCCTCAGGCAGACTATTCTAACAATGACAAAAATCAGCCATGTTCTTCAGCAAAATATCACAGAAACAGTCTCTAGGCCACATACCTAGGCAGTATCCAGGCAGATGTGGGACTGGAAAAGCTGAGAGTTCTATGTTTTCATTCAAAGGCAGCCAGGACTGGCTTCCAGGCTGCTAGGAAGATTCACCTGTTGTGTTGCTCCCACCCTCTATCTGGCAAAGGCTTAACCAATGTTTAGTCTACACTCACCTGAATAGCCATAATTACAGAGAACCTCAAGGGCTAAAATAGAGTCATCTGATACTTGCTAACTCAAGTCAGTATACTCATCTGAAAAAGTCTCAGTTATCCACAAACCTTGGTAAGGGCAGAACCGTGCCTTCCCTGTAACCCAGTCATATTTTAAAATCCCAACTATCAATACATATTTGGAAACAGAACCTTGAAAAAAATGATTAATTTAAGTAGAAGCCATTGTGGTGAGGCCAAGTACAGTTTACTGCTTTCCTCAAAAGAAAGAGAAAGGTGGTTAAGGGGCCGTGGGTAAGAGAAAGAGGGAAGTGGGTAAGAACCCGTGTCCCATCAGAGTTCTGGTGCTCTCGGCGGTGGACGCAGGGGTGGCACTCCACCCAGGGAGGAAGACAGGAGAGGGCAGGGGGAGAGGGGGGGCGCTGGATGGTTCCCACTCAGGCGAGAGTCCTTAGTCCAGTCCATGGCTGCAGCGTAGGAAGGCCTTCTGGCGGGCACTTATACGCAGCTCGTTAGGAGAAAGCCTATCCCATTGTTCAAGCATGGTGGGCCTTCATGATCAGAGCTAGTCTATGGTTTTAGAGCTTTTTTGTAGAAAGGCAGGGGAAAAGAGAGAAGGTAGAAAGAGAGAGAGAGACCGGGCATGGCCACATGGAGAGAGGGGAGAAGGGAAAGAGAAAGAGAGCTAGAGAATAAGAAAGGTGAAAGCTTAAAGAGAGAGAGAGGTGGGGCCAAGCAGTCTCTCTTATAGTAGGCTGGGCTATCTTCCTGTTGTTAGGTAACTGTGGGGAGGAGTCTAGCCAGAATGCCACAAGCTTGGGACATTGTCTACGTGACAGATAACCACGCGCCTCTCCTGTGGGGGCTGTGGGGACAGTAACTTTGACAGGAGCCAGGGGTCCAGGAGACTTGATTGAATGCCTTCTGTCCCATGTAGGTGGAAATTACCACCCACCAATCCCACCGGGGGTTCAAGACCTATGCTCAACTGGAGACCAGGCTCTCTGTGCATAGCCCATTGCCCCACAGGTGGTCATGCAGAAGAATAACTGGAGTACACATTCACAGAGAAGAGACATGTGCTAGCATACTGGGACCGCAGCCACTGCCAGTCTGAAGAGCAAACAATGTGGCCTCATTTTCACAGCCTCTGAGCTATGAAAAATCATGCCCCAGAAAACTAGGCAAACCTTCAGTGTAATGTCTCATTGTTATGCCTTGCTTTTTCCCACCATTAAATTCCACCCACCAAATAGAAGGCAGCTGTGACCAAAAAACGGGGCTGGTGTATTGGCTTCCTGGAGCATGGGACTCACACTCATGAGAACGATGACATGTCTCAACTAAGGTCACTAGGGGAGGGTGCTAAGGGGCATGGAGGTTTGCCAAAGTGTGGATTTCGGGCAAAAGGAAAGGGGCAAGGTCTATGTAGAGACATCAGAATTGTATGAGAAGGAGGAAAGCCGGACAGTCGAGAATCGTATCTCTAAGTGGTAAGAGTCCTTTGCAATTACTAGAAAGCATTTGAGCATTTGTCTTGAACTAAAGGTAAATAAGCTGGTGCTAAAAGCTTATGCTGCAAATGCAGATCCTTTGGGCTTAGGCAGTCTTGACAGCCAGGATGGCTTCTGGGGGCAGTTGTGCAACTTGTGGCTTCTGTTTCATTTCTTACCTCTTAAAACGTCTCTGTGCGTTACTCAAGTGATCTGAGTGGCTATCAGAGACCAGTAACCATTCCATTAATACAGGGAAAGGGGGGACAGCTTACACGCTGGGTATCTCCAAAATGTCTCAGTGGTTTATAAAACTCTGTGATCTGAAGATTAAAAACAGGCAATCTGACTTCTGAAAGACTCATGACCTTTGGCAAGTTTGTATTTTTGTGTAAACTGAAACTCAAATAGTACAATTGATTTGCAGCTTAGCTCAAAAGTTTGATGTGAGCTACAATCAAAGCTTGACTCAGTTCCCATCACCCTGGCTAGCTAGTCATTTGGGCAAATTAACACCTTTGGGTCAAGTTCATTACCATCAAAATGACATAATAGCACATCACTCCTAGGGTTATTGTGAGAATTAAGTAGCATGGGAAATGTAGTTATGTGACACACATAACAGATATCAAATAACCATAAGAGTTGGTGGCTTAAATATGGCAATTTTATTTCACTCACGGTTTTGCAGATCAAGATTACAGTAAAAGATTGCCTGAGTATTCACACCACTTCAAGTATCAGCTAAGGTGATTTCTCAAGGGTTGAAGGATCTGAATCCAAGATGGCTCCCTTCTGGACTTAGGACATGCTTGTCCTAGCTGTCAGAGGGAGATGACCAACAGCTTTCAGCTACAGGCTGGTGTCCTCCCCAGGGGGCTACTCTGGTTCCCTGCCTACTAGGTTCCAAGAGACCTGAGCAGAAGCTGGCTGACTTCATATAACATAGCCCTAGTTCCCAGAGGCCCACATCATTGCTGTCTACCAGTGAAGCATGTCCCGAAAGTCATCAGAGACTCAAGAGAGTAAGAATTAATCTCTACTTTTCCCAAGTGAAATGGTAATTTGGGCCTGTCTAAAATCCAGCCCCACTTCTGAAGTGTTTACTACACTAGCCACCATTCTCTGAACTATTGCGACCACTGGCTCTTACCAGAAAGAAGACAGAAGAACACCAGGCAGTTTTGTGTCTTAAATTGGCATCAGAGAATCAAAGAAAATAAGAGGTAGAGATTGGAAAGGACCATAGTTTAACTGTTCTCTAGACACAACAGAACAACTGTACTCATGAACTCAGGTCAGCTCTAGTTGCTTGCCCAAGATCAACTAAGTCACTATTCTAGCATAGCAGAAAGAGTTCACAGGTCTCTACTCCTCACCTGACAATCTACCCACAGTCCTTGGCTTCTGGAGAAAAGTTGGTTTTCTTTCAGGGTGTGGCCCCTACTAGGTCACCCATATTAAAATGGATTGTCCCACACCCAGGAGTTTATATGTGCAGCACAAATTGGATTATAGTTGTTTTGACAAGAGGACACAAAGTTGGGGAGAGGTGGAAGAAGGTGGTTATGGGAGGAATTGGGAGGAAGAGCAAAACTAAAATTAATAAATAAAAAAAATGGTAGCCTGAAAGAAACAGTGTTGTTGCTGTGATATATCATACCCTGTGATTTTCGGGGCTTTAGAAATGGTTTGTAGAAGAATGTGGGACAATTTTGAGTTGCGGGCTAGAGACTCACTAGTGATATTAAGAAGAGCTTAATGGGTGGCTTTAGTGGGCAATTGAAAGATTAGAATACTAACAGGAAGGGATGCAGATATTAATCCTGTGCTCAGAAAGTTTCACAGCAAGGACTGTATCAAGAATTGAAATGATGGCTGGAAAGTAGTGGCACATGCCTTTAATCCCAGCACTCAGGAGGCAGAGGCAAGTGGATCTTGAGTTCAAGGTCAGCCTGGTCTTCAGAGCAAGTTCTAGGACAGCCAAGGCGACACTGAGAAATCTCGTTTCAAAGAGACAAACAAACAAAACAAAACAAAACAAAAAAACAAAAACAAAATAAATTCTGACAAAAAAAAAAAAAAAACTGACTGCACTGTTAACATTTCCTCTAGGCTCAGCCCAACAGTTACCTAGCAACAACTAGATACCAACCTGGCTCACATATAAAAGCTTGCTCTCTCTCTCTCTTTCCCAACAGCTTTCTCTCTTCTCTTTATTTCTATCCTTCTCTGCATCTTTCTTTCTCTGCCTCTACTCCCTTCCCCAGACCCCCTTGCCACGTGCCAAATAAACTCATTTTTATACTAGACCTATCATATGGTTGATACATGGGGCAGGGGGAGGACATGGGGGGGGGGGGGTTAGTGAGGGTGCTCCAGCATGAGCCTGCCAAGGCAGCCCCTCCTGCTGCATCACACTGTTGCTTGCTTAAAACAAATTACATCCAGCCTGGGCTCAAAAAATTGGAGTGATGCTAAATTGCAAACTAATGGGTAACTTACTTGGTAGACAAAATTTCAAGGCAGCTTAGCTTAGCTTTGGCTACCGCGCATTCTGCTTACCCAGATTTACAGTGAGGAAGAGCAGACGACAGGACAGAAGGGAGTTCTGCCTAGATTTATGTCAAGTTGACACAAGCTACGGTCATGCGAGAGGAAGACACTTGGATTAAGAAACTGTCTCCATGGGCTGGTGAGATGGCTCAGCGGTTAAGAGCGCTGACTGTTCTTCCAAAGGTCGTGAGTTCAAATCTCAGCAACCACATGGTGGCTCATAACCATCCGTAGTGAAATCTGATGCCCTCTTCTGGTGTGTCTGAAGACAGCTACAGTGTACTTACATATAATAAATAAATAAATAAATAAATAAATAAATAGAAAGAAAGAAAATGTCTCCGAAGACAGCTACAGTGTACTTACATATAATAAATAAATAAATAAATAAACAAACAAACAAACAAATAGAAAATGTCTCCATAAGATCTGGCTGTAGGAAAGCCTGTGGGGAATTTTCTTAATTAGTGATTTATGTGGAAGAGCCCAGAAAACTGTGGGTGGTGCCATCCCTGGGCTGATGTCCTGGGTTTTATAAGAAAACAGACTGAGCCAGCCATCTTGAGCAAGGCAGTAAGCAGCATCCGTCCATGGCCTCTACATCAGCTCCTGCTTCCAGGTTCCTGTCCTGACTTCCTTTGATGATGAACAGTGACATGGAAGTGTCCCCTCCAAGTTGCTTCAGTCACGGTGTTCCTTCACAGCATCAGAAACCCTAACTAGGACAGACGTTAAAAACCCCACCACTCCGTTTGGTGGGGAAAGGAATGTAGGCCCTTACAAAGTTGAAGACGTGACAGATATGGACTACATGGCTGTAAATGTTAACGCGATTAGTGCTATTAAGGAGAAATAAGAGTTTGTTCTGGGCCAGCAGAGATCCATAAGTATTCATTTTGTAGGTTTGATGAATACAAGAGTTATGGAGCCACTGAAGTTTGTACAAAGGTGCCATAAAGAAGCTTGATGAGGCCAGGCAACATGTCAGGGAAATCACGTGTTGTCAAACAGCCTGATAAACATTTATGTTTATACCCATAAACGTGTGCTGCTCTCACTTCTGGTCGGAGAAGCTTCTTTTTGCAGCAGGCAGCGTTGAGTACAGATGCTCCTAACTGCCCAACATGCTAAGAGTAACTGTGAGTGCTCAGCTGTGGATCAACCTATAAGAACTGTCCCACTGGGCGTGGTGGCGCACGCCTTTAGTCCAGCACCCAGGAGGCAGAGGCAGAGGCAGAGGCAGGCAGATTTCTGAGTTCGAGGCCAGCCTGGTCTACAGAGTGAGTTCCAGGACAGTCAGGGCTATACAGAGAAACCCTGTCTCGAAAAACCAAAAAAAAAAAAAAAAAAAAAAAAAAAAAAAAAAAAAAAAGAACTGCCCCACTTCCACGGATCAAAGAACATCTCCAGTTAGGGGGCGAACATATGTAAGAGCTGGAAGACGAGGGGCAAAGTTCTGAAATGCTGTCCTTTGTCCATGGCACAACTGTCAGCAATCATCAACTAACAGCAACTATTACCTGCCTAAAACTGCCCAAGGTCAGTCAACATTCCCAAAGGCAGCACCCAGTGTTAAAAAAAATTAAAAATAGAGGTGGGAGACCTCAGAGGGGAATGAGAGTGTAGAGATGGAGATATATATATATACTACCAAGTGATATGTGGTATACAATTACAAAATTCAAAGATAAACAAAAATATTTTTAAAACTCTACTCAAGTGACCATGACTTCCATAAGAATAAAGTTTATTATAAAACATACGATAAAAGGAAGTTAAATAGTACTGGATATATATAGCTATAATTTAAACCACAATTGTAGGTAACAGAAAAGAGCCACAAACTCATTTGAATATAATGAAATTTTATGTATGGGTGTGAAATCATTATCAATAGTGTAGCAAAAACATATGAAAGTTATTAAAAATAAACAAGGCACCTTAGCAATGACTGAGGAAAAGAATAAATTCATATTTATTTAAAGATATTACAAAGCTTACTGGGCTCTTAGTTAAAAAGAAGATGTAGCAGCCACAATATTTACAACGTTTTCTACAAGCTACGGGTTCATTCTGGGGAGTCTCCTGTGCTCTAAATGGCAAGGACTATCTAGATAAACACATACAGTTAATTCTTATTCCTCAACTTAAAAGAAGAAATTCCTTAAACAAAAACAAGCCAGTTGCTGATACTCTGTCACCAGACACTCTGCTGAGGATCAAGTGACCCTGTTATTGCAGTGTCTGCGACACAATGGAAGAGAGGACACAAGACACTCAACTCCCAGTCACCTGACAGAGGTCACCATAGCAATGGAGAGCTAGGAAATGCAGAGAATCCCTACCCTCATCTCAGATGTCACTATGGTCAGCATCTCAGTTTCTTCCCATACTAATCACATCAGCGTTTATGATGAGATTAAAAAAACAATCGGTGTTGAGTTGATCAGGCCATTTGTGCTCCCCTTGTGGCTACAGTGCTCTTGAACAAGGGGTAAAAGGGGGGAGAGAGGGCTGGATATAAAACACCTGGAAATCCCCTCAGGGAAAAATGCCTAGAGCAGGGAGAATGCCTTTAACTTGAAGTCAGTATGTGCTGAGCCTTGGACCCATGATCTTTGAAGCCCATCACGCTGCAACCCCCACCCCCACCCCCACCCCACCCCGTGACCATCTAAAGCTCAAAGTGGAACAGACACTCCCCGCAGTTCCCTTCTGAGTTATCGTTACTATAGAGACATAAGGTCTTGTGTAACCCAGGTTGTTCTTGAGTTGTATCATCAAAGACGTCCTTGAACTTATGACCTCCCTGCTTCTTCATCCCAAGTGCTAGGATGACAGATGTACACAACCACTCCTGGTGCTTGATTTTAATCAGACCTTTTCAAGCTATGCAACCTTCCCCTGTAATTCAACAAAAGTAACTCTATATTCCAAACCACTGCTACATGAGAGCACATCTTCATGACTGGAAGGGAACAGCAGGGTCCAGTTATGCTGAAAGTGGCTGAGGATATTAGATGGTGACAGGAGAACTCTGATGCTTTTTTTTTTTTTTTTTTTTTTTTTTGGTTTTTTGAGACAGGGTTTCTCTGTGTAGTCCTGGTTGTCCTGGAACTCACTTTGTAGACCAGGCTGGCCTCGAACTCAGAAATCCACCTGCCTCTGCCTCCTGAGTGCTGGGATTAAAGGCGTGCGCCACCACTGCCTGGCTCTGATGTACCTTTTATACCCACATTTGTCTCTAACGAAAACATCTTTATTACCTTGCTTATAAATAACATTTATTAAGCAATCACTGCCACGCATTATTCAATACCATTTGTATCAATTTATTGAAGCCTTAACACTCCAGGGGAGTGGTTCTTAATCTGTGGGTCTCAACCATCCCAGAGGGGTCCAACAATCTTTTAATAGGATCACATACCAGGTAGCCTGGAATCATTACAATTCCTAACAGAAGCAAACCTACAGTTAAGAAGTAGCAATGAAAGTATCTTAATGGCTGGGGTCACCACAGCATGAGGAAGGTTGAGAATCACACTGCTCTAAGTAGTCAGTACTGCTATTTTGTTTTTGTTTTTTTTTTGGAGGCGGGGATCAGAGTGTTTAAGAAACTCAGCCAAGGTCACCTGGTCATGAGCAGCAAAGGAAACGCGAACCCAGAACTTGACTCTAAAGCCTACCCACTCTTCTAACCATGTCTTGAAGCACCCCGATGATTTCTATCAGGAGCAGCTTACAAAAGGAGGCCAGCTCTTTGCTGCTCGTCCCTTTGTGTCTCTCCCACTTTCCTTGGAGTTCTCTGTGCCTTTCGAACTCGTCTCTTTGGGTTGCCCCAGCTCTCCTTTCTAGCCACAACAAGGAGTCCTCCCAGCAGACAGTGCAAGCAGAGGCCCAAGGCAGAGCATCCTGGGAAAGCCCTGTAGACTGAGGACCCCCACAAAGGACAACAGTGAAAGGGCTTGGGATGTGGAGCTTCCTGCCTGCCCATAAGCAGCAATCCTTGGCCCTTCCAAGACTGCCACGATTTTCACGTTACACAGAACTGTGGGATTTCCACACACTTGTACACAGTAGATTTGGGGAAGCTGTCACTGAATCATATTTTATTTGGGAATTGGGAACCAAAAAGTTTTGCCTACATATTTTCAGAAGAGGAAAAAAAAAGTGTCTTTTATTAACATTCATTGGGTTGTTTGAAGAGACGGGGCTGATGAGCAGGACAGGCTGCATTCTTCAGATGCCTACACCAGGGTTTCAGTTTCAAAGGAACCAAGGTTTCCACAGGCTTTTCTGACACAATATGGATGTCAGTCTCTGTCAGGTGCTTGGGTTCATCTGTCTGCCAGACCTGTGTGTTCCCCTCTAGCAGAATAACTTTGAGCAAGCCCCTTAACTTGACAGCACAGCTTCCATCTTAGAGTTCTGTTGTTGTGAAGAGACACCATGACCAAGGCAACTCTTATAAAGGAAAACATATAGTTAGGGCTGGCTTACACTTTCAGAGGTTAGTCTGTTATCATAATGGTGGGAAGCATGGCAGCATGCAGGCAAACTTGGTGCTGGAGAAGCCAAGATCTACATCTAGATCTGAAGGCAGAAGGAGAGTGTCTTCTGCAGGCAGCCAGGAGGGAACTCTCTCATTCTACACTTGGCAGAGCTTGAGCATAGGAAACCTCAAAGCCTAACTACACAGTGACACACTTCCTTCAGTAAGACCACACCGACTCCAATAAGGCCATACCTCCTAATAGTGCCACTCCCTATGGCTAACCATCGAAGCACATGCATCTACGGGGCCCAAACCTATGCAAACCACCACAGTCTCTCAAAGCTAAGGCTTGTTTTCTGCAGTTGATCAATGAAATGATCAATGAGGTTAAGGTGGAGCATGGCATGGGGAAGGGCATAAAGAAGCTGGAGGAGGAAGAAGATCTGGTTGAAATGGTGTTCATATATAGAATACTCAAATCCTAACAAATGTTTAAAAATAAAATAAAAGCAATAAAAATGGGAAAAATAATGATGCAATGTCTGTGAAAGTGTCTACCACAGAAATCAGTAGGCCTTTAATAAAGGGTAGTTTTATTTAATTTGATGTCATTGAAGAGACATGTAAAAAAGCATATTATTAAGAACTAAGGAGACAAAGACCCATAAATTTGTGGCTTGAAGTTTTCCCTGCACTTAAGAAAACCGTTTGCCTATGCTATTTTTGCTGCAAAAATAGGGGCCACCAGATCTTTATTCCACTAAAACTTCACATTTTAGTAACCAGATACTTATAAATTTGGCTAAATAACATATTTCTGCTTGAGTACTACTATTAAATACATACTTGCAGTATAAAAATCTTGAAAGAAAATTACCACAAACTAGCCAGTAGGGAAATACAATCAGATGCAAATGGGCTGACATAAAGCACACATTCTTCCCAAAAACAAAGTCAGAACTCTGGGTTCTATATAATATCTGTGCATGCACGCCTTTAATATCAGCCCTTGGGAAGACCAGCTAGTCTCAAAACAAATAATTATCATTTTCTTCTATTTAAAATATGAAATTTCATTTTCAATATTATTTCCACTTCCATCTCTGGGTAATAACAACATGGCTAATTGTCTTAGTCAGGGTTTCTATTCCTAGACAAAACATCATGACCATGAAGCAAGATGGGGAGGAAAGGATTTATTCGGCTAACACTTCCATACTGCTGTTCATCACCAAGGAAGTCAGGACTGGAACTCAAGCAGGTCAGGAAGCAGGAGCTGATGCAGAGGCCATGGAGGGATGTTCTTTACTGGCTTGCTCAGCTTGCTCTCTTATAGATCCCAAGACTACCAGCCCAGAGATGGCCCCACCCACAAGGGGACCTCCCCTCTTGATCACTAATTGAGAAAATGCCTTACAGCTGGATCTCGTGGAGGCATTTCCCCAACTGAAGCTTCTTTCTCTGTGATAACTCCAGCCTGTGTCAAGTTAACATAAAACTAGACAGTACAGTGAAGATTCACTGAAGAAATACACACACTAGCAGCATGGTCACTCAGCAACGAATCATCTGCAACAGCTGAAGCCCAGCAGGAAGCCCTGACAGGGAGGATAGCCCTTTGCATGAAGCTTTTGGGGTGCAACGGACCCAGCGTCACTGCACACCGAACAGGCCACAGTGACTATCAGAAGTTCAGGTTACAGCAAACTGCCAGTCATTTCCAGAATACAGCCAAAGCCTCCTTGTGCACTGTGGTGGGGGCTTCCTAGAACAGATTTTCAGTTGCCGAGATCAGCATTGAGCAACTCAAGAGAAAGCTCAAATCAGCTAGACAGGCAATTCAACCACAGCTAAATAAGCTGTACAGTTGCACCAAACTTGATGCCACACACAAGTTCTCCATGTGACCCTTTCTCCTGCCCTAAGAGCTATAACTGGCCAACCTTTTCGATTCTCACAGGTTGAGAGAGAGAGAGAGAGAGAGAGAGTGTGTGCGCGTGCGCCACAAGCACGCACTATTATTCTTTACCTTAAATACATAAATATACAAATATTAATTAAAAGCACCTATTATAATTTTATCATAATTACAGGCGTTTAGTTAGGGGTTGGAGAGTTTAGAGTCTTATTTCACTCTCAGTCTCCTGGGGCAGGGTTAGATTTACTGTCTGGACTAGAAAAGGCGGCAGTGAACTGAGGAGCACCACAATTCTGTAGGCTAGGCTCACAAGGGGGGATTCGGCTTCCTTCCAAAACTTGACACCCAGTGCCGTCCTTCTGCCAGTCAGCTCTCACCCTCACCACAGCTAAATCATTCCAAAAGAAGCTTCAGGAAGGAGAAGAGAAACAGCGTCACGGACTGCAGTCAGCTCGCGTCAGGAAGGCAGAACATAGCATGAAGGGGGAGCTGGCTCTGCTAGATGGATCCAATCTGGCCCGGAAACATGTGGGGTTTGTGTGGCTGTCACACAGGAGCTGGGGAAGGCAAGGGACACAGCCGAGAAGAGGTTGAATATATCAGCTGGAATCAATCACCTTGAAGTTGGGATCTCAAGCAACAATGTCTGCATGGGTTCCTGCCCACCCAGGCAGCAACGGCAGGAGTGGGATGCGGGGTGGTGCAGGGCTCCTGGGAAAACCTGAGTTAAAGGGAGGGACGAGGCAGCTGGCGTGCCTATGTAGTACTAGCTAGTTAAACGTGACCCTCTCCCCATTGCTTATGCTTCATTGTCTCCGCCCTGTCAATGATTGCTTAACTGCCTTGCTCGCAGAGGACAGAAGAATGAAGTATCTCAGGACCTGCTTTGTGCTGAGAGGCACACACCCTGCCTGTTCCAGTGAAAAGCCCTTCCAAGTTCTATGGGGAGAGAGACCACTTCTGGAAGGAACTGCTATCTTTCCAATTTTGCTTATTGAGAAATGCAAGCAGCTCGACTGGATTTATTAACAAGCCAGGCGTGGAGGCTCTCGAGTACAACCCCAGCACTTGGGAGGCAGGGGCAGGATTTGAGGACAGTTTGGGCTACACAGTGAGTGTCAGGGACAGCCTGGCGAGACTGTCTCAACCAACCAAAATGAAACAATGTAATAGCACAGCAGCTATTTGGAGGTGACAATATGCCTCTTAATTAATCCCAGAGGCCGTCTCTGCTGTCATTGCTTTTACAGGTTATTTGCAACTAAATTAGGTGAGGTATCTGAATGACCTCAAACTGGTCCCTCCAGGCACCTTTCTCAAGGGACCTACAGAGAGAAAAACCAGCTACAGGCAGAAGACACACCTGCACAGGCATTATTCATTTCCTGAGCTAGTCCACTTCCTTCTTCAACATTTCCCTCTCTTGACCAATACGCCTTTTGAAATAAGCAGTCAATTCTTAAAGATGTACTTCTGGGCCCAGGGCTGGGAAACTAGAAACACTGAGACCATGACATTTTTAACACAGTGACACAAAATTAGAATATTTTTAAAATTTTTAATTTTATTTGTAAATCATTTTTTGCACTCCATATTCCATTCCCTGTCCCTCCCCATCCACCCATCGACTGCTCCCCATACCTCCTCCCCAACCCATCCCATCTCCACGTGGATGCCCCCACCACCCCATCCCACCTGACCTCTAAACTCCCTGGGGCCTCCAGTCTCTTGAGGGTTAGATGCATCATCTCTGAATGAACACAGACCTTGAAGTCCTCTACTGTATGTGTGTTAGGGGCCTCATATCAGCTGGTGTATGCTGTCTGTTTGGTGGTCTAGTGTTTGAAAGATCTCGGGGTCCAGATTAAGACTGTTGGTCCTCCTGCATAATCGCCCTTCTCAGCTTCTTTCAGCCTTCCCTAATTCAACAAGGGTCAGCTGCTTCTGTCCATTGGTTGGGTTCAAACATCTGCATCTGACTCTTTCAGCTACTTGTTGGGTCTATAAGGGGGCTGGGGGGACCCCACCCCCACCCCCAGAATGCACCAGAGACCTGGGAGGTAAAAGACTCCTAAGACTCATAGGGAGGGACCCTTGATGAAATACCCGACAGTAAGGAGTGGGAACTTATAGAGCCCACCTCCAGCAGAAAGATAGGGCATCAAGTGAGCCATGGGGTTGTCATCCCACAGTCACACCTCTGACCCATAACTGTTTCTGTCTGAAAGAACTGCAGGGATAGAAATGGAAAGGAGCCTGAGGGAAAGAAGGTCTAGCAACAGGCCCAAAGTGAGTTCCAGCTCAAGGGGAGGTCCCAAGGCTATTTCCTGAGGCTATGGAGGGCTCACAAAAAGGGACCTAGCATGACTGCCCTCCAAAAGACCCAACAAATTAGAACTTTTAATGAAGTATCACACCAAGGCTTCCTGTATAGCCTGACTCAGCAAAGGAATCCAAACCCTTGTGAGGCAGACACGCGTTCTGAGAAAACATGTTATCTGAGAGAGTCAAGTTCATGCTTCCTAACAACGTCGCCCTGGAAATTACGGCAGCTTTCACAAAGAAACAGTCATGGTTTTCTAAGCTTCCACACTTTAATCAAACTGAAATGAGGTCACTGAGGTTCTACAGTCTAGGTACTACCCTGAATATAATTCTGAGTATATCGTAATTGTTAAAGTGTTATCTTTTCTTAGATATGCAATTGTGTTCTGTGTTGAACTGTGAGCCAGGCGGTGGTGGCCCACGCCTTTAAACCCAGCACTTGGGAGGCAGAGGCAGGTGGATTTCTGAGTTCGAGGCCAGCCTGGTCTACAGAGTGAGTTCCAGGACAGCCAGGGCTACACAGAGAAACATTGTCTCGGAAAAAAAACAAAACAAAACTAGGAAGCTGTGAGAGGAACACAGCATTGTGATTCTTCTGTGCTAATCAATATCAAATGTGATCTAAAAGTAACATCGAATCGGTTCTTACCTGAGTATAGAAAGCTTTATTTACCAGCAATGAGTGATAGCACAAAAACAGATAATAAAATCTCTTTAAATGTTTATTTTTGTCAGAAGAGCTGACAATTTTCTGTTGAGAGTTTTGGTCTATTGTTATAATAACCATTTCCCCCTTGAAAAACCCACTCAAAACATCTCATTCCTTGAGGTAAAGAACTTAAAAAAATGATTTTTTTTAAAAGAAAAAAAACTATTACAATTCCTTTAGCTTGATAAATAGAAATAATTTTTTTTCGTTTATTTTACCCTGGTGAGCATATATGTATTTTATACAACAAAGTATCTCTTCACTTATTGGCAAGGCGTGGGTGAGAATGACCCACCCTCACAACGACTCCTCACAGATCACAGTGCAGCAGTGTCGCGCTCATACAGACTTTAAAAGCAACAGTTATCAATACTCTTCTGGCAAACAACCCAGGCTCCGGAATGGCAAAAGCAAAAGAAGTTTAGGCAACAATCAAAGCGGCCCCGGGGGGAATCAGTCTGAGTCTTCGTCATCGAGGTAGTCCTCGGCGTTGCTTAACGTTCGAGCCCCATCTAAGGAGAAGACAGGAAGGAAGAAAATTACAAACAAAGGATTTACACACGGTTGAGACTGTTGTGCACCATCGGTGCTTTTGGTGATTGAAAACACGATCCTCTTCTCTCCAGCAGCAGAGCAAGATGCCCAAAGGGAAGAAGGCCAGGGGAAAGAAGGTGGCCCCGGACCCCGCCGTCGTCAAGAAGCAGGAGACCAAGAAGGTGGTCAACCCTCTGTTCGAGAAGAGGCCTAAGAACTTCGGCATTGGACAGGACATCCAGCCCAAAAGACATCTATCGCACTTTGTCAAATGGGCCCGCTACATCAGGCTGCAGCGGCAAAGAGCCATCCTCTACAAGCGGCTCAAAGTCCCTCCTGCCATTAACCAGTTCACCCAGGCCCTGGACAGGCAGACAGCTACTCAGCTGCTTAAGCTTGCCCACAAGTACAGGCCAGAGACAAAGCAAGAGAAGAAGCAAAGGCTACTGGCCCGTGCTGAGAAGAAAGCTGCTGGCAAAGGGGACATCCCAACTAAGAGACCACCTGTCCTCCAAGCAGGAGTCAATACAGTCACCACCTTGGTGGAGAACAAGAAGGCTCAGCTGGTGACCACATTGAGCTGGTGGTTTTCCTACCTGCCTGTGTCGAAAGATGGGGGTGCCCTACTGCATCATCAAGGGAAAGGCCAGGCTGGGGCACCTGGTCCACAGGAAGACATGCACCACAGTTGCTTTCACACAGGTTAACTCGGAAGACAAGGGTGCTCTGGCTAAGCTGGTGGAAGCCATTAGGACCAATTATAATGACAGATATGACGAGATCTGTCACCACTGGGGAGGCAATGTCCTGGGTCCTAAGTCTGTGGCTCGCATTGCCAAGCTGGAAAACGCAAAGGCTAAAGAACTTGCCACTAAATTGGGTTAAATGTACACTAAGTTTTCTATACCTAAATATAATTACAAAATTAAAAAAAGAAAAAAAAGAAAGAAAGGAACCACAATCCTCCCTGATCCAGGGATTATGCGCTCTCTGTGACCCTTCCCATCACTACTTTCCAACCTGCAGAGCCTCACTGCGAGGGGCTGCCAAGTCGCTGGCAATGTCCAACCCCACCTGTCCAACCCCAGCACAAAGCCACCAGCCACAGGCACCGCGGCCAACACGGAGTATCAGCAGCCACTCCATGTCAGTCAGCGCACAGCCTGTGCGGTCCCTGAAGGCAGGACACAGAAAGGTGAGCAATGAGGGAGAGGGGGTGAGGATACAGATGCTTCCGTTTCATTTCAGGAAAAAGTAACTTTAAGAAGTAGCAAGAGGCTGAAATTTAGAAAAAATTAAAAAATCAATGAAAATCTGGACTCTATCAAATGCTAACTAAAACAATCTTGCACAGGGGTCAAAGGGAAGATGGCTAATCTAACTGCTGCCTCTTCGGCTGTGTTCATCAAATTCTTACAGTAACAAATTTCCTGAGAAGGAAAATGTAATTCGAGAGCAAACACTGTTAGAATTCAATTGATGGCAGCCAAATCCAGGTCTCTCACTAGCAGAGCCCAGACTTCCCTGGAAATATGACCTGCTCTGTCTGGGGACCATACGAAGATGGACCTAGAACCCTATCAAGCTAGAAAGCAAAGATCCTATTGCAGACAACTTGCTGGTCAGGACCAAGCACGAGAGACAGAGAACGAGAACCTTTAGCACGTAAGGAACCTTACAGTGCAGTAGAGTCTCCTTGAAGGCTGGAGTCTAGCAACAGGAAGTCAGTGGCAAAGAAAGGAAGTTAGGCCACAGCCTTCCTTCCTCACCCAACTGGACAGGACGGACTGGGAGGTCAACCTCAAGCAAAAGCCACCCACCCACTAACAAACATGGTTTCTACTTTTTGTCCCACGCAGTGTCTGGGCAGCACCAGCTAAGCTAACAAACACTTTGTCATTCCCTCCAGAGCTCACATCAATAAATGACTGTCTTTAGAGAAACACCAGTTCTTCTGATGAGTATTAACCATGGTTAAAGCACCAAGCTCCAGGCTGGTTTCCACTGTGGGTGAACTGAAGTGGAAGGCAATACAAAGGGGCAGCGGGCTCATGGGCAGGCTTATGTATGATGGGACTTAGCAATGGGCAAGGAGGATAATTTAGGAGGTTCTCCTAAACCCCAAAGACAAGGAGAACGCTTACTGTTTCTCAGGCTCAGGCAGGGGACTAAACTCGGGGTTTTGACACAGGCCAGGGAATAAGGATGACTGGGTGGGAGGGAGAAAGGCACAGTGATGGAGAGAGAGAAAGGTGAGGTGAATGTGACCGAGAAGGTAAAGCACACAGTCACAGGACAGCAGCGAGGGCAGCAAAGAGCTGGCCTCTGTGTAGGGACACATGGCTTGCATTTTAAACCCTGTGGTGGTCCGAATGAGAATCATATCCCCCAACCCTCACATCACCCAACCCACATGATGAATGGCTAATACACTGTGTGCTTGGTTGCTGCTTGCAAAGTATTAGGAGGTGTGCCCTTCTTGGAAGAGGTGTGTTGCTGGCTGTGGGCACTGCGGTTTCAAAAGCCTATGCTAGGCTGAGTCTGTGTCTGTCTGTATGTACATATGTCTATTTGTCTGTCTTTCTCTCTCTGCTTACTGTAGAATAGGACTCAAAGCTCCCGGCTACATCTCTAGCACCACGTTTTCCTGCCTGTGACTATGTTCCCTGCCAACATAATCATGATCATGGACTCTTCTGAAACTGTAAGAAGCCCCCCAATTAAATGTTTTCTTTTTTTTTATAACAGAGAATTTTTTTATAACACAGAACAACAAAGACAATCCCTTTCTTTCTTTTGAAACAACCACCATGTAAAACCTTCATTCCGTTCACATTTATCTTCCCACATCTGTATTTTAATCTTGAAGAATTTGTACCTCATTTCTAAACTTGAAGAACCATTCACAATATTGTGAATAGATTCCAGTCTTTGGCAAAGCCTAGAAAAACTTCAGGTGTGGTTGATTGCTATGTTCATTAAGTCTAAAGCTCAAGGTAATCATGGAGTGGTGAGTTTTAGTTACATCTACCTTCGGTCACTCACAGAGCCATGCTGCCATGCTGGAAAGCATACCATTATTAGCAAAGAGCAAAGGAAATGACGACATGAAAGGCTCCATCTGACTTCAGATGGGTTTGCTTGATACTATCGTTTTACTTTAGATCTGATTTAGACCAATGGTATATATTCAAAATTGAGAATCATTTATCATATGGGGGGAAACTCGCCCTTTGCAGTAAAACCTTGCAAAGTCTTGATCATAAGCACAAGAAGGATTTAAGACAATACCTGTTCCCTGCTGCTTCTTCTTCAGGAGCGATGCACAGGCAGCGTTGGTGGCCATGTCCAAGGCCAGCTTCTTCTCATTGTTTCTCAAGTCTGTCCTCGCACCTTCCCAACACAGGAAACAGAAGTCACGTGTCTGCAGAACAGCACCCAGCAGCTGGTCCTCTGTCGTGAGCTGATCACTTTGGCAAAGCTACCGGAGAACAATTCTGGCCCAGAAGGAATGTGGCTGGCATGGTTCCTCAGAGAGCCTGCTGCTCCATTCAACCTGCTCTTCCCTTCCAGGCACCAGGGACTGCACATGGTGAGCCCATTACCAGGCCCTAGGTAAGTCCTAAGATTTAGGAAGCCACAGCCACAACGCCATGCATTAGGTGGCTTTCAGCAGGAGGCTTTGGGGCTTCAACCAAACACATCCTTTGCCTCTTCCTCAGCTCAAGGGCCATTAGAAAAGACCATTGGGTTGGATGCCAAGGGATTAATATTTTATATCTGCAGGTGCCCTCGTATGCAAATCAGCATATGGCAAAACAATACCACTCACAGGCAACTCATTGTTCCCCAAATCATTGTCCCCGTAAGCCCTCTTCCATTCATTTTTCCCTTGTCTTTGTGCTAAAACTTACATCAGAACCCATGGAGACATTTGCATTGTTGAAGAACAAAACAATACAGACGTGTATTCCACAATGCTGTTCTACCCTCTTGAACTAAGCTCTTCCTTCAGAGGTGACCACTCTCAGAGGGGGCCAGAGCTGTCTCATGTTGACAATGATCTGCACACATATGAACACATGCACAACCTCAAACCAGCTGTGTCGCTCTGCCATTTCATTTCAAAATTACACCTGTTTGCATGCATGTGGGCACCTGCATCATACTGCACACAAGAAGGCCAGAGCTGGTCCTCGTTCCACTGTGTGGGTCCTAGGGACTGAACTCAAGTCCTCGGGCCCTCAGGCTGGCAGCAGCACCTTTACCTGCTCCGCCATCTCGCCTGCCTTATAACTTCATTTGTAACTTTACAGTACTTAATTAACGGTGCACTTGTTCACAGGTTTACCCAGAGTTCACTAGAGTGGTATCGAGGGCTACTGTCCGACTGTCTGTCAGGAAGGCTCTACAAGCATGCACCAGCTATCACTAGGTTTCTACTATTTATGCAGTACAAAATATCAAGTATGGCTCAGCAACATACAGCTTGTGGCTGCCACATCACCCACGTAGCCTTCAGCATGGCCCGCAGACAAAACCAACAGCCCTCATAGTAAGTAATGGTTTAGACGAGGGGTTTACAGCACCGTCACACTTACACCAAAACAACCTGCTCATAAATTCCACAACACGGCCCCCAGTGTTCCTAAAGATAGAATCTATAACTGTGGCTTACAGAAAGGCTCCACGGTATTGGCCTCTGGGCCAAGCATCTAAGTGAGAGCAAGCCAGCCCTCTGTAAGAGTAGTTAATATTTATAGCACGAGCAGAGAAATGGATGGACAGCCCCTAAGTTAGCTGGCTGCTGTGAATCGAATGTAAGAAAGAGATGAGCCTCAGCACTGGCTCGGTCAGGCAGCAGCAGCCACAGCATTTCTTCCTTGTCTATTAAGACTCCCAAGCAAGCAGGAGCCTGACCAACTTCACAGCAACCTTCTCAGGACATGGCACCCTAAAGCCCTACAGTCCTGCAGATATGCACAGGAAGTTCTTTCTAAACGCAGTACATTTTTACGATTTTTTAAAAGTTTATCAACATCTTAACTCAAAGTAAAAAAGAATCATAAATGTGCCTCCAATTAGTTCGTTTTAATGGAGGGAGACTTCGTATTCCTGCTATTTCAAATGGCCTGCTTCATTAGGAGCTAGTTTTCAAGCCAAGCAAAGACCAGGAAAATTCAGTAAAAACTTTACCTTTTGCCAGTAGCAACTGGACAATGTCTGCATAACCCTTCCAGGCAGCCGCGTGCAGAGCTGTGTCTCCCAGCTTATTCTACCGTGAAAGAAAGGGAAAATCGTGTATTAAAAATACAAAATGGACCGGGTGGAGGTGGTAGCATAAGGTTAATCCACGTAAATCTAAATTAAGAGAAAAGCTACAGAACCACATGGGATTCTATGGGGAAGAGGAACTCAACGAGAGCTGCTCTGGGAGAGATGGAGGAGGAGCAAAACTAGCTCGGTGAGACAGGCTGAGACATGGCCTCCTGCAGAGGAACACTCCAGCAGGAAATGCAGAGACCCAGCAACCATCAGGAACTGAAGACTCCTAGAGGCACTGGGCAAGAAGGAGGCACGGAGTGGAAACAGGAGAGGCCAAATGGATTGATACCTCATTAGAACCCTAGGACCAGTTACTGGCATTTGCCCCATTAAACAAGAGTAGAATTGCCGTGTTGAAAACTCCCCAGAGTTCCCAAGCTCGTGCACAATGGGTTGCAAAGGTGACCAGAGCCAGTCAGATGACGAACAGGAACAGCCAACAGCAAGATCCTTCACTCAGCACTCTCGGCACGTCAGCCCACCTCCATACCCAGGGAGGACAGCAAAGGGTGGCGCCCTCAGGCCGGACAGTGGGCACCACCTCTGTAGTGCAGCCCCACACGGGTGGGGGTTGGAATGGTATTTATGCGAGCGCACGCAACAGTACAGGCAGGGCTTACTCCTCAGCCTAAGGAGAAGTCTGTCACACAGGGAGCACCTCACGCCCCACCAAGTTCACACAGCTGCCAACTGCACAAAGGAATGAGCCAAGATACTGAGTGCTTGAAAACAACTTAAGTGTTTAAGGAGAGGCCACTTAAACAAAATAAAAAGTTCCTAGGGGAGAAATAGCAGAGAACATTTTTTAAAGTAATAATTAATATATTAGCCATATCATTAGTATTACATAATCAAACAAGAAAAGGATGCTATTAGAAGTAAGAGTGAAGTAAGAGCTTATGGCCAGCAAATTTCTCAGACGACCCCTAAAATACTCGTTCCCCTTTACCCTCAGAGAGATCCCGTATACCATCCTCCCCTTGAGTGTGGGTGAAGTCAGAGAACACGAAGGCATCACTCCTCTTGGATGGGGCACGGTGATACACAGTTTTAATGTAAGCACTCAGGACACAGAGATATGTGGATCCCTGTGAGTTCAAGTCTAGCCTGGTCCACACAAGCAAGTTTAAGGCCAGCCTGGGGTACAGAGTAAGACCTTGTATTTAAAAATAAAAAGTCCATCGCTTTGCAGACAACAGTTATTGTGTTCACCAAAAGTGCGAGTACACTGGGTAGGACATCTAATCAAGCGGGCTTTAAAATGAGGGTTAAACGGCAGAGCAAAGAGCAGCTCCTGTTTGCCATGAGGAAGACAGCAAACAGCCATTTTGTGAGCTACTGAGAGAAAGGAGGAGCTTCTAAAAGCTCAGGGCATCAGGACCACAGGGACAAAAATGCTCAAATCTTGGCAACTGTAGTGAGCTTTGAAGGGATCTCAAGTTTCCCAAGAACTCAGTTCCCACTAACCCTGGGTTTTACAGTCTGAGATCCTGAGTTGAGAATCTTGTGATGTTGTGCATAGAATTGCAACCCACGCAATCAATACACACGGATAAGCCAAGGATAATTTACTACATAGCAATAGAAAATGAATACACAATTCTGGGGAATTTAAAAAAAAATCCAAATAAAGGTGGGGCTGAAGAGGTGGCTCAGTGCAGTGGTTAAGAGCACTCACTGGCTGCTCTTCCAGGGGCCTCAGGTTCAATTCCCAGCAACCTCATGGAGGCTCATAATTGTCTGTAACTCTAGTCCCTGGGGGAGCTGATGCCCTCTTCTGGTATCTATTGGTACTACATGCATGTGGTGTACAAACAGACAGGCAAAACACCCATATACGTAATAATAATAATAATAACTTTTAAAAGGGGAATGTTTAAAAAAGATGATGAAATATATGATAAAAATAAAAAAAATAATAAATTTTCTTAGTAAAAAAAAAAAGTCAGATCACAAACAAGACTGGAAACTGCCAGGGCTAGACGTGGTGGAAGTTTGTCTCCTAAGGCTCATGTTTTGGGAATTTGGCAGAGATAGGAACCTTTAGCAGAAGGGTCCTAGCTGTAGTTTGTGGTTTTAAGTGTCCCCAGAGGTTCTTAAAATGCTGGCGGATTTCTGACTTCGAGGCCAGCCTGGTCTACAAAGTGAGTTCCAGGACAGCCAGGGCTACACAGAGAAATCCTGTCTCAAAAAAAAACAAAAAAAAGCCGGTTGTGGTGGCGCACGCCGGTAGGATTTGCTGAAGGAGGCAGAGGTAGGAGGATCACGAGTTCAAGGCCAGCCTGTGCTACGCATTTTTTTCTCCTCGGCTCCTCTCTCTTTATGCCCGCTTTACACAAACACACACACACAACCATGCCTGCACTACTCTCTTTTGGGCTGGTGAGATGGCTCTGTGGGTTAAGAGCACCCAACTGCTCTTCCGAAGGTCCGAAGTTCAAATCCCAGCAACCACATGGTGGTTTACAACCACCCATAATGAGATCTGACTGCCTCTTCTGGAGTGTCTGAAGACAGCTACAGTGTACTTACATATAATAAATAAATAAATAAATCTTTAAAAAAAAAAAAAAAAAAAAAGGAAATGCTGCGATCCAAAGGGAATTGATGGAACCTTGGGAAGAGAGACGAGTGGGAAGGAGCCTTCATGCCCTGGAGTGTGTGCTCAAAGTGGGTGGTGAGACTCTGCTCACTGTAGATAGATACAGTGAGCCGACCAGTACCACCACGTGCTCACTCACGTTGGTACTAGCCCAAGAGCCATGAGGCCACTTGATCACCACCTCCCAAACTGGGACTGAGGTAAAGCTTTCTCTTTGTAAGCTGACTATCTGGACCATGTACTTGAACAGCATGTATGAGGGCTTGGCTTCCAACCACAGTGCCACAGCAAGGAAACACAGGAACAACAACAAAACTCCATCTGCTTGGAGCACCTGAATTAAAATATTGTGTATGCGCGCAAGCTGTCGTGTGCAAACAAGAGAGCGGTGGGAATGTTGAATGTGGCGCCCACCATGCGGCCTCACCTGCTGGTTCAGCTCCACATTCGGCTGAGTAAACAGAACCTCCACTATGTCTGCAATTCAAACAGAAAATGGAACTTAAGATAGAAACAGTGAACTTTGTAAAAGCAGGCAACAAAATAGCAAAGTACAAAGCTTGTTAGGAGAATTTCTAGAAAATTCTTATAAGATTTTCGAATTTTATCTTCAGAAAAAAAAAAAAACTCTAAAAGTTAGATTACAAAAGAAAAATTTCAGACCCAAAGATTTATCTCAGTTGGTAGAAAAGAGTGGATAGTGGGATAGGGCTAGAATAAAATACTTAGAAAAATCCAACCTGTTATTAATGACTGCAACAGATCTGCAGGCTTAAATCAGTGTGGTACTTCAAATTTTGTATTAAACTTAATGTGGGTCCAAAAGCATAGCTAGTGAAAGGCTACAGGTACCAGCTCTGCTTTCCCTCTGTGGCAGGTGACCATGGCTTGCTATCCTGTTACTGGTATGTTCTGGTGCCTTCGAAAGCCAGAGAGAAGGCGAAGTTCCCAGCAGTTCATGGGGTCTCACAGTGGGGCTCACCAGCCACACCCACCACCACTGCTCTGCCCTTACCAAGAACACAGCCTTTGCTGCACTGCTTTTGTCACTAAAGAAGGCAGGCTCCCTTAGGTGGAGGAGATGTTGAAGAGCACGGAATCATATAACCAGCGAGTTCAGTACCTTTATGGCCACCGTGGCAGGCCCAGTACAGGGCTGTGCTTCCAGCTTTGTCCAGGCCGTTCACACCCACCCGGTTGTCCAAGCACTCCCTCAACCAGCTCAGGTTGCCTGAAAGAATTTTACACTTATAAAAAACACAAGGAGAAGGCTTTCTTTTTCCTCCCTTTGTTCTGCTTTTAAATCAATTTCATCCTTTGTAAGCTCCCATTTGTGATGGATTAATCAGCAAATCTTAAAACAAGACCTGCCCACTAATGCACTTAGTACGGTGCATTTGCACCCTGGGTCACTGAGAAGCAGCAGTAACATCCATTTTTAATAGGAGTTGCCAAAGATAGGTTTAAAGGTATTTCTGCTTGGGGTGGGGGGGGAGATGTATTAATCCTGAAAGGCAGGGTGTAACACAAAACCTAACTACAAACAGAAACTCTCCCTACTCACATTTAAAGGCATTTTCAGGCCCTGGAAATAAAAGATACAGTATCTTATACTAACTAAGCTGCTCATAGCCACTGCTCTATGCTAAAGTATACCCACTTATTTAAAGAATTCAGGCTAATAGCCTAAGTAGCTCCTTGACAAAGAAGTGTTCTATGTCATTGTCTAAGCCCTTCCTTTCCTCTTGCACATGAAACGATGGAACAGAATGAAGCAGCCTACCCAGGCTGCACCAGCACTTCCCACTGCTCAAGGGTGGGTTTCCTGATAGAATCACCATGGCAATTTGGAGTTAAGAGAGATTTTATGTAGCGGGGCTCGCCTTGGGCACTGTGGGATGTTTAGTAACAGCCTGGGTCTCTACCGGAAGAATGCTAGCACCATCCCTCCACTTGAGACAGTCAAAATGTGCCCACACATTGCCACGTGCTCCAGGCTTGTGGGAAGTAAGTGTCACCCACAGGAAGAAAGTCAAGACAACTCCCATCCTTGTTGGGTCAGAGCCTCCCCCCACATCAACTCTCTCCTAAGTGCTATGGCCCAGGACACGGCTGTCCTCCTGCCCTCCAGGACTCAGAACGCTGCGTTTTAACGATGTTACACCTAACTGCCCTCCCTGAGTCTGAGCTTTGAGAATCTGATCATGACCTTCTGTAAGTGCTACTATAAAATTAAAATCACTCTTTGCCTTCTAGGGTCAGCACTGAGAGTGCTTCGAGAGAAGGCAGGGATTTGGGTGGGAAGACATGTTGAGAGAGCACTCTGAGATCACAGAAATGCTCAAGACCTTAATCTGGATGTTTGAGCTCTGCCTATCTAATGTACTGTCAGAACTTAATCACACCATATAATCAAAACCCAAGCATCTTGCTATAATACCAACCTGTCAGGCAAGATGTGCCTAGTGGAGTGACTGTTATGAGGACAATCAATTTCTTTGTCCAGGAGGGAATTCATACTGTAAACTGTGTCAACCCCCGTCTGTGGCTGGGGATGTCTCAGTTGTAGGGGGGTAACCTCCAGCTGTTGTTTTGTTTAAATGGCCATGTTCAACTGCCTTCTAAATATGTGTGTTTATCCTCATAGATTAGCACCGCTCAGAGACGCTCCGTTTTTGCAGTGAGCAGCAATTAATGCAGAGACTCAGGCAAAGTGCTGAGAGAAAGTGAGTATTGAGCACTCAGCACACACGCAGGCTATGCGGACCACCCTCTCCATCCATGGTTCAGCAATCATTGCACAGTAAGGAGACAGAATGTTAAGAGCCAGAGAAGAGTGCTGCAAACCCTGTCTTCTGGGCATGGCGTGGCTGCTGCTCCTGCGGACTCTGCAGATCTAGTTATATGCAAGCGATGAAAGCTGACAGAATCCCTACATGAATGGCAGGGGGTTCACAAGCCCTGCTCCTAGCTGAGGAGCTATTGGAAGCTGACAGCTGATGGAGAAAGCAGTCATTGACCTCGAGGCTGGGACCACTGGTAGGTGGCCCATGCCCCAGTGGATGGTCCCACAGCCATGTATAGAAGGACAATAACTGGATTCAGGGATTGCTTATTTTAAAAAAAGAGCATGCAGTTGGGAGAGGGGCATGTTATAGGGAAGGGAGAGTTGGAGCTGGAGGAGTGACCAAAATACTTGTTTACATGTATGTGATTTTCAAAGAATAAGAAAAAAATTTAGAAAGCCTGTGCATTTTCATAAATCATATCCTCTATCAAAAAAGAAAAAGGAAAATCAGACCTACCTCTTTTTGCAGCTTCATGCAATGGATTGTCAATGGATTCTGCCTGCTCAGCCACTAGATTGAAAACAAAGATAAAAGCCCACCATTGGGGTTGCTCAGTAATTCACGGGAGTTGGTTATGGCCATGGGCTTCATGGCCAGGGCCTCAGATACAACAGCTTAATTATTTACATAATGTGGATTAAAAGTAACAGAAAATAACTGACAGTACATCCTTTAAGAGAGGCTGGATTCCGTGCTAAGGGAAGCCAAGCCAAGAAATAAAGCAGTGACACGGCCATTATTTGCAAGCATAAATAACTGCAAGCATAGACACGGACAGAAACAAAACTCGAGCAGATCCCTGAACCAAACACCAAGTGTACGCGAGTGTTTAATACAAACAGTCATAAAAGGTATGAGCATCTGATATCCAGTCTCACATTCTGCGAAACACCTGATTCCCTTCTGTTGGGGCAAGCAGCAGGGGCGGAGAGCAACTCAGCATTGCCTGTATTCACAAGGGACAGCTGCTGTCTATCCACTGTGGCCTTAGAACGAGTAGGAGAGCCCAGTAGGAGAGCAGCCCTTGCTGCTCCAGGCCCAAGCCTGCTGACCCTGATAAGAGGACTTGGATAGGCCATTCTTTATTTCCTACCCTCAGTATCTACAGCCACGGCTGGAAATGTAGCACAGGGGAAAGATGCATGTGGATTTCAGAGGAACATGCAGCCCAGAGTGCACAGGGCTCCTGAGCTAGGGTCTGGCCACAGCCTCCATGTCTCTGAAATCTGGCAAGTCACTTGTCAGTCTAAGGAGTTACAGACCATTAAAGCCTAACCTAAAAGGCTCTTGCAGTGATCTAAGCTGAGCACTCCCACTAGTACAGATGGGAATCGAATCCCACAGGCATCACTCAGGGTGTCTTTTGTACTCTACCCTGTTACTAACAGGGAGAAAAAGACTAATATCTGGGACACTTGCTCACTAATCTTGTGTCATCTTTTAACGAGAAATATTAATAATTTTACAAAGGAGCCACATCTTAGTAAGGACAAAGTGCTATGATAAGCACTTCGTGAGTCTAACAGGCCACGTGTGAGTTTACAAAGTAGGACTTCTTCAGCATAACTCAGAAGATCTAGAGTTTAAGAACATTACAAAACAACAAGTATTAGCAGACTAAGTAGATCCACAGTGTTTCTCTGGAAACCGTGCGTTTGTCCTGTTGCAATGAACTGTTATAAGCCGTGAGTTAGTTAACAGGAAGCTCACAGTACAGCTGGCCGCTTACCATAGTTGCTCGGGATCAGTCCTGTTCTGCCCTTGCATGTCCCTTTCCACCAGCTGGTATCACTCTGCCAAGAGGACAAGGGAGTCAGCATGGAGCTGTATCTGAAACCATCTGGGTCCGCAAGTGCATCTCCTCATTGATCAGCATCCTCAAACCCTCGCCATCTGCACCCACGCCCCTCATCAGGAATGTAAGCACACGAGCATCTCCCATCCACACAGATGCACATCACAGAGCTTCAGTGAGGCAAACCAGAGCATGTGGCGAAAGAGGAGAACGCATTCATGGAAGCTACAGCTATAGAATTTAAATGTCTAGATTTTAACATCTCTTCTCTGATATACTTTCATGTTTTGCTACATTTTCTAAAGGTTTATCTGGACTTATCTTCACTTTTAGATAACTTTTTTATATAGAAAACATCACTCCTATATAGAAGCAGAAAGGACAATGTGATGAGGCCTTTGCTAGGTATGTGACTCATTGCTTGTGACCAATACCACCCACCATTCATCTGCCTTCCCTTCTGGGCTACTAGGGTTAGTATTAGGTGGTAGAATCTTTACTCTGAAAAATTAGAATATGCATCTGAAAGATAAATTATTTATCAGTCAACTGTGACACAATTATCACAGTTTCAAACTTTTCCCTAATCATCAAATATCTAAGTTAAAACTCAGAATTTCTTATGGCTCACAGTTTGAGATTTCTATTAAGGACCATATAGTACAACTAATTCCCTCTTACCCTGCCTTTAATACAGGTTCCTCCTCCATTCTTTACTTGTTGGCTTTGTTGTTATTTTTTTTTAACTCTTGGGGTGTGCATATGTGTGTCAGTCTGTGTGTGTGTATCTATGTGCCTATGTGTATGTATGCAGAAACTGAAACAGTCTGGATTTTGCCTGTTATCTATCATTAAACACACCCCTTTGTTCCGAGCATTGCCTGTGAGTTGCTGTTGAGTTCTAAAAGCAAAGGCAGATTCAGCCACACATTTGGGGGAAGACTTCCACATGAGCGGTGTTGATGTCCGTCATAAGGAAACACACAGGCAAGGCTGCCTCTGTAGACTCTGTCAATAATCACAGAGGGCGCAACATGGGGACATTTCCCATTAAATAAGTAGCATATCTCTTTAAAGAGTAACTTTCCCTTACTAACTCTCAGGTCAATCAAGGTCAAGTTCAGGAAGAAAGGGCAGAGGAAGTACTGACTCTTCCCTTACTCGTTGTCAGAATAAACACCCTAACTCCGTAGTAGTCTCTCATAGTACCAATGAGATCTGTTTGGAGGCAACATTAGGAAACCATAAATCTAACAGTTTCAATCCTTGAGAGATGCTGCCCTTAACCGATGCTCAAACTGCCCCATCTCTGAGCAGTCATATTGGTTTCCTCATCATGCCAGCATAGTGGCCCTTGCAGTCTTTTGAAGCTGCCTTCTATTGTAGCCACAAGATGTTTAGTTCATTTAATGCCCGATGGCTGGTAGCAGCCATTCTCAGAGAGGCCTTGCTCCTTTCAATGAGAGTAACGTATTATTGCTGGGTTGTCCCTTTTCTAAGGCCCCCTTCAAAGATAAAATGTGATGTTTTTCCAATTCAACTGAAGGACCCCTGTGTTTCTCTTCATTTTACTGACTGACATCTGCACACCCTCCTCCCCCCATGCTGAGAGCCCACAATGAACAGCAGGGACCTAGAGACTCAGCTGTCCTCAAATGCCAGCCTCACAGTAGCCTGAGAGCAGATGTCTGTCAAGATGGGTGCTCTATCCATCCATCCATCCACCCACCCACCCACCCACCCATCTGCAGGTGTGTTGTACTTGATATAGTCACTGGGGTGCTTAGTCAAACTGCCACGTCTTACTGAGAAGACTTCCTTTCTGTGTCCATTGCCAGAGCATGATTAAAGTCATCTGATTCATTCTGCTCTTAATTTCTTGGAGCTGCGTTTTATTAGTTTTATAGCCTCATAAAAATGTGTATGATTCCAAAGTCAAATCTTCAAGACAAGTTATAATTTTTAAAAAAAAAATCTATTTTCCCTTCCTTCACATAAACAAAACTGATTCTTAAGTCATATTTTAGTTTTTCCTTTACTTTCAAAGTAAGAAACTAGAGGCATATTTATAGTCTCTAACCCTTCCTTAGGTGAGTAAAGCATAATGTGTGCATTTTATCTTGCTTTATCCCATTTGAATTACATTAGACTATAATTTGAAAGACACCCTCATTCCTTTGTATGGATGCAGAGTTTCATCTGTGGTCATAACAACACTTACTCAACTGTTTCCTATTGGTGAATAAGATGACTACGTCCAATGATGTGTTACCGTAAATGTGTCAAAAAGCAAGACTTTACATATATATTTCTATGTAAATATATATACCTAAAATAATCCACAATATTATGGCTACATAAAACAGTCCAGCACTATGCTAATCTATCTACGGTATGCAGTTGTAGTACAGAATATCTGCCAGGCTTACCATGTCAGTGATGTAGATAATGTCTCCTTCTTCAAAGTATAATTCATCTGGCTAGAAGGAATAAAAAACGAACAATGACTCCATGAGATTTTTCCTACCTTAGAATACAGTGGTGGTTTCTTTCATTTTGTAATTTTAAATCCTAAAGTATTCATATATACAATATCACTTCTATATTAGCATTAACAAATAAACACATAACAAAATATTATAATAAATTAATATTTGAACTCTAAAGCTGGATCTCTTCTGTGCTGAATGCTATCAGAGAATTGTGTGTGTGTGTGTGTGTGTGTGTCACAAATATGCGATTTTAATATCTTTTATATTCTTCTAATACAAAGGATCTTCACACCAACATAGAATATAGGTAAAACTTTCCCCCTTAGAAATTATGGTAGATTATATATATATATATATATACTTACATGTGATATATTTATTTATATATATGCACATATCAATAAATATATATAAATAAATGCCTAAAATTAAAACCGTGAAAATATTAATACTTATATCTGCTTATTTTCAGAAAACTCTGACATGGTCTTCCTGCTCACAGAGAATGAGTGTTTCTTGTACATGGGTGTTTCTATGTAGTTCAGCCTTGACAGCCTAAAGAACAAGAAGCAGTAACTGCCCATCCAGAAAGGCTTGCAAATGCAAGGCCTCGTTTCATAGCTAGTGCCTCACCCTGGCCTGACCCATACACAGCCATCTGGTTAAGCGCCAGGAGATAGCACCATGAGGTTCTGAGGAAATAGAAGTATAATGCTCACTGAAAGCGAATCTCAGCTGTGGCTACAGGTGCTTGCCAAACCAGACTACAAAATACCAAGCACAGGCACAGGATGGGGTGACGACTACGTACAAATTATACAGAAGACTTTTCTAAATGTGCTGTTATTACACAGTTCACTTTTAAAATACTACTGGAAAAATATCTAGGAGAAAAGACTTGTTATATTGCCCATTCTACACATATAACTAAAAATGATACTAGAAAAGCAAATTATTTCATCTCTTCATTTCTCCAAGTGTTTGCCTCCTCTCCGGAGCCGACTGGGATGAGTATACATGACTGCCCTAGTGCTGGACTTCACTTCAGAATTATTTATCTTAAGCTGTTGCTTTCCCCTGAATATAAACAAAGACTGTTATCAACTGTACCATGCTTAAAGCAACCACAATATGAAGTCAGACGAGAGATGCACTTGGGCATAAAAACTAGTGAATGGTGACTTATGGCATCCCCCAAAATGGATGGCTTTCCTTAAAGGCAACTTCCTAAAACATTTATAACTTTTACACTTCGATTTACGGAGACTAGATTCACAGCAGATGCTACATTAAAAACCAGTTAAGCCCACTGGACCCGAGGAAGTGCACTGTAACTTCATATGAAATAATATTCCGGGGGAAGAGAAATAAAAGACCTCTGAGATCTTTCTCTAACCATTGTTTTGAAGATGGATGGCCAATATTACTTTCAATATGCTGCAGTCATAGAAGTGATTAGAGAAACAATTTCCGTTAAGACTAGCTGCAAACAGGAGCCTCTCGGAGACACTTAAGAGAGTCCCACATTCATCACCAAAGCACGGCAGCTGAACACAGTGCCATCTCAGAGCATTAAGCTGGCATTTTATCAGGACTTGACTGTGTCTCCTTAGAAAGTGCCAAAGCACCGGAAGGAAGAAGAAACAGAGAAGTGACTGTACTTTCTGCGGTTCTACAATGGTCAGATGTGCCCCTTTTCACATTAGAGATGTCCCAAGACCATTCCTGTTCGGTACCTGTCCACTCACAGCTCACAGTGAGCCCTCTCCAGTCAGCGCTTTCAGAGAAACCAAGGAGCTACCTTTTCCTGTCCCTTTAGTTTCCTTCAAATGTCAGGTCTGCCTAAATTTCCACTCATGAACTAAACAAGAACACATGAAAAAAAAAATCCCCACCAAATAAACAGCCTAAAACACATCCCAAGCGTCCGTGTATACATATGCACAGATATCAAATCTCTGATCACTCCTCTGTGGGATGAATGGGGAATGAGACATGGCCAGTCTCTGGGCACAAGGTTTTACTCTGGGGTGATGAAATGCTTTGCAACCTGATAAAGAAAATAGTTGTTCATCACGGCAACTGTAAGAATACCACTGAATTGTTTGCTTTAAAGTGGTTAATTCTCTATGGTATGAGTTTTAGCCCAATTTTTAAAACAATTATAGTCAAAACTCTCAGCATCTTTTAAGTAATTCCTGTGTTTTGTGGCTTGGTAAAGGGCATCATTTAGAAAATGTCACCAAGCTGAGTCATCTGAAGACTTCACAGTGCTGATCTGGTTTTAAATGAACAGCAGCTATTTTACAGGAATGACTGGACCCCCAACCACTTCAACAGCAGCAAACCCCTCCCAAACCCCTCCAGCCTCCACCAGATTTGTTGTTCAAATGAGGCAAACAACCAGTAGCCAATCAGTCAGAGAGAGAAAGTCTGCCCATTTTATTGGGTTTTATAGCTTATTCTCCTTTAATAGCTCTCAAGTACAATGCTACCTACACAGTTTCTTCCAAAAGGACAAAATAAAGGTGTGAGCTTTCCTAATGGCTCAGGAGTAGTTTATGAAGCTCTTGACCCTGCTGAGGAGAGTACAGTCAATAAAGAAACTATGGCTTAAAAATCAGACTTTACCTAAAAGAATCACATTTTCCATTAAGAACCCACAACAGACTCCTCCATGTAGACAGTTCAATAAGGATCTACTTTTACATTCCTGGCATTGTATTCTCGGAACAGGAGTGGGAGAGCAGTGACCCAGAGCTGCCTGGAGCACGTCATCCCATCAGCTTGTTCTCTAGTTTTTAACCACAAGCTCTCATCTCTCCTCAAAGGAACATACGGTATTAGAACAAAGTGAGGTAGGCTTGGCGAGTCATGACGCAGGAGGCCAAGCAGGGAGGACGGCTCTGAGCTCAAGGTCAGGCTGGGCCGCAAAGAGACACACTGTCTCTAATAAAGCAAAGCCAAAAGGAACAAGCAAGGACTGCTGCTGTAGTACCGAGAGCAAATGCACATTAGTGCCAAGGGCAAATGCACATTAGGACCAAGGGCAAATGTAGGGCAAATGTCCATTAGTACCGAGGGCAAACACATATAAAACATTTTAGATTTAGTAACCTAAAGATACAAAAATTAATCAAAAGGAAAAGTAAATGTCCAGTGAATGTCTTCATTTAATATTTTATACTACTTATTCATGTGCCACCCATTGCTCTGCACCTTTGCAAATACTAGTTTAATCCTCTCCAACAATACTAAGGAGTGAGGTCATTTCTTGTTGCTCCATTAAAGATGAGATTGTCACACGGCATATGACATTCAGACTATGGAGCCACAATTCCTAACCCCAGCTTGTGTTTTCTCTCACAGAAACGTCACACTTGGCCATTACTGATCATCATGATATCATGATCTAGTTCAACGATAGTGGTTTTGGAAAATATTTGTCATCGTGCCTTCTCAATAACACAGGACAGCAATATGGAAAAGTCCCTTTCTCCAGCAAGTATGCTTGGCTTCTCACTTGGCAGAACTGGGTCATGAGTACTTCTGTACAGTACTCTATACATCTCCAGTTCAGGCTGGAGATGACAGTGAGGACCATGGCTGGGATCCTGCCTCGGCTTCTGGCTTCCCACTCTAGACACCACACATAATCACCTGGGGCAGCCCAGCAAGCCTTGTAGGCCCAAGCAGGTCCATCTGGTTTTCCTCCAGAAAGTAGCCCCCCTCATGCACATTGTTCCTCCCTGTCAACATGCTTTCACATGGGTCCACCTAGTCCAGGTGTCTCTGTGTGACACTTCATCCCAACAGGGGCTGGGGGAGTTAGAACGAAGGGGGGCTGGGTGATGTCAGAAATGCCTCTCCTTGAGGCAAGCTATCAGGAGCCACAACTGCCTTGCTCTATCCACTCGATGCATTACCAAACCTAGGACTGGCCATCACTCTCACTTCTCCTTGGGTTGTAACACTTGCTAAAAAGCGGTACTGTAGCCTTCTAGGATGCTGTATACGCAATTAAAGGGCTCACAGCTTCCAGCTCAGCCTTTAACACTTCCAGGCTACAATGCTTTAAAGAAGTATAACCACAATGTGTTATACACCCAGCATACTATGCCTGTGATGTGCTGCATACTTGGTGTGCCAAGCATAGAGTGTGGAAGGAGGGTGAGCCCAGTGTACACAGCAATGTGCCCAGAATGCTGAGCTTGTGGTGTGCCGTGTACCTGGTGTGCTACGTACTCAGCTGTATACTCAGTGTACTCTGTAGTGTGCTGTGAACTGTGTGTTTCATATAAGGTGTGCTATGACCTCCACATGCTGTGTTCCCAGAGTGCTGTGCCCAGGGTATGCTAAGTGGTGTGCTGTGCGTGTGGTGTACACAATGTGTGGTGTGCCGAGCATGCGCTGTGCCGGGTACCACAGTGTGCTGTGTGCCGTGCTGTAGTGTCCCTGTGTCATGGTGTGTGTGCCTTGTGCATGACTTGCTGGGTGCTCGGTGGGTTATGTGGCCCTACAGAGATGAGGAATGCCTGTCACAGAGAACAGACTATGCTCCAGCATTGTCCAAGCGACAGGTCCACATACTCACAAAAGTAAATGAATATCTGGGAGCCTGTTCAATATTTAGCAAAAGATAAAGGAAGGCTCCTGTGAGTTGGTAGCCTCCTGCCCACTAGACAAGATACTTCAGTATCTAGACTGACAGAAGGGAGAACTTAGAGGAGTGGAGGGATGGGGGGGGGGGTTGGTTACAGGATGTAGAATGGCCATTATTGATCCTCAGGACCAGCGTATCAAAATCTATAGCCACAGTTTAGAAGTGGGATATTTTAAAATTTCTGAATGAATTTAATATATGTTTTCTCCTATACATCCAATAATGACCAAGGCTTCTAAAAAGAGCATAGAGAAACTCCCTCTGGAGGAGAAATGGAGGGAAATTAGTAATCGGTATATCAACAAAGGAAAGACATTTGTTCAATGTCTATCAGTACAAGAACCAGCCCTCCTTAGCAAGAGTGACTGCTCCAGCTGCTGGTGCCTTTACATTACCATGGTTCTCACTGAAACCAACAGAAACAGCAGGGACAAGGGTTAAGTAATCTCCAGGTCACAAGCAGGGAAGGAAGCAGGACAAATCAGAAACCTCAGCACAGACTCTGAACCTGGGCTCTGCCCCGAGACCGCACTTGCCTGTACAGCACTGTGCCTGAGCAAGTCACAGTGAAAGAGGCCCCCACTTCTAGTGGTGCTCAGAGCAGTATTCATGGAAGGGCACACAGTTCACATGACCATAGAGGAGCAGCACTATGGTCCAGAAAAGGTGCAGACATGGGTTCTACCGAGAGTCCCCTGGGTGATGCAAGGAGGAGGATGGGCAGAGGCCAGAAGCACTGGAAACAAGAGCTAGATCTTATAGGATCAACTAATCAAATACAGACGCACTGCAGGTGGAGGCCCAAACCTACGCATGGGAAACATCAGACTAGCAGGGAACACAAACAGAACAGAGAAATTTGAGTCCTACTGAGAGTAAAGAAAGGCCAAAGGCCACAAGGAAGTCACACAGGGAGAGGAGGTGGGTGAGAAAGGACAACAGTGAACCAGCTCATGACAACTGGGGAGAGCAAAGCAAGAGTCAGGAGTCACTTCAGTCTCTACTGTTGGGGAATGTAAGTCTCACTCTAGAGTAGAGTAGGAGTGTGACCTCAAGCTTGTATGATCTGGCAGGGACAAGTGATGCTGTGTGCTCTCCTTCATAATTATCCTCCTTTAGTGGCTGTGATGGTTTGATATGCTTGGCCCACAGAGTGGCACTATTAGAAGGTGTGGCCCTGTTGGAGTGGGTCTGGCTTTGTTGGAGTAGGCGTGGCACTGTGGATGTGGGCCTTAAGACTCTCATCCTAGCTGCCTGAAAGTCAGTCTTCTCCTAGCAGCCTTCAGGTGAAGATGTAGAACTCTCAGCTTCTCCTGTACCATGCCTGCCTGGATGCTGCCATGTTCTCACTTTGATGATAATGGACTGAACCTCTGAATCTGTAAGCCAGCCCCAATTCAATGTTGTCTTTTATAAGACTTGTGTTGGTTATGGTGTCTGTTCACAGCAGTAAAACCCTAACTAAGACAGTGGTCCTGATCCCATCAGAGACTGTCCCTGTAAGCAAAGCTAAAGATGACTCTGTGCTCAGGCTACTCTGCCTGTCTTAGCCCTTTCTGCAATCTGAGGCTCTGACTTCCAGAATTATGAGGAATTGTATGTCTGTGACTAAAGTTTCAGGTTGTTGATGCTGCAGCAGCAGCCCCCTCCACAAGCACTCTGTCCATGGTCCACCCTCACCAATACCTACTGTGGTGAAAGTAACAGCCCCCTGTGCCCAGAGGCTGGCTCGCTCTGAAGTCTCAGGAGAGCTCATCTGAATGTGCGAGCCTCGGACTGCCTATTAATATCACTGGCACTGGCTGATGGTCACCAGCTGAGGAGCGTTAAGTAGGCACCTTCTGTCAGGACTGTAAGGAGGCCTGTCATGTGCAGCAGTGAGCAGTATCCCCATTTCTAACGAGGACCTGGGTATCCAGGTTGAGGAGGTGGCAGAACGTGAACTCCTGGCAGGCTCTGACCTGGTGGCAGTGATTCAGTACTCAGAGTGGGCGGAGACACACACAAAGGATGTGACCGCAGGGATGGGCGCTATGGAGAAACATATAGAGTGTGTTATGGTTTCCTTCCTGTGGCTGTGATTAAAACACTGAGCCTATGCAGCTTGGGGCTGGGGGAAGGGCCGATGTGGCTTATGTTCCCATCACTGAGGAAACTCATGAGCTCAAGCAGGAACCCTGGAAAATGAGGGAGGAGTGGAGCTTGCTGGCTTACTCATGCTTAGCTAGCTTTCCTCTACGCCCTTCAGCTGCACTAACCTCAAGGCCTCATCCAGTGTGATGAACTCACTAAACCATGGGTGCATGGGTGGACACCAGAGCCACAGCAATGGAAAAGTGCAGACAGAAGAGAGATGAAAGAACTACTCCAGGAGTTGGCAGAAGGTGTGAGGTAGAGGGTGTAAGCATTCCTTCTAGGCTCTGCCCCACAGTTACCTGGCAACCTAACTCACTATAAAAGGGGCTGTTTGCCCCCTCCCCACTCTCTTACTCTCTTACTCTTACCTTCTTACTCTCTTCTGTCTCTGTCCCTTCTCTCCCCATTCCCTTCCACCCCCTTTTCCTTCCTCTGTCTACTCCCTCCTCAACTCCCCTCCCCATGCCCTAAATAAACTCTATTCCATACTCTATTCATCATATGGCTGGTACCTCAGGGGGAAGGGATGCCTCAGCATGGCCGCAGAGGCACCCCCTTCCACCTCGCCATACATATCTAGCAAACATATCCTGGTTCTTTCTTTCCTTTTTATAAAACACAACAGAGGGTCAAAGTTGGGGTGTGAGTCACATGAAGGCTGACTAGGATGGGGTCTCTAAAGTTTATAGCTATTTCTGCATGCAGGTCACTGGGTGACTTGGAAACAGATGTCACCATACAAAGGAATGAAGCAATGTGAGGGAGTCTAGGACCTTTAAACTCAGGCCATGCAAACCAGCCTGGGGTTTAGTTCTGCTCACTGAGGCAAGCGGTGGACAGGGATTGAACATCCATCCTGTGAATGACTTATGCATGGCAGAAAGCGCAGACTCCTTAGTCCAGAACAGCTGTCTGACTAACAGTCCACTTTACAGTTTAATCAGAATACTTACAGTTCTGGGTTCAAATGTATATAGAGCTCTGAAGACTTTAACTTGCCCTAAAGGAAGAAAAAAAACATCTGATCAATTCTTTTATAACTTCATGCTAAGTTACTACGGATTTTTCCCTGCTACAATTCCCAAGTTCAAAGTCTATTTGGCAATGTAACGTTAGAGGAAGCACCTTTTCACCTATGGGACGCATCTTTAAAATTTTTGTTAAATGAATGTTAGCACATGATTGATGGCTTCGTTTGACAGGAGTTATGGATTTGTACTGCATTTCTGCCCTGAGTATAGACAGACCTTCTAATAGTAACATCAAACTTAAAAACACAGAGTTAAGGGACTGAGGGGGCTGCAGAGACGGCTCACTAGTTAACACCACTTGTCTCTATTTCAGAAGACCCAGTACAGATCCTATTCGGTACAGATCCTAACTCACAACTGCAGTTACAGAGGCTCGAACACCCTCTTCTGTCTCTACAGGAACCTGCATACATGCAGCCTACATACGCACATGAACAAATACATGAATAATAAAATTAATCTTTAGGGGCTGGAGAGATGGCTTAGTGGTTAAGAGCAGTGACAGCTCTTCCGAAGGTCCTAAGTTCAAATCCCAGGAACCACGTGGTGGCTCATAACCATCCTTAATGACATCTGACGCCCTCTCCTAGTGTGTCTGAAGACAGCTACAGTGTGCTTACATATAAAAAAATAAATTAATTAATTAATCTTTAAAGGTAATTAGCCAGGCAAGATATGGTAGTTCAGACCTGTAATCTCAGCACTCAAGAGGCAAAGGCAGGCAGATCTCTATGATCTGAGGTTAGCCTGGGCTACATAGCAAGTTCCAGGTCACCCTGGAAAAGTATCTCTTGTCTCAAACATTAATTAATTAATTAATTAATTAATTTGAACATCTTAACAAAAATTATAAAGAATAATCAAATGTTTTTTAAAATTTTTAAATCACTCTATCAAGACATTATATTTTCCAAAAGGATGGAAAAGTGGAGGAAAAAAAAAGAAGCACATAAAAGCAGAGTCACCCCTCCACCCCACATGCTCCATAGCACACCCCCAGAATTCATATAATTTGCTCTGGCTCAGAACATCAGAAGGAAAGGGCCTGGACTTGTTAAATCTTCCAGCAGGTAATCTGTATACAGCATGAATTTAAGTTCACAAAATTAATACAAATTAGGTATACAAATAAGGCCTACAGCAAACACGGGGGGTGTGTTTTACAAAAAAAAAAAAAAAAAGTTAAGAAAGAAATCAAAATAGAAGGACTATCTATTTTAAGACAGTTTAGTCCATGTTCTGGAAGATCCTTTAGAGATGACATCCAAACCAAGTCCCACTCAAAGCTGGCCTCCAAGGCAGATACAGAAGCTTGCTTCAGAATATATGTTCTCACCTAGCACTTTCTCTGTTGCTATTGGAACATATTTTATAACATATCAACATAAAGCAACACAGTTACAATCTGTAACTACATGCATACTTACTGGATTTAAGCAGCCTTTGTTTGATACAAAGTGGCATAATGGAGATACACTTGTAATGTTTCATTAACGAACTCCCAAGTACACAGCACAGAGACCTGCACATACGAGGCTCTGAGCAAGCCCTGCTGCAGGACGAAGAATTGGTGGGGAGAGGAAAACTCAAAAGCCTGTGCTCCGAACAGCCTGCAATCACTGGTGTAAGAACACCACTATCCAGTGAAACTCCACACAACCACCAAAAAGCTGTTCGTGCTAGTCCCACGTAGACACAGTGTGACCAAGGGACTGATTATTTGATTATTGACTATTTGCGAGCTTCACACAATGTTCCCCATCACACTCACTTTCTAATCTTCCCACCTGTGTCTGCCCCCACAAATCTTTGACCTCCCCCACCCAAAAAAGTCCAACTTGTGTCGCAAATATACTCAGTGGAGCATGGTCCAACTCCCAGTGGGCAGCTCCTTAAAGAAAACTGAGTCTTTCTCCAACTCCACCCCTACCAGAAGCCATCTATTGTGGAGAGCTACACTTCAGCACCCTTAACACAATTTTTAAGAGTTCCCTTCAATGGCTGCTACTTCTTCTAGGGGGTAAGTGGGTAATGGTTGTCACAGAACCCTTCTATGTCCCTCTTTCTCAACTGTGAGAATGTAGTCATTGATACCACTGCAAAAGAACCTTCCTTGCCCTTTGCACAGCAAGAGCACAGCTCATGGACTTCCACATGGTTTCTGGTTATAGCATAGAACACAATATCCAACTGGTCTCCAGTGTCAGCATGTGCCACAGACCTCAGCATGGTCTCTGGTGGCAATACCAACTGCAGACACCATCATAACCCCAGGACCACAGGCCACAGACATCCACATGGCTTCTGGAGCAACAGAAGCCACAGACACCAGTATGATCCCCAGTGACAGCTTGGCCAGCCCATGGATACCAACATGGCTTCAGGCGGCAGCATAGACCACAGACATCCACCCGGCCGTCAGTGGTAACATGGACCACAGACATCAATGTGGCCTCTAGTGGGAGATCAGACCACAGACATTCACAGCTTCCAGCCATGGATAGACCATGAACCTCAACAAGGCCTCTGGCAGCAGCACAGACACCATCACAGTCTTCGGTGGCAGCACAGGCCAAGGACATCAACATGGTCCCTGGTGGTAACATGACCCACAGTGAACTACCTACCACACATGGCTGGTAACTGGTATATTCAAGAATGTAAGACTAGAGAAAATGGGAATGAGTCTAACGTCCATTAGGAGAGAACTATGTTAAGTCAACCCTGATTCATCAGCATGTTGGAACCATTAAAAAGGAATGCTAACCGTTAGGGAGTCAGTCTACATGCCCATCAAGTGGCAAAATGAGGAGGAAAATATCGGGGCTAGATTCATGGCTCAGTCAGCAGAGTTCCTGCCATGAAAACTTGAGAATCTAGGTTCATTCCTAGCACTCATGTAAAACAGCTGGGTGTGGTGGCTTGTTTCTCCAGTCTCAGGACAGTACCAGAGAGGAAGAGACACACAAATCCCTGGAGCTAACTGGCCAGACAGTGTAGCCAAAGCAGGGAGCTCCAAGTTTGGTGAGAGACCCTGTCTCAATAAATAAAGTGGAGCGCAACTGAGGAACACACCCAGCATTGACCTCTGGCCTTCACATACACACATGAAAACACACCTGCACGCCCAGGTTCACACACATACCTTGAACAACTGCACCATTTATGGGGCCCTTCACATTCTAATTTACACTGCTGTTTCCATTCACTGCACTGAATGTTTATAGAACATTTATAACGTGTGAAAACTGCGGCCATACCGTATCATTCCGAGCAGGGGAGGAAATCAGTCTCTTTCCTGTAAATGTCCTACCGTGGAAAAGCATCTCAGAGTCTCCCGGGACTTGATGAGTGTAACAGAAAACCTCTCTCAAGTACACTAGCTCACACCTGCAAGGCTAGATAGCATTCCGAGGCTAAGACAGGGCTGCCCGGAGTGTGAGACCACCCTGGGCTACACACACAGTAACATCCAGGCCAGCCTGTACCAGAGTGAAGCCCTGTCTCAAAAAGTAAGCAGGGCTGGGAAGATAGCTCAGTGGGTAAGGTTCCTGCAAACAAATAGATGTAATTTTTTTTTTTCTTGTTGTTGTTAGTTTGCTTGTTTGGGGACTATCCATACCTCCCACCCCTGATTTATGGAGAAAGGAAACACCACCTTTAACCCTACCGTGTAGATCCAGAGGGCTCTACACAGCAAGCTCTATACCGTGAGAGTTGGTGCAGAAACAAGGAGGGCAGGGGAAGGAGGCGGGGCTGCCTGAGAAAGGCTCCAGGCTGAGGTGATCGTTCTCAGATGGTTCAGATTGTCATCTCAGTTACCTCAAACTTTCCAGAGAGAAGTCACAAAGGAAGCAGTCCTCTCGTGACCAACATCCAGGCTAGAGCTTTCCAGTTCCCTTCAGAGATAGTCTAAGGAGGGACGACTGGTGGATACTCTTGTAAACAAGATACAAACCACCAATTTGCATAGTTCCAGTTCTTTCCATTTTGATGCTAAATACTGAAGGAGATTAGCCAGACACACAAAGCAGCATTCCAGCGGTAAAATACCAAGACAGTTCATCACAGACCCCTACTTACTACTGCTTAATACTGGGCGTTGCCTTTTATCTATCCTTTTCACTCCATGTTCTAAAGGCTCAGGGCTGGAATTCTCAAAATCGAAGTAACTAGAAATGAAAGAGTTTAACAGAAACATCCAAAGGCCAAGGAATCACAAAACCAGGAGATTTCTCACAATTGCAGGCTAATGGGCCTAAATATTCTGTTGTTAGAACAATTAATACTAATATGCAATCCGCTGGTCCTCTTGGCACACAGAGTTATCTCTGGACTGTGTTCTGTAGACTTCGGGCTTACAGCAGTGTCTAGGGGATGAAACCGAAGCTCTGTTTCTTGCTGACGTCCTGACAGACATCTAACAACAGATCAAGAACACACGGTGATCAAGTTTACTGATCCAATTTTACTTAAGGAAGGCAGACTCACAGATGTCAAAGAGCTATGCTCTTGGACATGCAACAAAGCTTTCTAAGGCTCTCTGCTCATTCTCTCACCAAGTATTGTTACATACAACAGAGAGAGCAGGAAGCTAAGAGACTGTGGAAATGGTCTGAAATTGGGATCCATAAGAATGAAGGGCTCCCCCCCCCAAAAAAAAGGCCCAACATAACCTTTGTCTTAAATGTAGGTTGAGTCTGAAATGATCTAGCATTCAGATGGCTCTGCAGGAAGATTCTGAATTAAGCAGTTCTAACCACCATCACCACCACCACCGCGGCCATAGCCACTGTTTCTGAGGTCTTATTTCCAGCCTTGCCCTTCCCTTTTCTCACTAACCCCCTTATCCCCTAGAGAGGAGGAGACTATCATCAACAGCAGTGTTGTCTTTTCCTCTGGAGGAAGGCTGGCCCTAGACTTCAAAGCGTGAAGGTCAAGGTCGTGGAAGGGTGAAAGGAGGGGAGCTGGTCTTTCCCGGGCAGGGAAGGGAAGCATGGGCTTTTCCAGTATTTGTCTTTGCTCCTCTGGAGCCCTGAAACAACATTTAGATAACTCAGGACTTGTAAAAGTGAGCAAAACATGTCAAATCGATCTTGTTTGTTGTTAGTGAAGAGCTGGCAGAGCTTCACATACCTGAATTCAACTGGCATATACCCACCCATACACAAAAACAATGAAGACAGAATTACCCTATAAAATCAATGCCTCAACTAGGCACTGGAAGCTAACAAATAAAATGCCATGTGCCAAGTGTTCTTTACTTCTTTTGGACTTGCTGACTAGTGAGTGTCTTAGTTAGGGTTTCTATTGATGGGATAAAACACTATGACCATGATAAGCAACTTGGCGTCACAAGTTAATTTCTTTTATACTTTCACATCATAGTCCTTCATGAAAGGCAATCAGGGTGGGAACTCAAGCAGGGCAGGAACTTGGCAGAGGCTGATGTGGTGGCTATAGAAGAATGCTCCTTAGTGGCTTGCTCTCCACCTCTTGCTCTCTGCCTTTCTTATAGCTCCCAGTACCACCAGCCCAGGGGAGGCAGCACCCATAGTGAGCTAACTGGAGCTTTCCACATCCACCATCAGTCATGAAAATGTACCACAGGCTTGCCCACAGGCCACTCTGGTGGGTGAAATTTTTCCATTGATGGCCCATCTTTCCATATGACTCTGGTTTGTGTCAAGTTGACATAAAATTGGCCAGAATAGCCAGTGAGGCCCCCTGAGACTCTCGAATATTATATCTACTGGCTATCCCCAGTGCTCTAGTTTATCATCCAGAACTTGGTAGTGAGGCCTTATTACTAACACACCACATGCTTAAGTCATAGAACATTGCAAAATCAAGCTGGTGTTGACCTGGAAGGTCCATCCATCCTACATGCTAGCTTTCACAGTGCTGGAAGGCTCTATCCGAGCTACTAGGGAGGAAAAGTAGTCCAAACGTGCCCAACTATGAATCCTGCAAGCTACAACAATTGACTGGTCTAGAAAGACGTGGTCAGAAAATGGGATACTATTATCAATAGAAGGAAGTTAACAAGTCATGAAAAGGTGGAGAAGACTTCAGTGCACGTTGCTTAGTAAACGTAATCAGTCTGCGAAGGCTACATCTCCTGATCCTTGCCACCGCATCTCTCTATGTGGCCCATGCAGATGACAGATGGCTACATCATGGAGCTGACCAGCAAGAACTTAATCAAGTAGTAATTCTCAATTGCAGCTGCTATTCCAGATGTAATCCCCTTACCTAAATACATTAATACATTTCCTGATGCTTGTTATGCGGGTATTTATCTAGCAAATACTTTTTTTGTTTTTTACATATCTGTCCATTAAGGACCACAAGAAGTAATTTGCTTTCAATTGGCAAGGCCAGCAATACACCTATACTGTTGATATACTCAAACCTTGGGTTTACTTGTTGGTAACATGTATGTGTATCAGAGGATAGGAAATAAATACAACCAAAGTTGAGGGTGTTCTACCTCAGTAAAACTACTAGTCTAGTAGTATGGGATATGCAGAGATCGTCTTTCTAAGGTTAAGGATAAGTGGTTGTACCCAACCCTCCTGCTACCAAGAAAGAAGCACAATGCTTAGAGGGCCTATTTGAATTTTAGAGGCAGAACATTCCTCACTTGGATTTGTTTCTCTGTCCCATATACCAAGTCACTCAGAAAGACACTATCTTTAAGTGGGACCTGGAATAGGAGAAAGCTCTTCAATAGGTCCTGGCTGCAGTACCACTTGGACCATATGATTGAGCAGAGCTGACAGTACTTGAGGTGCCAGTGGCAGATAGGGACCTGATGTCTGTAGCCTTAAGCAGACCACTGTGGAAAAATCATAGCAGATACTCAGGGGCTTTTGAAACAAGGATCTATCATTGTCTGCTGACTTCTCTCCCTTTGAAAGACAGCTCTTAACCTGCTACTGAACAGTCAGGAGAAACTTGACGGGATGGGGAGATCTCACACACACACACACACACACACACACACACACACACACCACAGGACACCAAGCTGAATATTATCTGACCCACTAATTCATAATGTAGTGGTGCACAGCAGGAATCCATTTTCAAATGGAAGTAATATATACTTGGCTTGGTTTATTGATGCTTCTGTGATATATGAAGGTGCCACCCAGAAGTGGACAGTTTCAGAGTTAAAATCCCCTTTCTGTGACAACCATGGAAGACATTGTGGTCAAGGAAAACCTTCACAGTGGGCAGAATTTTGGGCCTTACATTTTGCTTGTAAGGATAAATGACCAGACATTTGACTGTTTACTGATTCCTGAACTGTAGCCAATGGTTTGGCTGGATGGTCAGAGACTTGCAAAGAGCATGACAGAAAAATTGGTGAGAAAGGCATTTAAAGAAGATCTATGTGGACAAAGCGCTCCAAATGGACAAAGGGTATGAAGGCACTTCTGCCTCATGTAAGTGCTCATCAAAAGATGACTTCAGCATTGGAGCTAATAGTCATGGTTAGGACAACCCATTCTGTGGACATTCAGCCTCTTTCCCCAGCCATCTCTTCCCTGGTCATTTCCCAGTGGGTCCATGAACAAAGCGCCTATGGTGGCAGACATGGAGGCTCTACAGAGGCTTGATAACATGGACTTCGACTTGCCAAGGCTGACCTGGCTGCAGCTGCTCTGAGTGTTGGATCTACTCACATGGGAGGCCAACAATGGGCCTCCGATAAGACACGGCACCAGTCCTGGGGATGACCATCCAGTGACATGACAGCATGCCAATTATACTTTCTTTGTGGAAAGACATTCCTTTGACATTTCTGGAATAAAATCTAATTCTGGTTACAGATTTGCCTTTGTTGCTGCATCTGCAAAAAACTACCATCAGTGGTCTTACAGAATGCCTTATCATTTTCTCTCACACAGTATTGCTTCTGACCATGGTCAAAGAACTGCTATAGAGAATGTGTGCTCACGGAATCCCCTAGGCTTACCATGTTCCCCACCATCCTGAAACAAATGGCTTGATAGGATGGTGGCGGTAAAATGGCCTTTTAAAGACACAATTACAGCACCAAAGGTGGTAATGGCTTGGATTATGTCCCCAAAAGTGGGTTGTAACACTGCAGCTGTCCATTTCTGCCTTCATATAGCACAGAAGCATCAATAAACCAAGCCCTAGACTTCACTTCCTCAGCCAGCGGGTCCTAGGGCATCCTCCATGAAGCCATCAGTGCATGCCTGGGAATGGAAGGTGTTATAACAAGAGTTAAACCATAGTCATTTGGGAAACGTCTTAATGTAGCTTGCTTTTGCCCTCAGGACCTGCTTGGGCCTAATCTTGTATGCATTACTTCCATTTAAACCTAATAACTGTTCTGGGTAGGCATATATGCTTTGAATCAGCATCCAACACACAGTACTTTTTCTCCTACAGTCCGAACTCAAGAGTCCAGGAACAGGGGATAGACTAGGGAATCGTACTACTCAACATTAAGGAAAGTTTTACTTCCTGTTCTTATGTCTGCTGGCCTAGAAGTTGGTGCCAGAGAATGGGCTATTGCTGTGAAGAATCTGACCATGATTTTAGAAGGACTTTGGCATGTTAGACTTGAAAGCAGTTGAATGCTATAAGCAGAGCCTAAAGAACCATCCTCATGGGGACCTGGGGGACAGCAGCACAGACAGCAGAGGCATTGCAAGGACTTCCACAGTGCTAGGCTGGAAGCCATCCCTGTAATATATATGTGTGTGTGTATATATGTGTGTAATATATATATATATATATATATATATATATATATATATATATATATGTGTGTGTGTGTGTGTGTGTGTGTGTGTGTGTGTGTGTATGTGTATATATATATATATATATATATATATATATATATATATATGTATGTGTATGTATGTATATATGTATATTGACTGTAGTCTGTCCCTGTCCTAAGAATCTGCCTAATGCAGAATTAAAATGTGATAGATTGATTTCTTTGGCAGAGGAGATTTCAAAACAGTACAATACTGAATCTGTGGAATGGCTACTATTGAAATCTTTTATGTAGTCTACAATGACAAAGAGCAAGTAAGGCAAAATTTATAGTTTGTCCAGAAAAAGAACAACAGGAAGCTTAACATTAGAGGCTTGAAGCTGTCATTGTTAAGAGATTTGAGTAAGGAGAGGCCTGCCCTGCATTGGAACAAAAGGAGGATGTCCTCCGGGCAAGATCCTACTTGCTAGGTTTCCAAACTATAGAAGAGAGCTAAAGGCATCTTCTCCTAGGAAGCAACTGAACACTCTACGGCTGTTACCGAGGGTCCATCCCAAGCAGGCAGCAGAACCTGGCAGTGTAGTGTAGTGCATGGCCACGTGCTACTGCTGGCTTTCGAGGCATAACAGTTGCATGAATGAAGGGGTATTGGATTTTCCGTCCACTGCTTCAAAGAGCTGCTGAGGACAGTCAGTACATAACAAGAGAGTCCTGCAGGAAGGCCCTGAGAGAGCAAGAGGCTGTGAAAAGCCATTGTGCGAAGCTGTGAAGTGGAGCCTCAGTTGCAGAGGAGAACCCTAGATGCTGGAGACGCCAGAGCCACAGGATATCTGCCAAGCAGTTATAAAGGGAGTGGAACCAGCATGCTGGAGGGGCAGAGCCTCTGAGTCCTTTGAAATTAAAGTAGCAAACGCTGGGCATGGGGCTGCAGGATTTGCAGTTTGCCCTGCTGGATTCTGGTCTCATTTTGGCTCAGTATTTCCTCACTATACCCCATCCCTCCCTTCTGGAATGGCAATGTATATTCTGTGTTATTATTCATCGGAAGTGTGTAGTTTGCCTTTTAATTTTATAGGGTTGGTTATAAATAAGAGTTTGCCTCAGGAGAGACTCGGTATTGAGAGTGTAAAAAACTCTAGAGACTTTTCAAGTTGGACTAAATGCATTTTGCATTATGGTATGACCATAGGCCTAGGGGTTTGGTGAGTTGAGTGTGGTGGTTTGAGTGAGAATGGCCCCACAGTCTCAGGCATTCAACTACTTGGTAACTAGTTGGTGGAGCTGTTTAGAAAATTTTAAGTAGCAGCGTCTTGCTGGAAAAGTACATCACTCGGGATAGGTATTGAGACTGCCCCTTGCCACTTCCAGCTTGCTCCCTACTTTATGCTATAATTAAGGATGCATGCTCTCAGCTTCCTGCTCCAGCAGCCATGTTTGCTGCTGACGGCCTACACACTTTCCTGCCGTGATGGACTCTTATTCTCTGTAGGCCCAACTAAGCCCTTCCTTCTGTAGGCTGCCGTGGTCACAGTATTGCCACACCAACAGAAAATACAGTGCAGGAAACTGCTAACTACAGTTCAGAGGCTATGCATAGGGACTGGCAAGGGGCAGGTAGGAAATCCGTGTGCCTTCCGCGCATTCTTGCAGGGAACTTAAGACTTCTCTAAAAGTAAGATGAGTTACAGAACACTTAGAATTTTGAATGTTCAGATTAGAGATGCTTGACCACTAAAACTCTCAAGTACAAAACAATGAAAACAAAACAACTAAGTATTTTGATTAAGGGATGCCCAACAAGTAATTTTTACCACGTTAATTAAAACCTAAATTCTCAAAAAGCTAGCAGGAATTAGCTAAAGAACCTGTTCAGCAATAGCATTAATCTATTTTCTCCAAGACTTAACATACCATTAGGATTTTAAATTGCACTTCTAGAACCCCAACTAATCCATTTAGGAGAAGAACAAAATTAGAAAACCCTCTTCTTGCACGAGAAACTATTACCTGCCAGAACAACCAGTCCTTGCTGCCTCACTACTCTCAGAGCAAGTGAGTCCCTTGGCATTTTAAACCACTGGCCAGAAACTTTGAGTAGAGTGCAGAACTAACTGAGCAGCTTTCAAATTTTAAATAAGGCCCTGCAGGGGCACAGGCCTATTATCCTTCAGGATGATGGGCACACTGGGCTACCCAGAGAGACTGTCTCAAGAATTAACAAAAAATTAACTAGATCAGAAAAGATGAGAGCATGCTATACTTAGCTGAAATAATGATGATTTTGTGAAATGTTTCCTTCACTGGGGATGGATGAACGCCTGAATACATATTTTAAAATACATCAAATACAGACTTTGGCATACTGGTAGCAAACAAGCAGCTTTTAAAATTAATATCTGGCAAAAATAAATGTCATCGACACAGAATGAAATACTGTAATATAAAAAAAAGGAAATTATTCCAAAAGTTAAATTATATGATTATAAACTTATTAGACTAGCAGACCCCCTTTTTGGTTGATGTATAACACGTATATGTGCCGGGTAGTGGTGGCACATGCCTTTAATCCCAGCACTTGGGAGTTTTCATAACAAAGTCATTTGACCAAAAATAAATTATAGAATACATGAACTTAATGTATACATTTATCGCTCACATTTCCCCTACTTAGAATATTCCCGGGGCAAATGAAAGCATTAATGTTTTCTACCAGGCACATGTATTATATATCGTCCATGCATGATCCAACAAGATGGTTATTTTTGCTGTTTTTAGTTTTCAGTCGGTTTTATTTTTGATTAGACAGACTTCCTGCCTGTATGTGGCTGTATGCAGGTGAGTGCAGGGACCCTAGGGAGCCAAAAGAGGCCATCAGATCCCCTGGGGCTAAGAAGTGAAAAGCTGTCACTTCTTAGGTTCTAGGAACTGAACCTGGGTCCTCTGCAAGAGCAGCAGGCACTCTTAACCGCTAAGCCACCTCTCCAGCCCCTGAAACAGGATGTTTTCTGCTCCGAAATGAAAGAACGGAGTCTAAGGGACAGTATCCAAGAACCAAAACCATCTTCCTGTTCCTGAGGTGACAGGAAGCCGCTGTGCTCTGTGAGAGATCATCTCAGAACACATTCCTTGGCTTGGATTTCTATGTGTATCATTCCGCAAAAGCCCACGGCTTCAAAAATAAAGACTATACTCTTTGGAAAGAAAGTCCCTGTGTCTGAGGCCCAGCAATGTCCAAGAGCCGTGGATATGAAGACCAATGCAGCTGAATACATTTCTTCCCACACACTCACATTCTTGGATTGAAGCAAATCAATCCACATATTTAATAGGAAATGTGGTAAACCCCGCTTTCATTCCTCTTATTCCAACACTACCTCTTCTCTGCTACCTCCCTCTCCAACCCAAAGGGACAACTCGAGGAAGGCGGAAGAGAGTGGAATGTGTCCTGACTTCAGCTGCAGGAATGGCAGGCTCCTTACAAACAGTGGACAGTGTCTTCCTGACAAGAGGGTTCTGTTTATTAACAGTGTGCCTTTCTAGTCCTTTTTTTTCCCATTTGCTTCCACTCCACAGTGCCTTTTAGCAACCTTAGCTACTTTCACTTGAAAGATCACGTGTGCTGGCTCCTTTTAGTTCTTCCATATACAACATAAATATCCAAAAGATCAGAAACTTCCAAAGGACAAGCTCTTTGCCAACTGTGCCCTGGGTAAGTTAACGTGAGAGAAAGAGGAAGACAGTTACTAAACACTCCTCAATAGTTTTCAGGAAAATGGTGAAAAGTGGAAGAAATTATTTCAGTTCGGAGACTGCATGGACCATGTAAGAAAGACAGAAGCCCGGTCACTGACAGCGACAGCAATGCCTAGTTGTTTTTGTATGATCCATGACCTAAGAATAAGCTTCACAGTTTTAAATAGTAGTTCCCAGTGCATGAAAATGACCCGACCTCAAATGCAGTGTCCAGAAGTGAAGATTTACCATGTATCACAACACCCCTGCCATCGCATATTCTCTGGCTCCCTCTCTCACTATATGCACAGTCACTACGGACTTCACGTAGCCTACCAAGCCTGAAATATTCAGTATCTGCCCCTGTACAAAAAATCCCCTATCCAAGGCCCCTTCTGAAAGTAACAAGTTAGACAAAGGCACATTATGGCAGAGCAAAGAGAACTGCAGCCCACATGCCCTACAAAGACCCCAACTGAGGCTGGGCTCAGCTTCCTCCTATATGAGACCCGTTAGCTGGGCAAATGACTACATGTCCAAGACCCGAGAGACAACATTCCCCAACACTAAAACCATTCATTAAAAATGAAATGACCCAGCCGGGCGTGGTGGCGCACGCCTTTAATCCCAGCACTCGGGAGGCAGAGGCAGGCGGATTTCTGAGTTCGAGGCCAGCCTGGTCTACAAAGTGAGTTCCAGGACAGCCAGGGCTACACAGAGAAACCCTGTCTCGGAAAAAAAAAAAGAAAAAAAAAAACTTTAAAAAAAAAAAAAAAATGAAATGACCCTTCTATACTCACACTTACAGGACATTTATTTACCATGGGCCAGGCACCATGCAAAGCACTAACTTGCAGAGATTTGCTGAATCCTTGAAACAAGCCAAACAGTCTACTACCCACATTTTATAGCTGAGGAAGCTGCAGTTGGGAAGTCCCTAGTCTGGGTGGGAACAGAGAACCAGGAAGAAGATTCCCTAAGGACATGAGTTCATGAGGCTTATACCAGGCCGCTGAGGTCAGGATGAAGAACCCAGGCCCTCAGCACTGGACACTCCCCAGAGAACCCAGCTTTTAACACAGATTCCTGAGAGTGAAGAAAATATACATATACATATACATATACATATACATATACATATACATATACATATACATATACATATACATATACATATACATATAGGAGCAGGTGCCGCTTCTGACACATATGTGTCTTGGGTTAGTCATCCTTGTGTGCATTTGTACAGCATTCAGGGCTTAATGCATCTATCTTTGTTGTCACTGACAAAACACTATTATCAAAAGTTTTAGAGAAACTACAGGAAAACACAAAATGCTATTTCCCTGGGTATCAGAGCAACACGTCATGTTTACTTCCTTTATGCTACGAACTGTCGGGAATGAATAGGAATTACAAGAAAATATGTTCTTTATTAATGTCCTATGAGGGACAACTTGGAAGACATGTGCATTTATCAGTGTTTTCTAACGGGGTCTCCCTTTGTTCCCCTTTTCTCCGTGAAACAGCCATGAAAAGAAATGGCAGACAGTTAAACACCTACAAAAACAAAAACATTCACATTGTGACTACTGAAATCAGCAGGTGGCAGGAGGTAGCATCTCTTTGGATGTGAAATGATGCTATAAGGTACCCATGCAGAGAGGCTAAGGATAGGAAGTCCCAGAACAAAGACCAAAGCGAGTATACAGGGGCTGAGGGCAGGAAGTGCACTCTGGGGTCATCCAGCAGGTCCCTGCCCCTGAGACAGAGAGTGGAGGGAAGGGTGAGAGATCAGGCTGGGGGGTGGGGGGGGGGGGAGATCACACTTTATCCTTAGGCTGTTTTCAGGATTATTTCCAGTGGCTGAGAACTGGGTATAATTCCACATTATCAGACAACAAGGCAAACATAACCAACTCTCCCAGAAGGGCAATTGCTAAAGCACCTACATGTGTCTAGGCCAATGTGTGTACTCTCTCAAGTGCTTTAAAAAGACCCACAGTTCACAGGATACACACACATACACACACGCACATATACACATTCATAGAAAGGCACACACACATATTTCCATAAAACTAAAGACAATTTCACTTAAAAAAACAACGCTTTCCTTTCAGTTACTCACTCTGGTATTTCTCTTCCCATTTTCTCACACACACCCCTGCCTTCGCCCTTTGTGTTTACCACTCATAACTAATCACAGACATTCTGTCCTACCACTGGGGGGTGCATAATTTGAAACAACAAGTCAGACCACTTCATGTATCGATGTGTGTGGCCAGTATTTAGAAAGCTTGTGGAAAAAAATACCAACAACAACAACAAAAAAAAACCCTTCAGATTTAAATATCTAGAACACTAGCATTAGTGAAATGCTCTTAAACTTAGCCCCCGTTGGCACATGCTAGCAAGCCAGTGCAATGCTGGAAATGCGTTCAGCATGGATCAATACTACAAATGTCTTCAGTACACAGGAACTCTTCCAGCCTGACACAGAAACAAAGATTTACGTATGGTGTGTCAGAAAGAACCACCAAAGGCCAAACCAACCTCACCTCAGGCAAGCGCTCAAGTAGTCAGACAGGATGTTATACCAGGGTGGCCACATCTGTAGCAGAAAGCTAACACTCAAGCTCGGGGTTAGTGCAGTAAAACCTGTTTGTGTGCAAAATGTGGAAATAACAAGAAAGTAATGGGAAAAAAATCAACAAGGGACACCCTTGAAAATTGAGCCCCTCCTCTTCCAAAAACAAAAGGATTCAGTATTTTCCTCCACAGTATACCCAAGAGACCACAAAGATCGTGTCTCAGGGAGTCAGGCTTGATGGTGAAGTCTTCAAATACCACTACTTAGGAGGCTGAGGCAGGAGGATTACACATTGAAGGCCAGGCTAGGCCAGCTTGGGCAACTTATTGAGGACTCTGTCCCCCCAAAAAAATAAAAATTAAAAAAAGTGACTGAGCTACATCTGTGTGAGGCCTTTGGTTTCAGCCCCAATTGGGGGTTATAGATGGGGGAGGGGAGTGCTTTATAAAGGAAGATGAGTTCAGAGGAGCTGTCTGTAAGAAGTCAACATAGTGACCACAAGTCAGACTCATTGCAACACCTGCCTTTCAGCTGGAGACTCCTCCCTGAGGATCCTCTCTCAAGCACAGCAGCACTTCAGAGTCCCATGCCTGTCATGGGAGGGGCAGGGACAGGTGGTGGCACAATGTGTGCCTACTCTCATCCCTGTCAAGATCTGGTTGAGAGTCTCCACCTCTACAACCATGGCCACTTAGCAGCAGACACGAAGCTGGTAAGGCCTGGTCCTCAAAGCTCAGACTATGGAAAGGAAGAGCCTGACAGAATGGGGAGATCTGGGAAGACCCAGCAAGTCTAAGAGGCTCCCTCCCACAGGGCCAGAGGTGACCTTTACTGGGTGAGGCATTCCCCCAAACCACCTCAGAGTTAGGAAGAAGGAAGGGTCCACCAAGGCCTCTAGAACTTCCTCAGAGAACAGGGGCAGATAAACTAAAAGATGTGGTTTTCTGGGTCCGTCAGAAACAGGGTAAATTATAGAACTGTTAGAGTAGAAACCCCCTTTTCTCTCACAGTCTGACTAGGGAGGCAGCAACCTCTAAAGGTCACAAACACTACCTCACCTCCAGGACACTGTAAGACCCATCACCTCAGATCCATCCTAGGCTCACTGATTGCTTTACACTGTCATTTGCATTGATGGCACCCAGAACCTCATTTGCATATTTATAAGTCTGGTGACATGGGTGGGATGAAACTGTGGAACAGGCCCCGAAACTCTGGAGATTCCCTGATTCCCTCCCAAGCCCAGATCCTGTAGTATCATTTGCTATATCAGATGAGAATGGAGAGGCTGGGCCAGAAGGAGGAACCTGCAGCCTCAGGACTGTGGCCTGACCCACATACCATGGTCATCTGAACTCTACGCCCTGAGATAGCCATAAATTCACTCTCCTCTATATTCACCACCCCATACATATGTAGCTCACCATCTCTAGACATCTGTCCCAACAAATTAATATTTAAAGTATTATAATCTCCTATAAATAGAAATTTTTGAATCCTACGTCACAACGATAAAATTTGTTCCTATCACTATAAATTCCTAAGCTCGTCCTTTTAACCCCAGATATAAACGTCGTTTAGTAGTTGTGGGTGGGGAAGAAAAAAAGGAGACTTATAGTTTCTTAGTGGAATGCATACTGGCACACTGATGCAGAGTACCATGTGCACAGTCATTCTCTTCGGGAAGACGTCTCAACCCTCTGGGTAAAGAGCAACAATGAAAACCTTCCTGCCTAGGATCCAACATGAGCGTTCCTAGAAAACAAAGCCTGGCCGTGAACCCAAGTGTTTAAGATTGTCACATTTATTATTTTTAATTTTATTCAATCTTTCTTTTCACACTCCAGATTTTATCCCCCTCCCAGTCAATCCTTTGACTGTTTTACATCCCATACCTCCTCCTCCTCAACACCCTGTCTCCACGAAGATGTCCCCACCTCCCCACCCCTGCACTCCCCCCAACCACCCAGACCTCTCCACTCCCTAGGGCCTCCATTCTCTTGAGAGTTAGGTGCCTCTTCTCTGACTGAACCCAAACCCAGCAGTCCTCTGCTGTATATGAGTTGGGGGCCTCATATCAGCTGGTGTATTCTGCCTGGTTGGTGGTTCAGTGTCCGAGATTTCTTGGGGGTCCAGGTTAATTGAGACTGCTGGTCCTCCTACAGAGTCTCCCTCCTCCTCAGCTTCTTCCAGCTCTGCCCTAATTCAACCACAGGGCTCAGCAGTTTCTGTCCATTGTTTGTAAGTAAATATCTATATCTGACTCTCTCAGCTGCTTGTTGGGTCTTTCGGAGGGCAGTCATGCTAGGTCCCTGTTTGTGAGCACTCCGTAGCCTCAGTATAGTGTCAGGCCTTGGGGCCTCTCCTTGAGTCCCAGTTTGGGCCTGTCGCTGGACCTCCTTCTTCTCAGGCGCTTCTCCATTTTTGTCTCTACAGTTCTTTTAGACAGGAACAATTCTGTGTCAGTTTTGGACTGTAGGATGGCAAGCCCCTCCCTCATTTGATGCTCACTTTCTGCTGGAGGTGGCCTTTACAAGTCCCTTCTCCTCACTGTAGGGCATTTCATCTAAGGTCTCACCGTTTGAGCCCTGAGAGTCTCTCACCTGCCAGGCCTCTGGTACATTTTGGAGGGGCCCCCCACCTCCTGCCTCCCTGTTTCCATTCTTTCTGCTGGCCCCACAGGGCTTCAGTCCTTTTCCCCCTAGCCAATAGCTGATCATGTTCCCCTTTTCCTCTCCCTGTCCCCTTCTCCACCCAGGTTCCTCCCTCCTTCCCCCCTTGTGATTGCTTTCTTCTCCTTCCTAAGTGGGACTGAGGCGTCCTCACTTGGGCCCTGCGGCTTGTTAACCTTTTTTAGTTCTGTGGACTGTATCCTGGGTATTCTGTACTTTTTTTTACTAATATCCACTTATTAGTGAGTACATACCATGCATGTCCTTTTGGGTCTGAGTTACCTCACTCAGGATGCTAGCTCACAGTTAAGAGAACTGTCTGCTCTTCCAAAGGTCCCAAGTTCAATTCTCAGCAACCACATGGTGGCTCACAATCATCTGTAATAGCATCTGATGCCCTCTTCTGCTTTGTCTGAAGACAGTGACAGTGTGCTCATATACATAAAATAAATAAATCTTTTTAAAAAAAATTGTAAGAGTCAGAAAGATAAGATGGAGTGCCCCAGAAAGATGAGCACTAAAGGATATTTTACACAGAGAATGAATTTCTAAAAGCTACAAGTCATCTTCCCAGAGCTCATATCCACAGAGCTGACATTTTTAAACATAAAGTCCTATATGGTTTGATAGCTTCTAGGAGAGTCAGTTTTCTTTAAAGGGTATGACCCCTGCTAGGTTGACCATGATTGAAAGCCATGAGTATATAGGCAGCATAAATTGGTTCAGTGGGTTTTTAAAAAGGTGGGGAGAGAAGGGGCAGAAAGTTGGGAGGGACTGAGGAGGTAGAAGTTAGATCTAAAATGAGCTGGGAGAAGAGTAGAAATATGATCAAAATACATTGTAAATTTTTCTCAAATCATAAAAATATTTGCTTAATAAGTAAATGAGTCACAAAGAAACCCTGTCTTGGCAGCCATGCATGCACAGTCACGTTTTACAATGGTCTCACTAGATTCCGTGCCTACGGAAGCATCCTGCCAGACTCCCAAGTTTCTTTCTCCAGTTTGCTATAGACACAACGCTACCCTGTATGGGCGGAAACTGTGAAATGGGGATCTGATTTACTCAGCAATGCACTGTACCCCACCTTGGAGTTCACGCCATACTCTCCTCTCTCAGGATCGTTCATGGAACTCTCACTTGGAGTATTTCATCTCCCCACGACTGTGGAGCCACACGGCACTAAGCACCAAGCGAGGGGCAGGCGGCAAATAACTAAAGCTCCAAGAACGATGAGCTGTGTGGGTGGGATTACTCAGCAAAATGAAAATGACACAAGAGGCCACTCAGGTGAACCTGAATCCTGCCTGTCATCACAGAGTCACTCACTACTCAGGGAATTCCTCTCCAGAAGCTTTTTTCTTACTCACTGCATCTACACCTTTTGTTTTGAGACAGGGTCTCATGTAGTCCAGGCTGGCCCCAAACTTGCTGTATAGGTGAATCCGGCCTCCCCAGGGCTGGGATTACACCATCATGCCTGGTGTGTAGGATACTGGGGATCAAACTCAGGTCTGTGTGCACACTCAGCAAGCACTTCACTAACTGAGCTATGTCCCAGGCTTCTATTTTAATCTATTTTGGAGATGGGAACCACAAGAGATCAATAATCAGGTTAACACTAAGAGTGATTTTAATCAGATCTAAAGTAGTGAATTCTTCCTCAGGGCCAATGGACAAAGAAAGCAGGAATGAAAGTTCTAACTGTTCTGAGTGAGGAAGACTGAGATGGCCCTAAGTAAGACACTGTGCTCAGGCTCCTAGGCTTGCAGCCCTGGTGCCTTAAGATGTCCATAACATGCCCAAACAAGCTGGCTATGCCATTAGGGTCTGCCTAAGATGCAGGAGCATCAGAGATCTAGATACCAATAAAAGGGGAGTAGCCAGAACAGGTGTCCTGACATCAGAGACCCTAGCCCAACCAGGAACTGGGCAAAAACTTGTTACAGAACACAGAGCTCATGAGGAGCAGGACCAAGTCCTAGGAACCAAAGGTTCCCAGAGAAGCCAGAGCCTTGACATCATGTACAGACTTAGCCCTCCAGGAGGGGAAGGAAGGTATTCTGCAAGAAGCAGAACCTCCCTCTCGGGATGGGAGGGGTTCTCAGTAGGAGGATGGCAGCAGTTGCCACTGACAGCAGCTCCTACCAGAGTGCAGCTCATGTTAGGGTCAGGTCCTGGTAGGTAGGGGATTTGGACTTATAACCTAAGCGCAGACACTGCAGAAGAGGCAGTTCTCTTCCCCAAAAGAAAATTAAGGTTGTGAACAGGCACTTCCAGTTTGGCGCAGTATCTGAACTTGGGAGGGAAGGGTTTCTGTCGCAATGCTTCAAAGCCAGTGTCTCTGCCTGAAAAGCTTGTGAGAATGTCTCCAATTCAGATCTTCCAGGAGGACAATCAAGGCAAGGCTTCGCTGATTCCTCAAAACAGACCCTCAAACAGCCGGAGTGTGTGCTCTGGAAAACCCCAGAAACCTCAGCAAGCCATGCGTCAGAAGTAAGTGTCAGACTCTGGACTTGAAGCAGAGATGAGACAGAGACAGAGACAGAGACAGAGACAGAGACAGAGACAGAGACAGAGACAGAGAAAGATTGCTATCTTCCAGAATTCCTGAATCAGAGACACCTGTCACCTGAGTCTCATCTCAGGCCCGCCCATGCTCAGAGGGTTAGGATGTGGAAGCATCTCCCAGGATGTGCAGCGTTTGCTCCGGAGAGTCTGAAGAACCGGGGCCCTAGATGGCTACCAGAGAGTTCTGAAATGAAAGCCAGGTGACTCTCATGAGGCAAGTCACGCTCCTTCCGATTCTTTAAAGAGGCTTGAGTTAAGTCCCTCTAGCTTAGATACAATATTATTAGTTGTAACATCTTTTTTAGTTTGTTGAGTTTAAATTGCCTACAAGTCCCCCCCCAACCTCCCCCCCCCACCAAAAAAAAATCAAGAGAGCCAAGAGAAACGATGGGTCTCCAAGCGCTTGACAATTCCCAAGAATATAAAACCAAAGTAACTTGTCAAAGTAAAATCCCGTGCCAATCAAAACGTACAACTACAAAATTTCCCTTCAATTTCTGCCCCAAAAATAAGTTGGGAAACTTGACTATAATACTCAAAATTTTTTTTAAAAATAAAGAAGGAACTATCTGGCAAGAATGGAAGCCGGCAGCATGAGTCACCAAGTAACTTGTTTTATCCATGTGAAGTGCCTAACCTTTAACTACAACTACATGATCAACAGCTGCAGCATACCTGTGTGGAGGATCAGAGGGAACAGTTCAGTTCTCGCTTTCTGTATGGAATAGAACCATTTTCCAAAACCTAGGCAAATGGCTTTCTCTTTAGTTCAACACACACACACACACACACACACACACACTGCAGTTCAATGTGTGCACCAAGTTCCCCTGGACTCCTAAAGAAACTTGGTACCTGTGGTCAGGCAAATGTGCATACCAGAATGGGTTGTTTTCTCCGTGTTTCAGTCAAATGACTTTCCACTTCACACTCCTGCAAACTCTCACTCAGCTCTCAAGACCCTTCTTCTATTACCGCTCTTCTGTGACATCTTCTCAGTTTCCCCAAGTTCTGTGCCCCACGCTTCCAGGCCTCTGATCATCAGGGATACCCAAGGCAAATGTATTAAGTTTGTTTCCTGCTTTTTGGTGGTTAGGTAAACTGATCAACTTGAAATGTCTCTGAAAAGGTCAGTAAACCCAACTTCTGATACACAAATCCCACTGCAGGACCATATCTTAAAAGGTTTTCAAAACTAGGCTATCTGTTTTAACACTGCTATAACAAAAGACTGCAAATACGTAACTGTGCAACAAACATCAGCAAATGTCAGTTCAGTAGAAGTTTAAAAGAAACCCAGGCTCTCTTGGCATTAGTATATACATTTTTCTCCAAATTCCTCTAATTTGAGCCAGGAAAATGGTTCAGTGGGTTGAGGTACCTGCAGTCAAGGTACCTCAAACAAGCTGGGTTTGATTTCTGGGATGCATATGGCAGAAGAGAGAACAGACGCCTGCAAGCTGCACTCTGAACTCCATAGCTGCTCGCTTGCTCTCTCTCTCTCTCTCTCTCTCTCTCTCTCTCTCTCTCTCTCTCTCTCTCACACACACACACACACACACACACCACACACAAGCCACATGTCCAGTTAAAGCCTGAGCTCTATTTCCAAGCCACAGCATTCACAAGGATATAGGGACCTACTTCACAGAGAAGTCAGACTAAATACAGAGACAGAGGACATGGGGGTGGGGGTGGGGGTGGGGAGTGGTGTTTGCTCCCCTCCTGACACAGGCAGCCAGCAAAATGTTAATTTCCCCCATCACTGGCATCACCATCCAGGGAGTTTTCAAAATGTTTTCCCTGCGACTTTACTCATCACATTTATAAGACAAACCATCCACCACCGTGTAGGTCTGAAAGCCAAGCGATCATTGCTTTCACCAGTGGTTCATTTTTACGTAGGGATGGATTACACAGTAGAGACTTTTTATTTTTAAGAGAGAAACTCTTCCTCACAAGTTTTGTTAAAGAGCACACAGGCAACGCTTTTTACATTTTTACTGTGAATGACAAAAGAACCCAGAGGCCTGTCCGGTTTCTCGAAAGCTTCACGGATTTAGTTTCACCAGTCACGTGATCACCCGTCACATGAAGTATTTATGATGCGCTTCTCTTGTCACCAAAATCAATAAACCATTTGAAAGGGATGGTCAAGGTCAGAAATCAGGCTGCTAACTACAGTGGACTGTCACCAAATTTGTCCAAAATGAGATGGCCGCAAGGTTCACATGGCATTCAGTGCATATATTATCCCATGGCCAGCGCATCGAATTTCTCAAAAAGTGTCTATGAGAACAAAATTCTCTCCTGTACACTGACCAGCTGGGTAGAGCTACTCTCCTTGCATTGCAAACATGGCTGAAAATCTCATAAAAGCACTCTAGACATACTGAGAGTCCGTAGAGATCTGAAGGGCAGGATGGCCCATGTACTAAAGACTGATCCTATGTGCCGTATCTAATGAGTAGCGGAGGGTTTCAGAGACAAACCTTCAACCTTCAGGGGCCAAAAATGATGCCATAAAAGATAAAATGCCACACAAGGAAGGCGCAAACTGTGATTGAAATGATGTTTCAAGCATATTACAGACAAAACAGAATGGAAACAAATCCCAGCCACAGCACGACAACTCAATCTGACACCAGGGCGGCATTCTGAAGATAACTGCTTCTATCTTCTTTTTATAATAAAAACTGATTTGCAGGAACAGTGATTATTTGTCAATACTCTAAAACAGAATGTATATTTTATTATTATGTTTTGTTTTGTGAGGTAGGTGCTGCATGCTGAATAACCAGGCATGAATAACTACAGACATGTACCACTCTTCATGGTTTGTTTTGTTTTATCTTTTTCTTTTTTTTTAATTACAAGATTAAACAATTAAATGAGAATAATCAGACATCGAATTGTAGATACATAAACTAAGGACAATTGTAGATACATAAACAAGTAAGGATGGAGCTTCATCTGACAGCTCCTGGGAAATCCCAGAGCCCGGTGCAAGGCCTAACATACAAGCTATATTACGGAAGGTCTAAACCAGACACAGAGGAGGGTTGCGAAAGCATCTGATCTCTGCACCCAGGAGGCAGAGGCAGACTGAGCTCAGTGTATTCCATCCAGGCAAGCCTGGGCTATACACAGTAAGTTCCAGACCAGCTAGAGCTAGACAGGGAGACTCTGTCTCAAAAAGAAACAGATAGAAGCAAGCAGAAGCAAGGGAAGAAGAAAGCAGAAAAGAAAAAAAGAAATGTCTACAGGGCAATTCTGAATGCTCCCCTTCTCCCCCAACTCTTGTTGTGGGGAGGGGAAATGGGGGAGAGGTCTCTCCTTTCAAGATCTACCAGAATTTGCCTGGGCTGCCTCCTACCACCAATGGCCCCTTGTTGGGTGCAGGCTGCTTAGCCTGAAAGATGCATCATTGCTTTGTTGTTTAATGTCCCTTGCTATCTGTGACGCTTCACACTGACATAGGCTATGGAACCACACAGGGGACAAGCGTCCAGATTTACCCATGAGGATCATCTAGAGTAAGTCAGCCTTTAAGAATGCCTGGAGGGAAGCCGGGCGTGGTGGCCCACGCCTTTAATCCCAGCACTCGGGAGGCAGAGGCAGGTGGATTTCTGAGTTCGAGGCCAGCCTGGTTTACAAAGTGAGTTCCAGGACAGCCAGGGCTACACAGAGAAACCCTGTCTCGAAAAACCAAACCAAAAAAAAAAAAAAGAATGCATGGAGGGGTTAGTTCATATTATTGTTCCACCTATAGGGTTGCAGACCCCTTCAGCACCTTGGGTACTTTCTCTAGCTCCTCCATTGGGGGCCCTGTATTCCATCCAATAGATGACTGTGAGCATCCACTTCTGTGTTTGCCAGGCACTTGGCATAGCCTAACAAGAGACAGCTATGTCAGGGTCCTTTCAGCAAAATCTTGCTGGCATATGCAATAGTGTCTGCTTTTGGTGGCTGATTATGGGATGGATCCCCGGGTGGGGCAGTCTCTGGATGGTCCATCCTTTCGTCTCAGCTCCAAACTTTGTCTCTGTAACTCCTTCCATGGGTATTTTGGTATCCCCAGAGCTCGTGTCTCTAGCTGTATACGTAGCAGAAGATGGCCTAGTTGGCCATCATTGGGAAGAGAGGCCCCTTGGTCTTGCAAACTTTATATGCCCCAGTACAGGGGAACACCAGGGCCAAGAAGTGGGAGTGGGTGGGTAGGGGAGCAGGGTAGGGGTGGGGTATAGGGGACTTTCAGGATAGCATTTGAAATGTAAATGAAGAAAATACATAATAAAAAATTGGGGGAAAAATGCCTGGAGGGATTACATTGATTAGGTTAACTGAGTTGTAAACACTGATCCTAAACAAGGGCCGCACCATCCTGGTTTGAGTACTCCATCTGGATAAAAAGGAGGATGCTATCTGAGTGGGAGCATACATCCTTCTCTCTCCTGGACTGCAGAGGTCATGTGGCTTGCTGTATCCAGAAGTTTCCTGCTGTGGTAGAGTACACTCACGCACTGTGCGGCAAATGAAATCCTTGATCTTTTAAATTGCAACAGAAAACAAACAAACAAACAACTAAGTAAGCCATGCCTCTAGACTCTTACAGTAAGTCCTCTGCCCTTCTCTGCCTCTCCATCTGGCTCCTGTCTTCTCAGTGTTGCCCTTTAAATTAGGAGCAATGTGGTCTTACTCCACTGCTACAGAAAACCTGCCTAACACAGGAAGAGAGTCTGTGGGAATTTCTGTCTCAGATCTCAGTGCCATTAGAAACAGCACATGTTAGTTTCCTGAGCACTGCAGGCCTTGCTGGTGGTCTTTCATCTGTCTGCATGAGGCAGAGAATCACAGGACCTCCCCTTTTCGGTAACTCTACAGGAGCCTAGGACCTGTATACCAGCTTACTTTTCTTTTCCTTTTTTACTATTCTTCCCTCTCTGCCCCAAGCCTTTGTCTTCTCCCTCTCCCCCAACTCTCTCTGATAATTTGAATGTTTAGAAATATTTTGGAGAAGAGAGAGGGTGTAAACAAAGCAGCAAGTGACAAATTAAAACTTAGATATAGTCTCAGGAATGCCCAGCTTCTTTGGAGACCTTCATCCCCGTGACTTGCCAAGGGAAGAAAGCACAGTACACCTGCTGTACCCTAACCAGGGGTGTTCAGCATGGCTGTGCATAAAGCAGTCTGGCTGGGGGCCAGAAACCTGGTTCTTTGAGATTCCTATCCAGTTGTAAAATATTCAGGGCTCCTCACACAGGAGCAAAGCACAAATCCTGGAGTCAAACATCTGAGTTGCACTCCTCTATGACCCATACATCACCACCCCATTGCTGAGAGGAGATGAGTTAACTTGTTGTGCCTACTCCCCCTGGACACTGGGAATAAAAAAACAGTTACTGACCTGGTAGGTTACTGAGAAGTGAATGAATTCAAACACGTATGTGTGACTAGACAAGCGCCTAGCACACAGTACATGTGGGACAGTATGAAAATAAAACTTTCTGTTTTCAAGTAAGCAAGCACAAAGCTTAAGTCCTACTGACACTAATATTTCTCATTATCCATTACTAGGTAAATAAACCGACTTTCATGGCAACTCTATGTTTGGGCCTCACTTATAAATCCAAAGTGAAGTCAAAGTTCTCTCTAAATAGTAAAAATGTTTAGCCATGTGTTTTCTGGTTTGCTGGAGAGGAAAAGGCAGAGATGTAAACAACAAAACTGGTTCCCAGAGCAAACCTCGACTTAGTAACAGGCTGGGTCCTAAACCACACCCAAGGGTGCATGAACACACAAGTTCACAATCACGTACACAGGGGCAGGCTCCTGCCAACACTCACAGACTCAACACTGACTTCACTTTTACTGTGTCTGGGGGAATGAAAAACTTCACGAACCGATTCTCGGCACATTCTTCAAAATCAAGAGCTTTGTTCAGCCATCAAAGAACTCAGCTTAGTTGGACCCTCGAGGTACTTACTGACTTACAGCAGAGTTTACAAAACTGCCACCTCATACATCCGCATCTAAATTGCAAATTGCAAACTTCTCAGATTTCACGTCGAGGGCAGCCTCAACCAGCACCCGCCCAGCCTCTGCTCAGGCCAAAGCCAGTCTGAGCCACTTCCTTCATATTCCGGCCCTACAGAATTTACGTCGACAGCGAATGCCTGTTTCACAAATATGTGTGCATTATTTTCAAAGTCAGGGGCTTGATGCTGCCACAAAAGAAGGAAACTGGATAATTATTGAAGTTGAAGTGACTGTCACTTTAGTAAAACAAACAAACAAGCAAAGCAAAACCAATAAAACAACCTCAAGGGCAAAAAAAAAAAAAAAAAAAAATCACTGAAGCAGCAGCATAAGCAGCTATAAAAGTTGATGTAAATGGCTTTCAGCCTTTGTAATACCAAAGCTGCAGGAGATTAGGAAAAGGGGTCTGGGAATTCATCAAACATTCATCTCCCATTTTTTTACGATCCCTGTCAATTCCCTATCCAAATGAAAATTCCCACGAGTTTATTTAGTCTCGTTTCTCCATATCACAGAAAACACTCTAAGAACAACGTTTTTAAAAGTGAACCAGGAAGGGCGGTCAAGAAAACTGCTTTGAGGAACTTCGTACTCTCTCCAGTTTAGTTCGCGAGAGTCACCCTAAGCAAAAACACTAGGATGCATGACAGAGCGACACTGCCTAAAGCTAGGAGCCGAGAGGGTTGCAGCCCGGCTGTCCCGCTGGCAGCGCCCGAGCAGCTCTCCAAAGCTCCCGGGAGACCTCGGGTCCCTGGCCCGCTCCAGCCCGGGCGCAAACCCCACCCAGCCGCAGCGCACTTCCCGTTCGCCTGCCGGTCAAGAACTCCAACTTGACAGCGACAGGGCGAAATATGAGGAAGTGGCCGCGACCGAGGTGCTGCCACCACACCGCTAGAACGTCCTGGCGAGCCGTGTGGACAGAGTCCGAGGACGCTCCTCGGGAACTCGAGCACCGGGTCCCGCAGCCTGGAGACCCGCACGCGCAGCGCACACCACTCTTACCTGGTTTGACCGGTTTGGGAGGTGGCTTGGACATGGCGCTACACGGAGCGACCAGGCTCAGCCGCGGGAGCCCCACACGCACACGAGAACTGGGCGCCAAGCCTGCGCTGGCCGCGGCCGCTCCGGATCCGCGCGCAACCCGATGCGGGACACTCGGACCAGCGAGCTCCGCAGACAGCCCGGCCTTCCCACCAGGAAGTGGCCGCGCCTCGCCGGCTGCTGATTGGCTGCGGCGGGGAGCCCGGCCGAACCTCAGAGGTCCAGCCTGCTCCGGCACGCCGGAGCCCCGCCTTTCTCTTGGGGGAGGAGCTTTACAGTAGCCACGCCCTCAGGCCCTGCGTAGGGGAGGCTATGAAAGCGCAGTGGACTTCGCTGCCTAGGTGAGCACCGGGCAGTGGTAGGCATGAAACGCTCTTGAAGCTTGCTCTGCGACCCTGCTGGGAAGGATTCGAACCCGCTTCGGTGAGTACCCACTGCCTGCTGCGTACACACGGCGAGGCCTGGGAATCTTCAAGAGTCTCCTTCGCTGTATGTACCAGGAACCTGATCGTGTCTAGGGAAACCGCGGTGGGACTTAGATGCTCCTAAAAAGCAACTAGACACTGCTAGCTGTAGGAGACCCCACATTTGCTAGCTGGAGAATCGGGTCTTGATCCCCCACGGGACAGGACAGCTTTTTCTACAGCATCTGGTTAACAAACTCCAACCCACTTGCTGCCTGGCTTTTATAAAGACTTCTAACAGTGCTTTTGGCGTTTTTTAAATAGCTGAGACAAAAGCATAGTATTTTGTGGCACACGAAAGTTAGGGGAAACTTAGATTTCCGTGACCATAAAATTTTATTAGAACACAGCATGCTCGTTTGCTTATGCATTGGCTTTCTTATTACAATTTCAGAGTTGAATAGTTACCCGCGAAGTCAAAACTATACTACTGGCTGGTACTTTATACAAGTTGCCCAACACGAGAGTTTATGTTCACACATAAGTAAACTCACAATGTCACAGTCAATATTATATGCCTATTGTATATTAGGGGTAATAAAAATGAAAATACTGGTTATGTAAGAAACTACAGGGTCAGCACAATGGTCCAGCTGCCCCTGCTGCCAAACCTGATGAGCAGAGTTCAGCCTCTAGCACCCACACTTTGGAAAGAGAACTCCCAGGAGACCTATGACCTGAGCATGTGTTCTGTGGTGAACCATGGCATGCACCTGCCCACACACATGCACCGCAACCTAGATACAAATGTAAGAAAGCAACTTTTTAAAAAAGAACCTCCACAAAATGGACCTTCAACATGTCTATTGAAGGTTAATTTACGGGGAAAAAAGTGACTGAAACTTCAAGGGGCAAAGGTTAGCAGGAGCTTGGTCATGGCTATGCCCCCAGGCCTTGCTTACCAGGAACTCTACCTGTGGGGGATTTCTGCTTACCAAAAGGGTTCAAAGTTGAAATTAGTCCTATTCATGGGAGCGTATCCAGATAACTGTAGCCTGAACCTCACGGAAGTCCTGAAACCTGGGCCTTGAAGTCATCTGAAGAGCATGTGTGTTTGCTCTTGTGTTTCTCAGATTTGATTGATGGTGGAGTTCTTGCCGCCTGCTGACTCTTCCCATCCTCCTGGGAATCATTCTGTGCTTTAGAAGTCTCTGTTCAGAGTGGAATAGATTGAATATAAACATAAGCCAACTATGAAGAAGATTTAACATTTCACTGGGATTAAATCAAAGATAGTTTTAAACAATTCTGCGTATGAGCCAGTCTTGGCGAGGCTTGCCTATGATCCCAGTACTTTTAGGAAGGTAGCTTTGCCACAGAGGCAGCCGTGGCTGTGTGGCAAGTTCCTGACCAGCCTGGACTCTGCATAGTGAGATTCTGTCTCAACAGATAAATAATATAACAAATAAGAATGATAAGTAAGTGTGAAAAAGATAAATGGCTCATTTAAGGTTTGCTCCTCTCCCATCTTGTTCTTCTCCCTCTCTGTGGAAAGGATACTAGCGGCCAAGAAGACACTGCATAAATATCCCACAGGATTCAAGCTGACAGGATACCCTGACTTCAAGACTCTGAAAGGTCCAAAAGGTGGTCTCTCCAGAGACATTAAGATGTACAGTTTGTCTTGGCTCTGAGTTGTGTGTGCTTCACAACATCTCTGCTGCAAGCCAGGTGTACAGACACACACCTGCAATCCCACCACTCTGTGGCAGAGAGTAGAGACCAGAGGTGCAGTATATGATTGTTCTTTAAGACTTTAAGGCTAGGCTGACCCGCATGAAAGGCCTCTAAAACAATGAAACAAAAACCCTCTAGCACATATATGAAGCATGACAACTTGCTCAACATTTGGTTTTGAAACCATGTTTAAGGAGGCTCTAATATATAATAAAATAGAATGATACAGATGTTTATAGTGCCATGTCTGAACCTGGAATGAATGTCTTGTGAATCCAACACAGTTTTTGGATGGACAACTCTGGGAATTAGTAGGCCGCTCACTGCTCCACTGGGCACTCAGCCTGGCACAAGCCGTGTTTCTGCATGGCCCAGTTCTCCACCCTTCTCACATCACCTGCTGGTTCTTGGTGAGATAGGTCCAGAATTCACCCGAACAGCTTGGAAGAATTGGTTTTCTCCTTCCATGTCAGTTCTGGGGATTGAACTCAGGGCAGCAAGGAACTCTAATAGTAGTAGTAGTAGAACTCTAATAGTAGTAGTAGTAGCAAGGAACTCTAATAGTAGTAGTAGTAGAACTCTAGTAGTAGTAGTAGTAGTAGTAGTAGTAGTAGTAGTAGTAGCAGTAGCAGCAGCAGCAGCAGCAGCAGCAGCAGCAGCAGCAGCAGCAGCATCAGCATCTCGGGTCATCAGGCTGATGGGGAGAGGGGAATGCTGCTTTGATTTGAAAGAAAAAACACAGCCTTCCGCTTCCTTGTATTTGGCTATGGGAGTTTCTGCCCCTTACTTAAGGGATGTTATGATAAGGTTCTTCCATCCCATTCCTCCCCTCTGAATTGCTAGAGTTCCCACACAGAGAAACCCTTCAAGTCTAGTGTCACAACCACATTACTTCATCCTGTGTAATTGAAGCAGTATCCTGAAGTGTATGCATAGATATGTCAAGTAGGAAGGGGACCAGTATTTTCCATTAACTGTACACAGCAAATGCATGGCTCTTCAATAATGCATCAATAGGAATGACACAGATTATCCATCAGAGCCTGATAAGCTAGCATACAATTACCATCCTTTCTGTGGTCTTGATAATGAAGTGCTTCATAGCCTGTCCTTATGATAGGATGATGTTCACTTAATTGATCTAATATACCAGGGTAAGCTTTTGTGTGTGGGGGTGAGGGGGATGGAGAGAAGAAGAGAATGAGAAAGTGACTTTTGTTTGCCTCTTCCACTGGCAGCTGTACCTTCTATTACTTAGAAAGTAGGAAGGGCATATATTAGTCAGACTTCTCTAAAGGAACAGAACTTACAGGGAAAAAAATATATATGTATTTGCGTATTTGTGCATGTGTATGTGTGTAGTGTGTGAGAGAGAGAGAGAGAGAGACGGAGATGGAGAGATTTATTAGAGTGACTTCAAGAATTCAGTACTCGCTCAGCCCATGAGGTTGGATGTCTCGTCTGGTCTTCAGTGTATGCCAGAATCCCACAGTAGCAAATTCTAATGCCAGTGATGGAAAGAACTTGCTAGCAAGAGTGAGAGCAAGCAGGCAAAGACAGCAGGTGTCCTTTGTCCATGGTCATTATATAGGCTGTCAACATAAGGTGTTTCTTCCTACTTCAGGAGATCCAGATTAAAAGTGGGTCTTCTGTGATGGTTTGTATGTGCTTGGGCATGAGAATGGCACTATTAGGAGGTGTGGCCTGGTTAGAGTAGGTATGTCACTGTGGGTGTGGGCTTTAATAACCTATTGCTAGCTGCCTAGAAGGGAGCCTTCCACTAGCAGCATTCAGATGAAGATGTAGAACTCAGCTCCTCTTGCACCATGCCTTCCTGGATGGTGCCATGCTTCTGCCTTGATGATAATGGACTGAACCTCTGAATCTGTAAGCCAGCCCCAATTAAATGTTGTCCTTTATAAGAGTTGCCTTGGTCATGGTATCTCTTAACAGCAGTAAAACCCTAATAAGAGAGTCTTCCCACTTCTTCAAATGATTAAAAAGTCCCTCACAGGTGTACCCAGTTCCTTTAGTTTTAGTTCATTCTTGATGTAGTCAAGGTGATAACTAAGAATACCTTTCACAAGGTGACCCAAGAAAATGGTTCACACAGGCATAACATTAGTTAACAGATCCTAAGAAAGCATCAGCTATTGCCAGCAGTGTGGGTAATGTAGGCTTGAAACCACCGATCCCCTCCCTGTGAGCTGTTACTTCTTCTCAGGACTAACTGTAGACCACTAAAGACACTGACTTTATTTTATCTCTATATATTTTAGGATATATTAGGAAGGTGTGATTTCCAAAGCCAGTTATGAAGAGATTTGTCATTGGAATTGGTGGGTGAGTAATTCCTCTATAAACAGCTGGATGAGATGCTCCAGATGGCCAGATGGTTTTTCAAGTGGACATGGGAGAGAAAGCTGTGGGGAGCCCCAAGTCCTAGGCAGAGTGCTGCCAGTGAGGAGGGCCAGGATTTCCCAGGGAAGGAAGAGGTAGGGTCAGCAGTATTTCCATTTATTTTCAGGAGCTGACACTGGAGCTGAGGCCTGATTGGTCGTTCCTTTGGCAGGGGGTGATTATCATTTCTTATGTGGGTGTTCTGGCATGGTGTAAGGAAAACAAATCGCTCCCTTCTGTTTTCTATGGCCAGCTTTTGAAATGAGGAATACAGACTTCCCTACATCTAGTCCTCTTCCCCCCACCCTTAGGGTAACCAGGTGTGCTATTTGGCTAGGCTAGTTTGTGTTGCTCTGGTGTGATAGAATCCGAGTATCCCACTGTCACAAGCATTCTAAATTGTGGTGACCTGTGGCACCAGAGGCTGATGTACCAATGTGACATCAACAGCTATTGGAAAGATACTATTTATCTTGCTGGCAGACTGTGTCTGTCATTCTTCACATGTGTCATATTGACAAAACTCCGTTGTGTCTTATTGAGGAAACTTTTGAAATACTAAAAAGGTAATTTGAGGGAGATGCTCAGTTGTGAAATACAGGAATCAATTAGGACTCAGGTGGATCTGGGGCTAGTTGGGTAGCAGAGCATTTGCCTGCATGGGGAAGGTCCTAGGTTCTAACCCCAGCATCAGGCAGGGCAAATGAAGAGCGAGCTGAGCAGCACAGCGTGCCTCATTGTGGCTCCCATCCACCCAGATCCGAGGCTGTCTTTGTCGCTCTGCAGGACCACCCTTGTCCTGCCCCTCATTTCACGCTCAGTGCTACCCTCCTATAGTAGGCCATCACTGCCCTATAACCTTCTAACTCTCCTTGCACACATCTATCCAATTAATCCTTGTGTTAAAAAGACCCCTGCTAGAGTTAAACGTTGCTTCCCACTCCAGCAGTAAGCAGTCTCCTAGGCCTCCCTTTCCTCAGCTGGGATATGGGGGGATTAATATCACCCTGTTATGGAAGAATTCATATCTTGTTTGATTAAGTGTAACATTGGTTTTAGCTTTCACCTGGGCTTCGGCACCCTCTTATTACCTTGCATGTTAAAAAAAAAAAAAAAAAAAAAAAAAAGAGGATCTCTGTGCATTTACTCGGAAACAAGGAAGGGAAAGCATTGTGTACCCTCGCTGCTCTCCCTCAGATCCTAAGGTCATCCTCTGGCTCTCTTCCCTGGGGCAGGAGAGCTTGTGGGAGGGAGGTTGTGAGCTCGCTGAAGGGAAAGGAGGGGTCCTGAGGGTCCTGAGGCGTCTTCCGACCCGGGATGCTTACATTCCAAGTATGGATTGCAGGTTCTGAGCTCTGTGATGAAACTCTTTCCCAGTCCGTGCGGCCCTGCAGGATTTCTCTCTGGGGCTTCTGCTGAATCAATGGGAAGGGCTCTATCTATCGCCGATTCAGTTATATGATCTTAAAAGAATAAGTGTAAGAAATGACATATTTTTCTTGCCAGATTGCTCAGACCATAGTGAAGTTGCATCCTTTTAAACAAAAGCTTGGCCTCTTGAATATGGACTTCTGGCATGGTCTATAGATATTTTTCTTAAAGGAGAAAGGGTCACATTTTTCTTAAAGAATAGAAGGTTCTCAGTATACAGATTAACACCCCCATATCCTACCACGTGTGTATTGTAAGGACAAATGGACAGTCTTATTAATGAATATATTCACAGATATAATACGGTATATACATGATAATTTATATACAGTAAACATTCTTTAGGTTTTGTTGTTTTTATTGTTTGGTAGGATGGATCTTTCTGATGGTTTGTGATTTCTTTTTGGTTTAAACATAGGCAAGGTCTTCGTATGTAGCCCTTGCTGGCCCGGAACTCACTGTGTAGACCAGGGTGGCTTTAAACTAACAAAAGATCTACCTGCCCCTGGCTCCTGAGTACTAGGATTAAAGCCACGTGCCTCACCACAAGTCCTTCTGATGAATGTATCCCTCTCTAGGTGTGGTGCTGATCTCAGCCAGAACTCATCACAGGTTCTTGCCAGTGGATGTACAGTCAGGACGTTTATGCTACAGACATTTGGTGTGTGGTGAAAAATCTTGATCTGTGTTCAGGGTGACTTTAAGGGCACAAAATAAAACACGGGAATTCAAAGAAAGTCAACTTATTAGTATACGGCCATAAAGCCTCTACAAGCAAATCTGTGAGCTTGTGATAGATCATTGCAGAGTAATAAACAACATATGTAAGTTTGAAACAATAACGAGCACTGGTGATGCTTCATCGGCCCACTTCTAGCTCAGCGTGCGGTTCTTGTGGATGTCCAAATCCAAGCACTGTCACAACTGTAGTCTATTACGTACAATAAAAGAAGCTGCTGATATCCTGCTAGAATTTAGTGAAGGTGATATAATCTCTTTCAACTTCACAATGACCCTGAATTCTTTCATAGAATTCTTTGCATGTGACTGAGCTCTGAGCTAATCACCTCTTCCAAAAAAAAATGATAGCATAAGCCAGGCACGGTGACTGATACCTGTAACCTCAGTACTCAGGAGGTTCCGACCAACGGTCTGCTGTAAGTTCAAGGGCAGCCTGAGCTAGCTACCCAAGTGGGTCAATAAGGGCAACATGACTACTGTTTCAGAAGAAAAACCCAAAGAGAAAAGAAAGATTAACTAGAGAAATGCCTACCCCTCCCCATGCAGGAGAGCCGGAAACAGGACACACAACTCTATCAGGCACCTGCATCTCCAGATGTCACCGGCCAGCCAGAGGCAACAAACACTGACCTGAGGGCAAGAGTAACAGTGGGCCTCCACCTGGGCCCAGTCACAGAGAGGGGGAGGGGAGGGAGAGGCATGGCCCAGGAAATGTGGGTTCATGGACAGCCGGGCTTCTAATAAGCCATTCCTCCTTTTTCCTACGTGGTTGAAACAATCACTGTGGCTGTGGGCAGTTCTAGAAGCCTGCAGAAAGGGGAAGCAGGATGTTCTCTGGTGTGCATATTGAGCCCGAGCTATTTTGACAGTCAAAACATGACTGTGTGTCCTGACAGTGTCTGTATTTTGAAGTTTTGGTATCCAGTTCAGTGACCTCTCTCTCTCCGTCCTTTGCTTCTTTTGCTGTGAGGCCAGGGTCTCTCTCAAACCTGTGATTTCACCTGCAAAACAAAACATGGTCTGTGGAAGTGAGTGTTTTCCCCAAGCAGTAAATATTGTTTTAAATAGCCTTTTTTAAAAACATCGTTTAACAATAGTCCATGTTCCCTAATGTCTTCTTGGACCTGGTGGTTTTTCTTGGCTCAGTGTGACAAACGGAGGGAAGACGACACTGGCTAAGAGCTTGCAGAAGCACCTTCCCAACTGCAGCGTCATATCTCAGGATGACTTCTTCAAGGTATCTATGAAGGTTCTTAGATAACTTGTTGAACACACACAAACAAAAAGCTTTCACGACAAAGTTAAGTAAATTATAGCCAAAAGCTATTTGGGGAGAATATACTGGGTGCCATAGTGTTACCTGCCCACTAGAGGGCACCATCTGTCAGTGACCACCTCTGAGCTTGGTCCTCCTATTCCAAGACATTTCTTAAAGTCTTAACTTCTTAATTGTATAATTGCACCATTTCTTCACTCCATAGTGTCTTGATGGATTTTTTTAAATTTTTTTCCAGCCAGAGTCTGAGATAGACATAGATGAAAATGGTTTTTTGCAGTATGATGGTAAGTACAGCCACATGTTGAATAATATGAGGTTATATTCATTTTCTTTTTCAAATCCAAACAACTTCTCTCTCTGTTAACATAATGTTAAATGTTTAAATAGGGAGGGCAGAAGGCGCCATGGGTAGAAGCACTTGTCACGCAAGCCTGACAACCTGAGTTTGATTTCCTAGAACCTTTGGAAAGGTGGAAGGAGACACTGACTCCACAAAGTTACCCCTGGTCTCCATAAGGATGCTGTGGCCGTGCACACACACATATCCTAACACATTATACACGTGCTTTCTTCTGTCCTCTGTGGACACTGCACCCACGTGCACCCACATACATGCAGGCAAAACATCCATAAACATAGAAAATGAAGAGCTTTTCATTTAATAATATTAAAAATAGTAACTACTTTCCAAATACAGTATATGTTATTTATCTTTCAAATGTATCTATAGACATTCTGTGTTCCAAAATTGGAGTTCGAGGCAGTTGTGAGCCACCATGTGGGTACTAGGAATTGATCTGAGTCTTCTTGAAGAGCACTGGGTACTCTTGGCCACTAAGCCATCTCTCCAGACCTAATTTAATTTTTATTTTCAAGGATCTGGCTGGAGATGTAGTTCGGTGGTTGAGTGCTTGCCTAAAAACCAGAAAATCCTGGGTTCAATTTCTAGTACCATAGATTTTTAATTTTTCAATATCAGGAAGGAGTTGGTGTGGTAGTCAGCCATGAGGTTATGGTAGCCAAGGCTGGAGGGTGAGTGAGAGAACTCAGAAAAGGCGCTTACCCAAGTCTAACAGCCTGAGCTACATCCTTGGGACGCCCATGGTAGAAGGACAGAACTGAATCCCTCAAGATGACCTCTAACCTCCACACATACACAGTAAATACATCAGTGTAAAAAAATATAGCTAGAAATAGCAGCATGCTATTCATTGTATTTTATATTTGTACATCATTATTTTTCCATAATAAAACTGCCTTAGACATACAACTTAAATCTCTCTCTCTCTCTCTCTCTCAGTGTTTTAATTGAGCATTTAAGGTATTTAGTATTAGATACCTTGAAGGATAATAAACTGCTCTCATATCATACATGTACAGAGCCCTGGAGATGCTTATCACAAAAGCCATCTCCCCCCCACCCCCCAGAAAAAGTTTGGTATATTAATTCCATGTGTTTTATGTTTTCCTCAGTGCTTGAAGCGCTAAATATGGAAAAAATGATGTCAGCAGTTTCCTGTTGGATGGAAAACCCAGGAAGCTCTGCGGGACCAGCAGCCTTGGAAAGTGCTCAAGGGGTTCCCATTTTAATTATTGAAGGTTTCCTTCTCTTTAATTATAAGTAAGCCTTCCTACTGCAATACCAACTTGAAGGAATGTGGGGGTGGAGGAGGGCTGTGGGGGTGGGAGGAGGACGGATGCTGGTGTGGAGGAGGGAGAGAGCCTTGTGGCCTGAATGTGGTGTCATCGTAGGCCTCTGGACACCATATGGAACAGAAGTTACTTCCTGACCGTTCCATATGAAGAATGTAAGAGGAGAAGGAGGTACGTCCGGGGACTGTCTCTGCATTGTAATTCCAAAGATGAAATACAGGGAAAACAAGAAAAGTGCCATTATTGAAAAGTCTTAATCCAGAAATCAAATACTTTTCTATAAATGCTTCTCACATTGGGTAGCATACAGTAACTTCTCTAAGAAAAAGGGCCAGTGTCATCCTGTCAGCCCCCCGGGGTACTTGGATGACCACATGTGGCCCATGTACCTAAAGCACCGGTAAGAAATGAACACTGTCACCGGGGAGATTGTTAAGTGCCTTTCCCCCTTGAAGCCTTTTACTTCTCATTCACATCAAAGTACAGGAAAGACGGGATGGCATCCCGTCAGCTCCTTGTCCCTCACCCTTCATGGCATGGTCTGCTCTAGCTGCAGAGAACACCAGCTGGATAGGAGAGTGTGCCAGCCTCTCAGTATCTCTCTCCTTATTTCCTCTTGTACTCATCCCATAATTCTTTTATAAGACTCAAGAGGCAGAAAAAAGATAATTATGAGGTAGTGAATTGCAGGACTATGTTTTAGATAGGTTTGGAACTAAAGCCATATTTTCTCCCTTTCTCACTACAATAGAGGCTAAAACAAGTGGTCTGAATTCCTCTTTAGATTTAACCTGAATGATGTTCACATTCTCTTGACCAGTGATCTATTTACTTTGTCAATCATAACCTGTTTCCTGTATGTTTTTCCAGTACCAGAGTATATGAGCCTCCAGACCCTCCAGGGTACTTCGATGGCCACGTGTGGCCCATGTACCTAAAGCACAGACAGGAAATGAGCTCCATCACCTGGGACATTGGTAAGTCCCTCTCTCCCCTTTAAGGCCTTTAGGGTCTTATTTTTACATCAAAGTACAGGAAAGATTTCTTGGAAAACACTTCTCTTTAGGAGTTTTTAAAGAGGTGCTCAGGTACTCCCCAGCTTCTCCTCTCCTGCAACTGGTTCTTGCTGGTTTCTTTTTCAACTGGCAGTTTTTGTTAAGCTTGTCCGATTCCAAATGATCGATCGTTCATTGAACCATCCCTGCCTGAATGTTGCCCATTGAGATGGAAGGGAAGCAAGGCAGACCCAGTCTCTACTCTCCCCAGCAGTGATATCATGGCAAAAGGCTATTAAAAGTGTGAGTTTTACAAACATCTTTTTCTTGGGTAAGCACTGATATTAGGTAGCCAGCAGACTGCCCACCTCCAAGTTCCTCGAGAAAGCTCCTTGTAACCAAACTCATATGAGTTCAACTGGACTGAGGTGGAGAAAATTAAGTTAGGGAGAATGACTGTCATCCAGAAAGAACCTAGAAAAGACCTAGGAACAGAAAGGCATGTGTAGTACCTGAAAGAGGCTGTTGCGTTTGCAGTAGAGAAGAGCAAGGAAAGGGTGTGCTGCTGCTGACCATGATGATACAGGCAAGGGCCAGGCCCTCTGATGCCAACAGGATATCCAAAGAGAATTAGGAAGCTCTCTACAGAGAGGCTTGAAACATGGTCGTGGTTGGCACATAATCTTTTCAGTAAGATCTCTTGAGATCTGGAGGGTAGATTAGAAGTCACTGTACTGAACACAAGTAATCAGTAGAAATGGGACTGGGGGTGTTAAAGATGACGGACACTCCAGGAACCAACAGGTGTTACTTTAGGGGGAAACTGTGGAGGGGTTGTAGATATGCGAGCAAGGACTACATATATGTTTTGAAGGAAATAAGATTGAGGCCCCTTACAGACAATGTACAGATTTGGAGGCAATATGAATACTTGGACCTGGGCTAAGAGACTATCCCTGGAACAGAGTGCTCGTGTGGAGAGATGGTGGAATAAGTCTCCTGGACAGGGCAGAGGAATCAGACTGGCATAGTTTTCAGAACAAAGGGGATTCATCCATAGGAGAAAGAGCCTGTTGGCCTCCAGGGAAGACAGCTTTGTTCTGATATGTGCAGAAAGGTCACAGAGTCCGTCTCAGCACTATTTCTGGGTTATGCCTACACCAGCAGCTACTGTGCTATACAGGAGACACATCCTTTACTTCCTTCATGTAAACTGCAAGTCTAGCTTTGTCCTTGCCCTATGTCCTAGTTAATGTCAGCTGTCAACTTCACAGTAGAGTCTTCTGAGGGAGGCTCAACTGAATTATTGCCTAGAGCATATCAGCCTGTGGCCACTTCTGTGACCAATTGTCTTGCCTGATGGTTGGTGTGGGAGGGTCTCTTTCATAATGAGCTTGTCACCCTCGGCAGGTGGGCCTGGGATGTATAGGAAATCTAACTGAGAGGGCCAGAGAGCAAGCCAGTGAACAGCGTTCCTCTAGCGTTCCTGTGACAGGTACCCTGTGTTCCTGTCTGACTTTCCGCAATGAAGTGTGATCGAGAAGCATAAGTCAAACAAACACTTTATTCCCCAAGCTGTTTTCGGTTAGAGTGTTTTATCACAAGAAAATTCAGACATCCTGTTTAAATGCAATTGGTCCATGGTTTCCAGCTTTTGGGGATAAAATCTAAAGAGACATCAGGGCACAGCGCTTCTCCAAAATATCTTCTCCCAGGCTGTTCCTTCCCCTGCTGCTAAGCCCCTTACACCTCCCAACAGGCAAATCCTCTTCAGACCTCCTTATCCTTGCTTTATTATAACTAGAGGGCCCTTTTCTCTTTAACCCAGGTAACTTCTTTTTCTCCAAAAGTATTTGTGTGAATTTTATTAAAAAGACATATCTTCTGGTCTCGGTAGTGTGTGATAAGAGTCAAGACTGACACACAGTTTTAAAAGTGTCACAGTTGATCCCAGTTGGGGAATTGCTCCTCTTTGGGCCTCTTGACGTGCTATCATGTGACAGTCAGGCACCAATGACAAACCAAGTACACTGTCCCGTGTCTGGCTTAGTGAACCAGTGAGTTTATTGGAGTTAAAGATAAGAGTGTGGTGACTCAGAGGCCGCTGCATCACCAAAAAGCCTACCTCACCATGGTGATGCCTCACAAAAGCGGCATCCCTACAGCTGCCCGTACAACCTTCTGGCTGCTCTGGGCATGTGAGAGTCTTCTGTCCCCAGCAGTTGATACGGCTAATGCAACCTCTGGAAGGATTTTTGTGAATCTAACTCTCAGGAGTTCAATGAGCTAATAAGTTCATTTACTTTGGAGTCTTTTTTTTTAAACCTTTTTTTAAATTCATTTATTGTATATAAGTACACTGTAGCTGTCTTCACACACACCAGAAGAGAGCATCAGATCTCATTATTAATGGTTGTGAGCCACCATGTAGTTGCTGGGATTTGAACTCGGGACCTTCAGAAGAGCAGTCAGTGCTCTTAACCACTGAGCCATCTCTCCAGCCCTAGTTTGGAGTCTTACAATCCTCCTTTCTCCCTCTGGGAGGGAATGTCACAAAGCAGAAGAAATGGGTACACCGTGTGCCATAGGCACAACATATAACCTCTCTCTTTGTTTTCATTCCTTCCCTCCCTCCTTCCCTCCTTAGGCCATAATCCTGGGCTCCTAGGTGGAGGCTATTGGTGATTACAGAAATGCCAGAGCATCCTTTACTACTAAGCCTGTCAACATTTGATCTGCTATTTCTCACTTTTCAGTTTACCTGGATGGAACAAGGTCTGAAGAGGACCTCTTCTCTCAGGTGTATGAAGATGTCAAGCAGGAACTAGAGAAGCAAAATGGTAAAGTGTTCTTCTGTCAGACTGTGTGGTGGAGGAAAGAGAATATTCACAACAGTTGATTGCATAGCAAGAACGGTGTGCATACATTTCACAAGGACTGCATTTACTGGGTTTATTTATCGAGAATAACCCAGAGTCAGAGATGGACTGATGGTGCCCGGCTGGATCTTGATCATTTTGTTTGTCAGATAGCTTTAGGTTTAGAAATATTAATCTTTGTTACATCTCATAGTGGTTTGAATGTTAAACTCATAGCAGGAGACTGACCCTATGGGCTTGTGATGCTGATTCTGGTATAGTTGGAGCTCCCCCTTGGCTTTATTCTCTCAAATATTTTCATGAAGTTTCTGTTTGGCAAATACAACATTTCTGAACGATGGAGAAAACCACCCAAATCTGGCTGAGTGAGAAGAAAAGCAAGAGGTGTCAATGACTTTAGGCTCAGCTGGAGGACGAGGCTAGAACTGTGTCCGCAGGGCTCTGCCACAGTTCTGTTGGGGTTTGTTTTGAAATCAGGCTGTCAGCATTCAGAATGAAGTGATAGTTTACCCTTAGCACAATTGTTGTTAGTGGATAAATTGGGGAGCTGGATACTCCTGCGCTATCTTTACTACTTCCTAGCTAAACGATGATTTATTTTATATAGGTTTGGTTTTGTGGTGCTAGGGAGTAAATCCAGGCCTTCATATGCTTTGCATCGCTAGGCTATATTCAGCCTTCAACAGTTTTATGGAGTTTATGTTGTTGTTGTTTATTGTTTGTTTGTTTTCAAGACAGGGCTTCTCTGCATATCCCTGGCCATCCTGGAAGTCAGTCTGTAGACCATGCTGGCTTCTAATTTAGATATCTACCTGCCTCTGCCTCCCAAGTGCTGAGATTACAGGTATGCACCACCACTGCCTGGCAATCTTCAACAGTGTTCTACAAAATGATTTCCCAACTTAACTCACCTAAATTGATCCAGGGAAGAGTTTTGCATTGATATATCTTAGATCACGTGACTTACTAAAGCTATTTCTATGGCCAGAGAGATGGCAGGTGATTGATTGGTCATAGCTTAATCATGTACTCCGCCATGGTTGAAGACCCTCAGGTGAGTCTTGGTTCTTAAAATTTTTTATAGAGAAAGCGGATCAGAAAAAGTGTAAAGAACCCAGAAGAAGCCGGGCGTGGTGGTGCACGCCTTTAGTCCCAGCACTCGGGAGGCAGAGGCAGGTAGATTTCTGAGTTCGAGGCCAGCCTGGTCTACAGAGTGAGTTCCAGGACAGCCAGGGCTACCCAGAGAAACCCTGTCTCGAAAAATCAAAACAAAAAACAAAAAAACAAAAAAAACAAAAAACAAAAAGCCAGAAGAAAGAAGGAACACCGTGGTGGGATGGCAAATCTCTAGCTCTAACTGCTGCTAGATTTGAATCATAAGAATGAAAATGGGAGTTAGAGAATGACTCAGCAGCTAAGAACTGTTGCTGCTCTCGAAGAGGACTGGAGCCCAGTTTCCTGCTTACAGCTGCCTGGAAATCTGACACTTTCTTCTAGCCACTGGTGGCACCTGTGTGCATATGTACACCTCTCTCTCTCTCTCTCTCTCTCTCTCACACACACACACAGTAAAAAAAAATAATAATAATTTTAAGTAAGGGTCTCACTGTGTAGCCCTGACTAGCCTTGAACTATGTAGAACAGGCTTGCCTTGAACTCACAGAAATCCAACCCGCTTCTGCTGCCCTAGAGCTGGGATTCAAGGCATGTGTGTCACCACATTCAGTGTTATAAAAAATAAATCCTTAAGAAGCAATTAAAGTGATTCCTATGCTGAGCTGGTGGTACATGCCTGTGTCACAGCACTTAGTTTAGAGGAGGCAGGAAGTCACGAGTTCAATGATAACTTCAGCTACAGAGTGACACCCTGTCTCAGAAAAAGGAGAAGACCTGTGGCTGACACAGATAAAATGTCACAGTCAGCTGGTTCAAGAGAAAGCCTCGTAGAGCTCAACAGCAGGAAAGACTGTAGCAAGGTTTAGGATGAGACAAACATGCTGTGGGCCACAGTCAGTGACCCGGTAAGAATTACAATGAGTCTCTCCTCATCAACTCCTCGCTCACTAACCATCCAAGCTATCCGGACAGCCCATTGACCCTGACTGTTGCTGACTGCAAGGTCAGTCCTTCCCACAGGCATGAAGCCTTTTGAGGAAATGTTAGGACCATGTTAAATTTTCTTCTTATAAATAGAACTAATAATCCATACCAAGTCTTCCATCCCACCCCCCCCCCATTCCCTCCCCTACCTTCCCACCCCTGCCTTCCTACCCATGCCATGTGTTACTATGATGGAGGTATGTTTCCCATAATGCAGCCCAGGGCTCTTCAGTTTTCATAAGTGATAACCTTGAGCCAGAACTACTCATTTAAGAGAGAGCAGATCCTCTTCCTGGCCCAGTGAGAGGCTTCAGGGTCTTTTAAGTGCCTGGTTACCAGTATCTGTCCTCTCAGTCATGGCCAAGACTTAGACCAAAGCCAGGCGCTCGCCTTTAGTCCCAGTACTTGGGAGGCAGAGGCAGGTGGATTTCTGAGTTCGAGGCCAGCCTGGTCTACAGAGTGAGTTCCAGGACAGCCAGGGCTATACAGAGAAACCCTGTCTCAAAAAAAACAAAACAAAAAACCAAAAACCAAACCAAACCAAACCAAAATAGACTTAGCCCCAGTTCCCTACTAGTGACTAAGTTATATATTGAAATTTGGCCTTAGTATCTAAGTGGGAGCTCTAGTCATATTCCCATGCCACCTCAAGTTCTTTTTTATCTGCCACAAGGGCCAAGATATGGCATGTAGCAGCGTGTGATGTAAGCCCACAAGATAGTGCCTGTCCATGTATGGAACTAACTCATTCTCTCTCTCTCTCTCTCTCTCTCTCTCTCTCTCTCTCTCTCTCTCTCTCTCTCTCTCACACACACACACACACACACACACACACACACCTTCCTTGCCTGCATCTAGACTAGATTCTAGAGGTGGGTGAGAAGTGTTCACCTCAAGTCTATCTTGTTTCTGTTCTGGATAGCAGATAGAGGTAAGATAATAACAGAAATACTAAAAGATGCAAAACTTGGAAGCAGATTCACTTTTCCTGCCCCCTACCCCAAGATTTATGGTAGTCTTCTGTTGCCCAAATGAGTGACTGTGCTATTAATAGTAACCTGTTACCTTTCCGAGTTCTTCCAGCCAGAAGCGTCCTCAGCACAGCCTGTTTTAGCCCTGCGCCTCAGCTAGCCAGGGCGGCCGTTCTAACGTCTCAGATGTTGACCCTTCTGGGTTGTTTCACTTTGAACTCTGTTCAGCAAATTCTTCATTATAAGAATATAGAGTCGTCATCATGACAAGGTCTTTAAACTGTTAGGTAAATAAAATAGATTGACGTTTAATAAGGGCAGGCTATATAAAGCTATACGTGTAGTTCAGTCCTAATTCAAATCTGAAGCTTGAAGCGAAAGGTAATCCTTACCGAATCTAGCTGCACCAAACAAGGCAATCTTGGCCCCAGGAGCTTCCAAGTTTCTTTTAAAAGGTTTTACTATCCTTTCATTACAAAAACACACTGATTGCAAGCATTTTTATGGAAAAGCAACATGGAAGAAATCATAACCGTGTTCACATCAATCCCTGTCTTACAAGATGCAGTGAGCACACCAGGGACTCAGTCGTGATTTCTGGGCTTTAGTGTTCCGTTTTATACAGCTTTGTAGAGGTTATTGTATAATGAAGCCAAATGTCACTGCCATTAGAAGATCAAAGGCTTAGATACTTTTTTTTTTACATACCAAGGTGAAATCTAAAACTTAGAGTTGATATTTTAGTGTAGAACCAAGATGTCCTGGAGCAGATACCAGATAAAAGGATAAGAAATGGAAAAAAATGAAATTTTTATTATCAAGTAATTGTATTTTCCTACACTGGATTTGAAATACAATTTCTACTCAGCAAATATTACTATAACTATGATACTGCCATAATAGCCCAGTTCACATAACGTTACTGAGTCATTTGCTAATTGTTTTGGACACTTGCTGCTGTAACAAGTGTTACTATTGATACGTACCTTCTCCCGGCCCCAAATCTATATGTGTTGCAGTCTGTCTTAGTGTTACCATTACTGTAATTAAATAGATGACCAGAAGCAACTTGGGGAGGAAAGGATTTATTTTCACTCATAGTTCCATACAACAGTTCATCATCAAAAGGAGTGAGAGCAGGAACCCATGCCGGCTAGGAACTTGGAGAGAGAAGCTGATGCAGAGGCCATGGAGGGGAGCTGTTTACTGCCTTGCTCCTTACGGGTTGCTGGGCCTGCTTTCTTATAGAACCTGGGACCACTAGCCCAGGAACGGCCCCACCCACAATGGGCTGGACCCTGTCCTATCAATTACTGGTTAAGAAAATGCCCTACTGCCTGCAGCTCAATCTTAAGGAGACATTCTCCCAATTGAGGCTTTCTCCTTTCAGGTAACTCTAGCTTCTGTCAAATTGACATAAAACTAGTCATGGGGTGCATCGTGCGTGCCTGCGCCTTTCTCTGCATCTCTGATTCTCTCTCTGACTGTTTCTCTGTGTCTCTGTCTCTGTCTCTCTCTCTCTCTCTCTCTCTCTCTCTCTCTCACACACACACACACACATGTGCATACTGTTGGTTTTCTTTTTTAATTACATTCTTGGAATAAGTTCTCAGAAGCATGACTCATTGGGCCAGAGAGCTGTCACTTTTACATTTTACGTATTTCAGTAATTAAATATTTTACCTGAAAAGATACGTTTTCTCTGACAAAACTGAATAATACGAATGCATCAGGTTTTTTCTTGAATTTCCAAACAGTTCAGCTAAGCTTCCTTCATCAATCCACTTCATTAAATGGATGGAAGGTTATGATAATTCTTCCTACGTCTAGATAACACTCAGAAACAGGAACCATACTGCAGCCAGCTGCCCTTAGATGCCCTTCTGATCTTCAGAATTTATCTTTTTCTGCAGCCAAGTACCCATACCAATTGCAAATGTTATTGGGCATCTAGCCCTCCCATTTTCCGTTTCTTGCTGACTATGCATATATATATCACAAACTTGGCCATCCCCAGCACCCACAACCCTCTGTCTTTACCCTCACACTTCCACGGAGCCCTTCTTCCCAGAGCATGGCCTCTGATTTTCACATAGTTTTCTCTGCTTACTTTGATTGTTAGCTTCGTTGGTCATTGCTGTCCTTTTTGCTACATTCAGTTTAATCGGGGCTGAGTGATCATATGCCAAGAGTACTTAGCATAGCAGAGCATAGACAACTAATTTACCAGTGGCTGCACCACTGCAGAAAATATCACGTCTCCCTGACACTCTTAGCTGCAATAATTCCTCAGAAGGAGTGGAGCCTCAGGAGACCCTCCTTATCATGATAGAGTGCTGGCGGGCCCCATCTTGGGCAGGTCCTGTCTACGAAACCACAGCTGCAATGAGTTCAGCAGCCCAACAGCCATTTCAAAACCAAAAGATAGTGTTCCACATCCCCACCCCCACCCCCATATTTTGGCTCTTTAATTCCTTCTGCCTCTTCTTCTACAGTGTTCTCTGAGCCTCGGGAGGCACTCTCTATCTATGTCTTATGTATAGCTGAGTGCTCAGTAGTTGCTTATTCTCAGCACTCGAGCCTGTTATGAGCCTTCGTTAACTGTTGAGGGTGTTTCTTCAGATAGGCTTAAAATTTGATGCAAGTATTAAAACAAGAGGATTTCATCCAATGTTGTTCTTCGTGGACAAAGCAGAATTTTTGCCTCAAAAATCCTTGTAAAATTAACATTCTTGGCCTGGTGAGATGGCTCAGTGGTTAAGAGCACTGACTGCTCTTCCGGAGGTCATGAGTTCAAAGCCCAGCAACCACATGGTGGCTCACAACCATCCGTAATGAGAAACAAATAAAAAAACCTATGGGCCTGAGTGAGTGGGACCTGGAGCAAGAGGGAGAAGGGAAGGGGGAAAACATTAACATTCTTGGGTTTACAGTTTTGGATGAGACGATCTAATCAAATAAGACATATTTTTCTCTGTATTTCTAAGGTTTGTGATAACACCACACAGATGGAGTGCAGCAAGTTCCCGGGATGGATTCAGATACTTGAAGGGCTATTCTGAAGGACATTTACAGGGATGCAGTATGTCCTGCAGGACAGTGGCAGCTCGTCTGTATGTTCACTTTTGTGCCATTGTCCCCAACATCCAGAGCCATGTGTTGCCATGCCGTCAGACAGAAACCCCTCCTGAAAGCAAGAATGGCTTGACCTCACCCTGCAGGAGGCACAGCACAGTTCATGCACAGAGGGTCAGTTCCTCTATAGGAACAAAAGCCAAGAGCTCCTGACTGTTACCTAGCACCAAAAGACCATTGTCGTCTAGGCCAACAATGGGTGCTATGCTGTGTATGCTTCTGCGTTTGTGTGTATAGTTGTGTGTCCAAGTTTGTATGTATATTTCTGTATGTATACATATACTCCAAGACTACAAAATGAACCTTGTATACTACACAGAATGTTTTTTTCCAGTTTTCATTTTGTTTGTATTGATTATAATATATAATTTGAAAAATTGTCTCATAGTAATGCCGCCACACACACACACACACACACACACACACACACACACCTGCAACCAGCAACATTACCTGAAGTAATGGTCTCACATTGACTGAGTCAGCAGTTTACTGCAGAGCCTGGAGACTTTGTGCTTGTAGCCATAAATTCACTTGTAATTGTTAAATACTGTGTGTCTCTGTGAGATTTTTTTATATCAATAGAAGTGTTTGGTAGGGGGCTGGTGAGATGGCTCAGCGGTTAAGAGTGCCGACTGCTCTTCCAAAGGTCCTGAGTTCAAATCCCAGCAACCACATGGTGGCTCACAACCATCTGTAATGAGATCTGATGCCCTCTTCTGGAGTGTCTGAAGACAGCTACAGTGTACTTACAAATAATAAATGAATAAATATTAAATAAAAGAGAAAGATGTTATCTAAAAAAAAAGAAGTGTTTGGTAGGTTTTACTTGGTTTTCTGAAGCTAACACTCTGAATACAGAATCATATAGTTTCTTCAATCATATAGGAAACCAGGGCCTTTCTTAGAAAAGTACAGGCAGATGTGAGCTGGGGAATTTCTTAGTACCTCGTTCAATGTGGGAGTTAAAATTATGAATATATCTAGAGCAGCCCTAATTCAAATATGAAGATTGTTTATTAATAATAAAAATAATTGACCATGATCTTCTCAATTCATACAAAATATACTGTTACATTGCCTCATTTGGTCAGTTGTCATTATTTGTTTATTTCTAACACTCATTCATAAGTAGTGAGTGTTTGGGTTGTACACAACATAAAAAACAAACAAAGCCTTGGCCCCAGTTACCAGCTACACACATGGTTTTGGCCAAGCTGTTTAAAGTACTGACTTTAATTATCCTTAATTAAAGGGCGAGTCTCAGAATCTGCCCTGTGGCCTTTAAGGTCCTCTCTGATCTACCTTCTTTGGCCTCAGTCCCTGTCAGAACTGGGCCATATGGTCACTTCTCAGTGTGTGGGGGCCTGGGCAGAGGACGGCGTAATGACAAGTTCATGCCAGTCTTGACTCAGCATTACCTTGGCATGTTGCCACAGGACAAAGCAAGAACGGTTGGTGAAGTAGGAATGGAAAATGTCTGTCACAGCTTCTGCTTGCTTCCCTCCCTAATGTCTGTCAAAATTGAGTGGCTTTCATTTGTGTTGTTATTATCATAGTGGATTTCATTGTCTTTAGGATGAATGTATGTATGTATATATATATATATATATATATATATATATATATATATATATATAGAGAGAGAGAGAGAGAGAGAGAGAGAGAGAGAGAGAGAGAGAGCCTCTCACTATGTTACCTTGGCTGGCCTGGAGATCTCTATGTAGACCAATCTGGTCTCAAACTCACAGATATCTACCTGCCCCTGCCGCCTGAGTGTGGGGATTAAAGGTGTGCTCCACCTCGCCCTCCTGTAATATGCATTTTTATGTAGATAGGTTGTACATCTCGTGTATACTGTTTGTTCAGACTTCCTTTTAAGCATGTCTGAGCCGTCCCCTCCCCCTTGTCACTGCTTGATAGAGATTCCTTGTACTGGACTTTTTGCTCGGTTTCAGCATTTGAAGATAAATAAGGAGAGAAGGGTTGCCTTGTGAGGGAGTAAGTACAGTGAGGCTCTGAACAGCAAAGGCTAGAAATGGAAACACTGTACTATGTATGAAAAAAACTACCGGCCTTGGCTTACTACTGCCAGTAAAAAAATAAGTCCGAAATTTAAAATAGAACAGCCCCAGTGCTTTGTGTGCTGTTTCAGATCTCAGTTGCCCTTTATCAATGGTCGTACCGAATCCAGAAACGGACCGGGAGCAGGTGTCTGGCTCCTCTGTCGTGGCAAGGAGCAAGTCTGCTAAAGTCTGCACCTTTTCCACCCCTTTAGGATGTGCTGCCTGAAGACTTGTACTTAATATTAAACATGGCAGAAGACTGAAAAGGCGAGACTGGGGCTGGAGAAGCAGCTCAGCTGTTAAAGGCCAAGGCCGCCAACCAGAAGTGCTTGTTAGAAGCATGAAAGTTAGCGTTCCTAGTACTGGCATTAAAAAAAGTCCTGGAGCACCAGAGCTCACCTGCATTCCGAGGGCTGAGGAGGCCCAGATAAGAGGATCCCAGGGGCTCTCTGGTCTGACACGTGAACTGAATTGACAAGCTCTGGGTTCAGTGAGAAACACTGTCTCAAAAAGTAAGGTGGGAAGCAATAAAGGGAGAGGCCCAAGGTCAAACTCTGACCTTTGCATCCAAGTGTGTATTCATGTGCATGTGTATGCACACAAACACATGGACATATGTGATACAGACACACACACATACCAAGGCAAGACTACTGGAGTAAAGGTTGAGTAAAGACTGCAGTAAGATGTACAGTCTTTTGCCAGGAATGAGATTAAAGGTTCACTTTTTTAGGCACCAGCTTACTTTTTAAGGGTAGGCATGTACAGCACTTAGAATCGTGTTAGAATATTACCATCTGTCCCAGTTCTGTTTCTCAGTATGGACAATGAAACCAGAGCTAATGAGCTAGCCTACGCCACATATCTACCTAGTGGCAGGATCAGGCCCAGGCTACAACCCCACAGGACCCGGGCACAGACACATAGATTTTTCCATCTTAGTGCAAAGAACCACAGAGAGCTAGCCTGCTAAAATAAACCACCTCTCCCTCCCTGGAAAGGAACAAAGCAGGGGCCCTGGGAAGGCAAAAGCTGTGTCAGGGGAAAAGGAAGCGCTCTGTTCTGGAGCTTTGGAGCCCAGTCAGGGAAGCAAGCCATCTCATGAGGTTAGCCACAGGGCAAGGCGCAGTGAGGAGCTCCATGGTGCTGATTGCGCTGCCCTTGGGTTTATGGCACCAGCTGACCCTTCAGTAGGCACGCAGTGGTGCGAAGTGAGGGAAACGTAGAGATGGGATGGATAGACAGTGATCATCACGTCTGTGTACATACAGAAACTTAGTAAATGGTAGCTTAGAAAACTTAGTCTGGAGAGCTTGTCCTAGACACAACATCAGAAGCTGGGTGTCACTGAAGTGAACGCATCTGATGTGGTTGTGCCCATAGATCCAGATGCTAAACAAGTTGAAACTGAGTGAAGAAATCTCTGGGCTTTTTTTCCTTTAAAGTGTTCTCTCTCTCTCTCTCTCTCTCTCTCTCTCTCTCTCTCTCTCTCACACACACACACACACACACACACACACACACAGAGACACACACACACACAGAGACACACACACACTTCTGAAACTTGACTTGTCCCTACCCTGTAGTATATCTGAGAATTGTTTGAAAGATTGGCTAAAAATAGAATACCAGTCCCCACCTCGAACTTCTGATTCTGTAGATCGCAGTAGGGCCCTGTCACTGACATAACACATTTCTACTTGGTGGTGACATCAATAGCCAAGGGAGGACCCTTTCAGTTCCTATTCTGTAGTCAGCAGACAACAGCTCCATACACCCAAGAGCTCACACTGAACCTGTGTGAACACGAGAAACCAGCAATCATCTGTAGTAGTTGTTGGAGAAATGGCAGGAGGAAAGGGTTTTGTCTTGTGTTCCTAGGTTTGCTGGCCAAGATTATGCAGCAGACGTACCCTCCCACCCGTGTCCAGATCCCCCCCGTGTCCAGATCCTAAGTACTGGGCAGGCAGGCAGCTGCGGTTCTGAGCTTCACCCCACTACTGGAGGTGTGGAAACTCCAGTAGCCAGACAAAACTCAGAGACGCTAGACTACAATTACCCTGCACCGCTGTCAGCTGCTAGGCTCAAGAGAAGCACCAATATACAGCTTAGTGGGGAGGGAAAACTCAGCCTAAGATGTGGGAGGCCGAAGCTGGGGGTTCCCTGACTTCTGGGTGTCCAGTTGCCACTGGAAACAGCGCAGAAGAGTTGGGGATGGAGTCTGGGGTCCATAAGCCTGTGACAAGGAGCCTATGGCAGGGGGCTCCCAAACTCCCGGACATCCAGACATTGCTGGAAGTCAGAACAGAACAGAACAGAACAGAAGATGGCGGTGGACGGTTGACGGTGGGGGGTGGGGGGGGGGTGGGGGGGTGGGGGGAGATGGTGATGGGGAACTCCAGCTTAGCTCAGAGGTGGCAAGTCCAAGAGCACAAGGGAGCCTTCTACAGGAGACTTCTACAGCAGCTCTGTAGACAAAGGCTTCCTCCGTGCTCCCCAGAGCAGTTCCTGATGAAAGAGACAGTCCTTGGTTCCAAACTGTTTATTGATTGTTCATCGTGGAAAATGGGTGCATAACACCTCCTTGGGGTAGGCCAGAGATTTAAATACCTTTTGCAGGGAGGAATGTCCGAGAAGGGACACTTATTGGCTAAACCTTCAGGGCCTCTAGATACCTCATTAACATAAAGAACTCTCTTCTAATCTACATTCCTTTGTTGTGAGTGTAGTCATGTGACAGGACCTGGTCGGAAACAGGTGAAGCTCCTACTGTCCTCTCAGAGGTTCCGGGGCTACCAACCTGCTCAACTTTCCAAGTTTCCTGGTACAGTTCACTGTCCCATCGGCAGCAGCCTCCAGAGGCCAGCACCTCTAGAAAGGGTGGACTTCCTCGACACTCCAGAGGATGAACCTCTAGCGAATGCTCCAGCATAACCTCTCAGTCAGTGGGCAGTGGCAGTGCCTTCTCCAAGGCCTGGCTAACCTTGGTGCTGAGGGAGGAAGGCAGAAAAGATGCCTTGGGGGCCTTCTTAGCCCTACAGGATGCAGCAGTCTCTCTTGTGTCTTCTGGATAGTTCTTTATGCTTGTTGCCAGCCCCAACCCTTTGTTTTTTATTTATATAACAAATATCTACTCCTATTTATGACGTTATGTGTATATCCTATTGCTTACATTTTACCTCCTTTAAACATATAGGTATATTTCAAACATTTAGTGCATTCATGTATTATACCTGCTATTATATAAATATAATTATTAGATTTTTTTTTTTTTTTTTGGTTTTTCAAGACAGGGTTTCTCTGTATAGCCCTGACTGTCCTGGAACTCACTTTGTAGACCAGGCTGGCCTCGAACTCAGAATTCTGCCTGCCTCTGCCTCCCGAGTGCTGGGATTAAAGGTGTGTGCCACCATGCCTAGCTAATTATTAGATTTTAAAGTAATTATTGACTTCATTTAAGTAATCTATTCAGTTCTTCATATGTTAGTTTCTAGGCTTCATTACTTGGCCTCCCTGCTAGTTAGTTTCCAACTAATCCAACTATTGGGCACATTGTTCAACTGGTTGTAGAAGATGGATTTGAGAAACAATGTGTCTTTTTTTCCTGTATCTTTTTTTTTAATTTGCCATTTCTTATTTCTGAGATATGCATACGATGTTAGGGTACATTGTGTGCAGGTGTGTCTCGTATATTCAATGGTGAATTCTATACTGGCAGAGAGTTAAATACTAGCCATGTCTTGGTATTGTTATTTCTATGGCCCATCACTGGTCTCATACTTTGTAAATATTTGTTCCTTCCTCACCTGCCTAAGACAATCTAGAATTGTCTCTGATTGGCTTTAATAATGATCTGAAGGACAATAGCTGGGCAGGAAGTGGAAGTGGAACTTCCCGGCAGAGACAGGGATTCTGGGAGGAGACTTGAGATGCAGGAGATTCATGAAGCAGACACAGGTGAAGGTTAGGAGCTTCATGCTAACTACCTGGAAGCCAGTATCTGCTAGCAGCCTTCAGATGAAGATGTAGAACTCTCAGCTCCTCCTGGATACTGCCATGCTCCCACCAGGATGATAATGGACTAAACCTCTGAACCTGTAAGCCAGCCCCAATTAAATGTTGTCCTTATAAGAGTTGCCTTGGTCATGGTGTTTGTTGACAGCAGTAAAAACCTAAGACAGTGCCATTATTTATATTGCTAGAGGTCCAAGATAGTCCAGCTATAATATCCCATATACCCATAAGGAAAAATAAATGTGTTGCCTAATCAGGAGTGTCCCAGTCAGAGCTGAGATGTGGATCTCTGACAGAGACGTTGCCTAGTTTACAGAGTCCCTAGGCCTACCCATCAATAAATCGACCAATCGGTCAGTGTGCCACAGACTGCAATCCTGGGATCTTGTACTTTCATACATTTTCACATCAGATATCTGGTGGGTTTTCTTCCTACATCTCGGATGCTCTCCACGTGACACTACAGCCTCATGTAAAAGTGAGAGACTGGGTTTTTTGAGTCTAGTATTTTAGGTTACTTTTAAAATAGGTCTTGCCTTTTAAACACACCCTACCATCCGTTTGTTTGAAGATAATATGGATTTTCTTAACACTTCAAAGTGACCATGAAGGAAATCATCTGCCAATAAAGTCCTTTCCAACAGTGATGCTGTCACAACATTTGCTAAAGATTCGAAGTCTGCTGAGAGTTTTGTTTATTACATAAGCATACAGACATCTACATAAAACCTGAAAATTTATAATACTCATTATTGAGCATTTAACCATATCTAGATGCAGTGTCAAATGCTAGTAGGAAAATATACTTCCCTATGTGAAGGCATACACATATTGGAGTGGGTCAGGAGGATCAAGGGCTCAAGGCCAGCCCTACCCATACTAAATTTGAGATCAGCCTAGGATCAAACTCTCAAAAAGGAAAATTCAACAACAAAAAAATGAAAAATAGGAAAACAAAAACAAAATTCCAATTTAACTGGTAGCAGTGCTGGTAATCCTGCCATTCAGAAGACTGATGCAGGAGAACTGTCAGTTCCATGCGAGCCTGGGCTGGACTGTGATATCTTACTTACCTCAAAAAACGCCACAAAAGGAAGAGTGGGAAGAAACATGCTATAAACCCTGGGAACAGGAAAGACAGGTTTGCCCCTGCCCCTTCAGGGTTGACTGACTCAGCCAAGGACTATCCAGTTCTCTTTTGGCACTGGTTGACTTGGAATTCTCTCCTGAGTAGAGCAGTTTAGATCCTGTAAGTGAGGTTAACCTGTGCAAGCATCACCAGGCTTTCTGTCCTCAGCACTGCTGGCATTTGAGGCTAGAGAGGTAGGTCATCTGTAGTGGGGTGCTCTAAGAGCGCTTACAATCATCTCTGCCTTCGAGTGCACCCTGAGTTGTAACAACTAACTCATTAGTGTTTCCCATTGCCAGGGTCCCCTGGGGACAAAACCATTCCCCACTTGAAAACAGCTGGTAAGGAAGCAAAATAACTTTGGGGGCACAGAGATGCAAATAACTTTCTGGCAGAGACAATAACCCTACAAACTTCGGGTTATTGTTCTGTTCAGGTCCAGATTATATCAAAGTGATGTTCTTCCAGTACTCTGCTTACAGACACCACAAATACTGTCTCCAGTTCTCTTTGAGACAGTCTTACAGTCTTGCCAGCTTATTAATATCTTAAATGAATCTTTGGGACCTGCTTACTTTACATTCTGTCAGTCGCATGTTTAGCTGTATCAAATGTAACATGCGTTATTTAATGTATAAGCAACCATATGAGACTGTGGATGGTGCAATAAATACCCAAAGTCATGTTTCCAGCACTCACAGGTTGGGAACCCAACTTTTATGTTTCAAGTCGTGACACTTTTTTTTTCCTTGAGAGAGGGTTTCCCTGTGTAGCTTTGGGTCTGTAGACCAGGCTGGCCTGAAACTCAGAGATCTGTCTACCTCTGCCTCCCAAGTACAGGGATTAAAGGTGTGCACCACCCCCACCTGATTAAGTAGTGGCACTCTTAGCCACTGTCTTAAGAGGCCAGGCCAGTCCTTTGAGGTTTCAAAAGCTGGCACCAGGCCCTATCTCTTCCTCCCTCCCATCTTCACCCCTCCCCCCTCCCCCACCCCTCCCCCCACCCCGCCTCAGGACCAAGATGTTGCTCTCAGCTACTGATCCAGAGCCATGCATACTGCCATGATGATAATGGGCTAAGCCTCTGAAACTGTAAATAAGGCCCCCAGTTAAATGCTTTCTTGCATAAGAGTTGCCTTGATCATGGTGTCTCTTCACAGCAATAGAGCAGTGACTAAAACACCCAGCTTCCTGAACCCACCTGTCAATTATACTGGCACCATCCTTAGCTGTCCATTTTGTACAGTATTAAAAGCTTCATAGTTAAAATCTAAGAAGAACTCCTAGAGACACTGTTTTTTTTTTTTAGCTCATACAGTCTTTTTTAAAATATATATTTGTTTAATTTATGTATTTGGGTACACACTATAGCTGTCCACAGACCAGAAGAGGCCATTGGATCTCATTACAGATGGTTGTGAACCACCATGTGGTTGCTTGGAATTGAACTCAGGACCCCTGGAAGAGCAGCCAGGGGGACAACCGAGCAAGCTCTCCAGTCTCCACCTTCAATTTTCTTTTTTTAACATTCTGTGTTCATCGTTGTAATAGGACAGAAGCCACCTGGAAGGAAAATTGACATTTATATAGGATCATCTCCGATTAAATTAACGCACATGGTAAGTCACAGATCACATGAAGAAGTAATGTTTATTTGGTGCAGTTGACAACCACAATTCACTTCACATTCGGATGGACTTGGAAGTTAGAAGAGTAACTAACCAGCTGGAGTCATCAATAGAGATGGTGTGGACTACCTGAAAATGACCTTCTTCAGTGAAATGCAAAAAGGAAGTGAGTAGAAATTGCATAGAACAAAGAAAGAAAACCCGTGTTTGCAGTTAACTTTGACGCTTGAGCACATTTGTGCTGTTTCTCTCTCCAAGCCTAAGGAACTGAATTTCCCACAACGTTGAAATTATTCTGTTGTGCATGATGCAATTGATTACGAATTGATATAAAGTATCCTCAGATGCCTGGCACCTGGTGAGTGCTCGCTATTATTAGATCCATCTTTCAATCCCCACCCTCTTGACTCCATCCTCCAGACCTAAAACTGTTCCCAAGATCAAATAACAGGTTATGAAATCATCTGGGAAGGTCTTGAGAGGCCCAGCAAATGCTAAAGCTGGCCAACCTTTATTAGACAGATCTAAGCCTGTCATGGTGGCTGAGTCACTTAGATCCCTTGGGGGTTTTAAATTGGGATTCCTTCCCCTTCAAAGTTTCTCTTGATACTCATTTTAATCAGTTTCATTCTGTAAAACCTGAGTGGGTGTGGTGAACAGTATATTTCTTCTAAAAACATGTGAGACAGTCTGAGACTAGTCCTCGGCCTTTGCAAGGGAGTATCCAACCTGTGAGCTCTATCCCTTCTCCTACTCAAGGGAAGCTTAGAGCCAGTCATGCTATTCTCTCAAGCTGCCTCTGCGTTATATTCTTAGACTGCTCATTCTGGAGGAAATCACCCTATCCATCCTGCACAAAGGGCTGTGTGGCAGAGTAGCAGGACCATCAGTGTGTCAAGAGCCAGTGCCACTCCATCACCTAGAACATGGTGCCATCTTGCCCGTGGGCCCTCCAAACCTAGTCAAGCCATTACCTGAAGCTAGGATGATGTCCAAACCTAGCCAAGCCTTCAAGCATCATTGAAAGCCAAGATGATGTCTTGGCTTTAACATAAGGGACCCTGAAGTAGAATCAACAATTTAGCCACTCCTAAAATCCTGGTCCCACCCAACTTTAAAGATGACTGTTTTGGTTGCTAAGCTTTGAGTAATTTACCGTGCAGCAAAATAATAACACAACCCACTCCACATTGCTGGCTAAAGCTGCTTTGAATTTCTGCCTCCCCCAGCCAAAGAAATTTTGAAGAACATCTGAATAATATTAAAATCATTTGGGATGGGTCTTGGCCATCAATAGAGTTTAAAACTGGTGATAATGGTGTGGAGCTAGTTGAAAACCTCTACTTCCATTGGGATTATAGATATTTACCATGTAACTATACAACACTGGCTTCAAATCGGCTAATAATCTTTCCACAGTTCATTATGAGGGTCAGGACCAGCTTACAGGGGTAGACACCTTTAAGGGGCAGACTTCTCCCACACTAAGAAAAACAAGTGTGTTTCCCTTCTATCTCTCTAAGAAAGAGACAGCCAAGAAAGATTCCTTTTCATTACCTTGCTGTTAGGTTTCCATCTTGGCTTTACTGTCCTGGGTGCTTGGCATAGATGCCTCATTGGCCAGGGAACAAGTTACAACTACTCCCATCATGCTCTCCTGCCCATCACCCTAACTGCTGACTCACTCAGACGTGCTAAGCCTTTGAAGAAGCACTCAGCAGCACTTTTCAAATGTTGGTGAATGTTCCTTTTTGTGCTGAGGATAGTGTCATGCTTGGCTTCTCTCTCATCCTCCTCAGCCCATACACTCCAAAGAGAGTGAATGCCCCAAACTGTGCCTAGGAAATAAGTTGGCAGAAGGCATCTTTTTCTGTCTCTGTCCCTCTGTCTCTCTGTCTGTCTCTCTCTGTCTCTGTCTCTCTCTGTCCTCTCTCTCTGTCTCTCTCTCTTTCTGTCTCTCTCTTTCTGTCTCTCTCTTTCTGTCTCTCTCTCTTTCTGTCTCTCTCTCTTTCTGTCTCTCTGTCTCTGTCTCTCTCTGCCTCTCTCTCTCTGTCTCTCTCTGTGTCTCTCTCTCTGTCCTATCTCTCTTTCTCTCTGTGTGTGCGTCTCTCTCTGTGTGTCTCTGTCTCTCTCTCTTTCTGTCTCTCTCTCTTTCTGTCTCTCTCTCTTTCTGTCTCTGTCTCTCTGTCTCTGTCTCTCTGTCTCTGTCTCTGTCTCTGTCTCTCTGTCTGTCTCTCTGTCTGTCTCTCTGTTTGTCTCTCTGTCTCTCTCTCTGTCTGTCTGTCTCTCTGTCTCTCTCTCTGTCTCTCTCTCTGTCTCTCTCTCTCTGTCTCTCTCTGGTCTGGTTTATGAACAGGCAAGCAGCTTTTTGTAACACTAACACTCTAGCAAACTATTACTGGATTTTTCTAACATCCCAGTTTCCTAGGAATCCTCCTCAGTTCCTGTCTTTTCACACACAGAAACTGTCTTAGTCAGGGTCTCTATTCCTGCACAAACATCATGACCAAGAAGCAAGTTGGGGAGGAAAGGGTTTATTTGGTTTACACTTCCATGCTACTGTTCATCAACAAAGAAGTCAGGACTGGAACTCAAGCAGGTCAGGAAGCAGGAGCTGATACAGAGGCCATGGAGGGATGTTACTTACTGGCTTGCCTCACCTGGCTTGCTCAGCCTGCTCTCTTATAGTCTTTCCCCAAGACTACCAGCCCAGAGATGGTCCCACCCACAAGGGGCCTTTCCCCCTTGATCACTAATTGAGAAAATGCCTTACAGTTGGATCTCATGGAGGCATTTCCTCAACTGAAGCTCCTTTCTCTGTGATAACTCCAGCTGTGTCAAGTTGACACAAAACTAGCCAGTACAGAAACTTTCACACATCCTTTTATTTTTACCTTCGAAGTCTCATCATATTCTAACTTTTACCCCTGTCCTCCAGCCTTTGTCCAGGTGACCATCATTAATCTCATCCCTCACTTAATCAATACCAACAGCCTCTTAACAAATATTTCCAATGAAAATCTTCTGCCGGGTAGTGCTAATGGCAAAATTTTTGTTAATATATTGTAAGTGTGTTGTGCTTCTTACTTGTTTAGATGCCTGCCCTTGCTGGCATTTATTGCTGTCACACAAACAGCTGGCACTATGCCCTCTCCTATACTCACTGGGGAGGTTGTTGCTTCTGTAATGCAGTTGCTGAAAATGGATACCTTCAGTCTAATCTAATAATGAGAAGACTCAGATAAGCCCAAAGTACAGGTATTCCATGAAACAAACTAGGCCTCTTCCATAGTATCATATCCATGAAAGAAGAAGAAAGACCCAAGAGTGTCCCTAACTGGAGCACACTAAAGGGGCAGGACAACTATATACAATTGCAGACCCGGGTTGGACTCTGGAATGGTGGAATATAATGGGGAGATAGCCTGACAGGATATAAGCTTTGTGGCTTAGGTTAGTTCTGCTGTATTTGTTTCTTGTTTTGATCATTGTGTCATGATGATGCACTGTGTGTTAGTATTAGAAGGTACTGGATGAAAACTGCCATTGCACGTTGGAGGTACATAATGTATTTCTTGGTTTTTATAGGGGATCACAGTTAAGAAATTGTTGACTCTCAGAAAAGACTTTAACTTTGGATTAGTGTTGGGACTGTTAAAAATTGTAGGGACATTGGAAATTGGAATAATCCATTATGCATCATGAGACAGTCAAGAGTTGATAGGATCCAGAGGCAAAATGTTGTGATTTGAAAGTGAAGTGTTTTCTGTAAGCCCATGTGATTAACTACTTTGTCCCAGATGGTGGTGCTGTTTTGGAAGGAACCACAGGTGGAGTCCTGCTAGAGGAAGTAGATCACTGGAGGCAGGCCTTTACATTTTATAGCTGGGCCTCACTTCCTACTCTCAGCTTCCTGATTGCTTAGACAATCCGACCATCTGCCTCCTGCTTCTGTGATGAACTGTACCTCCCTGGAGCCCTAAGCCAGGATAACCCAGACACACAAATGAGAGGAGGCACTCGGTGAAAAGTTAGAATAATCCTGTGCTACTTTCTCTTCTCAGGTCTGGAATGATTTCAAAGCGTGGATGGGAAAAGGCAGAAGAAAGCCAGGCAGTGGTGGCACATGCCTTTAATCTCATCACTTGGAAGCAGAGCCATTCGACCTCCGTGAGTCTGACCTGGTCTACAGAGTGAGTTCCAGGACAGCAAGGACTACACAGGATTCCTGTCTCAAAAAAAAAAGAAAGAAAGAAAGAAAGAAAGAAAGAAAGAAAGAAAGAAAGAGAGAGAGAGAAAGAGAAAAGAAAAAAGAAAAGAAAAGAAACAATAATAACAAAAATTCCAAAAGGAAAAAGGAAGGAAGGAAGAAAAGAAGGAAGGAAGGAGGGAGGAAATGAAGGAAGGAAGGACAGAGAAAACAAATACAATTGCCTCAGATGCTAACCATGGGTATTCGCCTAATGTCATGGCAAAGGGAGAGAAGGGAGGAGGAAGAAACAGAATGCAGAGTGCCTGCTCGCTGCTGTGAGGTAAGAAGTGGACTTACAACACTCCCATCGGCCCCCAATACACACAGCGTATCAGTAACTTGAAGAACTGAGGTAAGGTGTGGCTCAGAAAACTTTCTCTGTCGCTCAGGTGGGAAAACGGTGAAGTGTTCCAACCCATATGGAAACAGCTGATTTATTGCTGTCACACGAACGGCTTCATTATTTCCATCAGTGCCTCCTTCAGCAGCAGGAATTCTGGTTTCCAGATGGGGATGTTGGCTCTCCAGTTTCCTAAAATGATGAAGACTCTGCCACTGTGATATGGTAGCCACAGAAAGGAAATGAGACAAGAGAATGACTCTGCGTGGTGCTACCCTCCCTGTGTGATGCATTCCACCCTGTCTTCCTTCTTTCTCTACCTGCCTATACATAATTGACACCCATATCCTATAATTCCAATTTGAAGATTAGACATACTTGCTTTTATAATGGTTTTTTTTTTCTTAGTTTTGAGACTACATCTCATGGGTGTACAGATGGAGTATGGGTAGTAGTTTCTTTTTTTTTTTTTTTTAAGATTTTATTTATTTATTTATTTATTTATTTATATGAGTACACTGTAGCGGTCTTCAGACACCCCAGAAGAGGGCATCGGATCCCATTACAGATGGTTATGAGCCACCATGTGGTTGCTGGGATTTGAACTCAGGACCTCTGGGAGCACAATCAGTGCTCTTACCCACTGAGCCATCTCTCCAGTCTGGGTAGTAGTTTCTTGTAAGACTATAAAGACCTACTTATTCCATTATGATCATTTCCTAGGGACCAATCCCCAGTCCCACAGTATATTCTTATTATTATAAGACCGAATTAGGACATCCTCAGCCTAGAGCCCTCGACTAGCTACAAGTCAAAGCACATGAACCACTGTACCATAAGGCACACGTGAGCTGCCTGTTGCAGGTGTAGTCACTGCTCTTTGTTCTGTACTCAGAGCCAGGGGCCACTCTTAGTGTTTACTAACTGTGCCACTTCATCATACAAAAACATAAATGCAAATATAGTATGGAACCATTTAAGTTTTTGTTTTGTTTTGTTTTGTTTTGTTTGTTGTTTTGTTTTGTCTTTGGGGGGGTGAGGGGTTGAGGACTCAATGGCAGCGTGCTTGTCTATTAAGTACAGTGCTTGAGTTTGGTCCTCAGCTCTGGAGAAAAAGAGGTCTTTGTTGCTGTTTTTCTGTTTTGCTTTATTTATTTATTTATTTATTTATTTATTTATTTATTTATTTATTTATTTATTGAGACACTATTTTGTTTCATGTGCCAGTTGGCCTTGAAATTACCATCCTCTCCTCTCAGCCTCCTGAAATGCTGGGCAGTGTGTACATCCATGCCTGGGTCATCAGGGCTCAGAGAGGAACAGGAATCCTATTGAGCATTGGGCTAGAGGCCATTTGTGCTAGATTCTGGCAAAGCATCTGACTGCATCCCACAGGTCCTGAAAATCTGAAGGAGGCGGAAGTGAAGAAACAACAACAAACCAACAGGGTAGGTCGTCTGTCAGAGAAGACTTCAGCATTGAATAACATCCAAGGTGTAGTATGTTCACCGCAAATTGTCTTAAAAGAAAAACAACTCAGAACAGTTTCTTTGAGCTTCGTCTGATCTGTTTGCATTCACCGGCTGGAGAATACGTGGCTTCTTCTTTGGTCCCTGACTTTAGATTTGCTATGTACAGGTTTAAATACATACAGCATGTTGACCTTGCATGTTCTTGTACGCACATACATAGATACATATACATAGATGAATACCTGTCTATGCATATATGCTGTATGGTGAGTGTGTGTTTGGTTTTGTAAGAAACTACTAGAGCATCTGCTGAAGAGTTGTCCTCGTGATCTTAGGCAGACCTAGATCCCACCCCTTTCTCACTTGTATTTCTTAAAAAATAAAATAATAAAAAAGCATTTTATGTGTATCTATGTCAAAAGAGGGCATTGGATCCTCACTAACTGCAGTTACAGACAGTTGAAGCCATCATGTGGGTTCTGGGAACTAAATTCAGGTCCTGCAGCAAGAACAGAAAATGCTCTTACCTCCGGAGCCATCTCTCCAGCCTTCACCTTTGGTGTTTAAGAATAATGAGACGGCTGGGAACTCACATTCTGAAGTAAGCCTGGTTTCTCTGTTCCTGCTCCCTAGAAAACAGAATGGTCTTCAATAGTTTAGCCCAGTGTGCAGTCCCAGGATCTAAAACCTAGGGTGGTCTCTTTCCGTGGCCCTCAGATGTTATGTAAATGACACGTGCACAGATGAGATGGCAGCCTCTCTGGGCACTGGCAGGACCCACTCATCATGACTTCCAGGCTTCCACTGATCCTCGCTGCCCATCTGTACATAATGAATCTGCTTCACGTAACTAATCGATGCAAGTTTTCTGGCTCAGTAGATGCAGAATTTGGAGGTCGTGCATCCTGCTTCTCTGTACTCTGAGCAGGAGGCCTGTCGCTTCACATTCTCATCATCAACCCTTTACATGCTTACTTAGCTGCTCTGTGGAATAACTGGAGAGGCTAGGGCTGTGCTTTGTGGTTATGCCTGGACTTGACCTCCTGAGGACAACATTCCATAGCCCTCAGCCCCCATGGCTTCATGTTTTGGGAAGATTCCCACAGGGGAAAATTATTGCAAAAAGGTTAGGTCAAGGTAGTCTTACGGACAATACTTTTAAAGAAAGTAAAGAAAGAAAGAAAGAAAAAAAAAACCCACGATGTATTCTAAAAGGCTCTGAAAAGAGACAAGAAAACCTATTTACTGGGGTCACAGGTCCAGCCTGTCTTACTCGATTTCATTCATTTATCCCAGTGACACTGGAAGAAAGATATTGTGTCCATTCTACAAATAAGTCAAAGTCACTTTCCCAACAAGTAGTAGAATTGTTAAGTGGCAACAGGAAAAGGAGAAACCCTACTTCCAGTGGCTCCCAGTGGCCTTCAGCTCAGAAGTGTCAAAAGCAGAAGACAGCACATTCCCGAAAGAGGCAGAAAGACAGGAAGCAGGAGAAGAAGGTCACCCTTGTGGCTCATGTGTCCAAGGCAGGAAAATTGATTTGTCTGAATCTGCTCCTTTACTTGATAAAGAAAATAAAGAATGGAGGAAATAAAATAGTGGGGGGGACTATTGAAGAAAATGTAAATGGTGTTAGATTGCATCGTAATCTAATATAAGCACAGTCAGAGTCCATAGGAGGACTAACAAATGTACGTGTGCATCTTGAGTAGGTAGGACAGTGCCAGAAACTTGCTGCTATGGCCCCATGCTAACCATAGGTTTCCTCATGTGCAAACAGCTGCTGGGTTTATGTTGCGGATAGCACTGGGGTTAATTGTATTTGATGTTAATTCTGTTCTCCTGTGGGGGGGGGCTGCAGATAAGGAATGAGTCAGCACTCAGGTGATTTCCTGTAAACCTGCTTCCCACCTTAATTTATAAATAAAGACTAGAGCCAGTGATTGGGCAGAGAAAGAGGGGAAGATGGAGCTGAAGGTTTTGGAAGAAAGAGAGGGGGCTGAGGGACAGAGGAGGACAGAGGAGGAGGAAGAAGAAGAAAAAGTGGAGCAGACGCACCTGGCCTGGAGAAACCGCAAGTTCTAAGGGGGCTCGATGATGTGGAAGATGGTAGTGTAGCAGGAGATCTGCCCGTCCTAAGCACACAGCATATATTCATATTAACTAAGTCGTGTTTTCATTGCCCGGGTTTATTTAGGTTAGAGATTTACTGAAACATGCTTACACCTGAACGCCTTGACAACACAGATCCTTAAAGGCTGCACTATTAACAGAGTGTAGCAATTCTTTCCATAAAGAATTTCAAAATGTTTGATACATTCCCAAGGATGTTAAAAACTGGGTAAGTGATTGTTGTAACCCATGACATTCTGAACTGTGTCAATTAGGCCATTCTGGCCTGTGTCATAGTATGATATTGTATGTGTGTGTAAGCAGAACTAGTAATGGCTAAAACTATAAGGATTTACACATAATTTCCAAACATTAGTGAAGAAAAATGGGAATTAGAAAATCTGGAAGAACAAATGAAGTGGGGTGGATTGTGTCTGGATATGAAGTATAGGTGACTAGGAACAGGATAAAGAGATTACATTTGTACTCCTTTGCTTTCTTCATTAGATGTTTGAACTATGTTAGTTTGTCAGTCTTAAATCACTGAGGGAGTGGTATAAGTCTTTTTTTTTTTTTTTTTTTTTTTTTTTTGGTTTTTCAAGACAGGGTTTCTCTGTATAGCCCTGTCTGTCCTGGAACTCACTTTGTAGACCACGATGGCCTCGAACTCAGAAATCCACCTGCCTCTGCCTCCCGAGTGCTGGGATTAAAGACCTGCGCCACCACGCCCGGGTGGTACAAGTCTTTAATCCCAGCACTCAGGAGACAGGAGCAGGTGGATCTCTGACTTTTTTGTCTGTTGTTTTTGTTTGGTTTTTCAAGACAGGATTTCTTTGTGTTGTCTTGGCTGCCCTGGAACTAGCTCTGTAGACTATGCTGGCCTTGAGCATACAGAGAGCTGCCTGCCTCTGCCTTCCCAAAATGCTGGGATTAAAGGTGAGCCATTACTGTCTGATGGGATCTCTTGAGTTTTAGGCCAGCCAGGAGTACATAGTGAGATTCTACACCTTCCCCCCCCCCCCCCCCCCCCCCGCCACACACACAGAGGGCGGGGGAGGGGGGGGAGAGAGAGAGAGACTGAAACACCATCCTCTAATTCCTCTGTTGGCACAGAGTGCTACCAGTCTCAGGTTTATGAGAGCATCTGTATGTATCCACTTTGACAAGACTGGAGTCCAGATGGGCAATCCCTGCTGAGGGCTCTACTTCCTGGGACATGGTATCCAGTTTTATGACAAGATACCAAGTGACAGGGCCATTGTTGAGAAGACCCTATTCACCTTATTTGGGGAGACAGGCACTGGCAAGAGGCAAGGGCTCAGAGCAGTGTTTGTAGAATTGGAACTCAGTCACGGATGAAGATCACACTAACGCCTACTGTCAGTTCTTCTGTTGTGAGGTGTCCACCAGAGAGGACTGTTCAGACATGGGTTTAAGCCAATGGAAAGCTCGATTAGCCGGCCATTGACGACACCGGATGTTCGGGATCCCAGTGTAGCAGTGAGCCTCTTGCAGGATGACCTTTATACACAAAAATTATGTTTTGGGTTGACACACTAAAGTTAGCAAGAACAGGTAGCCAGAAGCAGACGTCCAAGAGCTAAAAAGCAAGTACATTTACAGACTTCCCCGGAGCTATGGACTTTGATGGATTCAGCCTTTGTTTTACTTTGGCAGTGGTGCTGTCTGTGTGCTGAGTTTTACAGCCTTAACGGCACTTCATCATAGATTCAGGTGAGCTAAGGTCTCAGGGCCTTCTAAGATCTGGGGCTCTGCTACATTTCTATCTCGAGTAGCTCATCACAGGCGAGGAAGATGCTATGCTGCCAGTAACTATTCCCATAGCCATGACATCCTGAGCAAGGAGGTCACTGATGTCATTGTGGAGTGAATTTACAAGACGAGCGACCAGCTCACAAACCTTCAGGGCTTGCTTCTCAGTTTTCTGAAGGTTTGATTGGAAACACTGACTCTGGTTCATCTCCCAGCTAATGGAATGTCTTCTGATTCTGCAACTTGGACTTTTCCCTGAAGCACTCTTAATTGTGCCTTCATGGGTGCTTAAAGGGAATCCACTTAGAAAACGAGTTTCAAGGGCTAACTTAAGACCTTGCCTTTTTGAGTTTCTAAAGTTAAAACATTCAAAATCAATTCCTGAAAACCCACTTTTTCTTTCTCTTGCCCTTCCTTTCCAGCCTCAGAGCCCGTCCCACTCCAGCGGGCCAGATTCGTGGCCCCGCCCACTGGCTCTCATTGGTGCCTGCTGCTCTAGCACCGCCCCCAGCAAAGGAGCTCCTCCTCCAGCTGGCCCTAGACCCCGCCCTCTAAGCGTATTCGGACGTCAGCGCGTCGTAGCGGAAGCCCGGCAGCGAATGAACGCGGGCGGCCGCGGCCTTAGCCTGGTCGTCGGCGCGTGCGCGGGTCCCGAAACCCTGGCGGAGCGCAGCGCGAATGGAGGCCTGAGGGCGGCGGGGGCGGGGCGTGCCGCGAGCGGGGGCCTCGGCCGCGGCCGGCGCCGTCTAGAGGAGGCCCGGCCGTTCGCCACCACGCACTCGGGAGCCGGGAAGCGCAGGCGGGTCACGCCGTGGGCCGCGGCGGCGATGCAGCGACGACAGCGCGCTCCGCCCGCGTCTCAACCGGCCCAGGACGGCGGGCGAAGCGAGGACGTGGAGGTGCAGTTCTCCGCCGGGCGTTTGGGCTCGGCCGCGCCTGCGGGGCCCCCGGCGCGCGGCACCGCCGAGGACGAGGAGCGGCTGGAGCGCGAGCACTTCTGGAAGGTCATCAACGCGTTCCGCTACTACGGGTAAGGCGCGCCCGCCCGCCCGCACGCCGCAGTCTCGGGGCCCGCCTCGTGGCTGGTTCGCGGAGCCCGCGGTCACCTGCGCGCGGGCGGTCCCGTGGGGCTGCCTCCCACCTCACCCGGAGCCGCCGGAGCGAGTGTGCACTTTTTGTAGAGAACTGAACGGTGCTGCCGAGTGGCTCTGACCGGATGGTGGAGGGAGGAAGAGATCCCGGAGTTGCAAAATGTGCATCTTGGTAAGGAAAAAAGAGAGCGGGCACCGGAGCCGGCTTTATGTTCTTGTGGTCTGCGAGTAAGTACGGAATTCCTCTCGTGGGCTAGGCATGGTTGTGGGACTCTTCTGTAGGCTCTCCATTCGTATCGCAGCTTCCTAACTTCTACATATGGTCTGGATAGGTGTTCAGATAGCCCAATGAGAATGCCCAAGTACAGATCTGTTCGCGTCTTCGTGCACCCGGGGTTTTGGGCAAGGAGAGTTAGTACATTTATATCCGTAAGCGACACAGTCCACTGTGTTCTGAACCTGTGGTTAGAACCAGAGAGATGAGCGTGACCTCGTGTGCGGATCAAACCAACCTAGGTGGTACTCTGTTGCTATTTGTATTACAGTTGTTTATATATGTAACTCTTTGCCCAGGTCTGACTCCCATCGAGGGCAAGGACGAACCTTACTTTTATGGCACTGTGTTTGGCAATGCTGTTGAAGCTCTATTTTAAAAATAAAACATAGTGGCAAAAGAGGACACTCCCCCAACAGCCCTAATCAGTCTTGCGCGGTGGTTCTATTACTTTGTTACTGTTTTGAATTGAACAGTTATTTAGGATCTGATGGTTACAGAGTGTCAGGTATGGCAGGTGTGTGGAACCCAAGGCCTCAAGCTCTCAAGTTCTAGGCTCACAGGCAGTTCTTGAGTCAAAGACTTCGATGAAATAATTTCCTAATTGAACTCAGAAGTAGAGGGTATTTTCTGATAGTGCCACATTTTACTGTTGCAAAACATAGATTCTGGGAAACACCTTGGCATATAGTAGTAGGCTCGGTTAAACATATGTAATTATATTCAGTTTTAATATATTTGGAGCCTGAGATTCTATTATTAGTTATTGGATGGGCCATTGGTCTAGGGTAGAGGCCGTTTGACCTGGTCTTGAGTACTGCAGTATAGAAAAGGCTGCTTGCTGTGTGCATTTTCTAATTGTGACATGGTTCCCTGTGCTTTCGTCTCTCTCTACCCATTGAATATGAGATTGGGGGACTTTTCACCAAAATTTTTCTTTACTTATATAATGTCTCTGAGAAACACGCCAAATCTCTGGAAAAAGTAGTGTAGCCTATATGGCAAGCATTATGTTGCTTTCCAGCATTTTTGATAGTCTGGCTTTGAAGTGTCTCTACTGCAGACACTAGTCACGTTTAAACATAAATTAAACGAAAGTTAGAATTGAATTGCACAGCCTCACTAGCATGTTTAAAGTGCTCCACCTGTTGCTAGTGTGTCATATTGGAGTGTGTGGACAGAAGTCCTTTCATCACATGAAAGCCTGCCAGCCCTGTTCTGGACTCCTAGCACATTTTATAGGGCTTACTTTTACCACTAAATGTTACAGTGAACTGAAGACTGTAAAGATCATAGGGGGAGAAATGCCTTTTGGCTCCTGAGGGGGTACCAAAGCCATCCTTTAAAAGCAGGGTGCCATCCAAGTTTCTTTCTTTTGCCAAGGATAAAGTTCTTAGGCAGTGAAGTCTTTATAGATGTTCACCTCCATACACATGAGCATAATATAAGCAAAAGGGCTTGGATGGCCGCTCTACAAGGAGGTTACAAATGATCAGACAGCTAGTGGGCTGTAGCTTATAGTTGCGATAATAGTAGAGTTAGCTCCAATTCTAGCATTGTAAGAGACTATGCTTTCAGTTCTGGGGAAATGCCCACCCGTCACTATCTTTTGTTAGTTTGTTTTCTTTGTTGTGTGGTTCTAGAGTGCACTTAAGCACATGCTGTACCACACCCTGCCCAAACCCTTTAAGAGTTTCCCAGTGTGTCTTGTTTCTGGCAGCTTTGGAGACCACAGATCCCTGGGGGTTAAGGAATGTGCCTCCCCTCCCTCACCCAGCGACCCACCTATCAGCTGTACCAGCAAATACAGCTTCACCAGCCCCACTCCCCTGCCGCCAGGATGGCACTTGGTCTCTTTGAACAACAAAAGCAGAAGCATGCCTAGCATTGTTTCTTGTTCTTATTGAAACGCAGAGATTTGAAAAGGGTAAAGGATGAAGTTGTGCCCAGGAGAATTGCTGGCTGGGCAGGGGAGGGTTGGGAGACCTTAGGTGAAGGCTGCATGCGTCTATAGCAGTATTCCTAGGTCACACCTCTCTAGTGCTTTTTAGCCATAATGGGGCTTGTCCACCGCGGGGCTGAGAAGGGTCATTTGGAGATGATAGCTCTCTGGTGTCAGTATTAGCTGTTTAGGAAGGGGATGCATGTTACTGAAAGTCTGTTTGAGGTTCAGTGAGAAGATTGTAGAGCAGCCATTGCCTAGGAACACTAGGAAGAAAGCTCTGTAATAAGACTGAGCTGCTCACAGTGAGCTTTAAACACTTGCCACTCCGCTGTTCGCCTAACTTTACTAAGCAAACTTTAGAACTAAATATAAATTGGTTAAAAAAAAAAAAAAACTTCCAAAAATCGTTTTGTATTTATCCTTTCAAGCCCAATAATACGACTTTTGAAAATTTGTGCCCCCTCTCCTTTTTTCTAATATATGCCCTCAGTCATTTATGTGTAAGGAATAAAGGCTATATATATTTGGCTCATGGTGTTAAAGGGTAGGAAGTTGAAGGCTGTGGAGCACATTTGGTGAAGTTCTTACTAGTGGAGAAAGTCCATGGAGTCTTTTTTTTTTCCCTTGGAGTCTTGAGGTGGTGTAAGACATCACGTGGTAGAGGACTTGTGCCTCCTTCCGGTTTTTTGTTTTTGTTTGTGTTTGTGTTTTCAAGGCCACAATCCCACCAGGTTAGGGTGCTGCCTTTCAGGTACCATTTCACTTTTAATATTTCCCGAAAGCCCTACCTTCAGAGACCATCATTGACTTAACATTTCTACCTACTTTATACCGCACAATAAGGATTAAGGTTTTTTTTTAACATTTATTTATTATTATATCTAAGTACACTGTAGCTGTCTTTAAACACACCAGAAGAGGGCATCAGATCTCATTACAGATGGTTGTAAGCCACTATGTGGTTTCTGGGATTTGAACTCAGGACCTTCAGAAGAGCAGTCGGTGCTCTTAACCACTGAGCCATCTCTCCAGCACCAGGATTAAATTTTAATGTGCATTTTTGTGGCCTCTTTCAAACCATAGCAAATACAGATTGTGAATGCAGAAAAGTGCACTACTCAGTGCACTGCAGTTAGGAAATGCCTTAGTAAATTTTGGTTGCATAAAGTAGAATGTTAACAATCATTTTATTCTTTTTATTTATTTATTTATTTTAGAGAGCATTTACAAATCTGACAATTTACAATCTGACAAAAATTGTTCTGATAAGGACAAGGAATTCTGTTTCTCAGACTGGTGGTATATCTTAAGTCTTAGCTAAAAGGACATAGGTGTGGCCTGGTGTATATTCCTAACCATTTCCAAGTGCTCTGCAATTATGTGTACCACATGAGTAGCTGTTACATGAAAGCAACCCAGGCACAGAAAGACCTCCTGTTGTTATGTGTGGAATCTAAACAGTCATAAGAGCAGAACGGTAGTTAACCAACAGATGGGAGTGGAAGGGTGAAGTCGTGTGGGTACATGTTGGTCAGAGGATCCAGTGTTTGACTAAAGACCCTGATAAGTGTGGGACGTGATGGGTTAACTAACTTGCTTTGATCATCCCTCTTTGTACATAAAGTATCACTTTATGTCCCGTAAATACATATTGCCAGAATTTGTGCATTCAGTCATGAATGAATTTGTCTTAAACAGCTATAAGATGAGTACTAGAAGTAGTTCCTTTTGGAAGGGGGATGGCTATGGCTCTTCCCCTGAGTATTTTTGCTTTTCTACATTTGTCTGTTTGTATTTTCCCTGTGAATGTGTTAATATGGAAGAAGTAGGTATGCCTGCTATCTTTCTCAGTACTATATTAGACTCTTTGCCACTCTGATAACCCCAATGTAAACAGCTCAGGGAGGGCAAATGTATTTTGATTCACAGTTTCCAAGGTTTTAGGCTGCTGGGAGGGAAGATGACTGAGCAGAGCAACTGATCTGGTGGCCAGCAAGCTGAAAGAGAGTAAGGCTCTGGACAAGGTACCCAGAAGTGTGTCATCATCATCTACCCCCACCCCTTGCCCCCAAGCCCCATGACCCATCACCTCCAGTTACCTCCTAGAGTTTCTAGAGCCTCCCTAGAAGGTACCACCAGCTAGGAATCAAGCCTTTAGTACATGGATTTTTATTTTTATTTTTATTTTATTTATTTATTTATTTTTATTTTTTTGATTTTTCGAGACAGTGTATCTCTGTATCGTTCTGGCTGTCCTGGAACTCACTCTGTAGACCAGGCTGGCCTCGAACTCAGAAATCCACTCGCCTCTGCCTCCTGAGTGCTGGAATTAAAGGCGTGCCTCACCACGCCCGGCCTTTATTTTATTTGTTAAGGAAAAGAACTTCATATCTAAAATAAACTGTAACAAGTACTGACTATATTTACTAAGTTTTCCTATCCAGTGAAGGTTGATGGCATGAACAGAGGACTGACTGTCTTGTGGGCTTTGTGGAGATTTGTTCCAGCCAATCTCTGTTATGTACATACTTGACATTTATTAAATTTCAGCAAATACTTCCATGACCGTTCTATCATTATTTTTACCTTGTTTTATCAAGACACGTTGGGGTGTAAAAGAGACCACATAGTAAAATAACAAGTTAGATTACAGTATTTCTGACTTGAGAGCAGTCCTAGTATCTCAAGTGTAAAAAGGCAGTGTCAGTAAAACTCCTGCCTAGGTGTCCTCTTCCATCACCCTCGGGGCCTCCCTCCCATGTGCTACACGTGCCTTTAGAAACAGGACTGTGGCCGGTATGGATAGCAAGAGCTTCCGTGCTTCCTTACTCTTCAGAATGTTACATTTTCATCTTAAAGAAGTACTTGAATTATTTGTGTATAGAGAATGTAAAGAATGATGCAGTGAATTCCTGTGAGCCCTCCACCCAGTTTCCATAGTCTGTGCACACGCCCACATACACAACACATCCTGCTATACATGCATGCTCACACACACACCACATATTGCTATACACACACACACACACACACACACACACACACACACACACACACAGAGTCTCATCCTTTTTCCCCAGAGAGGGTGTTCCTTTCCATGCACATTGGCTTGGCTCCTGAACAATGTGTTGTTTGATGTTATATAAAATGAAGTTATGTATCATGTGTACTTTAATAGTGCTATTTTAAACAAATATTTGTGCTCCTGATTTTATCTTTTAGAGTTGTAGCCGTGCTTTGTTTATTTCTCTGCATTCCCCAGTATGATTTCTTCATCATGACCACTGATAATAGGCTTTCTGTTGTTCGTGGGGTTTTGTGTTTATTTGACAGTGCTGTGGTGAAGGCAGCTTGTGTTTCTTGAGTATGTTTAAGAGTATAATTCCTAGATCATAGGGTTGATCAACATTAAGCTTTACTAAGGATGCTGTTATTTTGCAAAGTGGTTATAGTCATTTCTGGATTCACCATTGGTATGTAAATGTTCTAATTTTTCTATAATTCTCAAATGTTTGACCTAGTTGGATTTATAGGTTTTTGTCAATTTGGTTGATATAAAATGACATTTACCTTTTAAAAATGAGGCTTTCCTCTTTACTTCATAAATAAGCAATCCTCAACGTAACCATTAGAAAACCTTTGGAATGCAAATTGTGACGATTACATTTGAAACCCTAAAGAATTTTAATTTTTCATTTGTTTAATATTACTTTTGTAGTATATAATTTATAGTTTTCAAAATTCAACTAGGCTAGCCTTTAGTTAGCTTCCAAACATACTCTATATTCTACATTTTTACTGTTTTGATTCTGGGGATTAAATCTAGGCCATTTTAACTTTTACCGCAGCATGTTACTGCTTGATGATGTAGCTACGCTATCATCCAGTTTTGCACAAAATGTTTAATTTGAAAATTGAAATTAGAAAAATAATTATAAATTAAACTTTGATGTGTCCTCTTATTATTGCACATGTCTTCCTATTCATTATAAGCCATTTTGTTGTTGTCGGTTCCTCTGAGAAGTATTCCTCATGAAGTAAAAGCATAGCAGACGTTCCTTCAAACGTCAAAGGGTGGGGCCTAAGGGTGGTGTCCAGCAGGACTTCGGAATAACAGTTATGCAAGCTGACAGTCTTAAAATGAGCTTGGCCTCTGATGAGAGAATTCATTTGCCAATTAAAATAAAACACCTTTTCTGTTTTAGCACCAGCATGCATGAACGAGTGAACAGAACAGAAAGACAGTTTCGGTCCCTTCCAGAGAACCAGCAGAAACTGCTTCCTCAGTTTCCTCTTCACTTGGACAAGATCCGGAAATGCATTGACCATAATCAGGAAATACTGCTGACCATTGTGAATGATTGCATACATATGTTCGAAAATAAAGAATATGGAGAAGATGTATGTGACATTGTTTCTATCTCTTTTAATCTTAGGGTTATGGTCTGTCTGTCCAGCTCTTGTGCATGTCATGCACTCTACTGAGAGAGTGGGTGTGCTGGGGAGCTGGGTGAACACCATGCTAGAGATCGCATCTGTTCAAGGCTTTGTCTTTGTTCTCATACGTAGATGATTGATAATACTTTCACGTGGTGTTTTAGATGTACTACTATTATATACGGGACTTAAATTCCTTAAAAGACTTTACTAGCTAGCTCTATTAGTTAATTTCCCTGGTTTCTTCAGTATCTTTATTTGTTGATATTCATCTTGCCTTTAAATTTATTTCCATCACTTAAATCTAAAGTGATTAGAGACTGCCATATCCAGGGATCCATCCCATAATCAGCCTCCAAACGCTGACACCATTGCATACACTAGCAAGATTTTGCTGAAAGGACCCAGATATAGCTGTCTCTTGTTAGGCTATGCCGGGGCCTAGCAAACACAGAAGTGGATGATCACAGTCAGCTACTGGATGGGTCACACGGCCCCCAATGGAGGAGCTAGAGAAAATACCCAAGGAGCTAAAGAGATCTGCAACCCTATAGGTGGAACAACATTATGAACTAACCAGTACCCCGGAGCTCTTGACTCTAGCTGCATATGCATCAAAAGATGGCCTAGTCGGCCATCACTGGAAAGAGGCCCACTGGACTTGCAAACTTTATATGCTCCAGTACAGGGGAACACCAGGGCCAAAAAGTGGGAATGGGTAGGTAGGGGGGTGGGGGGGGAGGGTATGGGAGACTTTTGGGATAGCATTGGAATGAGTTGGAAATACCTAATTTAAAAAAAAAAAAAGATGATTAAAAAAAAAAATCTAAAGTGACGAGCAGTAACTGTCGGCTCTGTGCATCCAGATAGACTCTGGCCAGGCCGACGTGAGCCCGTCACTGAACTCGTCACTGAACTCGACGACGGGCTTTCTTACCTCTGTTGGAGGGTGGGGTGTATGTCTCCATGGTAGCTCAGTGTGGGTCCCTGCTCCAGTAAGGACTGTTGAGGGTAGAAATGAGAGCACCAACCTTTAGTCACATAGGATCCCAAGCTGTACTTGAGCCCCTCCCTAGGTGAGAGGCTAATATTATCATCGACACACCTGCATCTTAGCATGCTCATTTAACCATATTCAAAATTGACTCTAAGAAAATAATTCTTTTTCCCCCCCTTTTAAACAGGCCAATGGAAAGATTATGCCAGCATCTACATTTGACATGGATAAGTTAAAATCTACACTGAAACAGTTTGTAAGAGACTGGAGTGAGACCGGGAAAGCAGAAAGGGACGCCTGCTATAAGCCAATCATTAAAGAGATTATCAAAAATTTTCCAAAGGAGAGATGGTAAATATTACCACATTTTTACCCACTTTCTGTAAGGTTGAATCATTTAGCTCCAGCATTTCCACCTTATGATTCACGTTCATAGTTGCTCGGTGCCTGTGTGTTCTCACGTATGTGAGTGGTATATTTGTTACTGGATGCTTCAGTTGTGTGCCATTGACGTTTTTATGTTTGGTAACATTTGCCCTAGTAAATACTAGAGATTTGAAACGTTAGAGTAAATATTTATAGTCAACAATACTCACTGCATTATAAGTTGTTTTTAGAACACAATGATAGTGATAGATTTTATTTTATCTCATGATGACATACGCAAAAGAATTGAGGCATCCATCCATACCACAGAGAAGTGACTAACTTTTGAACACAGAACCTTTGGGGATTCTGAAGCTCCACCTCTGCTTTTCAGACTCACGTTTGTAAATGAATAAGTGAAATGCATAGGACTACAAAGAACCATTTGTTTTAAAAGCAAATTTGCGGAGGGCTGGGTGGTGCTTGTTATAATACATGAGGGCCTGTGTTTGGATCCCCAGCATCTGTTTAAAAAGCCAGGCTCTTTGTAGCCCCAGAGCCAGGGGATTCCATTCTCTCTCAGAAAATAAGGTGGCAAACCACTGAGTAAGACATTCAACAAACGCATAAACAAAAATAATAAAGTAAAATAAAATTATATTTTAATTAAAGCAAATACATACTTTTTTTACAATGTATTGATTAAATATAGCCTGGTAGTGGGTATAAGTGCTATCTTATATGAAAATGCTGAATACTTTGTACATTATTTTGATAAAAGTGTAATTCCAATTGAGGATAACATCACATAATAAACCTACTAATATTCATTGCCTGCATTTTTGGAATTGAGGACAAGCATAATTAAAGATTATTGCTGCTAGAATCTGTTTGAAAGTAGAAAGAAGGTTCAGTAGTGAGACTATGTTCTTACTGCTCTTGCAAGGACCCAAGTTCCGTTTCTAGCTGAACATTATTAAGCTCACAGTTACTTGTAAGGTTCCAGCTCAAGGGCGCCCAGTGACCTCTCTGGCAGCTGTGGGCATCTACACTCACACGTGCACATAGACACACATAGACACATGAAAATCGTCTATACTTACAATTTAAAGTAGACCTTTTTAAATAATAAAATTGAGTGTTTCCCCATTCTCAAAAGCTCAGTGAATTTTGTCTCAGACCCTGGGATCCATAGTCCCGTGTGTTCAGAACTCCTGAGTTTGGGTGTATCCTTCGAGGACTGTCAGGATCTTCGTCTCTTTTTCTCTCTTTTGAACTTTAATTTTGAAGTAACTTAACAATTATGGTTCTTTATCAACACTCATCACGTTTTGGCATTTTAGAACACCACTGTCTATCATCCCCACCTTCTCCGTCCTCCCTCTTTCAGCATGTGGATGTGTAAAACCACATATTCAGAATTATTGTAAAGGCATTTGAGAGTCATGTAGTATTTGTCATGGTTTCTGACTGCGTAATACTTCACAGCTTTAGATTTCAGGGTCTCACTGTGTAGCCATGGGTGGCCTGGAACTCACTGTGTGGACCAGGCTGACCTGAGCACAGAGATCCATCTGCCTCTGCCTCTACCTCCTGAGTCTGGATTTGAGGTGTTCTCCACCACGCAGGCGCAGAGTCTGTTCTTGAGAATGGATCTGTTCACTTTCTGTCGCAGATCCAGAAAGTTGACCCTGAGCACAGTTCTGGAACCTGATAGTCTATCAGTTTGGGCTGAGACGCCTGGGAGGTGTGGTCTTCGTAGCCTTCACTGTTCTCAGGCTGCTCTCTAATAAAGGGGCCCTTCTTTCATTTTCTCCATAGAGATGTATTTCAAGGACTTAGAGTTCCTATTTCATTCAGTGAATTAAAATCTTAAATTACTATTGTTTTAATTCTGTTGTTTAAATTCTTCTATCCTTGGGGATTTCTTTTTTTTTTTTTTTTTTTTTTTTTTTTTTTGCTGAAAAATCTAAGATATTTGAGACTGGTGTTGTAGATCCTGTGAGGCTTGGTTATTTCTCTAAGCATTTGGTTGCTTGTAATGTGGGATGCAACGTAGGACCCCAAATAAGCCACACACTCATCCTCAGTGCTGGCCCCTACCTGCCTTGTACACAGGGTCTATCTCTGCTGTTAGGTGCTGAACTTCATGGTTTTCCGAGGCAAGGTCTCACTGTAGCTCACAAGTTCATGCTGGCCTTGAACTTAAAATCCTCCTGCCAGAGTGCTAGGACCATAGGCACGTGCTGCCACACCTCAGCTCATTTCAGTGATTTGTTTAAGTCCTTCCGAAGTAATCCCGACATTTGTGTTGTTTTAGGATTTTTTTTTAAACTTCTTTATTTTCTTGAGTTTTTGCATTAATAGTTTTGTTTTGGTTCAGCATTTTATGCAACAACAATAAAAAACCAACAAATCGTGAAGATGAGAGTGAGTAAATAAGTTAATCAAAAATAAATATATTTTGCTTTTTCTGTCAGACACTAGTATAGAGGGCTGAGTAAATAATTTGTTTTTCATTTCTGAAATACTTATAAGTATTTATTGCTTCAGACAATCTCTTAAGAAACTTTTCTATAAACCTTGCATCAAGAAATGTAAGAATGTGGGAATATTGGTTTTTTTTCTAGAAAATGAACTGAATTATAAACTTTTGTTTACTTTACATTTTACCTTCTATTTCATATACAGTGACTTCAGCATTTTCCTGAGACAGATTAGTAGGAAAAATTTTGCAACAGTGAGTAGTTACTGATCTCTTGCTTAAAATAATTACTTCTTCAATAGCAAATCAACTTCTGTGGACATAGGACATCAGCAAAAGCTAGGAGCAAGATTCTTTTGTTGCCAAGTCAGGTTTTTTTGTTTGTTTGTTTGTTTGTTTTGTTTTTTTTAATGAAAAAAGTGAATATTTAGATTTACCCGTCTGGACTGAGTTTAGCTGGTCCCAATCTTGTTGGCTACATCCAGAGCATCATTATCAGGAGCCAAGTGAACATGCGCCCTCTTCTGTCAGTCAGGCCTTATCAGGGCCTGACTTTGCCCACATTAGTCTCTTAGTTTCTTCACGGCCTGTTTGATCTGGTGCGTGTTGGCCTTGACATCCTCTGCAGTGAACACAAGCATTTGTTCTCTGTCTTCTTCATGGCAGATTCACTGGTCAGGGGGAATTTGATGATGGCATAGTGGTCAAGCTTGTTTCTCTGGGCACACTCTTTTGAGGGTATTTGGGCTGCCTCCAGAACTGCCAGGTCTTGGGCCACCTGAAGGGGGGTGACTTGTGGGAGTCCCTTTGTGGCTGTGGACACCTTTCAGCATTAGCTTTCAAGGACTTCACTTTGGCCTCTGCTTTGGGAGTGGTGGGAGCTTTCTTTGCTTTTGGCTCCATGATGGCGGAAAAGCAGAGTAAACTTTTAACATATACTACTTGACTAACTGTGTGTGAGTGTGTGTGTGTGTGAGTGTGTGTGTGTGTGAGTGTGTGTGTGTGTGAGTGTGTGTGTGTGAGTGTGAGTGTGTTTGTGTGTGTGTGTTTTAATTATCTAAGCTGTCACTGTTTTTTTTCATTCAAAGTATCATCTGTTCTTTTATTTTTTTGAGTTAGCATACAACATAATGGGTTTCATTATGGCATTCATATATGTCAAACATGGCTCTTGTTTATCTACTTCTCCGCTGAGCCACGGAGTTTATTTCTCAGGAAAATAAATACCGTAAAAGTCATGACATATATGCTTATGACTTTTGGACATTTTGAGCTATACTTTCTGAATAGGATCTACCTTTCTTATAGATGATTTTTGGAGGTATTTCCCATATGTTAGATCATATCATGCAAAAAGTTTTAATTTCTTCCTTTCCAACATGAATGCCTTTATTCCTTATTTTTATTCTTAGGGGAAAGCTTTTTCTTTTCACCCCTGAGTATAATGTTAACTGTGGGGTTCTCTCTCTCTCTCTCTCTCTCTCTCTCTCTGTCTCTCTCTTTCTCTGTGTCTGTCTGTCTGTCTGTCTCTCTCTTTTAAAGATTTCACTTATTTATTTTATATATATGATGAGTACACTGTATACACTGCAGCTGTCTTCAGACACACCAGAAAAGGGCATTGGATCCCATTACAGATGGTTGTGAGCCACCATGTGGTTGCTGGGGATTGAACTCAGGACGTCTGGAAGAGCAGTCTGTGCTCTTAACCGATGAGTCATCTCTCCAGCCCCCTGTGGGGTTTTCTTAATGCCCCTTTTCTTGTTGGATATTTTTCCACCTTTCTTTGAAAGGATGTTGGATATTGTTAAATACCTTTTGATTCTATTGGGATAAACTTGTTGAGGTCTTCTTCCACCCTGTCTTATTAAAATCTCATTTTCATGTGTTAAATCAAATCACCCTTGCCTTCTTAGGAGAGGTCACATTTGGCTATGGTAAATAATTTTCTAAGAACATTGTTGGGTTAGATTTGCTAATGTCTTGTTTGGGATTTCTATACTCATTCATTGTAAGGGATCGTGGCCTATGGTTTTCATTTGCTAAGACTAAGCCTTGCCTTTTACCCATTGAGAGGACAACAAATTGTTTTTTATTCTTCTCTGGAAGATAAGCAGTAATCTTCATTAAGAATGATTTTGAAGACTTTGAATCAGAATAGTACAGATTGCCATTCTTAAAGGCTGCTTGTGTTCAGCCAGCAGTGCTACTACAAGTAATCTGTGTACCTGTTACACTGGCCTTACCATTGAGCTACACTCTTGCCTCTAAGATTTTTAACAGTGACACTTAAAGAAGGATTCCATAACTGTTAGAGTAATGAGCTAATTTCTTGTATTAACTTTTTATAGTTTTATAATTGCTTTAAGTTTTATGAACATCATTACTTCTATGGGGATATTATTTGTTTTTAAGTTTCTAGTTTTTAGTCTCGGAAAGTCATCAATGCTTTGCGCAATAAAGTGCTGGCTAATGGCTTCTTTAAGTTCTAAGTTATTCCTGAAAATTCATAGTATCTTCCTTTCTGAAAGTAGCTTGTAAAGTCATGCTTTTTATACTTTGAGTGTCCCAAAGTTTGAATGAATTTCAGATGCTTAAGTCAATATGACTTCTGATGTTTATCATTTTTATTTATACTTAAAATTACTGAATAATATATGCAGTTGTGTCTGGTCAGCCTCTCAGTACTAGCTGTCTAGTAAAAAGCATGTCATTGCTAAAGGTACTGAGGAGACTTGTATACTCGATGTTTTACAGTTTACTTTTCAGCTGTACAGGGTGTAACATCTGGTAAGCAGGAATTAGTTTTAGGTGGTGCTAGTAAATAGAACTGGAAATGTAAATGAAGAAAATACCAAAAAAAAAAAAGTAAAAGAATAATTAAAGGTATTTTTTCAGTAGGTAAAGATGTCAGAGTTTGGGCTGGAGAGATGGCTCAACGGTTAAGAGCACTGACTGCTCTTCTGAAGGTCCTGAGTTCAAATCCCAGCAACCACATGGTGGCTCACAACTATCCTTAATGACATCTGACGCCCTCTCCTGGTGTGTCTGAAGACAGCTACAGTGTACTTACATATAAAATAACTAATAAATAAATCTTTTAAAAAAAAAGATGTCAGAGTTTAGGATTAAGAAGGACATGAGTCTTCTGACACGGCTATCCATCTACCCCTCCCCATCCCCGAAACAGCGAGTGTTACAGCTGTGACACAGATATATGTCCACATACAAATTCATAAACTTTAAATGAGATATACTGGGGGAAAATGTTTAATCCCTCAGTCTTGGACCTGATGGGAGAGTTTCATATTCTATATCATTTCATTTTGTTTTACTTGGATTAGTTTCTTTGTACTAGATAAGCAAGGTAAACTTTAAGTCCACATAAACAGTTAATGTTGAAGCTTTTCCATAAAACATAATCCCCAGAAGCAGGTGTAGGTGTGGTGTCTCCTGTGCCTGTGCCACATGTCTGAGGCAGGATGCTTGGGAATTTGAGGCCAGCCTGTGTTGGACAGCGAAACCTTGTCTCAGAGAAAGAGAAGGGCCTGGATGAGGCACGTTAGAATTCTGCCCCTCAGAATCCAAGTTCTGGATAAAGCATTGTCATTTGGGTCTCAGATCATTCCACAGCAGGCATAGAACATGATGTCCTTACGTACACTTGAGCTGGACTTAACTCAGTTTCAACTGCCTTTCCTTACTGAGATTTCAGTGAATGGACATCCTGATATGTCTGTTAAACCTAGCATAGTCAATGAATATGCATAGAACTACCTGTTCTTGCTCAATTAAAATGTTTTATGTAAACACATTTATTTTCCCTGTTTGTCCATGTTTGGGACTAATGTGATTGAGATTGGGAATAATTTTGAAGGTACAGATTGGCCTCTGCATTCTTGATAAGGAAATGCTTTCCACAGTTTACCAATGCTAGATCATTGTGTCTGTTTTGGTTTTACATAAAGGTATATTCTATGCTGCTGTTTTGAACCGTTGAATGATGAAGTTAGCAAGCAGTACTCTTCGTTTTTGTTTTATTTTCACTTAAAATAAAAGGTTAGCTGAATGCAGTGGCTCTTATATCAGCAATCCTAGCATTCAGGAGAAAGAGGCAGGAGGTGCGAAACAAGCCCAAGATTAGTGTTCATTTTAGGCCATCCAGTGCTAACTAAGTATGGAGACCTTGTCTCAAGCAAAAAATAAATGTGAGCTCAAGACCTAACCTGTTTTTTTCAAATACGAACACAGGAATAGTGTAATGCTAAACATTTGATAGAATAGTATATATCGAAATTTTCACCCAGACAAACAGTAAAGAAAACCAACCGTGCAAATGTTCAGCTTCCTCAAGTGTCTGCTGGTTCATGCTGGCTGTAAAGTGCATGCATGAGAAGGAAAGAAACATTTGAGCCAGCCTTAAAGGCTGGGATTTTTTTTTTTAATTATAAAAACTATTAACTGATTTGCTATTTTTTGTTTGTTTTTAAATCTTAATTCATTAGCCTATCTGAAGACCATTTGGGGTATTTTGTTTATGACTATGTCAGTATTTACTGTACTCCAAGAAGACATTGACTGACTGGCTTGTTGAAAATTTATCTTTCACATAGTTTTTAGGAAAAAGAACTGAGTTAAAAAAAAACTTGTTTTCTATTTTATATTAAAATAGAGGCATTAACTATATTTATAAAGGGATTTGTTAGCTTAAAGGAATCTATTTTAAAAGAGAAAATAGTGAAAATTTTACAATGTCGTATGCAATTGTATAGAATGAAGAACATTTTTTCTCATTCTTTCTTGACTGAAAACATGTTTTAAGCTTCTTCCAAATCAGTATTTTAAATGTTCATAATTCTAGAATAACACCTCAGTGATAAAACTAAGATTAACAATTCAAGAAAAAATGGCATAAATGGACATAAATTGGCAAAAAAGGAATATAAGACAATCTCACAAGAAAATTCAAATGTAAAAACTATGTTAAGCCAGTTTTACATCATGTTTTGCAAAAATTGAAAATTAAGAAACAGTAAGGCTGTGGAGAAACATGTCTCCTGTGAAAGAAAAAAACAGGAGAATTTTTATAAAGACTAGTTTGGTGGTGTTTGCTAAAATCTTTCTTAGAGTTCAACATTGCTGCGTTGGATTTACAGATGCACTTCTGTGTATAGAAATTATTCTAATATTACAATGCCAAAATATTATAGGTAATGTAGATGTCTGTAGTTGGGACTTTTTTGTTTTCGAGACAGGGTTTCATATAGCCCAGGCTGCTTTACACCTGCTGTGTTGCTAATGATGACCTTGAACTTCGCGCTCTTCTGCTTCTGTACCCAGAGTATTGGGGGTTACACAGAGACCACTGTGCCTAGTTTTCTGCAGTGCCAGGGCTTCCTCTATGCTAGAGAAGCACTAGACTAATAGAGCTGCATCTCTGTCCTGGTGTAATGTTTTAATGACTTCCTATGTAACTTATGGTTAGAGGGATAGATAGATATCCAAGAGGTTATCCTGTTCAGAGTTCATTGACATGTACGGGCTATCAATATAATGTTCTCATGTAGTTTAAATGCTTTGATAGCTACAAAGAAAAGTAAAATAGGATGAATTTGATTAACTAGAATTTCAATTTGTATCACTATGAAAGATTACTGAGATTTTTTTCATTCATCTTATGCCAAGTTTTTGAGGTCCAGCTTATCTTACACTTAGAGCATATATCACTTTATATACTTTAAATCATATGAATTTTGTGCTGTCTGCTATATTGGACAGAATAGCTGTGATTCCGAGAACTACTTTTGCTGCTTAAAAGTTGCAGATGGCTGGATAGGTAAGGGTGCTTGCTGCGTAGCCTGATGACCCAAGCTGTTTGTTCTTCTGAGACTGACATTGTAGAAAGAGTGAGCCAGTGCATCCAAGTTGACCTTTGACCTCTACATGCATGTTGTGGTACATGAGAGAACACACACACACACACAGGTTGGGGGGAGTTGCATATAATCCTACCACTAGGGGTCAGCCAAGTGTCACCGTGCTGATACCACAAAACAAAGTATATTATATTGGAGTTTGCTAATTTGTAAAACAAAGATACAGTTAAGCCTGCAAATACATTTACTGTTGGTAAAATGGCCTAGTCTGGTTTTAAAACTTTAAAATCACATATTTAAAGTTTGTTTCTCGTCATTTTAACAAGAAATGTTTAAGACTTCTAAAGGATTCATAGCGGCATGTGTATCTTTGGGGGAAAATCTACTTAAGATTACACATTTAGGAAAGCATTCTTGCCATCCCACTCATTCTTTGTTTGGTTTTTTTGATCAGTCGTTTTATTCTAAGCATATTCTAACTTTGTTTTAAAACCCATTGGAAACACCCTTTTGTCATAATACAAATAGTTTGATGATCTGCAGTAGTCTGCTCACTTCTGAGGTAGGGGTTTGTGTTCTGTATTTTTTGTCTTGGTGGCTTTTAATAGCAGTCTTACACACTTCAGGTGCTAGTGTACCTCTGGGCACAGAGTGGAGGCAGACGGTTCAAGGTTCTGGTTAGGGAAATGTTGATGAAAGAAATGATAGGCTAATCTTCTATAAGTTAGTTACTAAGTCGTTCTTGTTGGTTTTATTTTGTTACTTTAATGACAAATGTTCTCACTCTGTAGCCCTGGCTGGCCTGGATCTCACTATGTAGATAAGGATGGTCTTGAATTCATAACAATCTGCTTGCCTCTGTCTCTGGAGTGCTGGGATTAAAGGTGTGGCCATTCCTGGCAGGTGTATTAATTCAAACATATGTTCCATAAATGATTTATAAAAAAACACTTTACTAGGTGAGCCATTTCCCTGGCCGTTCTCTCTCTCTCTCTCTCTCTCTCTCTCTCTCTTTCTCTCTCTTTCTCTCTCTCTCTCTCTGTCTTTCTTTCTTTCTTTCTTTCTTTTCTTTCTCTTTCTTTCTTTCTTTCTTTCTTTCTTTTCTTTCTCTCTCTCTCTCTCTCTCTCTCTCTCTCTCTTTCTTTCTTTCTTTCTTTCTTTCTTTCTTTCTTTCTTTGTAGAGTATGCAAAGATTATCCTGTAGAATATACTGCTAGTAAAAATGTCCTGTTGCGCTCTGAGAGTGAAGGCCTTGGGGAACAGGTAGCTTGTGAGATTTGAATAGTTTGAAATTGAATTGGTTTTGTGAACCAAATTTTGAAAATGTGATCATTAAATTCCCTCTTTATAGACATGACACTAACTGATTACATACATTTTCTTTTTGGTTCCTATACAAATGTTGTCTCCTCATTTTTTTAAAGTAAAGTTACTTTTAATTACCTGTGTGTGTGTGCATGTGTGTACCAATACATGCATGTCGATGTACATTCTAAGGTCAGAGGGCAGCCTGAAAGGGTAGGTTCTCTTGCACTCTGTGGGTCCCAGTGAGCTCGGCCTGTCAGTCTTAGTCAGAACCGCCTCTACCCGCTGAACTGTTTTGCTAACTCTGAAACGGGTTGGCCAGGGTTCCTGAGGACAGGTCCTCACCGCCTACAGCCTTTTCCTCCTAAAGCTGATTGCACTTCTATTGAAGGAATGGCAGAGCTCAGAGAGAAGGAGACCTAGAATGAATGGCGATGTGGCGAGGTGATGGAACCTCTGCTGTGGTGCAGTCTGTTGTCTTAAATGCTCCCAGAAGTGTTTGCAAGGGGAGCTGTGGCAGCAAGGTCACGAGTTTGAGGCTAGTCAGGATACTTACTGACACCCTTCCAAGAAGGCATTGCTCATTTTCTCCAAGAGCATTCACCCCCGTCTGACCTTTTCTCTCTTCCTTTTGGAAGAGAGGTAGGGGCAGCGGACACAGAGTCCTATGTGATCTCCCAAGCTACTCTGCAGTTTGCTATGTAGACCAGGCTAGTCTCAAACTCATTGCAGTCCTGCAAGTCTCCAAATTCTGGGATAACAGGTCTGAGCTCCTGTGCCCAGTACCCCTGCCCTTTCCTTTTTATAACTGAGAGCTATACAATTTTAGAGATATACTTTAGACATTAAACTCTCAATGGAGTTAATTTACTTGTTTCTGTAATCCGTGTTGTATGAACTTAGAAGTAAGGTTTTATTCTCTGCCACATGGTGAAATAATTCAAAAGTCCCACAGATAATGAGGGATCACTTTGGGCTAATTTATCTTCCCAGAAATAAGAATGACTATACATCTTTAGATACAATGTAATTCTATTTTTTTGTTCCTGAAAAGTATTTTTGGGGGAATGAAACCCTTACTTGATAATATTACAATTCTGTCTATCTTTTATTTTTATTGACATTTAGTAAAACTTGAGTTTTAAGAAGTCAGGAGTCCAAGTACGCTTATTTTATTGAATAATTAAATAAATTTTTAGTTGTTAATATGGATTTTGTCTTTTTTTTCTTTCTTGTTTTCCTCTTTGAGGGGCTGGATATAATTGCCTTGTTTCATTTCAGGGATCCTTCTAAAGTAAATATTCTGGTACCTGGTGCTGGACTAGGAAGATTGGCCTGGGAAGTAGCTATGCTAGGTTATGCTTGTCAAGGAAATGAATGGAGTTTTTTTATGCTCTTTTCTTCCAACTTTGTACTCAACAGGTATTTAATTTACTTTTTGATGGAAATAGTAATTTCTTAAAATCAAATTGCCTTGCCTATTTTTGAACAATTCTGAATTAGAAGAAAAATATATAGTACTTGCTTGCTGTAGATCATATTTACATTAAATTCATAATGCTTATACCGATGGCCACTGTAATCAGTGTTAATTTAATTAGTTGTTTAACAGTGTTGACACAGGGCAAGCAAACAACTCTTTAGAAAGTAATTGGGCATTCCATGAAGCTAAAATAATTTCTCTAAGCTTTTTCACTTTTTGTTTCTTGGTGAGGTAAGAGTTTATTTTAGCAATTGTAACTATTTTCTCTGACGACTTCCTATAAGTGGCCATACCTGTTCACATGACAGTGGATTGAGGATCCGAGAATTTCTGTGTCCTCTACCAGAAGGTAGTAGAAAAGAGTTATTATTTTTAAGTCAGAAGATGCAGTGTATTTGAGACAAAGAACTAGCTGCCTGTTTCAATAGCACGTTACTGGTAACTTAGTACAATGCTGTGTTATTGGTGACAATGTACAGTTTAGGTTGCTGGTGAGCTGGGGAAGGAGGGTTATTATGTAAAATAGTAGAAATGGGTAGAATAGCAAGACTAGTGTGCTTGTTATATTCACCTTTGAGGTTCAGGAATACATTTTTGCTGGGTGTGGTGGCACAGGCCTCTAATCTCAGCTCTTGGGAGAGGACAACAGGAGGATTAAGAATTCAGTGCCATCCTCAGTGACACAGTGGGTTTGAGGCCAGCCTGGCTACCTAAGACCCTGTCTAAGGAAACAAGAACATTGTAGTAATTTTTAAAAATTTGAATGAATAGTACATGAAAGAATCTCTGAATTTCTTTTAATCCATGGTTGGTCATCTACCTGTATACACAGTGTCAGATAACTTAGTACAGTGTAGTGTTGGCACTCTTCAAGTCTAATGATTTACCTCAATTAATAGATGATACTTTTGTGCTTAAAGTAGGTTTTTTTCCCCCCTAGGTAAAATGTGTGGCTAACATTGAACCATATGCTCATATTTTACAGATGTTCTGAAATTAACAAATATAAACTTTATCCCTGGATCCATCAGTTTAGCAATAATCGGAGATCAGCTGATCAGATCCGACCCATTCTTTTCCCTGATGTTGACCCCCACAGTCTTCCTCCTGGTTCTAACTTTTCCATGACAGCAGGAGACTTTCAGGAGATTTACTCAGAATGCAGTAAGTTCAAAGCAAGTATTTAAAAGTTCTTAACAGTTATTCTAGAAATGATCTAGTGTTGTAACCATTTATCTTGATGGCGGAATATAAGATGTGCAATGTTAGTGACAATGTAAAGTATTTTCAGGGTGGTGTAAAGACAATGACAGTAAGTGTAAAGAAATTTATGTATATTCAGGAGATGTTGACTGTTAACAAAAGACAACTTAGGAGCACAAATTATGCTGAATGCACTAAGATGAAAATAAGCGAGTGTGGGCTGGAGCTCTGTAAAGAGGCTGTGACTGGACAGACAGATGAATAGTACTTGAGGTACTGTGATGCAAAGAATAAGATCACTGGGGACCGCAGCAGGCCTAGTCTGACAAGAAAAGAAACTTTATGGAAGCATGGCTTGAGAGTTAGGTTAGCTTCAGTTGTAGAAGACTTGTATCGGATTGGAAGTTACATTTTAGCCTGAAGACCATTGGAGGGATGCAGGAATGGGAAGAATGAATTGGCAGTAATAGGAAAAGGAAACAGAGTTGTGAGTGGCAGCAAGAGCATCCTTTCAACATATATCTGTTTGTCACCTCTTAAATGCCAAGTGTATTAAAGCACAACAGATAGCAAAACGAAGTCCCTAGCCAAGTCTGGAAGGGACAGAGAGGCCATAACATACAATATTGTTTGGGAAAAAAAATAATGTGGAGAAGTAAGTGTAAGAATAGAAACAAGAATGAACTTGCCACTTATGTGTTTAGAGATAGCAGGGGTTAGCCCCTGTGTTCAGCAGGGCTGTGGTGAAGTGAGTAGCAGGAGGAGGGAGATAAGAGGGTTGCTTAAGACAACTCGAAGCAAGGAGTTTGAATTGTATGAGAGGGACAGGAAGCCACGGGAAAGATGGCATAGAGCAGGAGTAGCAACAGAGAAAGATTTTGTATATCTAGTTTCCTAAAAAAAAAAACTTTATTTCCCCTAAATTCTGAGATTGGATCACATTCATTCTGAAGTTAAAAAGGGACAACTGGGAGGAGTTAACCTTTTGCGTATATGTTGAGGAATCAGATCTCAAATAGGAGTGAACTTGGTGAAAAGCTTCACACTGCAACTGAGAGTCACTGTCCTCTCCTGGGACGGGAAGAGGGTTGTTTTAGTTAGGGTTTCACTGCTGTGAACAGACACCGTGGCCAAGGCAACTCTTAGACACGATTTAATTGGAGCTGCCTTACAATACAGGTTCAGAGGTTTAGTCCACTATCGTTAAGGCATTGGCAGCATCCAGGCAGAAATGGGGATGGAGGGGCTGAGAGTCCCACCTCTTTTTCCAAAGGCAGCTAGAGAAGACTAGGATGAGAGTACTGAATCCCACACCCACAGTGACACACCTATTCCAATAAGGTCACACCTCTTAATAGTGCTACTCCCTGGGCCAGGCATATACAAACCATCACAAAGGTACAGGTGATCTCTGTTGGGCCAGCCACTTTTACTACCCTGCCTGGCAACAGCTTCCCACCTCAGCCTATGGCTTCCCCAGACAACTTCCCCCTGATGATTATCAAGTCATTGTAAATATTTGGGTATTTGTTGTCATTTATTTTTCCAATTGGCAAGAAAAGCTTTCTCTTAAAACCAGCCAGAATTAGTGTTTAACTCCATTTAGATCAGAACTCAAAAAATTAAGATGACAATTATTTTGTTTTAGCAGATTCGAACTGAAGCTAGGGTAGCCCAGTCACAGTGCACTTCCTAGCTCAAGACCCTAAGGTTCAGTCACAAGCATCACAAAAGTAAACTTGGGAAAACTAAAGCCTAGCAGCGGAGTTGACAATGAACAACTCTTTTAACAGTGTCATTTGCTAATATATAGTAATGTTTCAATAACGAATGATTTCCAAATTGATTACTATATATATTTTTCCTACAATCATTTTGAGTATATAGTGTTAATTATATCTATTCCTTCAATTAAATGAAACATTAATATGCTATAAGAGTTAATTGGCAAACTTAAAAGGTAAAAAGAAAAAAACAAAATAACAGATGCAGTGGTCTGATTTCTGTTGATTAGATGCCTGGGACTGTATTGCCACCTGCTTCTTCATAGACACAGCTCACAATGTAATTGATTATATTGATACAATATGGAGAATACTCAAGCCAGGTGGAATCTGGATAAATCTTGGTAAGTGCTTGTATATTCATTAACATTTTATATATCAGTCTGAGTATTTAGAGCTGTCTTTCCATACTTGAGAACATTGTAATGTTGTTGTATTATCTGTTAGACCATTTCCTAGTGGGTGTTACCTCCTGAAAGCAGTGGGAGTCCAAGCATTAGGGCCATTCTCGTATGTCAGTCTCCTGGGACTTAACTTCAGAGGATACTAAGTTTGATCTGCTGATTTAATACTTAGTCCTTTGTCTTCCCTCCCTCCATGTAGGCAGTGGTAGTTCATTCTGTTAAGAGACTGAAATGACAAGCAGGGGCCTGTGTGGATCTGCATGTATATGTTTTGGCTGTCAGCCTGGTGTCCTGGGGAGACTCCTAACAGTGGAGGGAGGTGTAGCTCTGATTCTTTTGCCTGCTCTTGAGAATCTTTTCCTCTTCTTGGGTGGCCTTGTCCAGCCTTGATGCTGAGAGCTTTGCCGTGTCTTAGTGTATCATGTTTATCCTGTCTGGCTGTCATCTCTTGGAGACCTGATCTTTTTTGAAGAGGAAATGTGGGGAGAAGGAAGGTGAGGGGGTGAAGATAGGAGGAATGGAGAAAGGGGAAACTGTTTTTGGGATGTATTGTATAAGAGAAGAATCTGTTTTCAACTTTTAAAAAGTTCACAAAATGTAAAACACAAAAACAGAGAAGAGAATGTTTTTATTCTTTTTAATCCTTGGAGGAAGGAGAGGATTTTACCTCGATCATAGAATTTTCTTCTCCAGTAGATGAGATATAATTTTTTTTGTTTTTGTTTTTGTTTTTTTGTGGGGGGGATGAAATAGGGTTTCTCTGTGTAGCCCTGGCTGTCCTGGAACTCACTCTGTAGACCAGGCTGGCCTTGAACTCAGAAATCCACCTGCCTCTGCCTCCTAAGTGCTGGGATTAAAGGCGTGTGGCACCACTGCCCAGCCGAGAAAGATTTTCTAACTACCATGAGTTTAAGAAGCAATAGAAATATAATTTCATGTATGCAAAATAACTTGTACTTTGAGCCTACTACTTGATACTAGAAATCAAATTATGATTGTGACTTGTATCTTCATCAATCTAAAAGAAATTGCCTGTTTTTTCCTCTTAAAGGTAAAAGAAGTATGGTAAAATGTGTGTTTAATATGCACATAACATAAATATACATAAAAGTGTGAATATCTTCCTTAAATGTGATGTATGCCCTATGTTCAGAAAGTTAACCAAGTTAGAATATAAGACTTTCATGATGAGTGTTTTGTTTTAGTTAGGGTTTTGCTGCTGTGAACAGACACCATGACCAAGGCAACGCTTATAAGGACAACATTTACTTGTGGCTGGCTTACAGGGTCAGTCCATTATCGTCAAGGTGGGAGCATGGCACCATTCAGGCAGGCATGGTGCAGGAGGTGCTGAGAATTCTACATCTTCATCTGAACGCTGCTAGGAGAAGACTTGCTTCCAGGCAGCTAGGATATGGGTTTTAAAGCCAAGCCCAGAGTGGTACACCTACTCCACACAAGACCACATCTACTCCAACTAGGTCACACCGTCAAATAGTGCCACTCCCTGGGCTAGGCATACTCAAACCCCACAGTGTTCTACCACAGAAAAGGACAGATACATAAAATACCTGCTTTATTGTTGAGGTTCTGTCAACTGTACTGTGTAATGATTTTATTTTTACTACAACCTTTTGTCATCAGGACCAGGATTTGAAATAGTAAGTCTTCCCATGTTGTCTTTAGAGTTCTGTAGGAATAGATGAGAACAACTGTAAAATACAGTCATCATTAGATCCAAATACCTTAAATCTTAGAGCTTTAAAAGTAAATGCCTTGGGAAACTTAGACCAAGGAATGATTGAAGGATACTTCTGAGAATCTATTTGTTTACTGTGACTTAAGTACCTTTATAAATACTTTAAATTCATTGCAACCTTATCTTGTGTTCCGTTTTGTGGTTCTAGAGTTCAGAGTAGGACCTGGTGCACCTAGACAAGTGCTCTTATCACTGAGCTACATCCTCAGCCTCTCAGAGCAGCTCTAATGGGAAGGCACTATTTAAATAGTAGAAGGAAATGAGTCTTGGCTTAAATAACTAGCAGAATGATCCTGTAGCTTACTTAAGGCAAGAGGCAGACTCACAGCCTGAAACTGTCAGGCTATGACATTGTGTTTAGCCTTAATATGACCCTATTATATGTTTACATAACTGAAGATTTGGATCCTACTTGAGTTATGATAAGATTTGCTGTCTTTCTAAGGTATTTGGTTTAACTCGTATAAAAACTGAACACTTAACATGTATAACAAATGCCTGAAACAGTGCTGGCCCCCTTATAAGCAGGAGAGCTGCTAGCTAAAAGTAGTTGTGCTATGTCTAATATGTCATAACCAACACAAGTCATGGAGCAGGTAGCTTACAAGATGACAGATCTTCTAGTCATATAGCCACAGGGTTTCAAAATAATTTGAGGAATTAGAATAATGGAAAAACTCACATTAGTTAATACTTGACAAATAGAATATTTTGTATATATAAGTTAAAAATACTAAAAGTCATAATCAGAGCTGGAAAAATGGCTCAGGAGTTCAGCTGTTCTTAGAGGACTAGAGTTCATTTCCCAGCACCCACATCAGGTGACTCAACCACCTGTAACCCCCGGTCCAGGTACCTCTAGCCTCCACAGATGCCAGCACACATGCTCAAATACTCACACATGTACACCTACTTAGAAAAAAAATCTTTAAAAATAATAGAAGAATCTAGTTTTCCTTAAACATTGCTGTATTCTGGATGTCACCACTGCTCTATTTTCTGTACCATGTGCTGGGTTCTTTACTCCGTTCCTTCTGTCCAGTTGCATGGTTTCCCCTACTGCTTTAAATTCTCCATCAGTATGTCTGAACTAAATACTGCTTTGTGTGCCAAGACAGTTTTCTCTTACATAGATTTAAAACAACAACAACAACAGAGTCTCATCATGATTCTGCTGCCTCTCTGAGACCTTTCTATTCTGTGATCTGCTCAGACTACCTCAACTAACACTAGGAAACCATCTTTGTGTTGTTGTTAATTAGGCCAAACTACTAAAACATTGCCTAATAGATCTGATAAAAAAGTTTATTCTGGAGGGTGGAGAGATGGCTCAGTGGTTAAGAGCACTGACAGCTCTTCTGAAGGTCCTGAGTTCAAATCCCAGCAACCACATGGTGGCTTACAACCATCCATAATGACATCTGATGCCTTCTGGTGTGTCTAAAGACAGCTACAGTGTATTTACATAAAATAATAAATCTTTTTTTTTCATAAGTTTATTTTGTCCTAGATCTAGAGATAAGGTTCCAGGGATAATGTGTTAGCTGAGTTGACCTTGGAGAAGGCGCTCTTCTTTTGTAGCCACAGGTTGTACATAGTTATTGTCCTTGTAAAGGTCACTATTGCTATGATGAAACACCATGCCCAAAGCAAATAGGGGAAGAAAGGGTTTATTTGGTTTTACATTTCCACATTGCTCTTCATCATTAGAAGAAGTCAGGACAGAAACTCAAACAGGACAGGAACCTGGAGACAGGAGCTGACATAGAAGCTAAGGAGTGCTGCTTAATGCTTGTCCTTTCTGAGTTGCTCAGCCAGCTTTCTTATAGAATAGGACCACCAGCCTTGGGGTGTCCTACCCACAATGCACTGGCCCTCCCCCAACGATCACTAATTAAGAAAATGCCCTTCAGCATTGGTTCCTTTAATTCAGTTCCTCCTGTTGTGGTGACCCCCAACCATAAAATTATTTTCGCTGCTACTTCATAACTGCAATTTTACAGTTGAGCAGTATCTTGGTACCTAAGACCATTGGAAATAAACCTGTTTTCTGATGATTGAGACCCATAGGTTGAGGACTGCTACCATACCAGGCTGCGTATAGCTGGATCTTATGGGGGCATTTTCTCAGATGAAGCTTCCTAGTAGCTCTGGTGACTATAACTTCTGGAAAACTGATGCAAAATGAGTTAGCACAGCTGCTTTCTTGATGCTGCGTATTTACCTGACTTTTTGGTAAGGCTGTGGGACTGGAAGGAGGGAGCAAGAAGACAAACATTCTACTAGGTGTTTTTAGGAGGACACTAATTATGTTAGATCCTGACTCCCTTTTATGTGCTCATTAACCATAATTGTTTCCTATTCCCTGATAGACCCTACCTTCAAATGCAGCTGAACTAAGGCTGCCACATGCCAACTGGAAAGGGGAGGCATGGGTCTAGACATTCAGTCCGTCTCGTCCTCCCTCTTCACCATCTGCAGAGTTGATCTGAAAGCTAGATTCGTAAAGTTCCTTAGTTAGTACCTTCTAACTCTTTCTATGCCAGAGTTTCTCAGCTGTGGCCCTACTGTCATTTGGGGAGGGTCATTGTTCAGGGATGGTAGCAAAGGTCTTTATCCATCACTAAGGTTGTTAAGGATATCCTTAGCTTTTTGCCTACCAGATTCAGCAGTATCCCTCCAGTGTGCTAAGCAAAATGATTCCTTAGCAAGACCGAACTGTTCCCAGTTGAGAGCCATTGCTGGAGCTTGAGTTGGTTTCCTGAAGTAAGAGTGATTCAGTTGTTCTCTGGGGTGGCTAACTCTCCGTGTCCCTTTCATTTTCCTTTTTTTCCCCTCTCAGATAGGGTTACCTTTTGAACATACAGATCTGTGTCTATCAGTCTCCTTACATAACATTATAGCTTTCTTAATAAGTGCTCTCCAGGATTATGTCTAGAGCCTTTCGTGATCTTGCTTCTTATGGCTCTGCATTCTCCCCTGTTGCTACCCCCCCCACCTTCCTTTTCTTCATCTCTGAGTTTTATGACAATAAGACTCTAATGCATCCTAGTCACTTAGTATGGATCCTGGCAAGTACTGGGCTTCACTGACTGTTTGTGGTAAGTGTATTGAAGAATTGAAAGAAGGAACAAAGTAATATTCATGTGTTAAACAGGGAGATTGGCTGCTTAGAGACATGGTAAATTGGCATTTATACTGGTAAATATATGTTCCCATGGCTTTGATGTCAGCCATGTGGAACTTGAGGCTTAGTTTTCTTTGTACACTGAGAGAGGTTATTAACCCCCTACCTTTGAAAGTGGGTTTTACTATATGATTATAGAGACTAGAATCAGTATTTTCATATGTAAGAATTGCAACTGACAGCAATCTTCGAATTCTGAGATTGAAGCAGAATTAGTGACCTCCTCCTCAGATTGAATCAAGTCAGAGTTGTAAGGATACTTACAGAACCCTTAAAGGAAAAGTTGACACATTAACCCTCCTCAGGTTAGGGAAAGCCAGTAAGCTGGTACTGTAACTGTTATGTCTATAGTAAATGTAGCCTTTATCAGTTTTGCTTGCCCTATCAGCTGTCAATGCTTTGTACATTCAGGAGAAGAAAATACAAGTGATTTGGAGTATACGTGGCCCATAAAACATAAAATACTTGCTAATATTATACATTTGTTAAATTATATTTTCTGTCAGAGGAAAATAATTAGATAAGGGCTAATACTAAAAGTCAGTGAACAGGCATGCCCAACAAGGCTTAGACTGGACCTGCATCCCAACAGCAGGAAGTGGATAAGTACTTTTAAGACATCCACAATAAACATATTCCTTAGAAAAAGGAATAAAGCATAAGATGATGTTAAACCACATATGTAGTACTATGCATCAGGGTAAGCCTGCAAGAAGATAGAGTATGTTTTCTAGTGAAAGTCAGTGAATGAATTAGAGATAGCTTTTTTTTTTTTATGCTGTTTCATGTTGCCTTAACTTATGATGATGCTCTACATTTTATGGTCAAGGAAAAATATATCTTTGTTCTTGCTCTTAATATGAAGAAAGATGATAATTGGAAAAAACCAACTGGCAGCTGCTGTTTGGGTTTCTGTTAACCCAGTTCCCCTTTCCAGTCTATTATATAAACAGAGCCATACAGCACGGCATATTATGTCTCTGGCTTTCATTGTCTAGCATGATGCTTTTGAGACTCACTTAGATTGCTACAAAAAACAGTGTGTTGTTCCCTTTTATTGCTAAGGGATACTTCACTGGATGGGTGACATTTTATCAGATCTCTATGCATGGACATTTGAATTTTTTTTTTTTTTAAACGCAACACGGTCGGATTCTTCTCAACAGCTTTATTGCAGGAACGCTTCGATGCTACGGGAACCCAGGGAACACTGGGGAGGGCTATGTGTCCTCCTGGGATTGGTCAGTCTGCTGGCACTTTAATTTGCATGCACCCACTCGGGAGGGGTTGGCGCCAGATTCGGGCTAGCGCCTGCGCAGTGATATTGTTTACGGCGACAGTGCCATCTTTTAGGCGCCGGCTGCCTACACCATGTGGTTGCTGGGATTTGAACTCAGGACCTTTGGAAGAGCAGTCAGTGCTCTTACCTGCTGAGTCATCTCACCAGCCCTGAATATTTTTTTAAGCCAGATTATACTTTGCTATCAACACTTGGCACAAAAATCTTAGTATGGCTACAAGATTTTATTTCTCTTGGGTTTTTAGCACCTGGTAAAGAAATTTCTTGGTTATATGTGATAAGTGCATAGCATATTTTGCCAGAAACTGCTAACCTGTGTTCCAGAGTAACATTCCTATTGCTTCCCACCTCTGCTAAAGCAGTGAGACAGTACTCCTCATGCAGTTGTGAGTGAAAATTTATACAGATCTTTCCTAACATCAAAGTGTAAATTGCTCAAAAAGCCAAAACATGCCAAGTGGCAAAGTCCCTACATGATCTCATCTGACAGATCATAGGCTACCTGTACTAAAATACTGTGCAAAATGAGTCTTAGGGTATAGAGTTGTAACTTATTACTACAGCCTCACCATAAGCAAAGCCCTGGGTTGCCCAGTACTATCCAAACAAACTATCAGGCTATGCAATTAAGTATACATGAAACACTGGGCATGGTGGCGCACACCTTTAATCCCAGCACTTGGGAGGCAGAGGCAGGTGGATTTCTGAGTTCGAGGACAGCCAGGGCTTTACAGAGAAACCCTGTCTCAAAAAACCAAAAAGAAAGAAAAGTATATATGAAACAAATTAATTTTGTGGTTGAACTTTGTTCCCTCCTCTGGATACCTCATATATATTTGTATATACATACATACATACATACATATACATATCTGGATACCTCATATATATTTGTATATACATACATACATACACATATATATATATACATACATACATATATACATATACATACATATATGTGTGTGTGTGTATATATGTGTGTATACACACACACATATACATATGTAGATATTCTAAAATCTAAAACACCTGTGCTCTCAAGTAAGGGACCTTTCATCTGTAACTCTTGTAGTTTAAACCAAATCAGTAAACATATTTGTTGTCATTGGCCCTCAAGGAATGTCTTTGTGTAAGGGAAAGTATTTGTCAAATCACAATTTATATAAAAGACTAGATAACATATTCACACCACAGTTATTGTCCTTGACTGGTAATATTATAGATACTTAAAGTTGTATAATCAGTACATACTAATCATTTTAGTAGACTCAGGAGAAACTTAAAAACATCTTTGGGGTGGTGAGATGGTTCTATGGATAGGCGTGCCTGTTACACAAGAATGAGGCCTAAATTTGATTCCTAGCACATACAAAGTCTAAGAGCACTTGCTACTCTTTCAGAAGACTGGAGTTTGGTTCCCAGACCCATGTTGTATGGTTAATGACAGCCTGTAACTTAAGCACTTTGTGAATCTGATTCTTCTTCAGGCTTCTGCAGACACCTATACACATGTGTTCACTCAACACAGACGCATACATATAATATAAATAAAGTAAAAATAAATCATAAATGGAAAAGCCATATGTCACACATGCCTATATCCCTAATGCTGTTGGAGACGGAGATAAGAGGATCACTGGGGCTTGCTGGCCACCACTATATATGTCCCCAGGTTCAGGGAGAGACCTTGTCTCAGAGAAATATGGTGGAGTGTAATAGAGAAGGATGTCCAGTGTCACCCTCTGACCTTTGTGTGCACACGTGCACTTATACCACACACTATGTATCATGACGCTTGATGTTTAGTCGGCACATTAGAGAAGGCTGATGTGCAATGTAACAGTGCCGTGAGTGAGTTTTGAAGGATGTTGTACTACAAAAAGTTTGATCTTAGCTTGCAGATTACACACAGTCAATCATGCAGGGAAGCCAAGGTAAGCAGGAGCTTGAAACAGAAGCAGCAGAGGGTTGCTTTCTCTGGCTTGCTTGGCTACTTACAAAACCTGGGCTTGCCTGTCTAAGCACTGCATTGTCACAACGGACTGGGCTCTTTTATAATATTTAGCAACCAGAAAATGCTTCACTTCCATGCCCACTGGCCAGGCTTAATGGCGACATTCTCAATTAAAAGATACACTTCTTTCCAGGTGAATCAAGTTGACAAACAAGATTAGCCATTACAAAAATGAACAATCAGGCTAAAGCCTTAGATGGATTTCAGCAAAATTTTGAAGTATAGCTAAAGTTTGAGTTTGAGGGACAAACAGAAGAGGAAAGAAAATATAAATGCCTTATTGGACGGAGTGTATAAATACAAACTATTTTTCAGATGCTCTTAAAGCAATAGACCAAGGGTTGGTAGAGATGACTCAGTGGCTAAACAAGATCACTGCTCTTGTAGAGGACCAGGTTTAGTCCCCATACCCACATGGTGGCAGCTCACAACCATGTGTAACTAGAGTTCCAGGAAGTTCTGATGCCTTGCTCTGGCCTCCATGTCGTTGCTGGGAAGGCTGTTGAGAGGCTCTGCACTCTGTAAAACAGCTTTAATATAGTTTAGGATTGAACAGATGGTCAGAAATTGTCTCAGAAAGAGTAGGTTTTTAAAGAACAACTACTATCATTTTGAAGAGTGTGCTAACTTATAAATTATGTTCATGGTCATTTATTCTAGTGGTTTAGATAGGGTAAAAAATAAGATGGGAGCCAGCATGACTAGATCTGTAGCATTTCAGAGGCTGAGGCAGGGGAATCTGAGTTCAAGGTCTTCTGGGCTGTATTGAAAAACCACTCCCTAAAAACTAAAGGAGAAGAAAATACTTAGATATAGAATGTAAAGGCCTCTGAGGAGCAGAAATGGTCTCCCTTCTTCCTCCCTCCCTCCCTCCCTTCCTCCCTCCCTCCCTCCCTCCCTCCCTCTTTCTTTCTTTCTTTCTTCCTTTCTTTCTTTCTTTCTTTCTTTCTTTCTTTCTTTCTTTCTTTCTTTCTTTCTTTCTTTCAATTGCAGTATGTTGTCTGAGGACTGTAAGTGGAGCAAGTTGGATATAGGATTTATTTTTAGCTCACCTAGGGTAATCTGAAGATACAGTTGTGACATGAAGATGTTTTCTTAGGTGAAACGGATTGGTTTTTGTTTCAGAGGTTTGAACAGTTGTCCATAGCAAATGTAGTGGTTCTTTTCATTTTTACACTACTTCCTATTCAACTAGTTCATCTGGAATTTCGTGTACAAAGCTACTAATGCATGCTTAAGTTCACGTAACTCATTCATAGTATCTTCAAACCATAGGTCCTCTACTATACCATTTTGAAAATCTGGCAAATGAACTGTCTATAGAATTGAGCTATGAGGATATTAAAAATGTTGTTCTTCAGTATGGATTTCAGCTAGAGGTAAGAATGGAAAGACACAGGGCCAAAATTTTTAACTTGGAATGCCTTTAAATAAGAATATAGGCATTATAGCACTTAATGACTTGATCTCTTTACTTCTCTTTTTCTCCCCCAGATAGAGATATTAATATTAAATAGCTTTCTTAATTGTAAAGATTTGGTACAATATGTATATAGAGGGAACACTATAGTTCCTGTTGAAATAGACTTTCAATAATGGTAGCTGACAATGGCCTGGGTAATCACTCACTGACAGATACCATGTAGATTAGGCTCTGGAGGAGGTAGACAGTGAGAAGGCAGGTATCAAAGAAATGGTTGTCTGTATATTATTTTCATCTCCCCTGGCCTTTTCATCTTCCCACACCATATTTGTAGTTGGAGGTATGATACTGAAGTTACGTGACCTGTTATTTTATAAAGGGATTATGGGTGCCACTAGTCTGGGGATCTGTTTAAATATGCTTACAATAGTATCAAACAACTAATAATTTCTTGGTATTTGTTAAGAGTGTTGCCATCATGAGGTGATTATGACTTTTGTTTGTATTACAGGTGGAGAAAGAATCTGTATTGTCAACATATACTGTGAATGATCTCTCTATGATGAAATACTACTATGAGTGTGTTTTGTTTGTGGTCCGGAAGCCACAATAATGGTCTTAAGTGCTATTACCCAGAAAAACATTTAATAAGAGTAAATGATGAAATAAACAACTCAGAGTCAACTATCGGTGACAACAGGACACAACCTCAAATCAGTGGTGCCTTCTTATTCCTAACAAAATTTAGAAATAGTGTCTATTTTCTTAATGATGTCTATTGCTTTTTTCAGAAATATACTATGCCGTGCAAATTTATACCACACAAGTAAAAAAAAAAAAAAAAATGAAGACATTATCTCCCATGCAGATATCTAATGGAGGAACTATCTTCAAGTACTTTTTTCTTTGAAGCCCTGAATTGTCTTTAAGAAAATAAACATAAACTCCAGGTTTCATGAAGCTATTGCGAGTCTGCAATAGAATTTGAAACTATTCTTTCATCATTCAAAATAGTTTTATTTTATTTTTTAGCTCAGCCGCATTTAGAGAACATCAAACATGTCATGTATGAAATGCTAAATCAGTTGTATCACAGGTTAAAACTCATGAACTACAGTAACAGAGAAAGTCTTTGTCCATGTTAAACTGAATCTTATATCAATCACTGGATCCCTTTGAAATGTATGTAAATATAAATATTTGGAGGTCCAAAAGCTTCTTTTATAAAGCAGTGTTAAGAAACTGGAAAAATAAGAATAAAATCTGCCCATCTGAAATACATAATTTCGAATTAGAAATTAATTACAAAGCTTGTCGTGTGATGTTTACAATGATGTGTTTTATAAAGTATGTGGCTTATGGAAGCAAGCACTTTTTTAGTTAACATGTATTCTAGTGAAAATTATAATAGAATTAATGTGAGAAGTTCTGAGTATAAAATTCAGGGATAAATTAATGCCTGTGTTCTGTGTCTTCCTAGGCAGCAGCCATTCATGGAATTTCAGATTAATACTAATTTTGTCCCCAGATAAGAGTTGGAGCTGAAAGAGTATATGCTGCTTTAATTTTCTACCTCTAGAGAGGCCTGGTCAGAGGGAGTTTTCCTTGTTAGTTGTAATGCTTGTTATTCCGTTTCCATTAGCTAGGAAAGAAGAGGTGGAAGGTGTTTTAACTTCTGCAGGAAAAGGAAGTTCTTGCTGAGTGTTGCACAAATGTGTGACCTCTGTGGCATCTGGATTAGATGGATTTAATATGTACTGGTGACATAACTGCCTTGTTGCCATGCTTTAATAGGACGCCTTACTTTAAGTCCTTGAGCCTTTGTGTTGCTTAGGTTTGAGTCTGTAGGATCTGGTATCTTTCTAGTTGGGAGAATTCTACACAGTATGGGAATTTTTGTCATCTGTCCTTCCATCATGCAGTACATGGCTCCACAGAGCAAATTTTACTTCTTAGGCTGTGTAAATCCATAGTCTAGTTTTTGTCTAAAATCATTTCTTGTTCTTCTATTGCTCACTACTTTACAAATGTTCATTTGGTGGAAATTCTTATCACTATATACAAGGGGGGAATATCTCTCAGAATTATTTTTTTAAGGGGAAAAAATAACCTAAGAAATGTATTTTAAAAGTCATCCAGTGAACAGCGAGGAATGCATGCTTTTTAAGTTGTTATTTAGGAATGCTTTTATTCATCGAGTGTTTTTTGTTTTTTTACAAAGGTAAGAGCAGTCTGACACCAGAGGGTTGGTTTTGTTACCTAACGATTTTTTTTTCTGTTATGTTTTACTCTTTAATGTTACTACTTACATTTCTAAATTATGTATTTTACTTAACTCTGAAATCAGTTATTTCACTTATTTTTTTCTTCATATCATGAACGTTCTAAAAATATTCCTTATAAATTTGCATCACTTTTTCTCTTGTGGCTTTTGAAGTTACTATATTCTAAACTTGAGAAGATGGTATAAATCAATAATAGAAGAGTCACTGGGGAGCTGGTGAGATGGCTCAGTGGGTAAGAGCACTGACTTCTTTTCCAAAGGTACTGAATTCAAATCCCAGCAACCACATGGTGGCTCACAGCCTCCCATAGTGAGATCTGATGCCCTATTCTGATGTGTTTGAAGACAGCTACGGTGAACTTATAATAATAAATAAATCTTAAAAAAAAAAAAAAAGAGGTGTCACTGGAGGAGTTTAATTTTGTATTTTTTATATTTAGGTCCAGCTATTAAAGTGTGTAAGTCTGGGAAATTTAATTTTTTTTCTTAAATTAGTGCTATATACAAATGTTCTCAGTTTTATAAGGTGATCATGTGCTTTCTGTTTTTAAATTTACATTTTCTGAGGTGGTGAAGACTTAGGTTCTGATCAATAAGCATGATAGGGCATGTAGACTATACGGGAAGGCTCCTGAGCCCACAGTATATAGTGAGCATGATAGGGCATGTAGACTATACGGGAAGGCTCCCGAGCTCACAGTATGCACTGGTCACGCCGGGGAACTGTAGAGTGTATGGGCTCTGTGTGTAATTCACGTTCTGACATCGCCAGAAAGACGGGACTGGGAGCTTCATGTCTGCATGAAACTTCCTATATCTTTAATGTGTGTATAGACTTACTTTTTCTTTAAATATTAAAGTCTACCAATTGCTACAACAGTTCTTGGTTGTTTCCCTCAATGTAATGATGGCCATAGTGGGAATGTTATTTGAGCACATTTCTCAATTCTTCATTAGCCTTTTTTTTTTTTTTTTTTGTACGCTTCTAGGAACTCAATGAGCATTTGAGCTTTGAGTTTGCCGAGGTGTATAGTATCTATTTTCACTTTGTTTCATTCATGTTCAGTATAATGAACTTGGAATCTTCCAAGGGAAAAAGATTAGTCTTGATCCTTAATTTTGTTAAATGATAGAATAAACTACAAAGGCTAACAGCAGAAAAAGTTTCAAGAAGAGCAGTTTTATCATCTGGGGTCGCTTCTCTGAACTCTTCTCAACTGGGCGGGTAGTGTCTCTGAGGACTTCTGCCAGGTGACTCCACAGTGCCTCAGCAGGTGGCTACTGGGTGAGGACTTCACTCTGCATTCTGACCTGGTATTTTCTCCTCCCCTAGTGCTTTCTCTCTGTATTGTCAACTTTTTATTTCTATGACAACATACTTTTAAAGTAAAAGGATAATGGGTTTATTATTCTGTCTCACAGCTTCACTCCTTGCTCACTTGGCTCTGTGTGTTTGTGTGTGCGTGCACGCGCGTGTGTGTGTGTGTGTGTGTGTGTGTGTGTGTGTGCGCGCGCGCATGCGCGCGCGTACAGCAGAACGTGGGGGTAAAGAGCATGGAGTGGGGTGAAGCTGCTCACCCACCCCATGCCAGCTGGGAAGCAGAGGGAGCTGGAGGTGGACAAGGCCAGAACAGAAATAATTCCATTAGAGTTAGATTCACCTCATATTTTACCTCCCATCAAGTATGAAGCCGTCAAAGGAATAATCCATTCATGAAGTCAGAGCCTTTCACCTCTAAACAATCACTGGGGACCAAACACATGCACCACCGAGGAACTTCTTTAGACTCTACCTACTGCGTTCACCCATCCACAATGCAGTAGTCTCCCAGGGGTCCCTGAGTGGTGAAGACCTATCTATCTGTTAACGCACCTGACCTTGGCACGCCGTCATAGGAGGGTGGAAGAGGGAGACAGTATGGGTTACTTGTTTACCAAGAAATTGGGAGCGTTTATTCAAAAGCAGCTTCTTTCGCATTACTGACAGAAGTGTTGAGAACAGGAATCTGCTGCATCTTATTTTTGTTACATTATTTATTTACTGTACATGCGTGCTTCACCAGCCACAGCGTGATAAATGTCAGGATTACCTCTCAGTTGGTTTTCTCTTATACAAGGCCTGTTAGGATTGGCAGCATGCATTATATACCAAAGTATGGGACAGTCGGAATTGGTAGAAGATACTATTTGATCAGTATGATTGTAGGTAGCAAGGCAGTTATGTCTTATTACATAAGCAGTACAAAGTTTAAACACAGACTTTGAAAACCAACTGAAGATAGTTCCTTTAGAGGAACTATCAAATATTAATGCAAAGAGGTACAGCTAAAGTGCCAAGGGGTTCAAATTTAAAACATTCTGATTATTTAATAGAAGTGAAAAAATTCTGAAGTATTTCAAACCTCAAGAACAATAAAAACAACATACCAGAAATTGCAGACTGTAGCTGAGGCTGGAGTACTGGGAGAATTACAACTTGCATGTTAGTATTGAAAAAGAAGACAGCTGGTCCTGCTGTGTGCCCACAGTCCTAGCACCTGCTTCAGCAATTCAGTGAATTGAGGTAACCTTGGGCTAACAATCAGAAAGGCTATACTCAATTTTAGGCTCCATGAGAAAAAACTAGAGAAGAAGAAGAAAAAACAAAACAAACAACAAACTGAACAGAAATCAGACAGAGAAATGGAAAATAGAGAACAATGAATAAAGTATACTAAGCAGGTGAAGTGGACTCATTTCCTTGACTCAGTAGATTGGTCCACCTCAGGACAAAGTAACCACATGTGCTACTTTCAAGGTCTTATAAAGACATGGGCAAAAGTATAAGATTCTAATGAAGGACATTTAAAAATCTAAATAGAGCTCTTGAATAAGGAGTGACTTGATACTGCAAAGATGAAAATTCTCCCCAGACTTATCTGTAATTCCACTGTAACTCAAAAGACCCAACAGAAATACTAGAGATGGTTCCATATGGAAGAGCCAGGAGCTAAGGCAGTGCAGACAATACTGAAAAAACGTCAAGGATTGTTCTACAGCTATCAAAACCTCTTGACAAAATTTAGTGTGCATTGAGTTTGCCACACAGCGTGGATCAAAGGACATCTTGCTAGAGTCTTCTTTCTCCATTATCCTGGTCACAAGGATTAGACTCAGGTTCTTCGGCTTGGAAGTGAGTACTTTTACTGTCAAACCTGCTTATTAAGATGTAACCATGTAGATACCATTTACTGAGACATAATTGCAAAGAGAATAGTTGAGCTGACTAGAGAGTAGCCAACCCTGTAAATTTCACTTTAGCATGGAGTAGGAACTGCACAATAAGCAAGGCCATCATCCCAGATGGGGAGAGGGGACTCAGACCTTCCTCTCCGCATTCAGACATACGTGTGCACACACTGATTCCAAGTGAATGAAGGCCTTAAGAATGGAAAGACAAGTAGGACACTATAAAATGTTTAGACAAAAGTAAATGTTTAGGCAGGCAAACTAAGACATGAAGATCTATTTTACTATATTAAAATTAAGCCATGCGGGCTAATAAGATTGCTCCATGGGTTAAGGAATGTGCCACTGGGTATGAGCAACGGAATTTGATCCCTGGGACTCAAAAGATGGAAGGAGAAAACACCTTTTACAGCTTGTTCTCTGGCTTCCACATGTGTACTGTGCTGTGGCATTACATGTGCAGACATAATCAAGGTAATGAATGCACTATAAAAATAAAGGACTGGAAAGATGGCTCAGCAGTTTAGAGCACTGACTGCTCTTCCAGAGGTTCTGAGTTCAGCCACCACATGGTGGCTCACAACCATCTGTAATGGGATCCCATGCCCAGTTTTGGTGCGTCTGAAGACTGTAACAGTGTACTCGCATACATAAAAGAAAGAATGGAGCCGGGGCGTGGTGGTGCGTGCCTTTAATCCCAGCACTCGGGAGGCAGAGGCAGGTGGATTTCTGAGTTCGAGGCCAGCCTGGTCTACAAAGTGAGTTCCAGGATAGGCAGAACTATACAGAGAAACCCTGTCTTGGGGAAAAAAGGAAAGAACGGAAGGAAGGAAGAAAGGAAGAGAAAGAAAGAAAAAGAGAGGAAGAGAAAGAAAGAAAAGAAAGGAAAGTTAAGTCTTATTTCACACCTTTAATTCCAGTTCTCAGGAGGCAGAGGCAGGTAGATCAATGTGCGGTCAACCTGGCCTATTTAGAGAACTCCAGGCCAGCCAGGGATATATATTAAGAACTTGTCTCACAAATAAAGTCGAATAATTCACCATAAAATGAAAATAAAAGACACAGATTAGTAGAAGGTGGTATTTTTGTATTTAAAGACTTATTTATTTCATGTGTATGAGTACACTGTAGCTGTACAGATGGTTATTGGGAATTGAACTCAGGACCTCTGCTTGCTCCGGCTCAGCTCACTCCGCCCCAAAGATTTATTTGTTATTATATGTAAGTACACTGTAGCTGTCTTCAGACACACCAGAAGAAGGTATCAGATCTCATTATGGATGATTTGAACTCGGGACCTCCGGAAGAGTAGTTAAGTTAGTGCTCTTAACCACTGAGCCATCTCTCCAGCAAGAAGTTGATATTTCTAACACCAAATCGAATTTTTCTAGGATACTAAATAAAAAGGTTCTCACAAACCAGAGAAAAAGGACATCTGGTCTAGTTTTTAAAGATGCACTATGCCTTAACCGACGTGTAGCCATCCAGCCTGGGCCACCAGGCACTTTAGTTCAGGTGATCTTGAGGCCCCAATGGTAAAGGATCAACCTTATAGCAGACTAAACCCAAAGAAAAACAGGACTGGTCATTTGAAACACATATAAGTGTAGAATTTGTTTGGCAAAGAACAATATTAACTATTGTAAGCTGCCTGCAGCCACACTAACTGGGTTCTTGTGTGGGAGGCCGGAACTGTATGGAAGGAAATGACAAGAGAAATAATGGAGGCCAAGACATGTCTGTTCAAGGCCCCAAAGTTTACTAAGAGTCTGTGCTTATAAAGAGGGGAGGCCCATGCCCCGCCAATCCTTCCCTCCCCCTCCCCTCCCCCCCAGACAGGGTTTCTCTGTATAGCCCTGGCTGTCCTGGAACTCACTTTGTAGACCAGGCTGGCCTCGAATTCAGAAATCCATCTGCCTCTGCCTCCCAAGTGCTGGGATTAAAGGCATGTGACACCAATGCCCGGCCCGCCAATCCATTCTTGATGCCTGTTGCCAGTCTGTAGGTAATGTCTAGATGCTGTCTGCGGAATATCTCCAGGGCCTCTCAGCAGGTAGCAGTGTCTTGGAGAAGAGCAGTGACACGTGACAGAACAATAGAGCCATCTAAATCGGAGGCTCCACCCCAGGTGGTCTCTTACTCTTTGGCAGCAAGGTCAAAGCCAGCCTACTCAAGGCTAGGGGAAGCTACAACAATTAACAAGGATTCCTGTACCAAAACCAAAAATCTATAAATACAAAAAAAAAAAAAAAAAAAAAAAAAACCAAAAAAACAACAACAACAAAAAAACATGTCCAGCTTCACTGATTGGGTGAGATGCAAATTGAGGCCACAATGAGATACCATTTCACATTGGCCATATTGTTTGCTGATGAGGATGCAAAATAATAATAATAATAATAATAATAATAATAATAATAATAATAATAAACAACCTCTGGTGCTATAAAAAGCATTCAGAAAAACACTTTGTAATAAATCTGTACAACGCATTTTTGAACAATGCTCTTAGCATTTATAGATTTTGTTTTTCAAGACAGGGTCTCTCTGTGTAGCCGTGACTATCCTGGAACTAGATCTGTAGACCAGACTGGCCAAGAACTCACAGACTGCCTCTGCCTCCCGAGTGCTAGGACTAAAGGTTTTCCAAACCACTTTTAAGATAAAGCTTTTAAGGCGATGCACTCTCATGTCTTCGCAGGCGCATGTGTATGTATGGCAAAATGCCACGTCTAAAAATAAGCAGCGTATTGTATGTCAGCTAGATCTTAGTATATCTTAAAATATTAGCAAATCCAAAAAAGCATCTTAGAAATACAGATAAGTGAGTGGACTGAGGGGGAAATTACAAAGAAGTAGTAATTCATGGTCCGAAACAAGACTACTTGGGGACAGGAAAGAGAAACGGGACAGTGAAGAGGCACACAGATGCTCTTTCCCTTCTGAAGCCAGGCAGGGACACTTGCGTGTTACGGTCATTTTAGCTATGCATATGCTTTATACTACCTTGTGTACATAATGCTAAGTATCACAAGGAATGAGGGGCGGGGTGGGGGGAGGGCAGCAAGATTCTGGAGAACAGAAGGAACACACCTGCCCATGTTGTATTCTATTGTGTTGGAACATGGTCTCCGCACAACAAATCATCTGTGTCACTAGTGTGAAAATGGCAATGGCGAATTTATCATTTGTTCCAGGTGGAAGAATTACCAAGTGCAAACAGGAAATGGAGCGATCAAACAGAACTTTCTGTACACTACCGATAACGCTGTTTGTGCTTGTTGGTTATTTGCTGTCCTCCCACCAATGCAAACCGTGATGGGTTTGTTTGAGCCAGTATTTTAGTCTTTCGGTAAAAGCAAAAAGTAACTCAAGGATAGAGATCTTGCCTCCCATGCCCAAGGCCGTAGGTTCAATCCCCAGTGCTGGAAGGAAGTTTCTCTGTGTAGATGGCTTACAACTACATCTAGAGATATTTAAGCATGCACATGGCGCATATTCATAAATACACCCATACACAGTACCTATCAGCTAAAACAGCTCTACCATGCCCTAGAAAGAATGTTTCTCCGGAGCGTTGATGGGCTTGGTTTCTTTTTGTTTGTTTTGTTTTTTCCTTAGTTTTGTTTGGTTACTGCGTTTTCTCCTTATCCTTGCAGCACTGGGGATAGAATCTAAGGCCTTGGGCATGGTAGGCAAGCACCCTATCCTTTAGTTACTTTTTGCTTTTTACCAAAAAAAAAAAAAAAAAAAAAAGTACGGACTTATTTCTGCCACGGTTTACATTTTTCTGCCAAGACACCACCCACTGGAGAGGTCCTGGAACCTGCAGGCCGCTGCGGGCTAAGCAGACACTTCCGCCGCCCCAGGATCGCAGCACAGAGGAAAGGGCCCCAGCGCACTTGCCGCTGGGACCTCTGAGGCCGCGGAGTCTTTCGGCCGCTCCTGCCCGAGTCCTCGCTTGGGGACCGAGAGGCGCACACACAGGGGAATGCGAACAACCGTGCAAGTCAAAAGAAGGCCGCCAGGGGGTAGCGGCCTCCTTCCATCCACATCCCCATGCCCCGCCCCCTCAGAGGGCGCACTTCCGGCCGCAAGGGCGCTCGGGAACGCGAACCGCGAGCCTCCACCAACCAGCGGCTGTGCTGGATGGGCGCAGGTGCGCGCGCATCACGGCGCAGGTTCGAAACTCCGGCGCTGCGCGGTGGCTCCCCCACAACGTCTCGTCCGCCCTCGGGACAGCCGAGCTCTGCGCTGCCCTTCGCCCTCCGCCCGCCGCCCGCGCGACCCTCGTCCCTGGCCCATGGCCAAGCGGCGTGCGGCTGAGCCGCTCACGTTCCGCGTGCCTTGGAAGCGGCTCCTGCTCAGCGACTTCCCCGAGGAGCCGCCGCTCTGGGTCCCGCCGTCTGGGACGGCTCGGCCCCTCAAGCGCCAGGGGGACGCGGGGATCATGGCGGAGCCTGCGTCTGCGCCCCGCAAGCGACGCGGCGGCGGGGACGACAGACAGGAGCTGCAGGGCTGTAGCCGGGAGCCCGGAGAGCCACCTCCTGGCGAGCAGGAGGAACCCCGGGCCGCGGGCGGCGGCGACAGAGTAGAAAGCGCGGGCAGCCCGCAGGTAGCCGACGGGGTGCACAGCCAGGTAGGTCCGCTACTCACTAGCCCGGAGCTCGGTGCCAGGCCGCGGAAGTCGGGCCATCGAGTGGGCCAGACGGGCTGGACCCTAGAGGGTCAGCTCAGTGACCAACGGGAGAGAGGCGTTTAATTTGATGGGGAATGCTGTAGAACTTCTAGCATGCTTTCCAGTAGCATTCATCAGAGGACCTGTTAACTCCTAATGTTCAGTGCTGTGAGAATGGATTGTTGGACTCACTGTCCTCTCCGCTGCTTTGTTTTGGTAGCCGCTAGCCATGTGATCAGACAGAATACACTAGAAATATAACTTGACCAAACTTATGTGTTTTAAGTGTAAGAAGAGTAGGAGCGCCAAATATGTTTTAAGATAAAGGGTCGGGTTCTGAACTGTGTTACACACGAAGCAACTTGCCGCATATTGGGTGTACTGTTTGTTAATTTTATTTTTAGACACGTGACTAGAAAACTTAAAGTGAGTGTTTTGCTTTTTCAGACAGGGTTTATCTATGTGTAGCCCTGGCTGTCCTGGAACTCACTCTGTAGACCAGGCTGGCCTTGAACTCAGAAATCCGCCTGCCACTGCCTCCCAAGTGCTGGGATTAAAGGCGTGGGCCACCACTGCCCGGCCTTCGAGTGAGTTATAACCCATACTATATATGTATCGCACAGCATTGGCCCGACTTAGGGACTCAAGAGCCTTCTTTAAAGCAGTTCTTGCATAAGTTGGTGGAGCATGAGGTGAAGAAGCAAGGGTGATTCTTAGAGCTCGCCAAACTCAGCCACCTTGGCATGCGTCTGCTCAGTGTCCTTTTCTAGTTATTTTATAACAAAGTTGATAAGATAACGGAAATTTTCTCTTCGTGTAGCCCTGGCTGTCCTGGACCAGGCTGGCCTCGAACCCAGAGATCCACATTTCCTCTTGCCTTTCGAGTGCTGAGATTAAAGGCGTTCAGGGAGATTATCTTTCAATACTACACTCACTGTTTTTAGGTGAAAGTTACTGGTTTCTTAAGCAGAAGTATTGGATGTAACTGCAGGCACCCTAGCTTTATGTGCACAGGTGATGAGAGAGACTGACTGGCCAAGGGGAGCGAGCGTTCAGTAAGCAGACACCACACCATCCAGTCCTTGCTTAGACACAGTTGGCTAGACCTGTTGGTCTTCCCTTGTTAGTAGCAGCCAGCAGAAGACCGTGAGGCCCAGGAGTGTTCTGTCAGCTCTGCTCCTTGAGTTCCTTATCTTCTGAAGAACCTTGAGAAGATAGGAATTCTCCATCTTTTCTAGCTTCCAAAGACAAAGGTTTGTTTTAAGAGCTAATCATCCAGGAGAAAAGGATGTAACAAAAAGCAAACTGGTGTCAGTGTCTGCCTGATTTCTGCTTGCTCAGATGAGGGCATAAATCCTTGCCCTAACGCTATGGATAGTCTTGTGTAGGAAATGGTGCCACAGGTGTCTTCTTTCCAAGCACAGTACTTGCCTGCTTTGTGTTGTCAGACTTAAGGATGTCACCTTTATTGTTTCATACGAACACTCACATGTGTGTGTATGCACAACTTACATGTGTATATAGAGAGGGGATACCTTAATGTATACATATACTTTTAAGTAGACAGAGCCAAGAGTGCATATGTGTTATATATAAGCTGCATTTTTAATAACAGTATAACTTTATGCAGATCAGTTGCTTAGCTAATATTGCATGGTATGGTTAAATAGCAGCAGAAATGTTTTCCTAGAGAAATAGTTAATGACACATTATTAAGGATGTGTGATACCTAGCAATAGTGTGCATTTACTCTGCTCATGTTTAATTCTCACAGTGATCCTAATTTATGCTTGTAATGAGGTAGGGTCAGCGATTTTTGTCAGTTATTCAGGCTTGACCTGTTTCTCTCCAGTTTTTACCGTCTGTGTGTGTGTCTGTGTCTGTATGTACTGAGCCATCTCGCCACCCTATGTCTTTTGCCTTTATTGTATCTTTATCTCAATATTAAATTCCCAAAAGACTGATTCTTTCTGCCTTTCAAGGCTGACTGCAGGGCTGCTGCAGGTGGCAGGATGCTTTCCCTGGACTCCACGTTGCCATGTGGCCCCTGAGCATTGACAGGTAGCCACTTGTGGATAGCGCCAGAAGTGTAAGATACACTCTCCATTCTGAAAAGAGTGCATCATACTGTTAAGTTTTGAAGTTGAAACAATGTTTTGGCTATATTGGGACAAGTAAGATTGAAGTTAACCTCACTTGGCTTTCATTGTTACAACAGTATGTACCTTGATTGTGGTTTCCAGTGAACTGTGTGAAGGTGTTATGGTAGCAAGTATAACCTTAACCCAGTGTAGGAAGGCTTTGATCCACCCAGGGGGCTCAGATTGAGACTAGCACCCGTCAGCCTGGTGAGGCTCCGGGGCAGTTCTCTTTGCATGGAGTATTTTGAGGATGTTGTGCCAGTTTTAATATCACTACTTAAAGTAATTTTGTAATCATTTAAGGTAAACTGCTTAATGCTTGGTAGACCTGTTTATATCAGTCATACCAATTGTCAATTCATTGTTTTTCACTTTATCATGTTTATAAGCCGGCCAGTGGTGGCACAAGCTTTTAATCCCACCCTGGTCTACAGAGTGAGTTCCAGGACAGCCAGGGCTACACAGAGAAACCCTGTCTTGAAAAACCAAAATGAAAAAAGAGAGAGAGAAAGAAAGAAAGAAAACTTTACTGAAGGTCATGAAATATTTTAACCTCTATGTTAATCTCAATCCTAAACATCAGCGAAAAGTAGGCTATAAGGGTGTATATATGTTTTAAATCTCATATTTCTCATTGAAACACTAGCTGCTTTCCCAGAGGGAGCAGGGTAATTCTAAACCCCACATGATGACTTAAGAACAGTGTGTTAGAAACTCCAGACTCAGGGGCTCTGATGCCCTCTTCTGGATTCTCCAGGTACTACATGCCCATAGTACAGGCAAAACACCCAGGCACATTAAAAAAGAACATTTTACATTTTTTTAAAAAGATGCTATGTAGGAACTTCTTTTTAAATTAGATTATTAGCAAATACAAATCTACAGATTTGTTTGGGAATGTAAAGTGCTTTATCCAAAATCAAAACTATTTGTTGAAATGAAAAAGACTGTGTAAATTGTATTAGAGTTTATTTTCCAAATAAGTAATTTAGAACGTAGTTATTGCCCTGGCCCTTGCTGCCAAGCCTGAGGACTTGAGTTCAGTCCCCGAAACTCAGCATAGTAGAAGGAATTCTTCTCCTTAAAGTCGGCCTCTGTCATAGTGCGTGCCACCGAAGTAAATCGGTGTGATAAATCAGTGTAACTGGGAAAATGTGTAGGTAGCCCAGCCTGGCTTTAAGCTTACAGCTCCCCCACTTGGCCTTCTGAGTGCTCTGACTGGGCATGTCAGTCTGCTCCCCTGAAACAAAGCAGTTATTTCCTGGTGTTTGCGTGTGTGTGTGTGTGTGTGTGTGTGTGTGTGTGTGTGTGTGTGCGTGCAATGGGGGGAGTGCCATTTTCTAAGCCAGTGATATCTTTATCTTTTTCCTTTCCTAAAGCAGCCTGAAGAGTTTTGGCAGTATAATACATTCCAGTATTGGAGGAACCCTCTGCCACCTCTTGATCTGGCAGCTCTTGAAGATGTGAGTGCAAACAGCCTGACAGAGACACTTGAGGACAAGAATGAAGGAGTTGAGATTGACATGGAGTCCTGACAGAAGCATCTGAAGAAATGGGATTCTCTGAATTTGAGGCGACCTGAAGGAAAAGTTCTTTTCCATACTTGACATGATCCTTTTTTCAAACCTGAAAACTAGGAAGGGTTTTGGGATAAATAACTAATGACTACTGAATCTCCTAATGGAGAGCTGTCGAGGGTGTGGGACAGCTGCAGACAAAATACTTGTGTTTGCATTTTTAATGAAAAAGTTTTGTTCACGCTCTTGACTTTGAAGATGCTTATCTTGGAAAAGGAGGTTTTGGCAGTTTCAGAGGAAGCCCTCAGGTCTACCGCACTTGTTCTGTCAAATGTCCCTTTGCACCACAAAGCTTATTTGTGGTACACGGAATGAATACATTTATACAGCTGATGCTCATAAATACTCGCTAGTACATCTTATTGGATCCCCTTGGTTGAACAAATAGGAGACTTGAGTATCTATGCAAAATTAAAATGTGAGATTGTTTTTGAAAGCTAACCTTGTTTTACAAGAGTGTAAACTTAAACTAGTGAGAACTTCCATTTGGGTAGCGTGTTTTACCTTTCGCTATTTGCTGTTTATTAACAGCATAGGCGATGAATCTAGCCAAACAATGGATAGAGAACAGTAGGAAGCAGACACCTGCCCCTCCTGCCTTTTCTGAGGTGAAAGAAATGATCTGGTCAGCTTACTGATTTTGTTCTGAGGACATTTTTTATATAGTTTATATTACTTTAGACCTGTAGTTCTCAACACTGATATAGCACTTTAGCCATTTCTGCTCGAGCCCTGGTCCTAGAGAGATCTCAGTCAATTATTTGAAGGTGGTTTTACACATAGGTTTTTGTTTTATTTTGGTTTTTTGCACCGATTCTTTATCCCTGTGTTGTGCAGATGGGGCCAGAACCACTAGACTAGCAGCCTTTCCTGTTTAAAGGAGATCACTAGTGAGAGCTGAAGCAATGCCTCTTCATTCCTTTTGTCGGTATCTTGTTATGTTACTTGATTTGTCATTACTAAGTTATTGTGTTACAATTTTATTTTTAATAAAGTATACTGTTTATGTTTGAGCTATGTATCAGTGACTAATTTTGTATTGGATTCTTGACGGTGTTTCTGTACCTCATTCTTTATCTGCTGATAGACACTGAGGCCCATTCCATTTGCTCCTACTGTGACTATAGCAGGATAAGCACGGATGTCCACATATCTCTGATAGGATATAGAGTCTTCTGGACACAGGCCCAGAAGTGGGATAGCTGCCTCATATGGTAGATCTATTTTTGCCCTGCAGGGGTTTGTTGTTTTGTTTTGAGAACTCGATGCTGACACATTAGTGGCTGTGGCTGTGGTAGTTGACACTCCCATGAATGGGATTTTTTTTTTTCCCCACGTTTTCTGCAGCATTTGTTAGCATCTGGCTTTTTTGGTTTTGTCTCTTTTTTTTAAAGATTTATTTATTTTATGTATATACAGAATACCAAAAGTAATCTGTAAATTAAATGCACTCCTCCCCAAAAGTTCAATTGACCCTCTTCATGGAACTAGAAAACAAAAATCCTAAAATTCGTATGGATTCACAGTGACAGATAGCCACAGCAGTCCTAAGACTGCCAGAGGTATTGACTGTTTGGTCTCAAATTACATTCGAGAGCCACAGTGTCAAAGACAGAATGCTGGACCTAAAACAGACATAGATCAATGGAATAGAAATAGAAGCCAAACAAACCTAACAGCCATGGCCAGCTAGTTTTGTGTCAACAATACACCAGGGTGGGAACCCTGTTTAACAGATGGTGCTGGCAAAACTGCACTCATCTACAGAAGAATCAAGTTAGAGCTATATCTCTCAAATTGAACAAAACAAAGTCAAGGTGGACCAACAACTTAATTTAAACCATGAAATGTTGAGATGGCTAGAGAAAAGCATAGAGATGCCACTTGGAAATGTAGGTACAGACAATATGTTCTGAATAGATTCTAATATCCAAGAAAGCAGCCTCAAGAACTAACATAAAGAATTTTGTGAAATTAAAAAGCTCCTTCAAGGGCTGGAGAGATGGCTCAGAGGTTAAGAGCACTGTCTGCTCTCCCAGAGGTCCTGAGTTCAATTCCCAGCAACCACGTGGTGGCTCACAACCATCTGTAGTGAGGTCTGGTGCCCTCTCCTGGCTTGCAGGCATAAATGTGAGCAGAACACTGTGTTCATAATAATAAATTTTTTAAAGACTTCTGTATTATATTTAAGTACACTGTAGCTGTCCAGACACACCAGAAGAGGGCGTCAGATCTCATTAGAGATGGTTGTGAGCCACCATGTGGTTGTTGGGATTTGAACTCGGTGCTCTTAACCACTGAGCCATCTCTCCAGCCCAATAATTTTTTTTTTCTTTTTCTTTCTTTTTTTTTTTTTTTTTTTTTTTTTTGGTTTTTTGAGACAGGGTTTCTCTGTGTAGCCCTGGCTGTCCTGGAACTCACTCTGTAGATCAGGTTGGCCTCAAACTCAGAAATCTGCCTGCCTCTGACTCCTAAGTGCTGGGATTAAAGGTGTGCGTCACCACCGCCTGGCCCAATAAATAAATCTAAAAACAAAACAAAATCACCACCGCCTGGCCCAATAAATAAATCTAAAAACAAAACAAAACTCCTTGGGGTTGGTGAGATGGCTCAGTGGGTAAGAGCACCCGACTGCTCTTCTGAAGGTCCAGAGTTCAAATCCCAGCAACTACATGGTGGCTCACAACCATCCATAACAAAATCTGACTCCCTCTTCTGGAGTGTCTGAAGACAGCGACAGTTTACTTACATATAATAAATAAATAAATAAATAAAATCTTAAAAAAAAAACAAAACCAACTCCTTCAAAGCAAAAGAAGCTTCAGTGGGGTGAGGAGATTGCCTACACAATGGACAACTTTGACAGACAAGGAGCTAAATAAAGAACTGTGAAACTTGACACACATACACACACTCCACCCAACCAATAAACGTGCTAATGAACTGGATGCTTTTTAAAAGAAGCATGACCAAAAAGTATTTTTAGGATTTTCATGGCTTTGGCCAGGAGACAAATACAACTTAAAACTACTTAGTGATTACATCTCATTCCAGTCAAAATGGCTATTAAGTAACAGATGCCAAGATAAAGGTGGAACACACCTTTAATCCCAGCACTTGAGAAGCACAAATGTCTTTGGGCTCAAGGTCAGCATGGTCAACAGGGTACAAAGAGTTCCAGGACTACACAGAGGCCATTTCAAAAAAGCAAACAAACAAAAAAACCAAGAAACTGGGCTGGTGAGACGGCTTCGTGGGTAAGAGCACTGACTGCTCTTCCAAAGGTCCTGAGTTCAAATCCCAGCAACCACATGGTGGCTCACAATCACAGGGAATGAGAACTGACGCCCTCTTCTGGTGTGTCTAAAGTCAGCTACAGCGTATTTATTTATATTAATAAATAAAGCTTTGGGCCGGAGAGAACTGTGTGAGTGGGCCAACCAGAGCGAGCGGGGCCGTCCGGAGCTAGCAGGATTAACCGGTACAATGAAGGCTTACAACTATCTGTACAGCTCCGTTTAGTAGTATAGCTAGCCTCACTAATTACTTACTGGTCTATAAGCATGGAAAGTCAGCACTGCAGGCATGCCCAAACTACAGCCTGTGAACCACATGAAGCGAAGAATAACTATGGCTATGGTCCAACACAAGATCATCAACTTACATAAAATATGAAATAATTTTGCAATTTGTTTTTGTAACTCAGTTGTGTGGTTCTGAAATGAACACTTCAATGATGTGTTAACAATTAGAATGTGCCTGGTAGAATCATCCTCAGATTTATTGTTTTAAAGCGTTTGTTTCGGTTTTTGTTTTGTCTTTTTTTGTTGTTGTTTTAAGCTTTTGGAAATGGGGATTTTTTTTTTCCCGTAAATTTCTTTTTTTCAGTGAGCTCATTATTATGTAAAAATGCTACTGAAGTTTTGGGGATTTTGTTTGTTGTTTGGTTTGTTGATTTTATTTTTTGTTTGTTTTGTTTTTAGTTTATGTGTCTGTCGGGGGACAGGCTATGCATATGGGGTATGGATACCTGTGGAAGCCAAGGTCATCAGGTTCTCAAGAGCTGAAGTTATAGACAGCTGCAACGTGCTGGGCGTGAGTGCTGGAGACCCAGCTTGGGTCCTCTGCAAGAGCAATGTGCATTCTTACCTCTGTGCCCTCTTCAGCCCCAGCTCTGAGTTTCAGTTGAGTTTTCTGTGTTTCAACTTTATTGAAAGAATTACCAGATCTACTTCCTGGTTGAGTTCATAAGTCTTAAGTACACAGACACATGTAAACAGTAAAAAAAAAAAATTCATTTCAAAATGAATTTACATAATTATATATAGAAACAAAGAAAGTGAATATGTATCTTTCCACTTGTACAAACTAGGAAAACCATGGCAAAAATTAACAAATGGGGTAAGCTAATTACAAGAATAGGATAAAGAAAAAAAGGAGAAAGAAGGGTTGTTGGGCATCATGCTTTTACCACATATTTCAACTGGTTTGAGATTTAGCTACATCTGCAAGATCTGAGTAGCACCTAACAATTCGTGATGAAATAATCGGATATGTCACTAAGCTGCAAATTGGGGCATGGGAGGAATCTTAAAATCCCAGAAGCACAAAGTCATATCAAAAGATGCAGCAATCAATCTGTATAAGCTGGCAGAATGTTATTGTGTAGGTTTGTATATTCAAGAAAATGCTACACCTGGTTCGCTCTCTCCCTCTCTCTCTCGCTCTCTCTCTCTCTCTCCCTCTCTCTCCTCCCCTCCCTTCCTCCCTTCCTTTGTGTCTGTCTGCCTGCCCCCCCCCCCCGTTTTGTTTTGAGACAGGGTCTCTATATATCTCTGACTGTCCTGGGACTCACTATATAGACCAGGCTAGATTAGAACTCAACAGAGATCAGGTCTGTCTGCTTCTGTCCCTCAAGTGCTAGGATAAAGGCATGTGCCACCCAGTTTCACTGCTGAGTTCTTTTTTTTTAAATTTTTTAAAAATATTTATTTATTCTATTTATATGAGTACATTGTAGCTGTCTTCAGACACACCAGACGAGGGCATCAGATCTCATTACAGATGGTGGTGAGCCACCTTGTGGTTGCTGGCAATTGAACTCAGGACCTCTGGAAGAGCAGTCAGTGTTCTTAACTGCTGAGCCATCTCTCCAGCCCTGGAGAAACTTCTTAAAGAGACATGTCTTAATTTCTTTTCCTGCTGTAATAAAATATGACAACAAAAGTCATTCAGGGGAACTTACGGTTTTGGCTCATAGTCTCAAGGTAGACTCCATCACAGGAGGGAAGTCAAGGCAGCAGCAGCGTGAAGCAGCTGGCTGCATCCCATTCACAATCTGGACCAGAGAACAATAAATGCATACTGCTACTAAGTTCCCTTTCATCATTTATACAGTGCAGGATATAGCTCAGGCAATGGTGTACCAGCAGTGCACAGGGGTTCACACTCCAATGACCTTAGTCAAGACAATCCCTGACAGGCATACCCAGGTCATCTCCCAGGTGACCCTAGATTCTGTCAAGGCGACAATCAACATCAGCCATCACAGAATACGACACACAGAGAAAGATGAAAGTTTCAACCATGAGAATACTTTATGAGATTGGCTTAGGGTTTCCATTGCTGTGAAGAGACACACAACTAAGGCAGCTGCTATAAAAGACAACATTTAACTGGGGATAGCTTAGAGTTCCAGAGGTTTAGGCCTTTGTCGTCCTAGTGGGAAACATGGCAGCATTCAAGGAGACATGGTGCTGGAGAAGGAGTTGAGAGTTCTGCATCTTGATCTGAAGCCTGCCAGAGGGAGCCAGTCATCTGCAGGCAACTGGGAAGAGGCTCTCTTTCCACACTGGGTTGAGCTTAAGTATTAGGAGACCTTAAAGCCCATCTATACAGTGATACAATTCCAACAGGACCACACCTCCTAAATAGTGCCACTTCCCATGGGCCAAGCATGTTCAAAGCACCACAGAGATGAACAGATGGTCCAAAGAGAGTCAAGTAGGAATAAACTATGTTAATGCAGCAAATCTCTAAAATTCTCAGAAGGACCACCAACAAAACAAACAGCTAAAACTGCCAACAAAAGCTTTAGTAATAGCAAACCCCTCAATAGTAAACTTGAATACAAATGGCCGTACTTATATGCACTGACTGGAATTAAACAAAACAAAAACAACAAAAAACACAAAAAACAAATGAACAACAACAACCAAAAAAACTAAGATACAACTTATATACCCAATGAGACATATAGAAATTGAGAATCAAAAATTTAAGTCAACCTAAGTAGCCATAGTGATTCTCATATATGAAAAGGAAAATCCAAACTAAAACCAGTCAAATGAGATAAGAGGGTCACTCCATGTCCAAAATAGAACAATGCAGTAAGAAGATATATAAAGATATATAGAGATTTGTTCATCACAAATGATTTATTCATCACATGCCATGATCACGCATGTATCTCGAGAATTCTAGAGCATGCACATATTTAAACTAAAACCTGAAGGAGGTGAAAAATCAATAGTGTGCTGAGGAGACTCATATACAAAAGCAAACATTTCACTTACAACACATCCTTGGGCTGGAGAGATGGCTCAATGGTTAAGAGCACTGGCTGCTTGCTCTTCCAGAGGTCCTGAGTTCAATTCCCAGCAGCTACATGGTGGCTCACAACCACCTGTAATGGAATCTGATGCCCTCTTCTGGTGTCTGAAGACAGTGACAGTGTACTCAGATAAATGAAATAAATAAATCTTCAAACAAACAAACAAACAAACAAACGAACAAAAACAACAAAAACCAAACCAAACTAAAACAAAAAAGCAACCCAACCACACATCCTTCCTGTCACCATAGGGCCTAACAATTATGCATCCTGGAAGTGGAAATAACTAACCATGCCTCTACACTCAAAAGAAACCCATGACTGGGTTTCAGGTCTCTCTCTCTCTCTCTCTCTCTCTCTCCCTCCCTCCCTCCCTCCCTCCCTCCCTCTCTCTCTCTCTCTCTCTCTCTCTCTCTCTCTCTCTCCCCCCCCCCCGGTTTGTTGGTTTGTTTGTTTGTTTTGTTTTAAGACAGGTTCTCTATATATCCCTGGCTGTCCTGGGACCAGGCTAGATAGGAACTCACAGAGCTCAGATCTGTCTGCTTCTGCAAAAGTGAGTAGTGAGCAAGAGCATATAGTTTGCAAAATTAAGTAATGCACATTAACACAAACAAGGAATAATTCTACTCAGTTGTGACCCGCACGTTTAAATATGGCACCATTTTCCTGACTTACATCAGTAAAAGTTTTATTTTTAAGATTTATTTATTATTTATTATATGTAAGTACACTGTAGCTGTCTTCAGACACTCCAGAAGAGGGAGTCAGATCTCGTTACGGATGGTTGTGAGCCACCATGTGGTTGCTGGGATTTGAACTCCGGACCTTCGGAAGAGCAGTCGGGTGCTCTTACCTGCTGAGCCATCTCACCAGCCCCTTTATTTATTTATTTATTTATTTATTTATTTATTTATTTATTTATTTATTGTCTATGAGTACACTGTATCTGTCTTCAGACACACTGGAAGAGGGCACCGGATCCCATTACAGATGGTTGTGAGCCACCATGTGGTTACTGGGAATTGAACTCAGGACCTCTGGAAGAGCAGCCAGTGCTCTTAGCCACTGAGCCATCTCTCCAGCTCAGTAAAAGTTTTATACTGAGTGCTTGTCAATCAAGAAGCCTTTTTCAGGAGATAAATGGTTAATGCAGTTTTAGAACCTTGTCAAGAGCTAAGTGTGATAGCTCGCACCTATTTTCCCAGGATGTGGGATGCTGAATTGCAGACTGTCAGCAGTTATGGGCCAGGCCTGACTACAGGGTGATTTCTGGGCCTCCTGGACTACGCAGTGAGGCTCTGTGCTCAGTGGATAAGAGCACTAGCTGGTCTTTCAGAGGACACTGGTTTGAATGACAACACCCATAGGGTGGCTCACAACTCTCAGCAACTCCAGTACTCTTTAATGCCCTCTTCTGTCTTTTGTAGAAATTGCATGCATGTGGTGCACATGTACATACAAGTGCTGGCAAAACACACATAAAATAATAAAGCAATTTTTAAAAATTAAAAATATATATATATCCTAGGGGACTGGGGATATAGGACAGTTACAAAGCAGTTTCCTAATGCGCTGATTCAATTCCTACTACTGACAAGATTCCTAACAGAATGAGACAGTCACATCCATACCCACATGTCAGTGAGTAGAGGGGGGGGGGGGCTCTGGGGGGGGGAGACAAATGCTGCATGTTTTCTGTCATGTGCAGAATTTATATGTATATGTGGCATGAGAGAAGAGGGACTGTCTAGTGCTTGTGAGATGCCACCCAGCACATTGATAGAGAGAGGACAAGGCAGGGTGACGAGGATAAATGTGAGCAAAATACAATGATATATGTATGAAAATGTCGGTGAAATCCACTATTTTGTATAACTATAAAAAAAAATCAATCAAAAGCTAAAAGTGAGTGGATGAGTACTAGACAAGTTAAAATGTATACAACAGAGTATAGCAAAATTATGAAAACATGTTTTAATGAATTTCGGTGAACACGTATGCAGATGAGAAAAACAAACTTGAGACTTGATGCAGATGGAGCACACGGTGGCAGACTCTCTTTCATGAATTGTTTTGGAGACAATATAATTACATTCTTTAAAAATAATGAAACTATCTTGCTAGATTGGAGATGGACCTCATACCAGACAAAGAAACTGAGACTAGGGCTGGTGAGATGGCTCATCGGATAAGAGCACTGACTGCTCTTCCGAAGGTAATGAGTTCAAATCCCAGCAACCATATGGTGGCTCACAACCACCCGTAACGAGATCTGACTCCCTTTTCTGGAGTGTCTGAAGTCAGCTACAGTGTACTTACATATAATAAATAAATAAATAAATCTTTAAAAAAAAAAAAGAAAGAAACTGAGACTAAAGTGCTTACCGAAATGTGTCTCTTCTCTTTTCCCCTCCCCTCCCCTCCCCTCCCTTTCTCTTGCAATTTTGAGGCAAATTTGAAGGATAGACCAAACTTGACTGACATAACAACCCCGTCGTCAGAACAAACGGAGTGTGTAGTTTGAAAGGACATGGCATTGTCTAGCAGACTTGACCAGGGTTGAGTCTTACATCATAGTATTTTAAGTGATCAAACTACTAGACACACCATGGAAAACGCTGTGGATTTTCAAAAGAAAAGATAATCAACAGATGTTGACCCCAAGGAGATGCAGGTGTTAGAACTACCAGAATTCAAATAACTCTTAAAATTGTGACTTCTCAGAAAAAATAAGCTAAAAGAAAAAAATAATTATACATATATATGCATATATGTAGGGTGGTGGTGGTTGTGGCGGTATTTCTAGCCCTGGCTGGCTTTGAATTCCTTTGGTGGCTGAAAAACAACCTTGAACATCTGATCCTTCTGCCTACACCTCCCTGCTGGGATTACAGGAGTGACACCACACCTGGTTTATGTGTTGCAAGGGAATCAAAGCTAGGACTTACTGTATACCAGGCAACTACTCTATCAACTGAGCCACCCCAACCCCCCAGCCCATACATAGTACTTTAGAGGTTAAAAAAAAAAGTAAAGTGAAAGAATGGGTAGATATGCTAAGTAGAACAAAGGAGATGACAGGGAGGAACCAGTGAACTTGATGGCAGATCAGAAGAGATGACCACACCTCAAAAAACAAGGAGAAAAGACATTACTACAAAGAACGGAATCTCAGCATCTCATAGTGCAATGTAAAAAACTCAGGACATTTATGTCCTTGAAGCCCTAGGAATTATTGAGCCGGGAATGTAGCTCAGTGGTAGAGTGTTTGCACAATATGTGTGATGAGGTCCAGGGCTCAGGACGAAAGAAAGAAACAGACACAGCACACACACACACACACACACACACACACACACACACACACACACACCACACAGAGGTGGTGGTGGGGGAGTGGGAAAGAGAGAGAGAGAAAAGAGAGAGGGGGGATTTAATGTGATATTACATACAACTTTATTTTGAGGAATTACATCAAGTGATCTCTTCATATATATAAACTACTATATCTTTATAAATAGGTGGCTTAACAGCCTCATGTCTATTAAAGAAACCGAATTCCTAGCTCAAAACCTTCCGACAGTAAAACTCTGGAGTCCGGTACTTTTGCTGGATAACTCTTACAATCATTTAAGGAAGAATTTATTGAGGTTTTGTCTTTTACTGTGGATTGTAATGCTAAGTTCAGGCCTCCAAGATTTGGAGTCTGCAGTAGCCTGAGCAACCCGGCCTTGTCTCCTAGTTCATTCTGATTGATAAATAAAGATGCCAGCAGCCAACAGTTGGGGAGAAGAGATAGGCAGAGTTTAGGTTTCCTGTCCTAGGGACCATGAGGGAGGAGGCCACCATAAGATAGAGAAGAATGTTCAGGAGAGCCATCATGGGTTAGGGGCCAAGAGATCATGGCCCAGAGGGCTGCCTAGTTGGAGCTACGTGCAGCTCAAACAAAACATGGTAAGTATGAATAGGATGTAGATTCTGACAGCATGGAGGGTAGGCAGTGGTGCTGCTTAAGGCATTTAGAATATGAAGGCTATGTGTGTGTCTTTCATTCACAAACATAAATGGTCAAAGTTGGGAAGGAATCCCGCAACGGGATTTTAAGAATACTTTCTTCTTATTTTTTCAATAAGAAATAGCACAATTTCCTTCAGAAAATTAAAAACATGGGGAAGCATTTTATAGTTCATTTTGCAAGGCCAGTATCTCTGATTCCAAAACTAGACAACTATCTCTCATGCATGAGCCTAAAAGTTCTCTACAAAATGCTGAGAAATGAACAAACATTACACATTCACATGGATAATACACATTCCCCCTTAACGCCTAAGATGAGCTTAATAGAGTTGCATTTATCTTTCTACTTATCTAATTGTTTTTATTTTCATCTGCACATTTCATTTCACCTTTTAATCCAAGACAGAAAGATGTTGCAGTCATGACTGGTCCCGAACATGATTTAAATACTCACATTTGGGAGTCTTTGGGAACTCTTAATTTGTTGAAGTAACCCGTCTATAGATTAGTATTTCAGCCAGCTATCAAACACGCTGGCTCACCCTCCTGATGGAGGGTGGCGCTCTTGCATGATGCTTGTTAAAATTTCAAAACAATAGTTTACTTATATTAATATAGTGTTTCTAACGTGAACTCGTTAAATTGCAGGTGCAAACGTGTGGGATCTTTCCCTGGTGCCCAGTTGCATTCCAGCCCTGCTTTATGGATAGCTTCTGAATACGGAGTTCCAGGTCAGGCTAGGAGCTGGGGAGTCTGACAAAACTCAGACCTGGTGCCGATCTCTATCTGTGCATAACTAAATCTACCAACATCTTAGATAGCGTGCATTCCTTTTTCTGGTTATACAAATTGCACATGTACATTTAGGAAAATTAAAGTGCAAAAGGAAAAAAATTTGAAATTTTGTTTCCCAGGGGCAACTATAGTCAATATTTTGGTTTGTTATTTCTTACCTATAAATTATTCTAATATAGTTGAATCTGTCATGGTTTATTTAATCAAAGTAATTCATGAACATTGTTAAACACATTTGATTTCTGCTCCAGATTTTTACTTTTTTTATCCTATGTCTACTTTTTTGGATTTTTTTTCTGAGCTTGAAATTTCCAGATTTTCAGTGGGAGAGAGGAAGTGGTAAAAGGAAGTATGATGGTATATCAACATGCCCAAGGCTCAGTGTATTCATAAATGAAATTATGAAAGAATAATGTACATTATTATATAGTATAATATTATAATGCAATATATAATATATTGAATATAATTATTATGATAATGTATATTATTCTTTGACAGTTTCATATGTATATACATATATGTACATCTATATATGTATATATATATATGAGCTTTCAGTTTATTAAAAAGAAGCAGCCTATGGAAACATAAGCAAAGAGTTGAACACACAAAGAAAGATTATTTTAAATGACACAACATAGCTTAGGAGAACTGCTTAGTAGCTTGGGATGATCATCCCACCCAGCCTCTCTTGATGGACGCTGGGAAGGACAGATGACTGTATTTGCCACACATGTCAAATGTCTGTGGAGGACAGAGACGGTATTGGATCCCTTGGAGATGGAATTCCAGAAGGTTGTGAGCTTCTCAGCATGGTATGCTGGGATCTGAACTCAGGTCCTCTGGAAGAGCAGCAAGTGCTCTTAACTGCTGGGCCAGCTCTCTACATTGTCAGGTCTCTGGAACAGAGGATATGTGTGTGTGTGTGGTGTGTGTGTGTGTGTGTGTGTGTGTGACCCCTTTAGTTAATGATATTACAAATTATAACAGTGGTTTATCTAAATATATTCACACAACCATATATTTTAAAGGTAATTTCAGGGATATTTTCAAGACCTCTGATTTGCTTTCCATGTAGGCAAATCAGGGGTCAGGAGTACATTGTGAAACATTTTACTTCTCCTATGTTTTGACACACTTGTAGACATCAGTCTCTTTGAGAACAAATTAATAATGGGAAATGATTTTGTTCTGTGCTTACAACGTATCAGGCACTGTGAGAATGACTAACTACATGGATGAAGACGATGATTCATGTATGTGTGCGTGTTACACTCACACACACACACACACACACACACACACACACACACATGAGTAATTATATTTTCTCCCCACTTCTTCCAACCTACCTCTAGCTAAGCCAAAAAGAGGAACGGCTGATGAATCTGTGAGGACTTGCTGCATTGCAGGCCTTTATGGAGTGTTTGAAGCTCACACAGCGAGAGCCCTTGCTACAGGAGTGAACGATGCCATGGATGGACGAGGAGAGAGAGGCTAGATGTATTCATTTACCTGTTCAGCAGCGCTCAGGTCATTGTCTTACTTGGGAGGGTGGGGAGGAACGAGGCTAGGAAGATCCCTTTGCATTCTTAGGACTAACTTGGCAGGAAAAAGTGATAAGAGCTCTGAGTCACCAGTCTCCTCCTCAATCAGCAGTCCCAGGGCTATCAGGAAAGTGAAGTTTATAACGCAATAAACACAACTGAAGACTTGCTCCTCTGCTCTTCCGCAGCACCAAATTTCAACCCCAGGTTTTATGGCTACTGGACATTTAGCCAGCATGGCATGGTCCACTTTGCCCTGCTGGAGTGGAACACTGCAGGAGAGAGAGAGAGAGACAGAGAGAAGCCCGTAGTCATACGTCTTCATGGGCTCCTGGTTTAAAGATACTGCATAAACAACTGTCCAATAAATCTCTGCCATTTCTCATATGGGGTGAGTATATTTCCCTTCTTCTTTAGAAGCGTCTATGAAGGACTGTGTAATGGTCATTATTTATAGCAAACCACATAGACAGAAATCTTAGAATATCTTTAGGGACTTGCTGGTGTCTGTGAAATAGGTATTCCTATTGTTTATCCTCTGCTTTTTGTCTATGACCCGAGGCTCCAGAAGAAAAAGAACTGACCACATAAAAGGCCACTTGCTTTAGAAGTAAGTGCCATGGAGAATCCAAACAAGGCTACGGAAACACAGAGATTCTGCTACTATTGCTTACAAACCTGTGGAATTTTAAAGAAATGGGTCAAAGCGATAATCTATCTTTTAATATGGGGCACAGATGTGGGAATGGAAACAAAATCTTTCAGAAATACACTTTAATAAGAAGGGCCCCTCAGGAAGTTAGCCAGGGGCTACAGGCACAGTTTTACTTAGACTAAGTGGGCACTTGAGTTGAGGTGGTGACAAGCAAGGTTAGTAGGACAAAGGAATTTACAACTCACGTTCCCAGAATTGATAAGGTCCTGCAGCCAGGTGTCTGCAGCTGGGGAGCTCGAACAAACGTCCACAGGAATGTTAATCATTTTCTCACCACAGGACCTTAGTCACAGGTTCCTGGTAAAAGTGAAATCGGACCCTCTGGTTTAAGCGAAGCTAAATGTTTTCAGTCAGTGAACATTGCGTTTCTCCCTTCTAGATTAAGCACCTGGGAAATGTGTTGGGCAATTCTTTGCACAGCACCCTTCCCATTCTTCTCACAAGCTGAGAGGTTTATCTGACTGTATGGTGGATATAAACTGAAGGACAGCATTCAATGTCTGAAGACTGAGGCAAGTTTCCACTGGCTGTGGTAATGGCGAGGGTAAGTCAACGAACATTCTCGTTGCTCCTACCTACATTTATTATTATTATTTTTTTTTAATGAGAGATTTTAAACATCACAAAATGCTCAAGGATGTCATGGTGAACGGCCATTACAAGTGCAGCTGCATCTAGATGGCTGGTTGTGTTCAGGCGAACCTAAGTCGGAACGAAGAAATCAAACTGCACAGGGGATGTGGATAGTAAACAAAATTGCTTCAAGTTCATGGGGAAAAAAAGCCTTTTATTAATGATGAAACAGTGTTATTAGTTAACTAACCCATTATGAAATTAACTGTGTTAATGCAATTAGAATCTGACCAATCAGTATATAGACAGGAGATAATTTTATGTGAAGAAAAAGACATACATACATCATTTTGATAATTATAAACAACAGGCTGGAAGTCTTATGGATTCTCTAGTATCAGATGTCAAATGACCAATGATTTCCATTCAAGTAGAAATATTATTATCTTATGGCGGTGCATTTCTATTCATCTGGACAATATTTTTGTCTTAAAATCTACTTGGACATGTCATGGCAGAATCCTACTTCAGTTTCTTCCCTGTAAAGCGAAGTTATATTTGGATATAAAAGCAGGTTTTTGATGAGAGACGTGAAGCCCCTTCTTGTCCTGGGTGGGATGCTTCACTCTGCACAGTTTTGTGGCTGGTGTTCGTCCTTCGAACATTTTCATGCTTCTAAGTGACAGTGTACAGGTACAGCAGTTAACACAGTGGGCATGATGCACTTGTACCAAATGAATGATCAGCGCTCATCTCCAGTGCAGGGCCTCTATATTTCTGGTTGGTTCCGTTTGGCTCCAAGGAAAGCAGGAATAGGTTATATCTGTTTGGGATCATTTTGGTGATCAGTGACAGAACTCTGTGACCTGTGACCAAAATAACCAGAATTAAAAGATATACAATATAATATAATGCCATATACTATAATAATATGATATGAATATGTATAAAAACAGAAAACAGGAAGGAGATTATTATTTGGGGAGGAAGGAGCATAAGGAAGAAGGGAGAGAGTATGAGCAAAGTACAAAATGATAAATGTGCATATGAACGTGTCATGAATACTTACCTGACAGGGGAGATTCCATGATCACGAAGGTGGTTTTCCCAGGGCGAGGCTTATCCATTGCACTCCGGATGTGCTGACCCCTGCGATTTCCCCAAATGCGGGAAACTCGACTGCATAATTTGTGGTAGTGGGGGACTGCGTTCGTGCTCTCACCTGAAGAAGAAAAAGTAAAAAAAAAAAAAAAAAAAGAAAATGTCATGAAGAAATCCATTGTTTTGTACTTGCAAGGCTAAATTAGGGCTGGTAGAGGTATTTGCTGCCAAGTCGAATGATCTGAGTTTGATCCCCAGGACCCACATAGAAGAAGGCAAGAAGTGACTTCTGTAAGCCATCCTCTGGTCTCCACATGTGTGTTGTCGTGTGCTGGCACGTGTGTATGTGAACACACACGCAACACACACACACACACACTCACTCAGAGTAATTTAATTTCCCAAAATAATTTTAAAATGTAAATAAAATAAAATTGGCAGATGGTAGTTTCAAGATGCTCCCGGTGTGAGAAATTTGTGACTGTATGGCTCAAAAGAGCTTCTTCCTCCCCCCCCCTTGTTCCTTTCTCCTTCCCTCTCTCCTTTTCCTCCTTCTCCCAGCCTCCCTTGTTTTATGATTAGATTAATTTCCTCCCCGAGGTTGCAAAAGTAGCTGCTAGAATCTCCAGGAACCGAAATATGGTCTTTCAGTTCCGCTCCAACAGAAGAAAGGCGCTAATCTTTGCCTGAGCAGTTCTAGAGGCAAAATCATGACCCTCCCTTGGGTTTGGGAAGATCTACTCAATGGTAATTCTGGTCCATACAGTCTAGGCATGGGCTTAATAGCCTTGCTGGCAAGGACAGAGTCACAGGCAGATCCAGTGACTGGATGAGGGAGAGGTGAGACCCCAAATAAAAATACAGGCTGCACCAGGACCAGACAGATGCCTCATAACTAGGTGGCCAATGTCAAACACAAAGGCGGGGGTGGGGGTGGGCGTGGTGATAACATTCTCCTTGTCACTCTCTATGAGGAGTGGTCCAACTCCAGCCGTAGGAAGAGGTGCCACAGTCACAGACAGTAACTCTTGGGAGGAGGAGGAGGCTGGGAAGGCATAAGACGGGAACATGCTGAATTGGTTGAGACCAGGAGTCCTGGTCCAGAGCAGTGGCTTACAAATATGCCAGGGATAATACAGAACTTTTTAGACCCACAGAAGACTCACACTAGTGCTAGGACCAAGTAGCAGCACCTTTAGATCCCTGAGTAAGCAGCGGTAGAGCCGACTCTGAGAGCTAGTGGTCAAAAGAGGTATCATAAGGGATTTGTACGTTTGTAGAGTAGATCCTCAGCAAATGCTTCACACCTACTTGATTTCAAGGAGGTGAAGGATAAAGGCAGCCATCTATGTGCATGTGCCACTGGCTGCCCATTCCAGCTCATAGTCACCTCCCGCTGCATCTCCACCTTCATTTTCCCAGTTAAGATGTAAAAAGCCTTGTGGTGGCACACACTTTTAATCTCAGTACTAGGGAGGCAGAGGCAGGTGGATGTCTGAGTTCAAGTCCAGCCTGATCTACAGAGGGAGTTCCAGTACATCCAGGGATACACAGAGAAACCCTGTCTCAAAAAACAAACAAACAAACAAACAAACAACCCAAAAAACCAAACCAAACCAAACCAAACCAAACCAAACCAAACCAAACCAAACAAAACAAAACCAAACAAAACCCAATCAAAAATCAAAAGCCTCCATTCACAGTAAAGAATACTCTAGTAACTACCAGGACCTGCTTACAAGCCCTGAGTAAAACAGACTCACCAGGCTGTCCTTCATCCTCCTTCCCACCACCACCTTAAATTGTAAGAGTTTAAAGGTGAGTGCTGATGGCTGCTGGAGCAACTAAGTCTCCTCAATTGAAGAACAGAATATGAATCAGCCCTGGAGGCAGGCCTGAGGGTTGACAGAGGTGGCACCATCCAAGGTATGGGTGACATACTAGCGCCCAAGTACCTTGTCCTGTCTCCTGCTCCCTTCTATAAACACATTTTTTTTTCAGACACAGTCATCTTTCATTCCCCCAACCCTGTCCACAGGTACTGGGTACCACAACGGGAAAGGCAAGAGATGGTTCACTTCTCAGGCTAACTAAACTGTTCACTATCTAGCAACTCACAGGAAGAGCTTGCAAGCCATCGGAAGAGTTTACATTTTTATGTTCTCCTCCTTTGGAGGGAGGGCATTTCTGTATGAACTCAGGACTGATGGCAATTCTCATGGTATGCACTTAAGAGTCTTCCAATTGTTCATACATTCACTTAAGCAGTAAACATTTATTGAGCACCTGTAATATGCTCGCCATCAAGAGCTTAGAGTCTCTTAAGACAAAGGAAAACAGGATGAAGCTGGTAAAATCTACAGTAAAAGGCACGATATCACAATATAACAATGTTCTGTCTCCAGGTGATGAGAGGGCATGTTCTGCTGTCATTATCACTGTGGGCTCAGTCATTGACAGAGTGCCCAGTAGGCAGAAGGAGTTCGTGAAGTCTTGGGTGAATAGTTAATTTATCAACAAATGGGGTAGGAATGAGCAAAAGAAGCCAGAGGATGAATATAATGTGAGCTGCAATGCAGTGTAGTTGACATATGCAGCTTCAGAGGTGGAAGGAAAAAAGAGGCTGAAGGCTGGAAGTGGAGAGTCTAGCCCAGTGGAGCCAGTTCTCCTGAGAGTTCTGTGGACCCATCCGGGATGGGGTGTAATACTGTGTGGCCGAAGATGACAGCCATGCTGGGTGGGGGTGTAAATGTAGTATTTAAGATTAAAAGTCTAGTCTGTTCTTGATTCAAAAGCTCCTAGGAGCTTCCTGTCATCTATAGGATGAAATTGAAACTCCTTGGAAGATCTACCACGTCCTTCACGGTTTCTTTCCTGCTGTCTCTCCTCACTTCCCTGCTTAGTTGCTGCTTTTTAGGTTTTTGCTTTGGGATTATGCGTTATTTCACCGTTGTCTTTTCCTCTTGGCATGCCCAGTCCTAAACAAGGGCAACCATCAAACTTTTCCATCTCACTGACACTCTTTGTGCCATTTTTTTTGGATGCAATTAACTGTACCTGTCATCTTTCTACCTTATTAGTACTGCTTAGATGACCTGGACACTTTCAGTGATTAATGCGCGTATCCATCGTTACATTACAAACTCCAGGAAACAGATCTCAAAGACTTCTCATCTCTACTTTTCTGTTGCTATGATAGAACCATGACTGAGGCAACTTATACTTAAGTTTAGTTCTGCTTAAGGTTCCAGAGGGAGAGTCTGTTAGGGAGGGACAGCAGTAGGCAGCCAGAGCAGGAAGCCGAGAGATTACATTTTTAACTGCAAACATGAAGCAGAGAAGAAACAGAAGTGGGGGAAGACTAGCCTACCCCCAGTGTTGTACTTCCTCTACCAAGGTTCTAACCTCCTAAAGGTCCAAAAGTTTCTCCAAACAGTGGGACCGAGTGTTTAAATACCTGAGCCAATTTCTCATTCAAACCACCACAGTAACCTTGATACTTGATGTGCAGTTAATATTTGCGTGGATACATAAGTACTTGTGGAGTAAATACATGAATGAGTCAGATGAATAAGTTAAAAAGTTGAAACACAACACTGTTTTTGCCGGCTCCTTGCCGGATCCAGGGGAGAGTCAGGTCCTGATCCTGGCAGGGTCTCTCCAAGGATGTTTGGGATGGCGATTGTCGACGGCCCAAAAGAAACACACCGAGCCAGGAGTCTGTCAAAGCAGGAACCCAACTTTATGGCATCAGCCTCTTGTTTATATAAGTTCGGAACATAGGGAGGGGGATTTTTGGTGGGGTAAGAAGCCGGGCATGGTGGCGCACGCCTTTAATCCTAGCACTCGGGAGGCAGAGGCAGGCGGATTTCTGAGTTCGAGGCCATCCTGGTCTACAAAGTGAGTTCCAGGACAGCCAAGGCTATACAGAGAAACCCTGTCTCGAAGCCCCTCCCCCCACCCCAAATGATGACATAGGAGACAGAGAAGGGTGACGGAGGGTATGGAGTAACGGACAGGGCCAATGGCAAAGCTCTACATCAGCAACGGTGGCAGGGCAGAGGCAGGGAGGGCCAAACAGGTCTTCCTGAGTCACCCTGATACGGAAGTGACTGAGACAGGTCTCAAAACTCAGGTCAGGCTCAAAATGCGGCCCAACAGCTGTTAGAAAAAGTCAGAGAAGAGTCAAATAGTCAGAGAAGAGTCATCAGGGCTGTGAGGTTGGAAGTGTTCTCACGCAGGTCAGGTTTCTAAAGGAAATACTGAAATGTATTTTCGAAGATTGTGTGTGTTTGTTTTTGAGAGGCGGACCTACTATATAGCCCAGGTGGCACTCAAACTTGAGATCTTTCTGCCCAAACTGGAATTACGGGCATATGAGAAGGAAAGTCTGTGCATTGGACTGCTTTTGATTATCATAACAAAACACTCGAAGCAATCAACTTTTAAAAAGAGAGGCTTGCTTTGACTCACAGTCTTGCAGGTTCTGGGCCATGACCAGTTGATCCCGCTGCTTTGGACAAATGACACAACAGCCCACGGTCACAGGAACCAATGATGGAGCAAAACTTGTTCCCTTCATGCCAAGAAGCAGAGGAGAAGAAAAGATTGAGGTTTCACTGTCCCTTCATAGGGACGTCTCCAATAACCTGAGTTTCTCTTACCAGGCCCCATGTGTTAGGGGCTCTACCACCTCTGAACAGCACCACCCAGAGACCAAGCCCTTAACACACAAACCTTAGGAAAACACCCAAATTAGAATTTGTATTCTTAGCCTGGAAAAATATATTTCAAAGACTATAAGAAAAGTAATGTCTTGTTTCTTCCTTTTTAAAAAAATTACGAAGTAGTCAGGACTTTAAAATCTATACATATTATTGTGTGGTAAATTTATTGATTCTGACTGATATAGCCTATGGATGCATTATTTCCATAGGTTAGTGGAATTTGTACTTCTGACTCCTTGAACTTAGCTACAATGAACATATCCCTCCTTTCCTTCCTTCCTTCCTTCCTTCCTTCCTTCCTTCCTTCCTTCCTTCCTTCCTTCCTTCTTTTTGCTAAATGTTAGCTGCTTATGAACTCCAACTCCCAACCAATTTTCAAATGTATATAAAGTGTAATATAACACTTAGCCCCACCAGCTTTCTGATTTTGCTTGTCAGAGGTAAAATTAATATTCCATCCTTTCTTACTTGGCATTACTAGTCACTAATACGTTTTGAAATTTTGACATTTTAGTTTCTTCTATAATTGCCTTTTTGTAATTTTTTCATTTGTCTAATGGACTTTTGACTTTTTTGCTAGTTTATTATTACATACTTATATTGAGATCAGTGTACGTAATACTGAATAACTTCATGCCCAGTTCTTCTCATTTTATAATTTTTAAAATTTGTTTTTGATTCTGAGATAGGAATGGGTATATGTAGTGATTTTGGTTCCTGCTCCCCTCACATGTAAACCAAAGGCAAATTAAAGAACCCACAAACAACATTTACAACAAAGCTAAGTAGCCATCCAGTTTCTTTTGGATATCTTCTCTTTTTTATTTTTCTCCACCTGGGGCCTGCATCAGCCTCTCTGTCACTGGCCTGAAGGACCAGGCCAAGGGCCCTAGAAAGATGAAAGTCTTTTGATTTCCTGCTGTAATCTGCCCTTGTTGCTAAGACCCATGTCTCAGATCCCAGGTCATGGCACTATGAACCTTTGAGAAATACTTGGTTCATCGATGACTGCACATCCTTCCTGAGGGAGCGCATCTTTGTTCTGGGTTCCAATCAGTCAGAATCAGGCCACCTTCTCAGGATCTCAGAAATGTTGGGCCCAAAGGAGCGGCCCTTTGGAGAGGAAGGACACCTAATTGTTGGCGTCGTTGGTGAGGGGCATGAGGTGGCTCTCAGAGACTGTAAGCAAACTGTCTCCCAGGAGCTTGTTACTGCTAACCTCGGGTTCTTCTTTCTTCCATACACCAGGGCAACGATGCATTTCTGCTTTCTTTTCAAAAATCTTCTCTGTGAGTGTGTGTGTCACATGCCTCCACTGGTGAATTATTGACTACTGATAGATTCTGGAAGAGGGAGAGTTATTGTCTTTAGTTGTGTACCCATGGGTGAGCCCATGAGGTTCCAGTTGATATCTGCAAACCCATGGTAACCCAGCAGAACAAAAAGACATGAATGCAGGAAAGGGATATGGGGAAGGTGGATGGAAGGGATTGATAAAGGTGGGAGGGAGATAAGAGGAGAAAGGAGGTGAGAGGAATCATGAGTGCATTCCATACATGTATGAAATTGCCAAAGGACAAGCCCAATTTTAAAATGTGACTTTTGTGTACATAGGTTAGCTCACAGAAAATGTTTACACGAGCTTTTAATGACAGATAACTAAGAAAACGGGAAGACTCAACTTGGAATAAGAAAGAAGATACAAAAGTCTATTTTTACGAAGATGTATAAAACCAACTTTAGAATCTAAGAGTGTATACTTAGCTGAGGAAAAATTATAAAGAAATGCAAGGAGCTGGGTGTGGTGGCCCACACCTTTAATCTTATCTCTAGGAGGCAGATACAAGTGGGTTTCTGAACTCAAGTCAGCCTGGTCTACACAGTGAGTTTTAAGACAGCCAGAGAGACACAGAGAGACCCCGTCCTTAAAACAAAGAAAAAAAAGCGGTGAAGTTATAAAAGTCAGGATCATGGACAGAAACAACTACTAGTGAACTAGTGAAGCCACGTTGTGACCACTTGGCGGGGGAGGCAGTACTGTGGCTGGGATGTGACATTCTGAGAGGCTGCTGGTTTCTGGCAAAATCTCTTCACTGGTTATAAACATGTTCCCCTGGTCACAGCTCCCTAGAGCAAATGGCTTCTGGAGCTCTGTTAATTTCATAATAAAAAGATAAAAACAACATTCTCAAGATACACATATGCAGTAAAATATTATGAGTTAAATTGTCGTATTGTAAAACAAGTGGGTACACAGTATCTGCTCTTTATTGTTTTCACTAAATAGTTTGTATTTTTTCCTATTTCAGCATTAGGGCAGATTTGATAAAAACGAGGGTGTTCCTAGTTCTACCCTTCAGCCTATAAGCACCAGCTTAATAAGCAGAGACCTGATCTGAGATCATGCTTTTCTTGGTCCACAAATGACTTAGTGTGGGGATTTTGCTCACTGATTCTGAGGGGATATGTTCTTTTTTAATTTTTATTAGATATTTTCTTCATTTACATTTCAAATGCTATCCCAAAAGTCCCCTATACCCCCCATATGCCCTTTATAACGTGTAAATTATATTTGTCCTTTTTTTCCTGTCTATTTTCTTTCTTTCTTTTTTAAAAATTATCTATTTATTTTATGTGTACGAGTACACTGTAGCTGTATAGATGGTTGTGAGCCATCATGTGGTTGCTGGCAATTGAACTCATGTGGTTGCTGGCAATTGAATTCTACTCGCTCTGGCCCCGCTAGCTCCGGACCAAAGATTTATTTATTACTATATGTAAGTACACTGTAGCTGTCTTCAGACACACCAGAAGAGGGCGTCAGACCTCATTACGGATGGTTGTGAACCACCATGTGGTTGCTGGGATTTGAACTCGGGACTTTCAGAAGAGTAAGAGCAGTCAGTGCTCTTAACCACTGAGCCATCTCTCCATCCATCCTGTCCATTTTCAATGTAATCAAATCTATGTACCTTTTGTGTTTGGGGGAAGGGTGAATTCCAGAATTAGAATTCTTTAGCATTTCTCTCCATGAACTCTTGGATATATGTGTTTTATGGCAAATGTTAAAACAACACACTGGTGACTAACCTTTGTGCTTTTTCATTATAACAACTTGCTCATGGTAATAACTAGGATTAAGGAGGCTTCTACAGCCTTTAAACCGTAATCCTGGGCTAGTAAATGTTTTCTGGGCACAAGATTATATTATGCTTTTTTGCTTGTTTGTTTGTTTTAAACTTAAGTGCTTTAACTTTTTCTTATATTTTTAATATTTCTGATTTTCAGTTGCTCAAGTAGTTGTTGCAAACTTTCTATGGAGTCCGAAGTATTCAGTATCGTGAGTATGAGGAAAAGAGATATGAACACACAAAACTTTGGGAGGGTCGAGCTATCCCTGTATGACACAGTTAGTAAGCAGTGCTATAGATTTCTGTGTGCTTGAGTCACAGTGTATTGGAGACATATATCCGGTGTTAAAGTGGCAGGCTCATGATTTAATGATATGCAGTAACTGTGTAAATATTCTGGATGCTAAGCAGTGTGGCAAAGAGACCAGGCATTAGGAAAGTGGGCATTATGTGAAACTACAGAAAATAAAAGTGGTAGGAAAGTGATGTGACTCCGGACATAAGGCAACAGAGCTGCAGACAGTTCTGAGCCATTTCCCCTTCCTTTTGAAATAATTATAGACACACAGAAACTAGCAAAAATAGTACAAAGAGAGGTCCCACGGACCTTCCTTGCAGGTTTCTCTGTTGGGAGCATCTTACAGAGCTATAGACCAATATCAAAAAGAGCAAATCAAAGTTTAGACTACATATAGATCTTTTCCAGTTGTTCCTAGCATTGTAACAGCCGTCTAGCGTGGAGCTCTGATGGCGTCAATGAGTTCAAAGAGGAGGAATGAGACAAACACTGGGGACAAGCAGGTCCTGTCTGAGAAGAGTTGTCCTCTTTCTGGGTCCTCAGCCTTTCCAACATTCCACATAATCAGATATGAATTGACCCTTGCTTTGATCCCTAGAGGATAATGTGTTGCCTCCTGTCGCAGACTTCTCACTAACATTATTTCTGTTCTCTTATTTCAGTGGTCTAAATGCCTCCTAGAAACATGGTGGCCACCCCCACCCCCCTCCCAAAAGCTGGTGTTCTGCTTGTTTTTTGTCAACCTGACACAAACTAGGGTCATCTGGGAAGGTTGGCCCTGGAAGTCTGTGGGGGCATTTTCTTGAATAATGATTACTGTAGGAGGGTCCCTCCCACTGTGGGCGGTGCCTTCCCCGGGGAAGGTGGTCCTGGGTAATGTAAGAAAGCAGGCTGAGTAAGCAACAGGGAGCAAACCAAAACAGCAGTGTTCCTGCCTGGTCTCTGCTCTAAGTTCCTGCTTGAATGTCTGCCCTGAATTTCCTCAGTGATGGACTATGCTCAGGAAGCCAGACATACTCTTTTCGTCCCAAGGTGTTTTTGGTCATGAGGATTATCACAGTAACAGGAAGTAAAAAGATAGCTTTTTTTGTAAATAAGTCATATGGAGCCAGGAACAGACTGGCACCCGGGTCCTAAGTTTCTTGCACACAACGATGTTTGTGTTTGTCTATACATGATGGTCCTGATGCAGTTGGCAAAGAAGTAGACATTTTGTAAGTTAGAGGAAGATAGAATTTAGCTGGTGACCTTGCTATGCTAGTCAGAGTTTCCAGTCACCCACTCTCTCTCTAAGCATCGCTTCCTTCTTTCTCATCCTTTCTTTCTTCTTCACCCTTTGGATTTCATCCTGCCTACAACTACAGTGTATTGCTTTCATTAGGAGAAAGACCAGAGTTCTTCTGTGCTGAAAGAGGTGCAGTGGTTTGGAGCATTCTTAGCACTGACGTTGGGAAAGGAAGTAGATTGTAGAGCCCTGGACTTTTTTGGAGTAGAGGCGAGGAGGTCTCTAGATCCGGCACATACCAGCACATATTTATACATACACGAGATGGTTCTGAGTGCTGAGTACCAAAAAAGCAGTATCTATGTGGAGAAAAAGCTCTTCTCTTTTCTTGGCTACCCCAATAGAATGTAAAGCCACCATGGACACCCTTTCCTGCCTGTGAAGAGAAAATCAGCCAGTTCCCGGTGGGCACCACCATTGGAGAACCTTGCATTTATGTTAAGGATGGCTGAGAAACATCCAGTTCTCTTAGGATGGGAGCGGACCTTGGTGTCCTCAAATGTTCATACTCATTGACAGAGGGAGAGTGAAGGGCAAGCAAAAGCATCCAGACAGCCCTGAGTAGTGTCCTGAAATGGCATTGTTTTCCTGGGTGGCTCTGACCTTGAAGCTGACTCTACGATCGTAATAGCTTTTGCTTTTCCCACTGGTGTCTTGCACAGTATCGACTCAGCTTCCTTATCCCGTCTGTGCTGGCCTGGGTGAGACAGCAAGGCAATATGAACCAGCATGCCACGCAGTTTTGATAGTGTTCAGCCCATACAAGTGTGTTTCGCCACCTGTGTCTGGACAGGGACTTGCTTTGTTTGCAGTGACAATCTCCTTTTGTTGTTTTTGCTTTTATTGTGCTGCTTCAACTTTGACAAACAGATTAGGGACACCTAATAGCAACACACATGCATGCAACATGTTCTGTTTCTCTCTGTATCGGCTCTTGCTGGACTCAGCATTGCAATGCCATATGAAAATGGAACAGCTTCATTGTTCTTATAATTTTTTGCTTTTTAAGGAAAAACTCATAGTCCTACAAACTGTGACTTAGCATTGCGATTTGGATATGAAAAAAATTCTTAAAAATACTCATGTGTTACAAGGTTGCTCACTGGGTAGCAGCAGTATTTTGGGAGGTTCTGGAAACTTGGCTGAGGCAAGCCAGTCACTCAGGGTGGGTTCTTGGTGGGTGTGTTATTCCTGGCCCCTTTCTCTCATGTTCACTTTCTGCTTCCTGTCTGAATGAGAGGAGAGCTTCCTTTGCCACATACAGTGGTGTTCTGTATGGGACCAGTGACCAGGCATTGACCTTTCTGCCACTATGAGTTAGAATAATCCTTTGCTTCTTTAAGTTATTTTTCTTGGGCATTTAGTCACAACAATGAAAGCCAACACACCGCATAAGCTGTACTTATTTTCAAATACCATTTAAAGTAGGAAAGGGTATTTTTTAAGGAAGTGTGATCTTTCTAAAGAGTAAAAGCTTGGCTGGGGTGTAGCAATGTATTCCAACCCTTAGCCTAGCACGCTTGAGACCCTGTGTTCAGCTTAATTAGGGAAACTGTAAATGCTGAGTGAGGGAAGACAGTCCTGTCTTTATGGATATCAAAACTAGTCAAAACAAAACTGGTTGAAAGCTTTTCAATGGATATCCTGTTTGTTGTTGTACCAAGGGAGATCTAGAGGATTTCTAGACATCAAAGTGATTGGGAGAATCTCGTGGCTGAGGGATTACAGGAAGGGTTGTGGGCTGACTGGAAGGTAAAGTGGCCATGCAAACACAGAGACCATTAAGGGTAAGGAAGGGCATGACTGATGGTTTCATTCCCTTCGTCGGAAGAAAGAGTTAGGAGAACTTCTGACTCTAACTGGAAGGGAAGTGTGTTAACAATTTAGGGCACCCTAACTGGCAACCTTGGCAGTGTGCACTGTTATGTCGCAATGCATTTCTGGAGGGTGTAAGTTTGAAATCAGGTGTTGGTGAGGCTGGTGCGTCTGGAGGCTGTGAGCGACCAGCTGCTCAGGCTGCCTTCTCCTTGTGTGTTTTGGGTCATTACATTCCTGGGTCCAAATTTCTCTCTGTTTTTTTTTTTAATTTTCCTATGTATTCTAACATAAATTCTAACATTCTAAATAAAAACATGTAATGAGCAGTTCAGTGGTAGAACACTTGCCTAGCATGTGCAAAGTCCCTGGTTTAATCCTTAGCCCTGAAAGGAAAAAAGAATCATTTTTTCTTGTTTTGTAAATTGTGTGTGTGTGTGTGTGTGTGTTTCTTATTTGCTCTCCATTTTATGTACTGAAACAGGGTTTCTCACTTATATGCAGAGCTGGCTGCTTTGACTAGTCTAGCTCACTGTCTCCCTTTAGAGAATCCCTGTCCCAACACTTGAGGGAATCAAGTGGACTGCCATCACTCTCCAGCATTTACATGGGTATTAATGACCTGGACTCTAGTTCTTGCACTTTAGACGATGTTTCTACCATAGGTTTCCAAGTGTTGGGATTATACTGGGTGTTTCCATGCCTGGCTTTGGTAGATTTTGTAAGTATGAAGTCTTAGGATTGGAGCTGTGATGAAAATAGGTATGCTTTGCCTCCAGACTGCTAGAGTTCCAGGACAGCCAAGGCTACATAGAACACAAACAAACAAACAAACAGACAAACAAACAGAATAATCTAATCTCTGCTTGGGTGGCAGGAGAGATCTTCTGTCTTCTGGCACATAGTCAATGTGGGAGCACACCAGAGAAGCAGTCTCAGTGAAAAACCCCAGTGCTTCCTTTCTACAGGAAAAGTTTGCATTTGTGTCACTTTAAGAGAAGAAATGAGGGCTGGAGAGATGGCTCAGAGGTTAAGAGCACTGACTGCTCTTCCAGAGATCCTGAGTTCAAATCCCAGCAACCACATGGTGGCTCAGATGCCCTCTTCTGGTATGCAGGTGAACATGCAGATATAAATAAAATAAATAAAACTTGAGAGAGAGAGAGAGAGAGAGAGAGAGAGAGAGAGAGAGAGAGAGAGAGAAGGAATGGGTGGCATTAAGGTCCACTCTCGGTTTGAACAGGAAGTTTCTCAGGGTTTCTATTGCTGGGATGAAACAGTATGACCAAGAGCAGCCCGGAGCAGAGGGTTTATTTCACTCATTCTTACGGCCCAGCCATCAGTGAAAGGAGTTGGAGCAGAAACTCAAACAGGGCAGGAACCTGGAGCCTGGCCCCGAGGCAGAGGCTGTGGAGAGGACTGCTGAAGGCTCCCTCCTCGGGACTCGCTCAGCTTGCTTTTGTTTAACTGAAAATATTTTCTTTCATATAATACATTTTGATGATGCTCTTCTCCCAGAATCCCCTGCTCAGTTGCCTCACTTGTCCAACTCTTTCTTTCTTTTCTTCTTTCTTTCTTTCTTTCTTTCTTTCTTTCTTTCTTTCTTTCTTTCTTTCTTTCTTTCTTTCTTTCTTCCTTCCTTCCTTCCTTCCTTCCTTCCTTCCTTTCTTTCTTTCTCTTTCTCTCTCTCTCTCCTTCCTTCCTTCCTCCCTCCCTCCCTCCCTCCCTCCCTCCCTCCCTCCCTCCCTTCCTTCCTTCCTTCCTTCCTTCCTTCCTTCCTTCCTTCCTTCTCTCTCTCACACAAGTAGGCCAATAAAAACTCAGTATAAAACAATCAGAAAGAGACACATACATAGCCACATAGCCACAAACACACACACTCAAAACACAAAACTATAATAGAAAACCAAACGACAAGTAAAGAAGAAAAGCATCCTAACAAAGCATTATGAGACAGAACATCTCCAAAACGACAACTGAGTTTGTTTGGTGTTGGCCATGCCATCTAGTGCTGGGCTTGGGGCCTGCTCTAATCATGGTTTACATGCTTCGTGAGACTTCAGTGGTGGAAACCCTCCCCCCCCTCTTTTTTTCCTTTGTAAGTACTTGCCAATGGGAGAAACCTTTTGGATGAGAGATAGGACATCATGTCCAGTTTCCCGCTCGGGTTCGGGACCCCATCTGTCAGCTAGCTTTCTTACAGCATCCAGAACTAGCAGGCCAGGATGCTCCTACTCATAATGATCTGTGCTTTATCTGTCACTAATTAAAAAAAGTTCTATAGGCTCGCTTGCCCACAGCATGATCTTCTGAGCCCATTTTCTCAATTGAGATTTCCTCCTCCCACATGACTAGTTTGTGTTGAGTTGACGCGGAAGAAAGTTGACGCCAGGACAAAGGTCTAAAAACAAAACCAGCTACCCAGAAAAGCCTGAACCGCATCCTTTATTATTAACTCTTCTCCAATGTTTACAACATATTTGCTGAGACAAGGTTTTGCCCTGTCGCCTAACCTGCCTTGAACACCCAGATATTCTCCTGCCTCAGCCTTGGATGTGTTTGGATTGCAGGTGTAAACCACATCTGAACTGATCCTCTTAATAACCGAAACTTCTGTAACTCCCCCAATTGTACAATCGCTTGTTGTAGTTGTGACTAGGTTTGTGGCAGATGACTATAGTACCGTTCAGAATTTCACTCTACTATTTTATATTCTCTGTGCTTCTGAGAGGAAAAGATTGATGACTCAAAGTGAGAAACCTGAGCCAGGCATGACAGCAAACCACAGTGAATTGGGCAAGATGACTCCCACGCATGGTGCTTTCTCTTCCTGGAGCAAAGAAAAAGTCACTTAATGCTTTTTTTTTTTCCTTTCCCTTTAGTCTGTCCAAAAAGAAGAAGAGATATTACTTTGGAAAATTTCTAACAGTTCATCCTTCCAACCAAAGGAAATGAAGCCAAAACCAAATTCAAATCCAAGCCTACAATCATTTTCCTTCAGAGTTGAATATGTATATTAGAAATCACCCCTTAATGGTCTTGATTATTTGGGACTTACTAAGAAAACAAAGCATGCCTGAGGCACCACCCTTCCCAGTGTGTGTGTGTGTGTGTCTCTGTGTGTGTAACAGCTGTTCACCTCAACTCTAAACTCATTAACTTAAGGGTTAACGTTGGAGCCCCATCTTAAGACCTGTTAGATCAGATATCAGAACTTTCTGTGTGCACATGCTCATTAGAAAGCTTGAAACATTGAAGTTTCAAGGTAAAAGAAGAGATCAGACAGAAGAGAAGAAAAGCTAGAGAAGAGAGACAGAGGAAGAAAGAGAGGGAGGGGGCATGGTCAATGGAGAAACCAAAGTCCTCTAAGTTGCCGGGGCTTGTGGATGGTGCAGCAGGAGCACTTTGCAGTTTTGACTGCTCGCCCACCCTCCTACAGACTTGAGCTCTTTGAAGGTGAGTGGTATCTTGTTCACCTTTGACTTTTGTGGCACCCAGTGTGGTTTGACAAACAATCTGTGCTGCATGACTAATTGCTGGTCTGATTCAGTCTACCCTAGACACGTAACGAACATTCTGTAGAATGAACATTCATAGCTAGAGATGTGTTTGTGGCTGGAAAACTTTTATAGACAATCTTTTCAACTAACTGAGCAACCCATGACATAGATCCCAGGGCCCTACCTTTGAGATCCTGGGGAGGGTCTGAGGATCTGCCCAGTGAAGCCCAGCATTGAGAACAGACCCCTGGTGACTGTTCTGCAACCCATGTGAGATATCCTTTCTCCCAGTGCCATGAGTTTTATGAACAGCAAGAAGACCTCAGGCAGCCACTACTTGTCCATTTTGCAATAACTACAGATGGCCACATTAATCAGTGGCAAGAATTGCTCAAAGAAATAATGGTCTTTGTTTTTTGAGAGTAACAGACCAGAAAAGCATGTCTGTGACTGGGCCTTCCAATCAGATGTGCATCCTTTGCTTCCACCCAATATCCACGAGGTACTCAGTAGCCCCAAACCACCCACAGGTGGCTCTATATGACACTGCTAAGTCAAATTTCCTGAAAGAGAGGCTTGGTGACTGGTGGTCTCCAACTTCTGGCTGACTCAGATTTTCTAATAAAGTCATGTTCCGGGCCTTCACACCTTGTCTCTGGGGAGAACTGACCAGCTGTACAGTGAGGCACGGCACTGAATCTGTCTGGTAACAATGCCTGCAGTGTTTTTGATACAGCTTGGAACCAAAACATCTTGTAAACTAGCCCATTAGAAAAATCTAAGCAGTTTGGGTTACCTTAGGCTCAAAGGGTTTTGAACCTTGATCTGAAGAGATGAAAGCAGAAGATAGTAGTCATGGGGCACTGAGAGACGGCAGCATGTGCCATTCCAAATCCTTAGTCTTTCGGGTGAGTCTGTTGATGGTTGAATTCCCAGGCCTTAGGGCTGTGAAGAGTGTTAACAGAGATGATCTCTGAAGGAACAAGTCAGAAGACTCTGCTTTGCCTTATAAGAGCATCTGTGCCTGTCTATAGATCATTAACAATTTGAGGAGGTAAACGAGAGGAAAGGACTTTTCATTTCTTAATAGACAAAGCATCAAGATACCAACATACTGATTTACTAACAAGGCAAAAAAAAAAAAAAAAAAGTCACTGAAACCACACAGAGAAATAAATGAGGAAACAAATTTTATTAACTGTGTCGGCAAGTGTGAGCTCACCAGGCAAAAATTTGGACTGGACTAAATAGTAGGTGTCACTAATTTAAAGTCATAAATGCCTAGTATTGTTCATTATAGTATGTGTAATCCCCTGAGTATCATGTCTCCCATATGTCTCCTCTTCCAATACATAGAGATACATTGGAAATCACTGACCATAGTCTTGGTCAAGATTGCCTACCTAGTCAGAGAAAGCTCTTCCCCAAAATAACGGAGAGCGTTTGTATGATACTTCTTTTTTTTTTTTTAAAGACTTATTTATTTATTATATGTAAGTACACTGTAGCTGTCTTCAGACACTCCAGAAGAGGGAGTCAGATCTCATTATGGATGGTTGTGAGCCACCATGTGGTTGCTGGGATTTGAACTCCGGACCTTCAGAGGAGGAGCAGTCGGGTGCTCTTACCCACTGAGCCATCTCACCAGCCCCGTATGACACTTCATAAATAAAGCAAGGTCACTGTGTTTGTTCAGTGTAGTCTCTGTGAGAAAGGTGGGTTTTCTTTATTATTCTCTCTGTATAGGTAAGTAAACTGAGGCCCGGAAGAGTCTCTCGTCATGCTCAGCAACTCATGGGCATTTCAGAAACACAGAGAACGTAAACCGACCGTCTCCTCACCTAAAGCTCTGACCCAAGAATCTAAAATTTGTCTGATGACAGTGACCATACCTGATCAGCAGCCAAACTTCTTTGGAGTCATGTCTTTCCTACAGAGGCGTTAACAGAGCCCAACAGGCATTGTGAAAACTCCTCAGGGCTGTAAAAGACAGCGTCCATGTGCAGGTGGAGCCCAGATTGATTCCACAGTCAAAAGCTCAGACATTGTTTTGGTTGCTGGCCTGGAAAAATCTAGGATGAAAGCCGGACCTGCAGCTGAGTGCTCTCCTATGAACAGGGGTCAGGCCCAGGGCCCCAGGTGGCAGTGGGTGGAGCCAGGCGCACGCGTATCTAACTGCGATCTCGAATAGGTAGGATTTGCGAAATGCTAGCTTTCAAGTCCTCTAGTCTCCACCCGAACATGATTATCGTAGCTGAGGTTTTGGCAACCGCGTGGACCCTTCCGAAGGGCAGGACCCGCAGTCTTTCTTCCGGGAGTTGGGACCGGCCTGGAGCTGGGTCAGGGCCGAGCGGAAACCGAACCCAGGGTCGAGGCGGCAGGGCGCGCGTGTGAGTCCCGGACTCCGGAGTCCGAGTCCAGGAGGAATCGAGTCCTGGGAGGTGTCCCGGACGAGGAGGAATTCGCTGTCGCTTCGGCTCCTGTGGTGGTGAGAATGCAGGTCAAGGTAAAAAGTTGGGCCTGAAGATGTTCGCATTGGCCCCTGTCCCTGTTACTGCGGGGCTCCTGCATGGGATCAAGGTTCCTAGATCCTGGAGAGTGACAGCGCCTAGCCCAGCGCTTGAGGTGCTGTGCCTGGCTGGGTGTCCTATAGGACAACCGGGGAACAAGCTGCCTGTCACCTTTACGGGTTCTTCTTTACTTCCACACTTTGTGTGAGAAATAGTATTATTTATTGTTCCCGAAGTGTGCAGGCAGAGTTCAGGCTTGCCACACACATTGGCTCATTTCAACCCGGGCGGGCTGATAGGACACATTTTTTTGGTCTCTTCTCAGGCAGTTTGAACTGACGTCTCTGCTCCATCACCACCTGTAACCCTGAAAGTTTTGTTATTTGCTTCAGCTTTCACATTTGGAGCAACTGGAAAGTACTATTTGAAGATTAAGTGGGATGTGATAATGTTTAATGTGTTTGACAAAGTTGCAAGAGCGTTCCTTTTCCTCCTGTACTGGGGATTGGTCCTAGGACCTCCAGTATCCAAGCTCTCTACCATGGAGCTACATTCGCAGCCTGTTCAGCGTCTTTCAGTAGCTGGGACAACAGGTCTGCATCATCAGGCCTGACTTAACTGTTTCATCCTGCCAATAATTCTGTAGTGTCTTAAATGGCATCACTCTTCCCCCAACCTCCTTCCTTTGGGGGAGAAAATGAAACTGAGGGAGAAAAGTAGAATTGAGATGTGACGTCATGTCAAGGCATAGAGAGAGCAGGGATCATCTAGTCATACACGTGCTGGTGATGGTTTGTTCTACATAACAGCGTCACTCTTAACTGCTCAGGGAAAATGTAGTCTTCAGTTTCTTTGTCCCGGTAAGCACTATCATGTGAATTACCGCGGGATGCCATGAGAGCCGAGGACAGCTTCAGGAACTGGTTCTCTCTATCCCCTGTGACACCTGGAGATAATTCTTCGTTATCAGGCTAGCAGGACAATTGAGTTTATATACTTGATGAGCTGCCGTTTAGGCTCCCATATGACTTTGATGCATTAATTTATTCTTTGCTTTGGATTGTTCCACAACCAATATAGCATTAGATATTTAGCTAGATTAGCATTTTGGATTTAACTTGTGAGAATTTGCTTGGTTGTTTCTTATTTCATCTATATATGTGTGTGTATGTATATAATACACAATGCACAAATTAAAACAATGAATATATATCCTAAAGATATATTTAGGATAGATATTTTATATTTATAAATATATATTTATGTATAAATATATATTTTATTTCATATGTAAATATATAGTATATTTTATGATATATATTTAGAACATATATATGTCATATACATTTATTTATATATATAAAGCCATATTTTAATTTGTACATTTGTTTTTCACATAAAAGAATCCAGATTGTATACATTACAATGTTAATAGTTCCTAGGGGCAAAAATCTTTGCAAATACACATGGTGCTTGCTCAAGTTAAGACCATGTATGTGTATATATATATATACACATACATATATATACACACACACATATATATATATATATGTATACACACACACACACACACACACACACACACATATATATATATATATATATACAGCATTTCTCCCTATGATTATCCCTGTTCTACATTAATCAGTCAACACATGTTTGTGAAATGTCAACTATGTTATGAGCCCTCTTTCAGTACCTGGGAATACACAGGAATGTAGGAACAGGACTTTTATTGTTGGGATGGAGAAAGGAGGATGAGTCAGCCTCAGCTACAGCTTTTTAACCTTTCCTAGAGTGCACATGTCATACAGTCAAGCATCTCTCCCTTACTTCCCTCCCTCTAAAGTCATAACTGTTAGCTTGTGTGCTGTTGGGCCCCAGAACCCTTGCCATCTAGAAGTAGACTTTCTGAATGGACAAACACTGTGATATGTGTGTGTGTGTGCAACAAAAGATCTGTATAGCCTTGAAAAGGTAGGAAGTTTTGATATTTTCTAGCAGATGAATAGGATTTGGGGCTATTATGTTAAGTGATATGAGCCAGTCATAAAAGACAAATATATAATTCTACTTATGAGCCATTTAAGAGTGTAAAATTTATAAAATGAAATGTAGAGCAGTGATTGCCCGGGGTAGGGGTGGCAGCAAGATGGAGCTGTTGAGTGGGTCTGGAGCCCCAGCTTTGGAGTATAAAGGCGTTCCAGAGATGGCTGCAGAACTATGTGAATGTGTATACCAGTATTGAACCACACACTTAGAAAATAGTATAGTAAATATTACATCATGTATCTTTTACCACAATTAAACATAGAAACAGGCCAGTTATTGTGGCCCATGCTTCTAATCCGAGCACTCAGGAGGCAGAGGCAGGAGGATTATAAATTGAAACCAGCCTGGGCTATCTTTAGCTATAGAGTGAGACCTCATATCAGAATTACACAAACAACAAAGAAAGATGCTCATATAAACTACTTAATGAGATTTTTTTTTCTAAACTTTGGATATAATTGTGTATCCTGAATTCAGCTGGAATCTTATTTTGAGTGGTACCCACAGATAAATTGATAGGCATGGGGTGGTGGTAGGACATCTTGGAAATTTTCCATTGATGTGGGCAGCCCAACACTTAACTCTTAGTCTTTCTGTCTTTTGATACCAGGTCTCACTGGGTAGATTACAGACCTGCCACTATGGAAACGTATTTTCTTTACTTTCGACGAGTTTTGGCATTTCTGTTTTTCTTTCTGTGGAAGAGGTTCTTGGTCATGGATAGTATGGGAAAACTTGAAGGCTATTTCAGAGTGTCCTAACCAGTTTCCAGCAGTGAGAAGCAGTCATTTAATTTGCCTTGGAGCCTGGATTCTTTCTCAGGGTTTGGCCAGCAATTCCTTCTGCCAAAGCCCTACAGTCCAGCTGTGCAGATACACACATGGAGGCCAGGGGTCAACCTCGGGTATCCTTCCTTAGGATGGCTGTCCTTGTTCTGAGACAAGGCCTCTCACCGGCATCTGGTATTTGCCTGGTTGGGCTATGCTGGCTAGTTTGGGAGCCCAGGTCACTTCCTGTCTCTACCGTTCAGGTGTTGAGATAGCAAGTCTGTAACACTGTCTAACGTCTGCTGTGAGTATCAGAGATGAGACTCAGATCTTGTACTTGTGCAAATATTGCCTACTGAGCCGTAGTTCCAGTTCCTTACAGTCCATTGTAACTGGGTAAGGTGCTTACTCAGAGCACAGCAAGGTGCCTGCTGAGATGTGGTGGCATCCCATTTCCAGGATGACCTTAGGTATGTAGTCTATGGAAGCCTGCAATGATTGGCACCATGGGGAACCAACTAGTGGAAGACATTGCCATGCTCTGCCTTATGCTGACTCCAGATTTTCTGGAAATTATACAGAGCGAGTTGGACATCAGATACCCTCCTCCCTCATTTTAACTGCAGTGTTTTGAATGGTAAGATTAATCTCGTGAATTTGGTTTTTGTTGTTTTGCTTTGTTTTTAATTTTCTGCCCTATCCTTAAACTGTGTGCGGACATTACATGGAATTTCCTTTTGCCACACTCAAAACCTAGGTCACTGAAGAATTAGAATTCCCAAAGTGCTTATCTTACTTGGCCAGTTATATGAACTAGTAACTTCTTATGAATAGCCTTTGTTTTAGACAGGGTTCTCTAGAGTCACATACTTATGGAATGTCTCTAGAGATTAAGGGAATTTATTGTAATGACTTACAGCCAGCAGTCCAACTAATCCAACAATGGGCAGCTGTGAATGGGAAGTCCAAGAATCTAGTAGTGCTCAGTCCCACGAGGCCAGTTGTTTCAGCTGGTCTTCCGTATAAGCTGGAATCCTGAAGAGTAGGCTCCAACAAATGTGCTGGCAAGTAAGAGCAAGAAGGTGAAGAAGAGTGAGTCTTCCTTCTCCCATCATCCTTACGTAGCCCTCCAGGAGAAGGTATGGCCCAGATTAAAGGAGTACCATACTTGGATATGGAATTTGTTCTACCCCAGGCTGGCCTTGAACTCAGAGATCTGCTTGACTCAGTCTCCTAGGATTAAAGGCATGTACTACTTTGCTTGGGCCTAAGCTATTCCTGGCCACTGTGCCTCAAGATTTGGATCAAAAGCATGTGTCACCCCATGTCAAGATCCAGTCAGAAGCCTGTGTCTTCCAGCCTTGAGATCTGGATTACAGGTGTGACCGCCATTTCTGGATTGTAGTTCATTCTAGATGTAGTCAAGTTGACAAGCAGGAATGGTCGTCTTAACCTCTAAAAAAATTTTTTTTTTAAAATTAAGCAAACAGTTGACCAAAGAAGCAAAGATCTTGGTGAGAAATAAGTATTTTACATAGCAGATGTGTTAACAGGCCATGGAGAAAGCTCATTGCCTTGTGTTTAAGTTTTGCCATTCTGTTCACTTTCCTTAGGGTTGGCAGATGTTGGCATCTGGCTTTGGAGGACCAGCTCAAGCTGCCCATGCAGACCATAGTGAATTTTGGTGAAAGGCAGAACTTTTCATTCATGATTAGATCGTGTCTGAAAAACCACAGGCAGTTTTCAGAATGCGCATTGTGTTACCTTTGCCTGGAGTTCTTTCTGTTGGGACTAAGTAAGAATCAAGATATCTCAATGGTAAATATTTGGAAATACTCTCAGTAGAAGCAAAGAATAAGAAGACCTAGGGTGGCAGTTCAGTGCTAGAGCACTTGCCTGGCATGCCAAAGGCACTCCAGCACTGAAGAAAATCGTGTAACAGAAAGAAGCCATGGATGCCTGCTGGCTGTGTGTGCTCTGGACTCATAAGTCACCTCAGTTGCCTTGTCCATGAAACAAACAGCTACTCTATATTGGCCACCAACATAAGACTTGGCGACTATGGTTTGAGTCTGAGATTCCGTTGAAAATCTGTTGAAAGCACCACAGTGAACTGACTTATCCGAGCTCTCTGTCTTGCCCTGGACCCTCTGGCCTAGCCTTCTCTTGTCAGATTTTCTTTCCTCCTCCATTTCCTTGTTAAAGAAAATGCGCAAGTGTGTATGTGTGTGTGTATTCACGTGTTTGGTATATGTGTGAACAGGTCTTCTTGCTCATGCAGAGAGGCCAGAGCTTGATGTCAGATGTCTATAACTACTCCAGCTTGTTCTGTGAGATTAACTTTCTCACTGAACCCGGACACTTGCAGCTTTGGCTAGACTGGCTATCCTCAACCCTCTAGGGTCTTCTACCTGTCTTTCTCTTCACGAACCCACAGCTGCACCACAAGTGTTGTTGTTACAGGCATGAACAACAACAACAACTGACTTTTTATGTGGGTTTTGGGAATCTGAACTTAACCCTTTACACTTAAACAGAAAAGACTCTAACCATTAAACTGTCTTTCCAGTTCTTTCAACTTTTAAAGAAAAATAAATGAACAGTTTTATTGAGATAAACTATATCTATAATTTGCATAAATTGTCTTATTCGATTGTTTTTGGTATAGTGCCAGAGTTTAGAATCTATTTCCCACAGCCAATATTAAAACACTTATTGTTCCCCAAAGGAATCCAACTGGTATTAGTTACCATCTTCTTCTCCCAAATCGGATCCAACAACCACTAATCTGCCTTCTGTCACTGTAAGTCTCCGTAGTCTGGCATCATACACAAAGGGTTCCTTGCTGCTGATGGTTCTTCATGACAAGCTCATCTCGTCTGGATGTGTTCAGGGTTATCCATCTCATCTGGATGTGTTCGGGATTATCTGTTTTGCAGGCTTTGCAAGGCCCTCCTTCCTTTGTTTTATTAAACACAATTCCATTGCATGCACTTATAATGATCACTATTTTTACTAGTCGTTTGGTGGACATTTTGTTGTTTCTGTTTTCTTGGATGGTACAATGATGCTTTTATGAAAATTTGTGCACAAGATTTTGGCTGGCTTTGCTTTCATTTCTCCTGGATAGACACATGGGAGTCTAACTGCTGGGAGATTCAGGAACACTGAGTTTAGCTTTTTTTGAGAAACTGTAGATTCTTTCCTAAAGTCACCGCACCGTTTGACATTCGTACCAGCAATCTAGGATAGCTCCAACTTTGTTTTACAACGTCTTTATTTTCTGACTTTCTGACTACAGCATGACAGTGACTGCACAGATGAACTCCTGGTTTTGATTTGTATTTCTCTAAACCTGAATGATTTTGAACATCTTTTGTGTGCTTATAGCTGTTCGGGTGTTTTCTTTGAATGTTTTATATCCTTTCTGAGGCACATGTATTGGAACCAAAACTTGAGGTTGTCTCCTGAAATCTATATATTCATATCCATGGAAAAGTTAATTTGCAATTCCAAATGGCCACAATCCTCTTGAGATCTCTGCGGGTCTCAGGGACCACACAGAAGAGTTGCCGTGTTGCGGAGACTTTGCTGGGCATTTCCCATGTTTGTAAGTGAGGATTCTCACAGGATTCGGGTGCTCAAGCAACATTTAAGGAATTACTTTGAAAACTTTAAAATGCTACTCTTAAACTTCCATTTTTTTAAAAGGTATTTTATGTACATAGTAAGTATTTTGCCTGTGTAGATGTATATATGTGCATTACGTGGGTACCCAGTACTTGTGAAGGTTAGAAAGTACTCCAGGAACTGAAGTTACAGAAGATTGTGAGCAACCATATGGGTGCCAGGAACAGACTCCAAGTCTTCTGGAAGAATAAGTGCTCAGAACTACTGATCTACTCATTCATAACTCCCAACCATTATTCCTGAGGTGGAGGTTTCCCCAAGTAAAAGTTCAGTGAATTGTGTATGTGTGTGTATGTGTGTGTGTGTATTTGGAGGTTAGAAAATAACTCAGTTGTTAGTCCTTGCTTTCCGATTTGCATTTTGAGACAAACGTCCTCTTGCCAATCCTGAATTCCAAGCTGGCTGTTTGGTGAGCTTTGGCTTTTTCATGGGTTCTAGGGAATCTGAATTCCCATTCGAATGTTTACACAGCAAGCACGTTATCCACTGAGCCATTTCTCCAGCTCCAAAGACCGCTTTTGAAACAGTAATTTGGGGAAGGAAATCACCCATTGGACTCATCAAACCTATGTTGGATTCAAATGAGAGGCAGAATAATGGGGAACAGGCATACTTTGGGGAAAATGGTCATAATGAGACTCCCTAAGTTGTGGTGGGCTGGTCAGGGTTAATGGTCTAGAAACTTCATCTGAAGGCAGTATGTGGTGGTACTTGGGATTTATTGTTATTGTTTAAGTTCATGACATCCAAGAATATGAAAAGTGGAAGTGATTTCTACCACTCTTGGCTTGGAATTCACAATGAGCTCTGTAGTCAGTGGTGTTATACTGAGTGGCTAAGGGCATGAGTCAGACTGCCCAAATATGAATGCCAGGCCAGAGTGCCTACATAGGAACCCTGACTCAGACTGCTAACATATAAGTTCCACAGTTACTTTTATGAGCAGTTGGGTCCCTTGGGCAAATTATTTACCCTTTGTAGACTTAGTATCTCTTTGACAGAAAGACTGTAATAATTGCATTCAGGTGCTCCAGGGCAGACTAAATATTTGGCGTTGTGCAGGTGAGTGCCTGCAGAGGACAGAATAAATGCTCACCCTTCTGTTAATATTATTTTATCAGCTGGGTTGGACTTTGAATCTGGAGACCTCTGTCTTCTTGCTGCAGAAAGTAGACTTCCCCCTCTAATCTAAGGACCAAGAGGTTTTGTAAACTGAGCCTTGTAATCATCTCCGAGAGATGCTTTTCTTCCCAGGTGAGTCTCAGTTTAAGAGGGCATCTGACAGACACTTGGCTTGTATCCATTAATCCCTTCCAGCCTTTGTCATCACTGTCAGCGGGTGCCTCACGAGGATTCCCTAACAAAACACAGCAAAACAAATCCCAATCTTTGACCTTCTCCATGCTAGATAAGCACTTGCCTCCTAAGCAGTCAGCTATCCCGATTGACCCTAAGACCCAGTAGAGAGGTATTTTTGACTATGTAGAGAAGGAGATTTTAAATCTTTAATGAAAAAAAAAATACAGAAAAAGTTCTATATTTTGCTCAGGCTATCCTTGAACTCTTGGCCTCAAAGGATCTCCTTTCTTAGTCTTCCGTTTGGGTGGGACTACAGGAGAGCAAGTATGTGTTTGGCTTCTGAGGTCAAACATCTTGCAATTAAAAAAAAACAAAAAACCAAAAAACCAAAAACCAACAACAACTCCCTAAAATTAGTGCAGTTTTTAAGGACAGCTTCCAGCACAGCAAACTAACCTAAGGCACTTACTAACTAGATCCTTAGTCTATCACGTGACACCGAGGAAAGCAAAAGGAGCCCTTAGGTGGCTTTCTCAAGTGTCTTTTAGCCCCTCCCACCCCCACTCCCACCCCGCCCCCATGTGGGAAAGCATTCCTCAGAGGCAGCTCTTATCAGAACACAAGTTTTGCTGGCTGCCACTTAGGTTTAGCAAGCACCTAGCTGAAGAGCAGTGTTGGTGGGTGAAGGACTGGGAGGCTCGACTACCCGCCCTGGTGCTGGGGGTGGGGTGGGGGTGGGGGGTGGGGGTTAGGTTGCTGACTGGGCCACTCCTCCATTCAGCAGGGCAGTCCATGGTGTAGCGGGTGCAGGAGCATTTTCGGAAGGTACTTGAATTTTTGTTTGCAGACTAGATGGTCGGTTCCTTTAAATTATTATTATTAATAGTTTGGGCTCATACTTGGGGACTGTTCGAGTGAAAGGTTTCTCTTCATAATACAATCATAAGATGTTGCGAGCATCCGAATAACAGGCTCTGGAGTAGGAAGTTTGCTATTCTTTTTCTTTAATCCTTCTTTTGTAGCTGCCCTTTTGAGTCAAGGTCTCTTCCTTATGGATTGAATGTGCTTCTTCTCATCTTTCAATGTCACAAGAAATCAAACACAGGAGGGAGGGACATCTTAAGGATCAAGGCCCAGGGAAAATGGAAGCTGTCCTGTAGTTTGCTGCTGGATGACTCTCACAGGGAGGTGCCGTGCGGTGGCGGTGCCCTCTTTCCTTCCTGAGTGGCCCTGTGTGCAGTCAACCCTTCACAGAACAACACCGGGGCTTTGAACACCACAGTAACAACAACAAATAAAAGCCGGGAAATTTGGGCCTAGCGAATACCTCATGCCTGCCAACCTCCGTTAGTCACAGCATTCTTGCTCTCCTACTGACTGGCCGACTGCTGAGGCTTCACTTCCTGGACCGCCCTCTTTCTCACAGAGCACCTTTTTTTCCTCAGCATTTTAGAACTAGTTATTTGGAATGGGGGAAATTTGGTATTAAAAATCTTAAACGTTTTTAAAGTACTGTATTTATTTTTCATGTGGCATACATATATATATGCACATGTTGGCATGTGTACATGTATGTGCCTGTATGTATGCATTTGGTGTGGGATGTGTTGGGCTGAAGCCAGTGGTCAATTTCAGATGTCTTTATCTTTCTCTACTTTAGTTTTTGAGACAGGGTCTCCCAGGAACCTGTAGTTCAATGCTTTACCCACACTGGCTGATCAGCAAGAGTGGGGTTACCCCTGTAGAAAAATAAAGACTTTTTTTCTACCCTTTGATGTTGGGGTTATAGATGTAGGTCTCTACCTAAATCTTTAGTGTGGTTTCTGGATATTATAATTAAAATCCACATATTTGAACAAACTTTAAAGGGGGCCCAGACGTTCATGTTGAATTAAAAAATATAAAGATTGTGATGAAAAAAATCTTTTTTTTCTATTTAAAAATAACGCCTAAAAATTAAGATTTAAAAATCTTAACGTGATAACTTTAAAAAAAATAGGGAAAAAATTTTTAGGCAAGGAGTGTTCTTTATTGAAAATTCCTGAAAACCTCTTAGAAAAAGAATCTCTCAAAATTGTGTTCCTAGGAAACAATCCTGTAATCTCCTCAGAGAAACCCCTAGCCAGGTGTTCAGAGGAGTTGACAGTGGTTTATCACCTCTGGAGTCCCACAATATTTCCATACACTTATATGGCCATAATACATTTTCTTTTCTTCCACCTTTGCTTTCCAGGATAGAAATCAATGGCAGGTTCTTGAAAGCAGCCCAGATAGGCATAGTGGGTGTAGAAATGTCGGCAAATGGGCAGAGCGCAGTGGGTTTAAATAGGTCAGAGTGCAACTGTGTAGGGTGGGCACACACAGGCTCAGAGGGCACAGAGAGGAGAATTTGATCCAGATTTCATTCTAGACAGCATAGGAGTAGAGAGTATCCTACAAAGAAGAGCCTGAGGAGAACTCTTGGAGGTGAATCCAGGGGTTTGTAAGCAGTTCAGTTGATGCAAAATATGGAGACTGAGGCAGGGAGCAGAGCACCCAGTATATGATTGGTAGCGAGTGGGATATGAACACTGAAGAACGTCCAATACCTGCAGGGCAGTGCAGAGCCACTGGGTAGAAGATTCAGGTGAGACTGACTTACACACTTAGTCACTCTGTGAAGACTATAGGCTTTATTGAAGAGACAGCAAGAAAAGCAAACCAGAGGTAGAAAGGTCTGGGAGACAGAAAGATAAATTAATAGTGACTTTAGCTAGGGAATCAGAGGCATTAGCTAGATTGGTGAATGTATAGATACAGAGATTTACACAATACATAAGCTGTTTCATACAAGCCCAGCACTCCTAGTGGTTGACTGAACGGGAAGTAAGGCGACCACTGAAGGTCAGATTTCACTCTTGTTTGAGAGACCTAGGAACAGGCTGATAGGAGAAGAAAACGGTTTTCTGAGCAATAACCCAGAGACTGGAAAAACCAATGGCACACAGCTGTTCATGTCGATTGGTACTGAAACAGATAATACACAGTATCTTTTGTGAGAATGTATTCCAGAGACCAGCAGGTGGGTGACATGGTGGTTCATTAGTTTTGAAAAATTGCCACTTCTGTGAGTATCTTAATCCAGAGGTTACCCGTGCATTGAGAAAACACAGTTCCTGCTCTCATTACAGCCAGTAAACTGCTTTGTACTTTTCTGACAATTACCTTTTAACTGAGACCTTTCCTGGAACCTGGGGTAGAGAGTGCAGGGGGAGGTATGTGTGGCTGGTCCATCTAACACATTCCATAACCGGTCATAAAGATTTGGAGCAGGATGCAGGGAGGAAGCAAAGTCACACTCATTAATAGAAAAGATGAAAGAGAGGAAGAAAAATAACGCCCCCTTTAATTCAGAGTATGTGATGGTTTCTATATGCTTGGCCCAGGGTGTGACACTATTAGAAGGTGTGGCCCTGTTGGAATGGGTGTGTCACTGTGGGTGTGGGCTTTAAGATCCTATTTTAGCTGTCTGGAAGCCAGTATTCTGTTAGCAGCCTTCAGATGAAGATGTAGAACTCTCAGCTCTTCCTGTTCCATGCCTGCCTGGATGTTGCCATGTTCCCACCTTGATGTTAATGGACTGAACCTCTGAACCCGTAAGCCAGGCCCAAGTAAATGTGTCCTTATAAGAGTTACCGTAGTCATGGTGTCTGTTCATAGCAGTAAAACCCTATCTAAGACAGGGTGCCTTGCCAGTAAGAATGAGGATGTCCTGGCTTCTAACATGGTCACCTGGGTACAGTGAGGAGCCCTTATAGAGCCTAACTGAGTAGCAGTGGAGAAAGAATAGACAGGCTAAATTTGCAATCAAACTGTTACACTCCTCATATCTGTTATGTGTTGTGTAAGCAATTAGTTGAATTACTGATTTATGAGTGGATTGCCTATCACCGGTGTCAGTAAGAGGTCACTGTCCCTGCCCTTTGTCCTATCTTTTTCTATATTACTTCAACGCACACAACCTCTGTTGATGTGTAGTTAGAAATCACCAAGCACAGAATACTCTCCTTAGAGAAGTCTTCTGTTGTCTGTGTTGTTCAATATTCTCATACTTTTTAGGGTGCTGCTATAGATGTTTTCAAACTTCTAAACACTTCAGGTCACACAGTGAAAGGAGGCTGCTTTTCTAGCACTAAGATGCACCTTTTACTTATTTCATTTGTTATTATTAAGTGTGAGGAATTGGGTCACTTCAAAATCCTTTTGGAAGTTGAACATAAATAACAAAGAGTTGTCAATTATCAGGAGCCATTGGAATTCATTATGATGAGGACATTCTCTAAGAGGATATTGCCTAACAGTTACGAGTAGCTTCTGCTGGTTTCTGTCAGCTTGATGCAAGCTGGAGTCTTCTAGGAAGAGGGAATCATATAGGAGGAATTGATTCTACCAGAGTGTCCTATAGACAAGTCTTTGGGGGCATTTTCTTGATTAGTTATGGACGTGGGAGGGCCCAGACCATTACAGGTGGTGCTACCCATAGCCTGGTGGTCCTAGGTTGTTTAATAAAGGAGGTTGTTAAAAGGAGCAAATCAGGGCGAGCAAACCAGTAAGCAGCACTCCTCCCTGGTGTCTGGTATAGCTCCTATTTCCAGGTTCCTGACCTGCTGGAGTTCCGGCCCCAATTTCTCTCAGTGAATGAATTGTTACCTGAAAAGATAAGAAGTGGTAAAGTCTTTTCTTCCCTACATTGATTTTTGTCAGTATTTGATAGCAGCAATGGAGAAATAAACTAAGGTATGCCTTGTGGTTTTTACTTATAAATTGACAATCTGCATGGAGAACAATGTAGAAATATCTGCACTGGTTTAGATTTTGACTCTACAGATACAGATGTGCATGAAAGCTATGCGTTCAGGGATATTTTGTACAAAATGAAGAATGACATAGATTTACATGAGTAGGTTATCTGCTTTGTATAAGGATTTCTGTATAAAGGAATACAGGTTGGCATCTGTAAACAAAAATGTAAGATTATCATTAACATCATTATTAATGTTAAATCACTGAGGCAGAGGGGTACATATTTTTTTAAAAATTTTTTTATTAGGTATTTTCTTCATTTACATTTCCAGTGCTATCCCAAAAGTCCACCATACCCTCCCACCCCACTCCTCTACCCACCCACTTCCACTTCTTGGCCTTGGCATTCCCCTAAACTGAGGCATATAAAGTTTGCATGACCAATGGGACTCTCTTTCCACTGAAGGCCGACTAGGCCAACTTCTGCTACATATGCAGCTAGGCACACGAGCTCCAGGAGGGTACTGGTTAGTTCATATTGTTGTTCCACCTATAGGGTTGCAGGTCCCTTTAGCTCCTTGGGTACTTTCTCTTGCTCTTCCATTGGGGGCTCTGTGATCCATCCAATAGCTAACTGTGAGTATCCACTTCTGTGTTTGCTAGGCCCAGGCATAGTCTCACAAGAATATATCAGGGTCCTTTCAGCAAAATCTTGCTAGTGTATGCAATTGTGTCAGCGTTTGGAGGCTGATTATGGGATGGATCCCCGGATATGGCAGTCTCTAGATGGTCTGTCCTTTCGTCTCAGCTCCAAACTTTGTCTCTGTAACTCCTTCCGTGGGTGTTTTGTTCCCAATTCTAAGAAGGGGCAAAGTATCCACACTTTGGTCTTCGTTCTTCTTGAGTTTCATGAGTTTCACAAATTGTATCTTATATCTTGGGTATTCTAAGTATCTGGGCTAATATCCACTTATCAGTGAGTACATATCATGTGAGTTCTTTTGTGATTGGGTTACCTCACTCAGGATGATGCCCTCCAGGTTCATCCATTTGCCTAGGAATTTCATAATTTCATTCTTTTTAATAGCTGAGTAGTACTCCATTGTGTAAATGTACCACATTTTCTGTATCCATTCCTCTGTTGAGGGGCATCTGGGTTCTTTCCAGCTTCTGGCTATTATAAAAAAGCCTGCTATGAATGTAGTGGAGTATGTGTCCTTTTTACCAGTTGGAACATCTTCTGGATATATGCCCAGGAGAGGTATTGTGGGATCCTCCGGTAGTACTATGTCCAATTTTCTGAGGAACCACCAGAGTGATTTCCAGAGTGGTTGTACAAGCTTGCAATCCCACCAACAATGGAGGAGTGTTCCTCTTTCTCCACGTCCTTGCCAGAATCTGCTGTCACCTGAAATTTTGACCTTAGCCATTCTGACTGGTGTGAGGTGGAATCTCAGGGTTGTTTTGATTTGCATTTCCCTGATGATTAAGGATGTTGAACATTTTTTCAGGTGCTTCTCAGCCATTTGGTATTCCTCAGGTGAGGATTCTTTGTTAAGCTCTGCACCCCATTTTTAAATGGGGTTATTTGATTTTTTGGAGTCTGCCTTCTTGAGTTCTTTATATATATTGGATATTAGTCCCCTATCTGATTTAGGATAGGTAAAGATCCTTTCCCAATCTGTTGGTGGACTTTTTGTCTTATTGACGGTGTCTTTTGCCTTACAGAAGCTTTGCAATTTTATGAGGTCCCATTTGTTGACTCTCGATCTTACAGCACAAGCCATTGCTGTTCTATTCAGGAATTTTTCCCCTGTGCCCATATCTTCAAGGCTTTTCCCCACTTTCTCCTCTGTAAGTTTCACTGTATCCGGTTTTATGTATCCGGTTCCTTGATCCACTTAGATCTGACCTTAGTACAAGGAGATAGGAATGGATCAATTCACCACCAGTTGTGCCAGCACCGTTTGTTGAGAATGCTGTCTTTTTTTCCACTGGATGGTTTTAGCTCCCTTGTCAAGGATTAAGAGACCATAGGTGTGTGGGTTCATTTCTGGGTCTTCAATTCTATTCCATTGGTCTACTTGTCTGTTTCTATACCAGTACCATGCAGTTTTTATCACAATTGCTCTGTAGTAAAGCTTTAGGTCAGGCATGGTGATTCCACCAGAGGTTCTTTTATCCTTGAGAAGAGTTTTTGCTATCCTAGGTTTTTTGTTATTCCAGATGAATTTGCAAATTGCCCTTTTTCATTAGTTGAAGAATTGAGTTGGAATATTGATGGGGATTGCATTGAATCTGTAGATTGCTTTTGGCAAGATAGCCATTATTTACTATATTGATCCTGCCAATCCATGAGCATGGGAGATCTTTCCATCTTCGGAGATCTTCTTTAATTTTTTTCTTCAGAGACTTGAAGTTCTTATCATACAAATCTTTCACTTCCTTAGTTAGAGTCACGCCAAAGTATTTTATATTATTTGTGACTATTGAGAAGGGTGTTGTTTCCCTAATTTCTTTCTCAGCCTGTTTATCCTTTGTGTACAGAAAGGCCATTGACTTGTTTGAGTTAATTTTATATCCAGCTATTTCACTGAAGCTGTTTATCAAGTTTAGAAGTTCTCTGGTGGAATTTTTAGGGTCACTTACATATACTATCATATCATCTGCAAAAAGTGATATTTTGACTTCTTCCTTTCCAATTTGTATCCCCTTGGTCTCCTTTTGTTGTCTAATTGCTCTGGCTAGGACTTCAAGTACAATGTTGAATAGGTAGGGAGAAAGTGGGCAGCCTTGTCTAGTCCCTGATTGTTGTGGAATTGCTTCCAGCTTCTCACCATTTACTTTGATGTTGGCTACTGGTCTGCTGTAGATTGTTTTTATCATGTTTAGGTATGGCCCTTGAATTCCTGATCTCTTTGTCCAACAAGATATCAATCATTCCTGGCACTGGAGATTTTACTTGTATATACCTATATATTTAAATATGCTTCTATAGCTTTCCTAAAATGCATTGTGTAGCACAGGCTAGTCTTGAACCTACAGTGATCCTCCTGATTTAGCCTCTGAGTACTAGTATTACAGGCATAAGCAACTATACCTGGTTCTTTTCTTTTATTCTTTTAGAGGAGGGTTTGTTTGGTTTATACATATATTTATTTATTTAGAACCAGGATCTCTCCATATAGCCTTGGCTGGTCTGGAACTTGCTTTGTATATCAGGCTGCCCTCCAACTCACAGATTCACCTGCCTTTTTGCCTCCTGACCATTGGATTTAAAGGCATGAACCATCCTGTCCTGCTTTTAAAAGAGATTTTGAATTTGTCCAGTTATCTGCCCTCTCCCCAAAATGTGAGATAGGTTCACACTGTTCAGCCCAAGAGGGCCTGGAACTCTTGGTAGTCCTCTTGCCTCAGCCTCCTGAGTGCCAGACTTACAAACCAGTGCACCATGTCCAGATGAGCCAAACTTTAAGAAGCAAAGTCCTTGTGTTCTTTCTGTTGGGCTACACCAAAAACAGGTATTACTGTGGATAATGATGAATAACACGTATCCCAAAATATCCAATATAATTCCTTAGACAGTTGTGTTTCCTTTAAGTTTAGCTTCCAGTTGATTATTTTAAACATACAATTTTATAGGTATTATAATTTGAATGTAACACTCCCCTCTACAGACCACGTGAATATTTAGTTCCCAGTGATGCTGGGAATCCTAGGGCATCATTGTTTTGGTGGCTGTGAAGTTGTTTTGGTTTAGCTAGTAGAAATGGATTACTTGGGTGGACCTTGAAGGTAAGGTCCATCTCTGGCTTTAGCTTGACTTCTGTGTGTTTCCTGTGCCATCTGGATGGCTAGGACCTCTGTGCTCCTGCTTTCCCCGCCTTCCTTCTGTGGTCGGCTAACACTTTGGAAACTGTGAGTCAGAACTAAACTTTCCCCCAGAAGATGTTTAGTCAGGTATTTGTCATAGCAATACAGAAAACAACACGGCCAGGGGTTCCCAGAAAGTGTGTCTTAGACTAGGTAATAGACATGGGTGTCGCCTTACTAACATTCTGGGGAGTTTGATGCAATTGTCGGAGGTATAAACAAAGACCATCTGTAGGAACCAGGATTCAGCTCAGAGGTTGATCACTTTCCAGGAGTGCATAGGCTCCTCAGCTTGGTCTTGAGCCCTTAGACGATGCACTTGGAGGTGCTTTGCTTCTTGGCTGGGGGAGGGCCTTTCATGCATCTGCCTGGAAAGTCTTAGCAGGTTAGAACTGTTATGCAACAGATATGCTGGCATTCCCTTTAAAGCTCTACATTTAATTATCCAAGGACACTTGTAAAAAAAAAAAGGAATAAAAGAGGGTTTTATTTCCTCTTGGTTTCTTATCAAACGACTGGGCATTCCCCAAGATTCTAAGTGTCTTTACATTTGCATTTTCAGTCCTTCAGAGACTGGACAACCTCGTGTGGTCACTGAGAAAAAGTTAATTTTCTGTGATATTTAGCAACTGGATTTTTGAAATCTTGAGGGCTTGAGAGTTTTAAGTAATGTAATGAGAGTTAGGAAGGGGCATGGTGTCGCTTCAGTTTGCAAATTTATTATATGTGGGAGGTCGCTGCCATTGCTGCTAACCCCCCATTCGACCATGTGAAGTGCACAAAAATGTATTGCTTATTTACCTATGAGTTCGTATAGTCTAGAAATTCATTCTGAAATTCTACACGATCTTGCCTAACATCTTTAATTAACCCAGAAAAAAAATGCATTTTAGTGATCTGTGGGTTATTTGGCTGACATTCCCTTTTATAGGGTTGTTACAAAAAATTACTAATGTAAAAATGGCTCACCCTTACTGTCAAAAAACACTTGTACTGCTAAATCCTGCCTCCTGGAAAGAATATTTAATGGGAAATCCATAAACATACCCCATGGGAGTACTGGTGGGACAGAAATGAATTCCTGGCTGTCTTGGGTTTGGATGCTACTTTTCTGAGACTGTTTCTCTTGTGCTTATTGAGTCAGGTGAGGCATCCTTGCAGAGTTCCTACAATATATGTACAACACTTCCCAGAGTTAATTCTCCCAAAGTGACCAGTCTTCCCTGAACTTGGAGAAGGTTCATCTGTGGGACGCTTAGTTTGAAAGAAGGAATTGCTCTAAGGGAGACATCCTCCAAGGAAATCATCAAATTTCCCGATGAGGTCTGAAATTAATATTTTTTTCATATGAGCCATTCTTATGGTTTCCTATAAATTGTTATTTCCAAGATAGTAGGTTCTTTAAGTAGACTCCACAAAGACTGGTCCCAGCCTCCCTGCTTGTCTCTGTGTCTCCTTCCTTTCCTCTGTGCTCTCCTCTTTCTACTTGTCCTAGCCCCCCACCCCCCCACTCTGTGTGTGTGTGTTGTGTGTGTGTGTGTGTGTACACTGTGTGATGGTGCATATGGCAGCTGGAGGTTGATATCGGGCATCTTGATTGCTTGCTATCTTACAGTTGGAGGCAGGGTCTTTCACTTGACCTCGGAACACACTCATACCAGTAGTTTAGCCACATAGATTGTTCCAGGGACCCCTTGTCTCTGCCTACAGCATGCTGGGAGTACAAGGTAGGCCATCGCACACACCATGTGGATAGTGGGGATTTGAACCTCAGACCTCATTGTTTCATGGCAAGTGCTTTATCTACTGATGCAGTGCTCTAGTCCAGAGGATGCTCTTTTCTCTTCTCTTTTGGAGATCCTGGATTTAGAATGCAGGGTTTTGGACATGGTAGGCAAACCCATTGCTCCTGCCTTGTATCTATGGTGCATAGTATCTTCCTTTAAAGTAGGTCATAAGTAAGTTAGCAAAGAAAGGTAACAGAAGGTGTGTAGCTAAACCTTGTTGCTGAGCTGTGTGTAGAACAGGTGAGATCAAAGTGGGAGGAACTCATCTTCATTGGCAAGGTTTTATGAGCTTTTTGACGGTATAAAAATTTATGAAGAATATAAATGATCTATTCCTTTGTTTCCTGTTACTCCAGCCACTTAGTCCCATGGACGTTAAAACAAATGAGCTGGGTTTAAAAACGAAGGGATTCCTCTAAGACTGTCTTTTCAGAGATTTTCCTGAGAGAATCTGTGTTCTGAAAACACTCCATCTGGAGGGGAGTGTGGCTCAGTGGTAGAGCCTTTGCCAGGCATGTGACTGTATGTATTTCATTCACCAGTACAACAAAGAGGAAACCAGTACCGTGAGCTAGGCTTGATCATGGATGGTGGCTACTGCAGGGCTGGTCTCTTGATGTTTCTTTGTATTTCTCCACTTTTACATCAGGCCAAAGATTGAATGTAAAACTTAATTGTACCTTAGGATGAAGGGAACTTAGGTCGGTACTGTTTCTGCTCTGCCTTTTCTCCCTTCAAGTTCAAATGAAAGTGGATGAAAGAAGGAAGGAAGAAAGAAAGAAAGAGAGAGAGAGAGAGAGAGAGAGAGAGAGAGAGAGAGAGAGAGAGAGAGAGAGAAAGAAAGAAAGAAAGAAAGAAAGAAAGAAAGAAAGAAAGAAAGAAAGAAAGAAAAAGTACCCATTCTAAGGAGGCAGTTACAGCATCTTATTTTCACTATGTGAGCCAGGCAGGCTTTGAACTATCCTCCCTTCTGCTCTGGCTTCCTGAACACTGGGATTAGAGGCTTTTGCTGTACTTTTGGGCTACAGCAGGAAGAAAGTTTCTATGTTTTTGTTCTATCACAGGCTTCCTGGTTGTACCTTTGAAAGGAAAATTCTCTACAATGGTTCCTACAGGTCTATTTTGAATATATCCATTTTGTTGTTCATTCAACAATTCTTGGGGTGGAGACTGGAGCAACATAAGTGACTGGCACTAGGTCTACATCTCCTGGAGTTTAAGGAGAAAGTGGACCTCTAAGGCCATTATGTCATATTATGAGGAGTCCTGTGAGGGAGATTTAGAGAGTCTCACAATCTTTCTGTGGCAAAAATACATAGGAGTTGAGTTGCTAACAACCTAAATCTAATTTTATCCTGTGGTATGTCTAATTATGATAGCTAAGGCTTATTGAGACCTTGGAAGATCTAATAAGACCTTGGAAGAAATATAAGTTTTCAAGGACCAAACTTCCCAATAGATCTGTGATGGAGTACTATTCCAAGAATTTATTTTTGTGCTAGGATTGAACCCTGATGATAAGCACACACTCTACCACTGAGCTATGTATCCAGATGAGCTGGCCTTGGCTATTATTTTTATTTTTGCACATGAGCACGGTATGTAAAAATTAAGTGCTCTGGTCAGAAAGTCTGATCACAGAGCTGTTATTGAAAAGAACAGGCTGAGGGGAATGGGGAGGTGGCTTAGCAGTTAAGAGCAATGGCTGCTGTCTGAGAACCTGGGATTGAATCCCCATACATACATGACTACTCACAACTATCCTTGACTCCAGTTCCAGGACCCTCTTCTGGCCTCTGGGGGCACCTGACACACATGCAGTGTGCTTACATACATGCAGGCAAAACACTCACATGCATGAAAACTAGGAATAAATATTTTAAAAAAGGAATAGGCTGAGCTCAGCTTGCTTAGTGTGTTTATAGAAACTCCTAAACTGGGGGCCCATCTTTGCAGCCAGTTATTTGTTTATTTATTTATGTACCTGTATTTGGAGAGAGCATCTTGCTGTGCTGCCCAGTCTGGTCTCAAGCTCTTGGGGTGAGCTGATCCTCCTACCTCCGTGTCTGAAGTAGTGGCAATGCTAGTTGAGTGTTCCTGTAGCTGGTTTACAGCTCTCTTCACTAGTCAAGTGTACATATGAGGTGCTATATCAGGCTATGATTCTTTCCCTGTTTCTTCCTATTTTTCTTAATATCAAGAATCTACTGAAGTCCCAGTGTTCAGCATGGAGGCCTGTCCAAAGGACTTTTCAATTATTTAGTATATTCATACATTTCAAAATTCAGAGTGAGGATGGACTCTTTGAGGACATTAACGCCTTTGTAGCACTTTTGTTGGCACTTCAGAAAAATTAGACATTTAATATGTTTATAGAGGTTAATGCTTCTAATAGAGATGGGGGCTTAAGGATTCTAAATGATTGTCATAATAGACACAGTGAGCTCATGTCCATTTATTTAGTTCATTTTAAGTTGTGTGACTTGGGATTTTTTTCAGATTTACATTTTCTGTGGTTTCCCCAATTTGTTGAGTGCTACTTAATACATAAAAAATAGTTTTAGACTGTGCAAAAGGGATAGGAGGATAGACAGACTTAAGGTGACCCTGGCCTTCATTTGGGAAGATTTGTTTTAAATGGATATAGATGTTAAATGCACAAGATCCAACTGCCCTCTTCTCTCTTCTGATTAAGATCTAGACTCTGTCATCTTTGTTGTGTTCAGTAGTAAACTCTCAGAATAAGCCCACTTAGAATAAGATCATATCCCTCCCATTCTGTTATAGTTTGTATGGATGTCTAAAGTTATATCCACACTTCTAATGTTAGGCCATATGGCATCAAAATGTTTCATATGATGGAGCTGGAGAGTTGGCTTGTGGTAAGAGCATTTGATGGTCTTTCAAATTTGGAAAGATTGGTTTCAGTTCTCAGAACCCACGTGGTGGTTCACCACCCCAGTTCCAGGGGATCTGATACCATCTTTTGGCTTCCTGTAGTAGCTAAACACATGTAGTGCATATACTCATCTGCAGGCAAAACAATTTTACACACTAAAAAAAACTTAAAACAAATAAATAAAATAAATCAAAATATATTTTCATACTTTAACAAAGCCAAGCATATATGTTAGTTGGGTTCAATGGTAGTCCCATAGTCTTCTGTTTCCAGACTTTGAATGCAGTTTATAGAGGTTAGATATGACTTGACTTGCATTTTGTAGATTAGAAGGCATTTTGTTAGAAGGAAGAGTGAATCTCAATTCCCCATGTAGGTTTTATACCACGAAGTGATGCTGCCAATGGGAAGCTGTGCTCCCAGACTATCTAAAGAAATTGTCAAGATCACAACTGTTCCTTCATATGCTTTCCAGCCTTTGACACCATTGCCACATTGGGATTTTATAAGTGATAAGTTTAAAGTATTGAGAGCATCATGTGGCAGGATTATGGCACAATATATGGAAGTGAGTCATAGCAGGTTTAAGGGAACATGAGTTACAGCTTTACTAAGATCTTGTTACTCAAGAAGAGATTCTGAGTGAATTAACTTTGTATTTTGTGTGACCATTTGACTATAGATGCTGCTGAATGCTGAGTGCTATTTTGGTTAGGTCTTGGCTGTGTGTGTGTGTGTGTGTGTGTGTGTGTGTGTGTGCACACATGAGTGGTTGTGCATGGGGAGATAGAGACTGACATTGGTGTCTTCCTCTATGCCCAAGTCAGCTAGATTAGCTTTCTGTAAGCCTCAGTGATCTTCTTTGCTCTGCCTGCCAGAGCAGAGATTACAGGTACATGCTACCACACCTGGTTTTTCTGCAGAGTGTTAGAGATCTGGACTCAGGCCTCAGGCTGGTACAATAGGCACCTGACCAAGCGAGCCATGTTTTCAGCCCCTCGTCTTGGTATTTTAATGAATATCGTGATACTTATGCAAATCCTTCCTACCTAAATTATCATAGCTACACCACACTCTCATTTCATTCAAACAGATCACAGGTTATGTTTTGCTTTGTTTCAGAAATCCTGGATCGAAGGGGTATTCTACAAGAGAGAGTGTAACAAATTCATACCCAGCTCAAAAGACCCTCACAGGTACAGTTTTTAATTATATTCTTTTTTTTAAAAGCAACATTACATTGAGTGCTGTTTGAAGAAATTTAGAAATATCACTTATGTAGAGGTTTTGATGATATTTATGAAGTGAGTGTATTTATTCATTTCAATGCATTTCTTCCTTAACTCCATAAAAACATGCCATGGATATTGTAGAAAACTCAGTAGGAGAAGGGACTTTTGTCAGTTACCTCGCAACAGCTCCAGTACCTATCACCAATATGTTCCTGTCAAAGGTCTATTTAAAGAAGCAATCAACTCAAAGGAGGAAAAACTGCATGTCCTAACAGCACTAGACTATGTTGGATTCCATTCCATGTGGTACTGCAGGACAACACTCCATGTGCCTCCTCTTGGAGGCAGGACAGGTGTCATAGGAGTACAAGGCTGTAACCCAAGCTTGGACAAATAATTTTTACTCTCTACACATTAAATAGTCAAAATTTCATGACCATTCTTTATCGCAAGTAAGATATCCATGGGAAATGATGACTGGTGAGGACACATTAGGGACACTGCAGAGATCTAAGGAGTCACCAGACTGAATTATGTTTTCCTCTGGGGGCTTTGTGTGTATGTAGATTGTAGGCGGCAGGGCTGAGTTAGAGAACTCTGAGTTCTGGACAACCCTATGGAAACTCTACTTGTAGGACAAAGGTCATCAAGGCAGCTGGTGAGAAACGGGGAAAGAAAGGTCTACGGAAAATTCCTCAGGGTAATCAGGTTCACGAGGTTAGGACTGGATGTCATTGACCTGGTGGAAAACTGATAGGGAAATAGAAGAGAAATATTTTAATTAGGGTAGCTAGTCTATTTTAGATTCCCTTATGCCATTGGCCTCATGTGTGTTTAAAGTTTAGAAGTCATTGGTACATGGGGCACATGGTAAGATTCTTTGGCAAGGATTAAAATGGTGTTCTATGCCTTTGTTAAACATTGACTAGTCCCACCCTCACTGAATTACTTATGGTTGGTAAGCCCTGTGATTGGAAATTCTCATTTCGCCTGTTTGTAAAATGTTTATAGGATGCCAAGGTAACACTGTTTCCACCCCCCTTTCCATTCTGCTTTTATAGTGTCAGGCGATAGGATTGTAGGCATAGTGTAAAGCGGACTGAGTTCCAAGTCACTCCATTCACTTCAAGTGGAAAATCGTCTTCACAAGCTCCTTGGGCCTCAGGAAAAGTGACAAATATGAATTGTGTAACCACACATCCTAAGACGCAAGGAGAACATTAGATGTGGAATGTTAAGTGTTAGAGCGTTCACTTCGTGTGCATGGGGCTCTTCCATCAACCCCCAGTTTCAGAGAAAAGATACATACTTATTTTAAGATAGGGTGTCTGTATACAGGTCCAATTGGCCTTAGATTCACCATTCTTCTGCCTTAGCTTCCTGGGTGCTGGAACTACAGACATATGCCTGGCGCCATTGACCATAATTCTATGAAAGTTTCAACACTTACTACATTTTACAGAGGATAAAACCCCCATGTCTCTATGTTCATGTGACTATAAAAAAATGTAATAGATGACTATGACCATTCCTTTACACACTCCATTTTCTTGGGCTCTAGTAAGAGTCTCGAGAAGCATGGATTTATATGTTTTTGTCAGTATGATGAGGAGAAAATGGTGGTGTATTTCCCACTTCTCATCCACGTGACAAAACAGGTGAAGGCAATCAGGCAAGGAAGGATTTAGGGAGGAAGGGTTGATTTTGACTTTCAAGTTCAGAAGGTCTCAGTACAACTTGGAGGGTTGTCCACTCTGTCTCCTGTGTGTGGCAAGATCCTGTTTACATTGCTTAGACAAGAAAACAGAAACTGTGGTTGGAATGAGTGGTAAGTCATTACCTTCAAGGGCCTGCCATTAAGTGAAATATTTCTGCCAGCCAGGCCCCACCTCCTAAAGGCTGCAAGCCTTCAAACAGCACCATAAGCCTTGGGCTGTGGGGCTGGAATTCAAGCATTCAAAACAGTAGCCTGGGGATGGGGTGGGGTCAGATTCACACAATAAAACTAGTCGTTCACTATTCAGCACAAACAAAATTTTCTCTCTTTTATTAATATTTTTTAGCTCCTAAAAAGATAGCAAATCTAATAGGCTTGATTAACTTCTTTTTCTCCTTCTTATCAAGGCTGGTAGAGAAGTGAAGTTTAGAGTGTCACGTGCTAAGCAGGTTATACTTCTCCTGATTTTTATAAGCAATATCTTTTTTCCCTCTTGGAAAACTATAGTTTTTTAAAATTTACTTTACATCGAAAATACGATCATTGATGACTCAATTCTGGAAGTTTTTCTGACTTATAAAGAGAAAAGCTTTATTATTATTAGTTATATATTATATACTTATATATTATTAGTATATAAGTAACTATACATATATTAATTCCTGACTTATTTTACAAATTCAATAAAATACCCATCAAAATCTTGAAAGATTTTTCAAGAGATTGAAATTTATATGTATATGTGTCAAGAAAAGAAAAGCAATTTTAACCCTTATCTATCTATCTATCTATCTATCTATCTATCTATCTATCTATCTACTTATTTATTGATTTATTTTGATACTAGAGATGGATTCTAGGAATTCATAGATATCCCAGCCAAGAAATATAGGATAGAATACAAAATAAGACTGAAACATAGAGGCCTTGCCTTTGAGATGTCATGATGCATAATGATGAGAGTCTAGAGCTCTGTGGCAGAGACTAGCATGTGTAAGTAAGGCCTTGGAGTCCATTCTTAGCACTGTGCTAAACAAATAAGTCAAAGCAAAGCAAAGCAAAGCAAAGCAAAGCAAAGCAAAGCAAAGCAAAGCAAAGCAAAGCAAAGCAAAGCAAAGCAAACCAAATTAAGCTAACCAAACAAAAATCACCTAAAACAAACTAACCCGAACCAAAGTAAGCCAACTAAGCCAAGCAAAACCAAAGCAAATCAAATTAAACTAACCAAAGCAAGTAAACAAAACAAACTAACCAAGCCAGCTAAATCAAACAAACAAATCAAAATGCTACAACAAAACGGTGTTAATGAAAGAGAGTGGCATTAGACAGGGATAGAAGTAGATCAACAGCAGTATTTAATTTGATATTGTTATACACACAAACATACATATGCATACTCATGCATGCATGCACACACACACACAGAGGTATGTCTGTCTGTCTATCTATCTATCTATCTATCTATCTATCTATCTATCTCCAGGGTCTCTTGTATGCCTGCTTGGACGGTCTTGTATTCAATATGTCACAGAGCATGCTATAGAACTTCTGACCATCCTCACTCCACCTCTAGAGTGTAGGAATTATACATGTGTGTCATTATACTCAGTTTATGAGGTACTAGTGAGAGAACCCAAGGCCTTGGGTGTGGTAGGCAAGCATTCTGTCGACTGACCTACATCACTGGTCCTATTTTATGACTTTAAAATATTTTAAAATATGTTTTATTACTTGATTTCCTAGAGCTCTGTTATCTTCATTGTTTAGTAATTACAATAGCAATGGTAATAACAACAACAACAATAATGATGATACCTACCTATTATGGTTAATCTCCATCATCTGCTTCAGTTTGACTGGATTAAGGATCACATACTGAATCAATGAGGCACACCTCTGGGTGTGTTTATGAGAGTATTTCCAGAGACATTTAAGTGAGGATGGAAGACCCACCCAGAATGTGGTTGGTACACGTCCCAGAGGCTGGTCTCCGAATGAATAAAAGGAGAAAGCTTGGTCATCTTTGTTCCTCTTGCCTGACAACTGACACGGTGTGAGCAGCTGCCTCACACTCCCACCTTCATGACTGGCCACCATGATGGACTGTATCCCCTCAAACTGTGAGCCAACATAAAGCCTTCCTTCCTTAAGTAGCTTTTATTAGGGATTTTGTCACAGCAGCGAGCAAAGTAACTAACGTACTACTTTCATTGCCTACACTGCAGGGCATCAGGTAGCATGAGCTACTTCAGATATATTAGCTAAGATAATCTTTTTTATCACCTTATGGGGGTCATAAAATGTTTAAAATTATTTTTAGATGTGAGAGTTGTGGCTCAGGAGAATCATTGAATCAATGGTATTCAAATCTAGTTTTTTTTTTGGTACCAATGTTCATGTTTATTAATTTTTTCATTGTTTCTACAGTATAATTATACACAGGGAATGACATGGAAAGTAAATGATGCGTGAATATTTAGCAAATTCTAATTATCACACCATGAAAAATTAGTAAACTAACAATAACTTTATTTCTTTGATTCAGATGCACTCCAGGCTGCCAAATCTGCCACAATTTAGTCAGGTGAGACTTTCTGAAAAATCTGATTCCTTTTTGTATTAAGGTAGTGTGTTGAAAACTACTTGTGAGAGTTTCTTCAGATCTCAAGAGCTTTTTTGGAAGTTCTAGCCAGAGAGCTCAGAGCTTATAAATCTTAGAGCAGCCTTCCTTATCAGGGAATGTTGGCCCCTTCAGTGGAGCTCACAGCTTGGGGAGGAACACCCATGGAACAGTGAGGGGAAAGTTGGGCACCCGTGTACTGGCTGGGTCAATAGAAACAGCTCTGATGATTAATGGATGACAAATGTGTCATAGATATTTAAGGGACTCAGAGTAAGGCATCTGTCAGTTTCCTCTACAAAGGATAGAAATACAAAAGGTGTGTGTGTGTGTATTCATTCTCTTTTGTCTTTCTTGAGCATGGTACTTGAAAAATAATAGAAGTCCTGAGTTATTAAGACATGCAAACATCTTAAGATATTTGACAAGAACTTTTACTACCTAACACATGTATGAAACATTACATTTTATTTTGCTATCACATTGTATTTGGATAAAATGTAGCTCTGGGTTGGGCATGCATTGAAGTATTTGACATATGAGTTACACATGCTAAATTTGCATAAAAGCAGGCAAAACACTCACACTGCACAATAGACTGAAGTACTATAAAAATTTTATCATATATTTTAAATTATGTGTCGGCAAGTGGATCCTTTATGTCAGTAGAGCAGAATAAACTTCCCTTGATTCTGACAATATCCTAAAGTTGCTAAGTTTAACCAGTGCTAACTTTAACTTTTAAAATATTTGATTTTTATATTTTTAAATTTTGAGACAGTCTTGAAATTTTGCTAACTTGCCTAGGGTAGCCTCCAATTTCAAATTCTTTGGTCTCAGTATCAACAGTAGCTGAGATTATAGGTCATAGTATATTATTGAAAAATAATAGAAGTCCTGAGTTATTAAGACATGGAAACATTTTAAGATATTTGACAAGAACTTTTACTACCTAACACATGTATGAAACATTACATTTTATTTTATTTTCTCCTTGTCACACTTGACTTACTGGCTTCTTTCTTGTTTTTCAGACAGCCTAGGCTGCCCTTAAACTTATTATTTAGATTAATAATAAAGATTTCTGCCTTTGATAGAGTGGACTTCACAAGTTTTACTGTATACCATACCAATGAACATTTTGGGATATGAATCCATATATGTATACACATATATTTACTTATTTACAAATTATATAAATATATACTGTATATTAGTAAAAAGTTATAAAGTGATGGGAAAAGATGGATGAGAATATTGAAATAATTTATTAATAGTAAAAGCTTTTGTTTCTGTCACTCCAACTACTTTTAATTAAAAGGAGATAGAGTCACATCTGATGGCACCTTCTGTGGTCTAACTAACTAGGAGACTGAGGCAGAGGAATTACTTCAGTCCAAAACTAGGAGTTCAAGTCTAGCCTGAGCATTGTGGTGAGGTTCCACCTGAAAAAAAAAACAGCCAAGCAAACAAACAAAACAAAACAACAACAACAAAAAACAGGGACAGAAGAAATAAAGCCTAATTATAGATATTTATGATCTTTTCTCATCACATGGCTAACAGACTGTTAAGAAGTAGAAGCAGGGACTGGAGAGATTTCTTACAGGGTAAAGAGGTTTGCTGCCAAGTTTAGTGAACTGAACATGACGCTTTAAGTGTTATTAATATGTGACTTCTACACACCAATCTGAGGATTGGAAATATTGCACCAATTGTTCTATTCTGAGTGACTTGTTTTCTGGAGTCTAGGTGTTACTGTGGCCGGCTGATTGAAGAACACCATGGGCTGGATCGTGCCTGGAACCTCTCAGTCACTGAGGGCCATGGGGATGAGCAGTGGTCTGTGGAGAAGCACACAGTGAAAAGCCCTACAGATACCTTCGGCACCATTAATTTCCAAGATGGAGAACATATCCACCACTCCAAGGTTTGCTGATAACCCAAACCATCTCACTAGTTTTGAACAAAAGAGACCTTGCACTTGTACTTCTAAGGAGAGAGAGCACTACATGATGTACTTTGTTGAAAAGGGATCCACACCATTGATCTATTGTTAAGTCTAGCCTGGTCTTCTCTTAGGTATGAGAGGCAATGCTTGCATCCCAGGTACAGGACTAGGTGGAGATGGGTGAACAGATGATAAGTTTAATATGTTAATACAGCAGTGCGGACTGAGGTGAGCTGAAGCTCCTGGGGCAGTTATGAGTTCTCTGCTTGCTAGTCCTTTGACACACACTGAGGGTGGACACATGGCACGTCAATAAGTCAATAGCTTTCATCATTATTTTTACTGCTAGGTGACTTCTGAACTATGGAGTCCAAGTGAAGCTGTTATGCCCCCTTTTCAGCTTGGTGTATCTAATAAATTCTCAAAATTAAGTTTTCTTGATATGACTTTAATACGGTTATGAGTTCATATCATCTCAGTTAACGTTATAAATGTACCTTTTTAAGTTTTAGGGTGAGTTTAGTAGTCTGTTTCTTGTGCTGTTTATGTGGCCAGTAAGGTGAAGAGTCATCCTATCTGTGCATTTACAGGCAAAGTGGAGTCGAGTAGGCTTGTAAAATGGAATCTCTCAGGGCAAGGTGTAGCCCGTAACACTATCCTTTTACATGGTATGCAGTGATCTTGGGCAGGGCACAACCTGATTTTAACAGTAGCCTGGAATAAGTAGGGAATGGGGACAAGGGTAACAATATCCTTGCAGGGTGTACCCCAAGGACCTTAGGTCTTTCCACTAGTAACCACCTTCTCCAGCTTCTACCACCTCCCATTAATGGCACAGGCTGGTGAGGAGGCCATTAGCAATGTGCTTTTGGGGATCCTGCAGATCCAAATTGTAGCATAAAGTGTTAATAGGTCCACATTCCCTTGGGCATTCTCTTCTGGGAACATTAATTACCTGCTGTTTTCTTAGTAGCTCATTTCCCACGTGGAACAACTTCAGGAAAGCTGAGGGCCAGTCATGTTCTGCAGGCAACTATCAGAAGGCTGTACTTAACCAGCAGTTCCTCTCCTTAAAGTTGCAGTGCAGTTCTAGTGGAATCTATGTGTATAGCTATTCACCTTCTTGTGTATGTCTCTTCATGCTTATTTCTGTTTTAGGGCAGAAAAATCCCCCTCATTTTCCAATCCCTTTTGGAGGCTGATTCTTAGAAAGCCTTGTGTGCAAGTTTTCCTTCAAGTTTTGTTCTTCTTTTTTTTGATGTTTTTTTTTAAATGTATTTACTTATTTATTTTTGTGTGTCTGTGTGTGTGTACCTATGAAGTGTATGACACATGTGTAGGGGTACCAGTGGAGGCTAGAAGCGGGCCTTGGGTACTGTGGAGCTGGAGTTACAAGTTGTTGTAAGCCTCTTGTAACCCTACTGTGGGTGCTAAGAACTGAACTTGAGTCCTCTGGAAGAACAGCAAGCACTCTTTACCTCGGAGCTATTTCTTTCTTCCTTTGTCCTCTCTCTGTCTATATGTCTGTCTGTCTGTTTGTCTTCCTCTCAGTGTTATTGTTTGTTGCAGTACCCAAGACATCTTATGTGCAAGCCAAGGGCTCTATTATTGTATTGTTTATTCTTAACCACCTTCATCTATACCTTTTTCTGTGCATTCATTACTTACTGTGTGCCTATAAACTTCCTACAGTCCAAAGAAAATAGGTTTCCTGTATTAACACTTTGGTATTGTGTATAGGGTGGTGGTAGGAAATAACTATACAAGCCTCATAGAGGTGGAGGATGCTATGAGAATGGAATACAGGTTCTTTGAGAGACTGTGAAAACTCCTTCTGTGAAAGGACACAGCATGCAAGGAGAAAGGCATTCAAAAGTGGACAAAACCAATGCATGTGTTTAGCTTGGCATCGGAAGGTGAACGAGGTGAATGGCCCCAGTGAAGCAGCTAGTTGGCTTGTACAAAGCTCAAAGGGCACTCAGGAAAATTGAAAATATATAGCTAGGCATGTCTGCTGACGATTAGCTTTTTTTAAAATTTGGGTTTTTTTTTTTTGTATGTGTAAAGATGTTTTGCCTGTGTGTATGTTTGCATCTCAAGTGTGCCTGGACCCCATGGAGGTCAGAAGAGAGCATCAGGTATCTTGGAACTGGTGTTGCAGATGGTTGTAACTCTAGGAATTGAGAACTTGCATCCTTTGGAAGAGCAGGCAGTGCCTGTAACCCCCACACCATCTCTTCAGCCCCTACAAATAGACTGCTTTAGACTCAGCTTTTGGCTGTCCTTATGTTAATAGGGTTGTTTACAGGAGTGCATTTTCCTCTATGTCTCAGCATGGTACTGCTGCCCAGGCTTCCTCTATCCCTCAGGTTCCTGTTGAGTGGCAACAAAGCTTGAGAGAGATTATCTTATGTTTTCTTTTAGTGTAGTTCCCTCCCCAAAAATCTCTCTCACCTTATTCTACAAAGAATTTGAGAGAACCTGTCTCTATCTGGGGGCATGAGTTACTTACAAAAGAAATAGAAGAAGTGTTCTGTTGGAAGAGGCCAGTACTAATAGCTTAGTTCTTCAGAAATGTTTATTCACCAAGCAGTATCTTCTAGTATGGGGAAGATTGAGAGGTGAAGACAGGCTTACCTGAGAGGGGAGCTGGGGTCCAGGAGCCTGGGCTGCTCCTTTGCCCTTACCCACTTCTCCCAGCAACAAAACATCTAGTAAGGTCTGTCTGTGTTGGTCCTACTACTGTAGTGTCCTGTGAAGCCTGGCAGTTCAGTGGCTTCTCTCATACATGAGATCCTGACCAACCTTCTATTCTTCCTTTTACATATGTGTTATGATAGCTGTTGGTCAGAATTTTAATATTTTAATTATGAAACGAAGTGGTCCTATAGTAGCAACTTCAAAGATGAACAGTAAACTGCTTTAAGTTGCTGTCATCATTTTAGAGTCTGTTGTGGTAACTTCTACTTGCTTATATGGAAAGTTCTACCCATGTTTTCTTTTGGCATATACCTGGAATTCATGATTTCCTAATACCAGCCTTTCTTTTCATTACACTGGCTTATTCCTACTTGCTGCTTGGCATTCTGTTTGAAGAAGGCAAATTCGCTTCCCTGTGCAGAACTTGTGCTTGTAGTCAGTCACGCCCTGCAACGTCAGGCAGCTTCAGTGAATCAGAGACTCTTCCAAATGACTTTGCTGATCTTTGCTTCGATTTGGACTCTCAAAGATGAGTGCAGTTATGCTTTACATTTGCATATTATTATTATTATTTTATTTATTCACTTTATATCCTACTCACAAACACACCCCCCCTTCCTGGTCACCCTGTCCCATAATTCTTCCCCTTTGTCCCCTTCTCCTCTAAGCAAGTAGGGGCTCTCTGGGTTCACCCCCAACCCTGGTACATCAAGTCTCTGTGGGGCTAGGCACATCCTCTCCCACTGAGGCCTGATAAGGCAGCCCAGTAAGAAGAACATATCCCACTGACAGGGAAAATATTATGGGATAGGCCCTGCTCCCGTTGTTCAGAACCCACATGAAGACCAAGCAGCACATCTGTTACATATGTGCAGGGAGGCCTAGGTCTAACCTGTGTATGCTCTTTGGTTGGTGGTTCAGGGTCTGAGAGCCCGAAGGGTTCAGGTTAGTTGACTCTGTTGGTTTCCTGTGGAGTTCCTATCCCTTTCAGGGCCCACAAGCCTTCCTCCTATTCTTCTGTAAGAGTTCCCAAGCTCCATTCACTGTTTGGCTCTGCCTGTCTGTATCTATCTGAGTTAGCTGCTGAGTAGAGCCTCTCAGAGGACCTTCATGCTAGGCTCCTGTTGAGTACAGTCGTTTTGAAAAGAGAAATTTCTCAGAGGAATAATCATCATATGCAAAGAAATGATTGGTAGGTACACTGAAAGGACAATGTATATGTTCATGCTCCTAAATTTTTAAAATTTTTCATATGTATGAAAAGGACCAAGGAAATGCAAATCTGTGGCATTTATAAAGAGTCACATTCCATCTGCTTCGTAAAGCTCCCTCTAAATGGCTTTGCTGATACATCAATGAAGTATTATTTTTCCCTCACTTCCAGTCTTCTGAAGAACTTTGAAGACCAAACCTCCAACTGGAGGAAGCTTCCTGTAGTGATTTATAATTCCCAGAAGGATGTTGGAGGGAGTGTGGAACCTTTAAAAGCAAATATTTCCATTAGGTGAAGTTAAACTTTTAGAGAGGCCCCGTGGCTGCTTTCATGGGCCTCCTGTGTGTTCAGCATACTGACTAGCATGCTTCCCTGTGTTCTGTTCGTGGGTCTGTGCTGCCCTTCCAGTACATTAGAACTTCTTGGGATACAAAATCGGATCATCTGTTGCACTTAATGCTGAAAGAGTGGAATATGGAACTGCCAAAGCTTGTGATCTCCGTCCATGGGGGTCTTCAGAACTTCAAGATATCCTCCAAGCTCAAAGAGACCTTCAGCCAGGGTCTGGTCAAAGCTGCAGAGACCACAGGAGCATGGATAATTACAGAAGGCATAAACTCAGGTAAAGCTCGTGCCTGATTCCCGTCTGCTCTCCTTCCCCTTTCTAACTGTGAGTCAGGTAGCCTGATACTGAGTGGCTGTTATGCAGCACTCACAGGAGGTACAGTGATATTAGGGGGAAAGACAAACAACAGCCAACCAAAAACCCACCCGAAAACAGTGGTCTCTGAACCTCATGCTTTTACATCAGAGGTAATCTGCAGGCTATTTTACTGGTACACTAGAGAACACTAGCATGCTCACGATGGTAAGCAGTGCATGGCACATTCTAGCAAGACAAGAGTAGTGTCTACTGTTAGGATTGTTCAAAGATGAGGAGAGATATCAGCTCCTTGTTCAGTAGTAAGAAGTAGAGAGGTTAAGAGAGGAGAGAGACAGCCAGGAAGCCTGCATCCAATTTTATTGTGCTCAGAGCCTTCTTTAAAAATGACATTTTACATATGGTTCTCTATTTGTGTCCGTCAGAGTCATTGTTTATCATGATCTGTGAGCTCAAATTCAATTCTACTCTGGTTTCATAGGAGTGTCCAAGCACGTTGGGGATGCCCTAAAAGCCCATTCCTCTAAGTCTTTGAGGAAAATCTGGACAGTTGGAATCCCTCCTTGGGGAGTCATTGAGAACCAGAGAGAGCTGGTCGGAAAAGATGTGAGTAGACAATCCTTTCCATCAGAGGGAAATGAACATCTATCTCAACTGCCCGCTTTACAATGTACCCAAATGTCTGATAAGACTCTTCAAATGAAAGAAATCCCAAACCGTCGTCTGTCTTCCTGCTACAGCTGGCATCCTACATCATAAAATACCAGTTCTGTCTCACGGCTGCCAAAGCCAAAAAGCTTGATCTGAGCCTAGAGGGACCACTCTGTGTTATGTCTTGAATCTGACCTGTCAATCAACTCTTAGCTCCGCTTTCAGAATATTGCCAGACTCTGAGTTATCCTTCCCCTCCAGTGTCACTGAGGCAGATGCAAGTGACCAGGTTTTGACACCCAAATCCTTGTAAGAGTTTTTCTTTCTCTCACTCCTGTCTTCTGTTGAAGTCTAGCCTCAACACAATAGCTGAATAATTCCTATAAAATATAAATTGGGCCATGCTCTTCTCTTTGTCAGTTCGTCAGTGGGTTCATCCTCTACCCAGCCAATGTATAGAACCTTGCAGCGTTTTGCACCGAGTACAGTACACTCTTTAGTTGTCCCCATCTAGTTCTCTTGCCCCAACTTATAATCTGCTTCGCTTCGTTCATATCTGTGTTTTGGTTGTATGTGTTCATGTGTGTGCATGTATGCATGTGTGTGTGTGTGTATGCATGTATGTGCACATATGTATGTAGACTTGTGTGGAGGCCAGAACACAACATCGGTATTATCCCGCAGGTGCCCTAACCCCTACCACCAGTTTTTCTTTTGAGATAGCATCTCATGTGGGCCTCTCACTGAGCAGGCTAGGCAGGCCAGCCAAGAACACCAGGTATCTCCCAACTTTGTCTTCCCAGTGCTGGCAATACAAACATGTACCACCAAGCTTGGCTTTTTTCTCACCTCCCCTGCCCTGCTTGTTTCCCTCCCGCTGGGGATTGAATTCAGGTCTTAGTAAACTCTTTGCCATATCACGCATCTTCCCAGATCCCTGTACCTGTGTCTGTTGGCAGGGAATGGACAGAGCCTACTGAGATATTGTCAGAGTCCCTATCTATTTCTAAAGTATAATGATAGAATCTTACACCACGAATCTGGTATTTGTTGTTTGGTCATTTAACAGTTGTTTTCTCATGTCAGTTGAAGTGGACATGGGCGTGGCTTATATTTACTTTTAGTTTGGGAAAATCACACCTATTAGACAACAGCAAGGTTAGAACCATGAGTTCTTGTGTGCCATTCCCCGATTTAAACAGCTAAAAATTTGTTGTCGAGTTTTGCTTCATGTACTATTTTATCCATTTCCAAATAATAGTGTTCATTATTTTGAAGCAAATTCCAGACATCAAATAATTATATCGGCAAAACTAGTATTCTTGAATTTCTCCTTCTTAGCCAACTCGTGAATTCGTAGGACTTTTCCACAGGACTTTCCCCACAAGCCCTTCAATTTGTTACTCTCCCATCTCTTCTTTCCTTCTCCACTTCTAGCTTAACCCTTCCCACTCCAGCATCTCCTCCCTCTACTAGGATATCACACGAGTTCTTGATCACTCCCCTACCATCCATGCCTTGCCTACCTCAGGTCCCTTTTCTTGTTGTTTTTTTGTTTGTTTTTTTCTTTTCTTTTCTTTTCTTTTCTTTTCTTTTCTTTTCTTTTCTTTTCTTTTCTCTTCTTTTCTTTTCTTTTCTTTTCTTTTCTTTTCTTTTCTTTTCTTTTCTTTCTCTCTCTCTCCCTCCCTCCCTCCCTCCCTCCCTCCCTCCCTCCCTCCCTCCCTTCCTTGCTTTCTCTCTCTTTCTCTCTCTCTTTCTTTCTTTCTTCCTCTTTTTGCCTCTAGACATTCAGCCTAGCTTAAACAAAGACACCTAAAAATTGAGGCTGTGCATAAATGGAAGCCAGCGTTGGACATCTTTTATTTCATACTTTCTACTACAACCCTTAAAGTATTTGCTTACATGACCTGTGCATGTATTTTTCAGGTTTCCTGTTTTCAGTAGTATGAAATATAATATTCATGGCACTGTAGAAAATAGATGACAATGTTCATCTTCTTTTTATTCCCGTTTTGTACAATGCATCCTGAGGACAGTTTCTCCTCTCTCTGCTCCTCAGGGTTCCTCCAGTCTGTCTTAATGACCACATGCAGAAAACAGAGTTAATATGTGATCTGGGTACTATTGATAAATTTATTACTATTACTACCACACACACACACACACACACACACACACACACACACACACACACACACACAGAGTCCATAATGTCAAAAAGACCTTAATGCTACATTGTTGTCTTTTATCCTTTGTTTCCTTTGGAATATGTGAAAAAAAAAAACAGGGCTAAATGCTATTTAGAAGTACACTAGAATAAGTTTTGGATAGTGGTGTAGTCTATGGACTGGTACCCATCCTTGAACTATATTTTAGTGGTGAGAAACAAGGGATGTATTTAGAACCTTTTTAGGAATATGACTACACAGACATCAAAGTCCATGGTTATGTGCTTATCCTGCTGAACGGGGCAGGATATGTGTGGGTATTGTTGATTTTGTCTTTTTCATGCACTGTGAGGTGAATATTGATGTAGGGCCTCATTTGATCTTTAAGAAATGGGGTCTTTTTTTAGGAAAGATAAGCTTGTTGAGAAACACTGTCCTAAATTGTAAGCAATCCTTTTAATCTAGAAACATCCTTCATTAGTGTATAGGGACGGGGTTTAGAACCAGTGAAGTCTAGGAAGACTTTGAGCTCTGACGCCCTCTTGTCCTTGCTGTGTCTCAGGTGGTGTGTATGTACCAGACACTGGGTAACCCACTCAGCAAGCTCACCACGCTAAACTGTATGCACTCTCACTTCATCCTGTGTGATGATGGGACTGTGGGCATGTATGGAAATGAAGAGAAGCTCAGGCGGAACCTGGAGAAGCATCTCTCAATGCAGAAGATACACACTTGTAAGTGGTGTCAGAGCTCAGCCTCTGGCTGCAGGCTTGCTAGTGAGCAAGGCGCCTCCTTATCGTCTGTTCCGGGTGGACAGACCTAAGTGATCAACACCTTAGAGCATCCAGAGCAGCCAGTTAACACAGATGTAGTCAAAGATAAATGAAAGCAGGATATATGTTGATACAGATTGTTGGTGATGATAGCATAGAGGAAGTAATTTGGGGGGGGGGCGCAGAATAGTCAGAGGTTTCATTAGGAATGAAACCTTAGCAAAACCTCCAAGAGAACGTAAGGCCAGATAGAGAAAGAGGGGGTGGGGGAGTTTTCATGTGTAAATGGGGATAATTAAAGAGCAATAAGGAGATGAACCTGAGAGGAATAAGTATCTAAGCTTTGATTGTCAAGGAAGACTGAAATTTCATTCATGGGCCCAGTGACTTTAGGTAGGGAAGAGGTTAAAAATCAGAACCAAAGATAGAGTTAAAACCAGATAGGGCTTTAGAAATGAGGGCATAGAAAGCTAATGCCTCGTGATGTAGTCACACAACTGCCTTAAGAAAGTCATTTAGGGTTGGAGAGTCTATGTAGCAGACTGTAGGTAATCCCTTTGACAAGGTGCTTGTCAAACACTGATATGGTAGGGTGCTTGTCTACTACATATGAGGCTCTGTTCAAACCCAGCACTGCAAAGAGACATCCTCACCTCCTCAAAGCAGCAGCAGCAGCAGCAGCAGCAGCAGCAGCAGCAGCAGCAGCAGCAGCAGCAGCAGCAGCAGCAGCAGCAAATGACCTTTGGTGTTATTTGTGGAGCAGGAGTACTAGGCAGGCAGAAAAGAGTTTCTGGAGAAATGGAGAACTTTTATTAAGGCATCACTAAGTGGGCCCTGTGTTGTACTGAGCCACATCTTCCATAAAATATCTGTACCTTTCAGGGGGCTCAAGTTCTTTGTATCCTTTGAGTATTGACTGGAAAAATAAGATCTTTTAGTTTTTGTTCTTGGTTCCTTTGAGGCAGCAGGAAATGTGAGGCAGAGACAACTCTGTCTTTACTGTCTGTGATCTTGGGCAATAGAGATAATGCCTGCTAAGCTTTTAAACGTTTTAAGTGTAAGGCTTTGTATTGTTGCAAAACCTGAGAGAAATGCATTCAATATTGTCTTAGTTTTTTTTTTTCCCCTGACCATGATAGATGTGGTTAGAAGTGTTGGGTGCACAGTATTTCTTCAATCAATGTCTGTTTCTTTCTTCCTCCTCTCTCTTGGTACAGCTGTATGGAAGTTCTTGTCTATTGATGTCTGATCTTCATACCTGGTGTGTCCATGGGGATTACATATTTGTATTTAGTATTCATAAGATTTGACAGAATGAAGATATGTAACTATTGATAATTTAATTCTAAAAAAAAATCATCAAAGTATCTTTGAAATTGCTGGCAAGCCTTCCTTATTAGCAAAAAGTACTTCTAAAAATGAAATAAAAGAATAAATGGAATGTAATGGCTCAAGTTAGAGTTGCTGAAGGAATCCCGGACCTCTGGACATTGGCCATGGAATGGGAGCAACGAATGGTAGTGTCAGTCATTGTCACGTCAAGGTAGGAAGCATAGGTTCAGGGCCCCTGCTTCTCCTGGTAACTTTACTGTGGTCTCCACAGAGGAAAGTATTGCTTGCCAAGGTGACTGTTAAGGAGCTGTAAGCTCAGAGAACCGTGGCCTTTTTGATTATTACTGTCTTTTGGCAGTATTGTACTGTGTTTGTTTACCATCTTTTCTCCAAGCATATAAAGAATTAAACACACAGATATATGTGGTTACATGGTTTACAGATTTTGACCATCTGTCTGTCTGTCTTCTGCTATGCTTTTTTCCCCTTTATGCATTACTCCCTCCATGAATTATTTCTATGAGAAAGGCTCTTTCATATAGCTCAGGCTGGACTCCTTTTTTCCCCCAACTTTCTAGCTTCCCCCTTTTTAGACATAGTATTTCTATTGACTATCTAGGGATCTCACATAATGTACCCTGATCAGAAGTCACGGAGGAGAGGGAGGGGATGGATATAGGAGGACTCGGAGGTCTTCTTCATTCTTATTGGATGAAGATGGCAGGCAGCATCCAATAACTCTCTAATGAGGCTTCCTAGCACTAGACATTTTAATTTTTAACAGGAGATAATAATTAAATTTAACTTTTAAAAACTGACACACAAAAATAAAGTTGTATATATTATGAGGGTACCATGAATGAACTCTATATTACTCAAGGCAGGTTAAACATCTCTCCTGGTTTTTTATGATGGACACATTCAAAATCCCCATGTGGCTCTGTGATATGTACCCAATATCATTGTTATCAGAGCTCATCACACTGCGTAAGCCCACTGGAATTTCTTCAATTCTTATCTAATTATAGCTTAGTACCTACTGATCAACCTTTAGCCTTCTCTGCCTTCTGCTTAAATATTATAGTAAGATTTTTTTTTGAGAAAGCCATCATAAATATAGTTCGTTTCGAAAGAATTATCTATTGACTCAAATTAGGCCTAGCAGGAATAAAATTCTCTTTTTTCTCTTCCCCAAAATGCTTTTATTGATTCCCTTCCCCTCCTTGGTGATAAAATATTGCTTTCTGTAACACTCACAGAGCATGCATTAAAAGAAAAAAGAATTTTTACAGTGTTGTTATAAAAATAACCATTAACATTTTCACATATAAACTTTAGAAGTTTTCTGCACATACACACACACACACAGAGTCAAAGACAGACAGACAGACACATCATTCATAGGCATAAAATTGATATCAATGTTTCTTTTGATAGTTTTTCTTTCTTTACTAAGCATAACGTATTTTCCTGGCAATAGACATAGTTTAAAACATATATAATTCCCATGCTATTATACAGGATATAAGAAATTCTCTTTAATTTTAATTCTAGGACTGGAGGTGTAGATCAATGCTTGTATCTAGCATGTGGGAAAGCCCCGAAATTGGTCTTCAGTACCTCTCAAAACCCTTATATTTATATTGTTTCAAAATTAATGATATTTAAAAAAATTTCATTACTTTTATACCATAATATATCACTTTACCCATTTCACTTAGCTCTTGTAAGATATTGTTAGAGGGGTCCTAAATCTACCTGTTGCTATACTCCCTGTATGCTCAATAGCATTTTAAAAATGGAGATAATAATGAAGTAGGATTGAATGGAAAAGGAATGAAAAATTATTACACCAGTTAATTAGACTGCATGCAATATTTGGGTAACTGCAACAGCCAGTTTGTGGAGTGTGGGACTGGGATGCACAATGATGCCCACATGCTGCTATGACATATTTAAAAGCTTGAAATCAAATCAACACACTAATATGCTCTACTCATTGACCTTGATATGTGTAAGCTGGGCTAGTTTATGTTCAGCGTTCTTAGGTTTTATGAGTACTGAGCCAGGGCATCACAATGAGGCAGAGGTGGACCCCTCAACCTATTTACCCTGTTTCTGTCTCAGCTCAGTTTGCGATTCCAGCTGGGCTACACCTAAAATCCTCTGGATACCCAACTTGGGATCAAATATCTTTCAACTACTTCTCTACTTTTCAAATCTTCCTCTTGCTTTGCAGAGGATGTACTTGGGTCAGAAGTCCAAGCAGCCCCTGGAAGCCAAAATCTTGGGGGGGGGGTATTATGAACCTCAGGAAGTGGGTTGTGAGCACAGACTTCTCTTGGAAGTCAGCCTGTTTAGACCCCTGTCTCAGTTAGGGATTTTGTTGCTGTGAAGATACACTGTGACTACAGCAACTCTCATCAAAGAAAACATTTAATTGGGGCTGGCTTATAGCTTCAGAGGTTTGGCTCATTATCATCATGGAAGGAAACATGGCAGCAACAGGCAGACACAGTGCTGGAGAAGTAGTTGAAAGTTCTCCATCTAGATCAACAGACTGCAGGCTGAGAGTGAGACACTAGGCATAACTTGAGCATGTGAAACAAAACCCACTCCCCAATGACATACTTCCTCCATCGAGGCCAGGCTTCCTCCACAAGGCCACACTTCCTAATAGCACCCCTATGAGCCTATGGGGACATTTTCATTCAAGCTAGCACAATCCCTATCTCTGAGGGGAGGGGATGGCAAGAGGAAGGCCACAGCATGGCCCTGAAAACACTTTACCACAAGCAAAGTTCCCTGATACTCAGGATAAATATAAAACTTTGTCCACCAATTTTTCTCTGTTGAAATGTAGACTCAAATATGTAAATTTAAAAGTAACATACTGATTAATGAATAATGTTAAAATTTAAATAAGGAAGATGATTAAAGTCAAGCTGAGCATGGCAGTTCATGCTTGTAATGAGTACTCAAGAGGTTAATGGATTATGAGTTTAGGGCCAACCTCAGCTATGTAGCTAAAACTTGTTTCAAAATACCAAAAAGTCAGTTTTAAACATTTCCCTAAATTTTCATCTTCTGCACTGTTAATGGTTTATTGTCTACTCACCCAGAGATTTCCGTTCACTTATAGAACATGCTATTGATATAGGTATGGATATACATATATAGAAAACACATATTTATACATGGGGCTTTGAAAATATAAATAGGATGTATTATAAATGTCATTTTCTAAGTTTTTCAATTTAGTAGCTTTTATAAAAGAATTCTTTACAGTTGCTGCAGCTTTTTTTGTGTGTTCTTGCTTTGATAAGGTAATATCTAATCATGATAAGAAATTCAAACACTAAAAGATATACCATGCTGAAATAGAAAAGACATTGAAGGTTGCCCTTGCCACCATTAAAAGTTACTGAGCTGGCAAAGCCCAGCTGATTTGATGAGAGGCAGAGACACTGTTATATATTATATAACTATTATATAGTTCTGCTTACTTTGAAATTCTTAAGACTTTGTAACAATGAAACATTAAAACGTCTTAAGGCCTTTTGGAAAAGTTATTTGAAAGCTTTTATTGATCTTTTACCCAGAAGAAGTTGGAAGATGCCCTCAGCATAGCTGCTACATCTTATCTGAAGTCCAAGTTTCTGATTTGGTGTTGATCTGATCAAGGATTTAAGTGTAGAAATCAAGGTGGCTGGCTGACAGAGACAGGACAGCTTTGTAACAGTGTGGTACTATTTGCCATCTGAAACAGGCTCAAGACAAGGTGTGCCTGTGGTGGGGCTGGTGATGGAAGGAGGTCCCAATGTCATCCTCTGGGTATGGGAGACCGTCAAGAACAAGGAGCCCGTGGTGGTGTGCGAGGGGACAGGCAGAGCTGCTGACCTCTTGGCCTTCACTTACAAACATTTGGAGGATGGAGGGTGAGTTGTTGAGCCCTCTATTTTGAAAACACTGTGACTATTCCTTCTTCTTCTTTGGATTTTCAAACTGTGTGTTTTCCTGAGCTCGATACTGTCACAGTACAGGCTGAGACAGTCACTCCGCTTTCACTTGTGCATCAGACTCCTACCAGTAACCAGAGGAGTTGCAGTCTTTGTAGCTGAACAATGAACCACCATTTTAGGTGTCCAGACTGTTTGAGAGTATTATGCCCAAACTGAAAACTCACTGCTCTCTTAAATCCTATTAGTTTGAGTATACTATCTTAGAGTGTATTGCTCCAGGGGGACCTGGAAATGAATACTCCTCACATTAAACTTTGTTCTTTTCTGCACCCCTCTGCTCCTACCATGCATTTGTTTCTTGCTCATGGGCTGTCTTGAGGTTGGCCTTCTGAATAGGGTGCCTGCAGTGAGTTTCTTTAAAAAGGCCACCTTTCAGAAATCACACATTTCTTTTCACATTAAAAAAAATACATGGAATACCCATTTTGAACTTTGATGGATGTAATTCTGCAGAATTTGACTACAGAATTTGAGTTTTGTAAACTTGGCTTCCTGTTGCTCCACCTTGCCTCTTGCCCTTCATGCTTTAAATGTCAGAGTCTATCTTGGACTCTTCTTTGGTTTGCATCAAGCTATGCCTGTTTATTTCTCTGCCAGGATTCTACGCCCTCAGGTGAAAGAAGAGCTCTTCTGTTTGATTCAGAACATGTTCAACTTTAGCCTTAGACAGTCTAAGCACCTTTTCCAAATTCTAATGGAGTGCATGGTACACAAGGATTCTGTAAGTATGATGAGTTGATGACTTTTTAAAAAAAGGCCACCTTCCAGAAATCAACCATTTGTTTTCACATTAAAAAAAATATATGGAACACCTATTTTGAATTTGATAGATGTAATTCTGTAGAATTTGTCCCTTGAGTTTTATAAACTTGGCTTCCTGTTGCTCCTCTTCCGTTCTTGCTCTTCGTGCTTTAAATATCAGAGTCTATCTGGGACAAAACACTTAGAAAAACAGTATTTCAGAAGAGGTTATCAAACATAGATACTTGCAAGAGTTGAAAGAGTAATTATATGTATTTAGTGAACTCATCTGCTGTTTTAGATGATCACATTATAGCATCTTGGGTGAGACTTGCAGGAGGGTGCCCTGTGTACATTGGACACGGGGAAATTTGAGAATCAAGCGTGCAATAGCAAATGTAGTTCAGCTGAGTATGGTGGTATGCACCTTTATTTCCAGCACATGCTGAGGCAGAGGCAGAGAGGCAGAGAGGCAGAGAGGCAGAGAGGCAGAGAGGCAGAGAGGCAGAGAGGCAGAGAGGCAGAGAGGAGAGGCAGAGAGGCAGAGAGAGAGGAGAGGCAGAGAGAGGCAGAGAGAGGCAGAGGCAGGAGGCAGGAGGCAGGAGGCAGGAGGCAGGAGGCAGGAGGCAGGAGGCAGGAGGCAGGAGGCAGGAGGCAGGAGGCAGGAGGCAGGAGGCAGGAGGCAGGAGGCAGGAGGCAGAGGCAGAGGCAGGAGGGGCAGAGACTGTTCATCTTTGTGAGTTTGAGGCCAGTCTGTTTTATGTGGTGGGTTCCAGTCTAGGTAGAGACCCTACCTTAGGCAAGGCAAGGCAAGGCAAGGCAAGGCAAGGCAAGGCAAGGCAAAGGCAAAGGCAAGGCAAAGGCAAGGCAAAGGCAAGGCAAAGGCAAGGCAAAGGCAAGGCAAAGGCAAGGCAAGGCAAGGCAAAGGCAAAGGCAAAGGCAAAGGCAAAGGCAAGGCAAAGGCAAGGCAAAGGCAAAGGCAAAGGCAAAGGCAAAGGCAAGGCAAAGGCAAGGCAAAGGCAAGGCAAAGGCAAGGCAAAGGCAAGGCAAGGCAAGGCAAGGCAAGGCAAGGCAAGGCAAGGCAAAGGCAAGGCAAGGCAAAGGCAAGGCAAAGGCAAGGCAAAGGCAAGGCAAAGGCAAGGCAAAGGCAAGGCAAGGCAAGGCAAAGGCAAGGCAAGGCAAAGGCAAGGCAAAGGCAAGGCAAAGGCAAGGCAAAGGCAAGGCAAAGGCAAGGCAAAGGCAAAGGCAAGGCAAGGCAAAACAAAAAAGGGCTATGACTATAATGAAGACTCAGAAAACGTCTGTATGTTTCAGGGAACTGATCCCAAACTTTGTATTGGTGACTACTAGAATGATGGAAAACAGAAAATTAAAGTAAATGCAGATTTATTGTCATTTGTAGCAGTCTATCCAGAAATAGAAGGCTTAGCAAAACCACAAAGGGATTGTGTTGGTTCTGAAGCTTCTGACCTTACAAAATCAATGGAGCAAGTGTAAGCCTGGCAAGAATGAACACGAAAAACCCATTGGCATCTTCAGTAACCACAGCCCTGTTAATAAGTAGCCATATGCTTTTAAATCTACTATTTCATCTGAAATAGCCCAGGACTGAGTTCAATATGACAATGGCTGTTCAATTCCATTTTTGAAATTATGCAGCTAAAGGCTAGACAATTTATGTGATTTGTCCAATTATCCAGTTAAGAAATGGCAGGCCTTATCTTAAAGTGCTTACTTCTTCCTGTCATTTGTGTAATATAATTACTGAACAGTGAACAGAAAGATCAAGGGAGGCTAGAGAAGAAAACTGTGGTGCTCACATGACAGCAGTTGGGCTCTGTGGAGTTGGTGGTTGGAGGTTGATTTTGCTTATGCACACAGTAGCACTCTGGTTAAAAGGATCCAACATGTATGTATGTATGTATGTATGTATGTATGTATGTATGTATGCATAGTTTTAAAATAGGGCTTTGAGTAGGCTTTTTTAGTTGTGTCTTTTAATTTCCAGAATCTTTGCCATTTTGTGGATGTGTAACTTAGATTTAGTGGCTTAAAGATACATCCCCAACGTGGGCTAATTAGATCTAGTTCTACTTGGGAATGTAACTTGCCATTCCTGGCTTTTTTTCCCCCTGTCAATGTAGCTTCCTGTATTAAATGAGATAAAATTTCATTTGGAAAGATGTAGTATGTATGTAAATAGGTACAAATGTAGGTAAAGTCTAGAAAGGAGACCAAAAAAAAAAAAAAAAGAATAATGCTAAAGGTAATGTGTGCAAGGACAAAAGGACATGTGGGACATAAAGAGGAGAACAATTTGTGGGGAGGGTACAAAGTGGGGTGCAAGAGGAGCAGGGAGTGGGAGATTGGAGAAACAAGAATCACAAGAACATACTACTTTGCTGAAAATCTCACAACACACATGCTGATTTATATTAAAAGTCGTTAACACACCAGGAAGTCCTATGCACTTGGACACTGGGAAGACTGCAGTTCATTGTGCCAACCCTGGGGTCCACAGTCATCATACTGAGGTTAGGGTGAATATTTGAGGAGTCACTAATCACTATGAAGAAAAGGTCTTAGTCTCTAAGTTTAAGTGAGCACAGGGCTCCCGTCTGTTTGCCATTCTGAGTTGATTTGTATTGGGAGTTAACACTGAGGCTCCCCTAGTAAGCTCCACTCCACATGGGATTTTAAAAGTTTATTGTTTTTCCTAAGATGCTCCTAATTTTTGTCACCTTCTTTGAAACAGTTTTTCTTCTATAAGTAAAATAGAACCATGGTACTTTGAAATGGCAAAGCAAGGAATATTTTCTCCTGTGGCTTAAATGCTGATTTTTTAAAAAATTTATTTATTTTATTTTTTTATTTTCTGAGACAGGGTTTCTCTGTGTAGCCCTGGCTGTCCTAGAACTCGCTTTGTAGACCAGGCTGGCCTCGAACTCAGAAATCTGCCTGCCTCTACCTCCCAAGTGCTAGGATTAAAGTGCTGCCCTTAAATGCTGATCTGTTTTGTTTTGTTTTGGTTTGGTTTAGTTTGGTTTTGGTTTTTGTTTTCAAGACAGGGTTTCTCTGTGTAGCCCTGGCTGTCCGGGAACTCACTCTGTAGATCAGGCTGGCCTCGAACTCAGAAATCCTCCTGCCTCTGCCTCCCAAGTGCTGGGATTAAAGGTGTGCACCACCACAGCTCGGCTTAATGATGGTACTGTTTGAAGGCATTTCTAAGGTAGATTCTAAACTGTGTGCCTTTCTGATTTTTCCCCATCACAGATCACCATATTTGATGCTGATTCTGAAGAGCACCAAGATCTTGATTTGGCCATCCTCACGGCTCTACTGAAGGGTGAGTGACCTAGCAGATCTGCAGTTCTACCTTTCTTCCTGGTCTCATGTTCTAGAAGTTGCTGTGCTTTCCATATAGGTATTTTTAAATAGATTATTCCTTTCTTTCCCCCTAGGTACAAGCTTATCAATATCAGAACAATTAAATCTGGCAATGGCTTGGGATAGAATGGACATTGCCAAGAAACATATCCTAACTTATGGACAACATTGGAAGGTATAATGAAAATGACATTACTTGAAAAAAGTATTTTGCATATTGGTTTGTTGGGGGTAGGGATAAAGACAAAATTGGAGGAGAATCAGTTATATTCTGAGGCCCAGGCACCCAGGGAAGCAAAGGCATGGCTCTTCCATGGTTTGTTTCCCTGAAAACAAAATTTCTCTGGCTTCTTGAAGGTTGAAATACAAAGTTAAAAAGATCAAAAGACTAGAAACATTTTAAATTTGTTTTTAAATGAATGTGATTTTGCTTTTTTATTTCTTATAACTGAAATATTGTCTTAGTGGCTTTTAAAAATATATATATATATATAAATGTAGTGTTTATAGTGAAACAGATAGAGGCTACCACAAGAAGACTAAAAGTCAATAGATTCTCAGCCCTTAGCATCTTAATCCACTGAAAACACCATGTGTGTCTCCTTTCTCTATATTTACCCTTATTTACACGCTGTGATTAGTGTTGTTCTAAAGGGTCAGAGTAGATCACAATGCTAAAATGCCTACAGGAATCTCTTGTAACTAAACCAAGATTAAAGCTGTTGTGGTTTGAATTGACTATGCAAGTGACAAAGATGAAGGGAATAATTATTGCCAAGGGAAAAACTTTATTCCACAAGTTGTCCTTGGAAAGACTTGTGGGTCACCTCAAAGTCAGCATCCCGTGAGAGTGAAGGCCATTCAGCTACTTGTCACACTGCTGACGTGTGAGCTATGATAACAGTTGTCCAGGATAAATTGTAAACACTTTAGCTAAAAGTACTGACTCTGCTTGAGAGCCTACGACTATCTGATAGATGACTAGATGGAGAGACAAGACTTGGCATCTTTGTCTTCATACTGCCTATTCCTTTTCTGCTCACTTTTGAGGCAGACTCTGCTCTGCATGTAGAAGTGCTGGTCATTTGAACAATGGTTTGTTCAAGAGTAAAATGAAAGATTAACTTGACCACTGCCAGCTGGAGTGGGTCTGCCTTTCTTCTACTTATGCATTCTCTGCTACTCAAACACCAGCATTCCCTCATTTGTGCAAGAAAGGACAGATACTACTCTGAAGCTCTTGAATGGAGCCGAACATTTCTTAGTCCACCAAGTATAAGACCAGGATGCTTGTGTGTAAGAGGAATGTTGTTTGAAACTTTGGTTATGACTAGTGGACAACCACCAAAATCTTAGATCATTCCCCTAAAGGAATCAATCAAAGCCAGCAGCCTTTTGTTGGCATGAGCAGCTGGTATCCTCTTGAGCTCATTTCTATTGTTACCATGCTGCATGGTGCTGTCTTCTACTATCAACGGAAACCAGCGAAAAGCAGGAAAATGTGGTCAATATTAGTGATAATGCCAATTAATATTTTACTAAAAATTTAAGTTGTAACATACTTCAGTTGTGTTTCATTCAAACTAACACACGCACATGGTTTAAAATATCAAATAAGGTTAGAAGACTATAAAAATTATGATTTCCTGTTACAATGAGCCCTTACACTTGACATTTTTTGATACTTCTAACTTTCTAAATTCTAAGTTTTATCACATAATACTTTCTGATTCACCAGTCTTAGACACTTCTTGGCCTTTTTGTCTTGTGTGGTTCACCCTGTAGTGTCCAAAGCTGTCTTCTGGTTTTGGTGCTTGGTTGTGTTATTCTGGGATTCCCCTCACCAGCATGGAATCTTCTTTCCCCTCTGGCATGTTTACTATTTCTCAAGATATCTTTTCTAGCTTTACTCTTCGGTAATGAGGCATGGAGTAGCAACTTCCCAAGAAAGAGCATGGAAGATAAGTCTTCAGAGGACCTAACATGTGGCTATATTTTAACTCACAACTAGAGATATTTTAAAATTTGTATTATTATTATTTTGGTGGTGGTGGTGGAGATTGGGATGTTGGTATTGGTTGTGGTGGTGGTGTGGTCTGTGTATGTGTGAGTGTGCACATGCCATGATACCCAAGTGGAGATGAGAGGACAGTTTTGTGGAGTCAGTTCTTCCCTTATACTGTAACATAGGTTCTAAATATTCATCTCAGGAAGCTATGCTTTCAGGGTAAATGCTTTTGCTTGCTCTAGAACTACTTATTTTTTTCCCCTGTAGGATTTTGAGTGCCCAGCACTGGAGTTGACAAATGAGCATAATTCTGTCTTTAGACTCTTTGTGGCCATTTTTTCCTTCCTTACAAGTTTTAAAAGATTTACTTTCTCCAAGGCTCTGAACTTTCACAATGCTGTATGTTAGGTCTTGTTTTGGCTTCTTTTCTATTGCTGTGATAAAACTTTATGAACAAGGCAACTTATAAAAGCAAGCATTAATTGAACTTAAGGTTTCAGAGTGTCAATGTCTATGAGAGTGGAATAAAAGCATGGTAGAAAGAACAGTTGAAAGCACATATATCAAAACCAGAAGCAGGAGGCAGAGAGGCACATGGGAACAGTGCAAGTCTTTTGGACCTCAGAGCTTGACCCTAGTGACACACCTTCTCTAACAAGGCTACACCTCTTTGTCCTTCTCAAACAGTTCCACCAACTAGAGACCAGCCATTCTGTTATATGAGTCTGTGGGGGCCATTCCCATTCAGAACACTTACAGCTTCATTATGTACATTATTTTGAACCTGCTTCCATGGGTCTGTTCCTGTGTTTCCCCTGAATTTTCTAGATTCCTGTTTTCTGAGTATTCCATTGATGACTGCTCATTGTGCCTCTTGCATTTCTTGTGTTTGTGTTTGCTAGGTATTCTCAACGTCTCAGACTCAGTGAAGCCTTTCTTTTCTGGTAGCACAGGGTTAGTCTAGGAATTCCTAAGAGTACATTTGATTGCTGAGTGGGCACTCTTCCCTCTGTGTTCAATGGCACCAGGAATAAATCTTATTTTTTTCTATCTGAAACTATTCCTAATACTCCTTCTGAGCCATTCCTCCTGAATTATTTGGTTCCAACTAGCTTTTTGATCCATTTGCATTAACATTTTACTTAATGGTGAAGACAGACAGGGAGATGTTTTTTGCCCTGTGAGTTTGAACTTCAGAAAAAGGTCATCTGATGCTGTTTGCTGGGGGACTCCTCTCAGTGTGAGCACATTCATGTCTTCTATTGCATTAGTGATGATGCTAGGAAAGAAATCTCTGAGCCAGCTAGAAGGTGCAAGCCTCTCTGCTTATGGTAAAGGGTGAGCCTTTTCTTAAGTCATTAACTCCTCAAACTTACAGAATCCTTGTGTACCACGAACTCCATTAGAATTTGAAAAAGGTGCTTAGACTGTCTAAGGCTAAAGTTGAACTCTGTCCTCATGGCCTTCTAAGTTCTGCATTGTAATTCAATAGAGCATGTGTTGTTGCTGTTCTTGTGTTGTTGTTGTTTTAGTTCTGAGAACTGAATTCAGGGCTTTGTCCACATCATGCTCACACATAAAGTTACATCCCCACCTGATTGTTTTTGAATGTCTTATACAGTGGGCACACTGTGTTAGTTTTACTGGGTAGTTTCTACTAACAGTTCCACTATGGCCTCAACATTAGACAGAGCATGTATATATGAACTGCTCTGTGGTGCTGCTGTTATATGGCATAGATCTGTGTGGCTTTTGAAGCTTCTCATTTCAACTGTTAGTCTTTGAGTGGACTGTTGAGCCAACCACCACTTGACCAACTGCTTTCCACATTCTACACTGCTGTTCTCATTTCCTCCAATTGCACCCCCCCCACATCCTCCCCTTCTGCCTGGTACTTGTGAATCAATTTGTTCAAAGAAATCCCTCTGCTATGGTTTTAGTAGAATTTTTGATAGGGGAATATTAAATTAAAATGTCCACTATATTAGTTATATTCCTAAACCAGGTAAAGTTTAAATGGAAGAATGATGGTACCCAAACAAACAAATGAACAAACAACAAAAGTGAAACCAAAAATTAAAAAAAATCCAGTAGTCAAATGAATTAATGAACATTTACTTCCAAGTCCAAACTAAAAGCAAACCCAGAAAAGCTTAGATTTTCATTACATTTACCTTTAAGACTCATCATCAGATTGAGAGATGTTGAGGGTGTTACAGTGTTTATTTTTCTTATACAAGAATGTGAATCATTCTTGACTATGTCTTCAGTTAGGCCCTGAACATTTCTTAGGAAGATTATATTTTATAATGATAACATCTTTGTAGAGTTATTCTTATTTTTCTTAACGTTGTTTCCTTTTATTTTTTTTATTATTTTTTTTTGTTGTTTTTTGTTTTTTTGTTTTTCGAGACAGTGTTTCTCTGTGTAGACCAGGCTGGCTTTGAACTCAGAAATCCGCCTGCCTCTGCCTCCCAAGTGCTGGGATTAAAGGTGTGCACCACCACTGCCCGGCACGTTAATTGTTTTCATACCTCTTCCTTCTTTGTACCTCCCAAAGCCTGGTGCTCTAGAACAAGCAATGCTAGATGCTTTAGTGATGGATCGAGTGGACTTTGTGAAACTTTTGATAGAGAATGGGGTGAACCTCCACCGCTTCCTCACCATCCCTCGGCTGGAAGAGCTCTATAACACAGTGAGTATAGAATACTTCATGTCAACTTGCTCAGGAGTTGTTTGCTAGTTAGCTTAGGACTTGCCTATCTTCCCCAATACTCGTGTACCAACATCGGTTTTAGAAATGTAGACTTACTGTCCAACTTAAGTCACAACCTTACCAATTCCAATTTATTTTAAGACATAGACAGCAGTATGAATAAGAACAAATTTTATGTGAAGTATCTTGACCTAAAGCTACTATTAATGTGTTGCTCTTGGTCCAATATGATGGATCACTGGGTAAAAAGGCACTTGTGGCCAAGGCTGACAACCAAGTTCAACCCTTGAGACCTGAACAGTGGAAGGAGAAAACTGACGCCAGTAAGTTATTCTTTGACTTCCATGTGTGCATACTTGTACACACACACACACACACACACACAAAACAGATACAAAAATAGATTTTCTTTTAAAAAAATGTTCTTAAAACTTCTCTATCCAAAACTCTTTGTTGAAAATGACTATTGCTCATGCCAAGTACCTTCCTGTCCCTTTCACTAATGTCCTCTCCTCAATGAACATTCACCGCTGACTTTCTCATTGTTCCAGTTAGTTAACAGTGATCTTCTTCTAGAATTTGAAATACTTGTAGCTTCTGAGCACACACACCTTCACACTGCTAGTTAATTTTAGGATATGTGTTACTCCCCATTTTCTATTACTGTGAACACTTCCTTGAACCGTTTAGGAAGCTAAATATCATAAGGACTCAACAAAATATCAACTGATAGAATGTATCTGTGTTCAAAGAGATGTGGTTATTTGGTAGAATTTATACATATATTAAAAGTAAAAATGCTCAAAATTTGTGGTTTTTACCACACAATATCCTAATATCCTTATTATTTCTCTCTGTGTATCTGCTTTGAAAACTATTTTTGAATGATCATAGCTTTTCTTAGGGAACCTCTTCTTTTAGGATTAAGTAGTCTAAGCTTCATTACCAAAGATGTTGAAAATTTTTGATATTTTGTGTTACCTGTGTTCTGAAATAAGCTGCCTCCAGCACATGATCATTAAATGAAATGATTCTTTTTCTTCTGTTTTTAATCACAGAAACAAGGACCAACTAATAAATTTTTGCGTCATCTTGTCCAAGACGTAAAGCAGGTAATCTAACTATGAAAGTTGAAAATACCCTTTGCGTATTACATTAGCTTTGAGATGACAGAATGAAAGTTTGTAAACTGTAGGTTTGGATTTTTACTGTGAATTATTTACTCTTTGTAAATAGGATTCTGAATACCTTAATCACCAAATTTTACTCTCTTCTTTGTTTCCCCACTTTGTTTTTGGTTTTAAAGTTCAGCCCATCAAATAAGTGACACAAGCCATGGCAAACATAGCTCAGAGGGGTGTAGTTTAGTGACACAATGCTCATGTAAGACCCTGAGATCCATTGTCACCACCTCACAAACAAAAACAAAGCAAACAGGTTAGATTTTGTGGGTCATGCTTATGATTCTAGCTCTCAGGGGGCTGAGGCATGAGAATCTAGGCTGTATGGACAGGCTGGGCTACATATTTGACTCCATCCTGAAAGACGCAATCAAAATAAGCAAAGAAACATAATCAGTGGACCATCCACCCAGTGGACTATAGTCATCACACAGCCACATAGAACGCCAGCAGCACAGGTCTTTTGGTGATGCCAAGTGTGTAATTTCAGATGTTTTCCATTGACATTGTTTTGAGTATCAGTGGCCTCTTAGGGGTGCAATCAATGGTTTAGTACATCTAAGCCCTAATGCGGGGAGTTAGGATGGTTCAATATCCTTGTGTATGATTTGCTCAGAGTGTTCTCATTGAATGTTGAATAAAACAAAACAAATCTTGAAAACTTGAAGTGTCTTTCATTTGTCACTCAGAATACATTTTAAGAGTTCTGTCATTTTTTAAAAATGTGTTTGATTTTATTTTCACAGGATTTTTTTTTCAAATTTTAAGGTTTTTTTTCCTTTCTTTTTTTAATGAGTATTTTTATTAGATATTTTCTTTATATACATTTCAAATGCTATCCCAAAAGTTCCCTATAAACTCCACACACCCTGCTCCCCTACCCACCCACTCCGGCTTCTTGGCCCTGTGTTTCCCCTGTAATGGAGCTGTAAAATTTGCAATACTAAGGGGCTTCTCTTCCCAAAGATGGCCGACTAGGCCATCTTCTGCTACATATGCAGCTAGAGACATGAGCTCTGGGGGTACTGGTTAGTTAATATTGTTGTTGCACCTATAGGGTTGCAGACCCCTTCAGCTCCTTGGGTGCTTTCTCTAGCTTCTCCATCGGGGGCTCTGTGTTTCATGCAATAGATGACTGTGAGCATCCACTTCTATGTTTGCCAGGCACTGGCATAGCCTCATACAAGACAGCTATACCAGGGACCCTTCAGCAAAATCTTGCTGACATATGCAATAGTGTCTGGGTTTGGTGACTGATTATGGAATGGATCCCCAGGTGGGGTAGTCTCTGGATAGTCCATCCTTTCGTCTTAGCTCCAAACGTTGTCTCTGTAACTCCTTTCATGGGTATTTTGTTCCCTATTCTAAGGAGGAATGAAGTATAGTCATCCCTCTTCTTGATTTTCTTGTGTTTTGCAAATTGTATCTTGGGTGTTCTATGTTTCTGGGCTAATATCCACTTATCAGTGAGTACATATCTAATGACTTCTTTTGGGATTGGTTTACCTCACTAAGGATGATATCCTCCAGATACATCCATTTGTCCAAGAATTTCATAAATTCTTAATATGTTCTTAATAGCTGAATAGTACTCCATTGTGTAAATGTATCACATTTTCTATATCCATTCTTCTGTTGAGTGACATCTGTGTTCTTTCCATCTTCTGGCTATTATAAATAAGGCTGCTAGGAACATAGTGGAGCATGTGTTCTTATTACCATTTGGAACTTCTGGGTATATGCCCAGGAGAGGTATTGCTGGATCTTCTGATAGTATTATATCCAATTTTCTGAGGAACCTCCAGACTGATTTCCAGAGTGGTTGTACAAGCTTGCAATCCCACCAACAATGGAGGAGTGTTCCTCTTTCTCCACATCCTCGCCAGCATCTGCAGTCACCTGAATTTTTGATCTTAGCCATTCTGACTGGTGTGAGGTAGAATCTCAAGGTTGTTTTGATTTGCATTTCCCTGGTGATTAAGGATGCTGAACATTTTTTCAGGTGCTTTTCAGCCATTCAGTATTCCTCAGTTGAGAATTCTTTGTTTAGCTCTGTACCCCATTTTTAAAATGAAGTTATTTGAATTTCTGGAGTCCAGCATCTTGAGCTCTTTGTACATATTGGATATTAGTCCCCTATCAGATTTAGGATTGGTAAAAAATCCTTTCCCAATCTGTTGGTGGCCTTTTTGTCTTATTGACAGTGTCTTTTGCCTTACAGAATCTTTGCAATTTTATGAGGTCCTATTTGTCAATTCTCGATCTTACAGCACAAGCCATTGCTGTTCTGTTTAGAAATTTTTCCCCTGTGCCCATATCTTCAAGGCTCTTCCCCACCTTCTCCTCTTTTAATTTCAGTGTTTCTGATTTTAAGGTGAGGTCTTTGATCCACTTAGACTTGAGCTTTGTACAAGGAGATAGGAATGGATCAATTTGCATTCTTCTACATGATAGCCACCAGTTGTGCCAGCACCATTTGTGGAAAATGCTGTCTCTTTTCCACTGGATGGTTTTAGCTCCCTTGTCAAAGATCAAGTGACCATAGGTGTGTGGATTCATTACTGGGTCTTCAATTCTATTCCATTGATCTACCTGTCTGAAACTGTATCAGTTTTTATCACAATTGCTCTGTAGTACAGCTTAATGTCAGGCATGGTGATTACACCAGAGGTTCTTTTATTGTTGAGAAGAGTTTTTGCTATCCTAGGTTTTTTATTATTCCAGATGAATTTGCAAATTCCCCTTTCTATCTCAGTGAAGAATTGAGTTGGAATTTTGATGGGGATGGAATTGAATCTGTAGATTGCTTTTGGCAGGATAGCCATTTTTACAATATTAATCCTGCCAATTGATGGGCATGGAAGAAATTTCTATCTTCTGAGATCTTCTTCAATTTCTTTCTTCAGAGACTTGAAGTTCTTATCATACAGATCTTTCACTTCCTTAGTTAGAGTCACACCAAGGTATTTTATATTATTTGTGACTATTGTGAAGGGTGTTGTTTCCCTAATTTCTTTCTCAGTCTGTTTATCCTTTGTGTAGAGAAAGGCCATTGATTTGTATGAGTTAATTCTTTATCCAGCTACTGCACTGAAGCTGTTTATCAGGTTTAGGAGTTCTCTGGTGGAATTTTTGGAATGAGTTATATATACTATCATATCATCTGCAAATAGTGATATTTTGACTTCTTCCTTTCCAATTTGTATCCTCTTGATCTCCTTTTGTTGTCAAATTGCTTTGGTTAGAACTTCAAGTACTATATTGAATAGGTAGGGAGAAAGTGGGCAGCCTTGTCTAGTCCCTGATTTTAGTGGGATTGCTTCAAGTTTCTCACCATTTAGTTTGATGTTGGCTACTGGTTTGCTGTAGATTGCTTTTATTATGTTTAGGTATGGACCTTGAATTCCTGATCTTTCCAAGAGTTTTATCATGAAGAGGTGTTGGATTTTGTCAAATGCTTTGTCCGCATCTAACGAGATGATCATGTGGTTTATGTCTTTGAGTTTGTTTATATAGTGTATTACGTTGATGGATTTCCATATATTAAACCATCCCTGCATCCCTGGAATGAAGCCTACTTGGTCAGGATGGATGATTGTTTTGATGTGTTGTTCTTGAATTTGGTTTGCGAGGATTTTATTGAGTATTTTTGCATCGATATTCGTAAGGGAAATTGGTTTGAAGTTTTCTTTCTTTGTTGGATCTTTGTGTGGTTTAGGTATTAGAGTAATTGTGGCTTCATAGTATGAATTGGGTAGAGTTCCTTCTGTTTCTATTTTGTGGAATAGTTTGAGAAGATTTGGAATTAGGTCTTCTTTGAAGGTCTGATAGAACTCTGCACTAAACCCATCTGGTCCTGGGCTTTTTTTGTTAGGAGACTATTGATGACTGCTTCTATTTCTTTAGGGGAAATGGGACTGTTTAGATCATTAATCTGATCCTGATTTAACTTTGGTATCTGGTATCTGTCTAGGAAGTTGTCCATTTCATCTAGGTTTTCTAGTTTTGTTGAGTATAGCCTTTTGTAGTAGGATCTGATGATGTTTTGGATTCCCTCAGGTTCTGTTGTTATGTCTCCTTTTTCATTTTTGATTTTGTTAATTAGGATACTGTCCCTGTGCCCTCTAGTTAGTCTGGCTAAGGGTTTAACCTATCTTGTTGATTTTTCTCAAAGAACCAGCTCCTCGATTGGTTGATTCTTTGAATAGTTCTTTTTGTTTCCACTTGGTTGATTTCAGCCCTGCTGTCTACTCCTCTTGAGTGAATTTGTTTCCTTTAATTCTAGAGCTTCTAGGTGTGCTGTCAGGCTGCTAGTGTACGCTCTCTCTAGTTTCTTTTTGGAGGCCCTCAGGGGTATGAGTTTTCCTATTAAGGCCACCTTCATTGTGTCCCATAAATTTGGGTATGTTGGGGCTTCATTTTCATTAAAGTCTAAAAAATCTTTAAGTTCTTTCTTTATTTCATCCTTGACCAAGGTGTCGTTGAGGAGAGTGTTGTTCAGTTTCTACATGAATGTTGGCTTTCTATTATTTATGTTGTTATTGAAGATCAGCCTTAGTTCATGGTGATCAGATAGGATGCATGGGATAATTTCAATATCTTTGTATTTGTGGAGGCCTGTTTTGTGACCAGTTATATGGTCAAGTTTGGAAGAGGTACCATGTGGCGCTGAGAAGAAGGTATATCCTTTTGTTTTAGGATAAAATGTTCTGTAGATACCTATTAAATCCATTTGTTTCATAACTTCTGTTACTGTCCATGTGTCTCTGTTTAGGTTCTGTTTCCAGGTTCTGTCCATTGGTGAGAATGGGGTGTTGAAGTCTCCCACTATTATTGTGTGAGGTACAATGTGTGCTTGGAGCTTTAATAAAGTTTCTTTAATGAATGTTCCAGCCTTTCACTCTGAGGTAGTGTCTGTCCTTTTCCCTGAGGTGGGTTTCCTGTAAGCAACAAAATGTTGGGTCCTGTTTGTGTAACCAGTCTATTAGCCTATTTCTTTTAATTGGGGGATTTGCAGCCATTGATGTTAAGGGAAATTAAAGAAAAGTAATTGTTGCTTCCTGTTATTTTTGTTGTTAAAGTTGGGATTCTGTTCTTGCACCTAGCTGTCTTCTTTTAGGTTTGTTGAAGGATTCCTTTCTTGCTTTTTCTAGGGTATAGTTTCCATCCTTGTGTTGGTGTTTTCCCTTTATTATCCTTTGGAGGGCTGGATTCGTGGAAAGATAGTGTTTGAATTTGGTTTTATCATGGAATACTTTGGTTTTTCCATCTATGGTAATTGAGATTTTGGCTGGGTATAGTAGCCTGGGTTGGATTTGTGTTCTCTTAGGGTCTGTATAACATCTGTCCAGGATCTTCTGGCTTTCAAAGTCTCTGGTGAGAAGTCTGGTGTAATTCTAATAGGCCTGCCTTTATATGTAACTTGACCTTTTTTCCTTACTGCTTTTAATATTCTATCTTTATTTAGTGCATTTGTTGTTCTGATTATTATGTGTTGGGAAGAATTTTTTTCTGGTTCAGTCTATTTGGAGTGCTGTAGGCTTCTTGTATGTTCATGGGCATCTCTTTCTTTAGGTTTGGGAAGTTTTCTTCTATAATTTTGTTGAAGATATTTGCTGGCCCTTTAAGTTGAAAATATTCATTCTCATCTAATATTATCCGTAGGTTTGGTCTTCTCATTGTGTCCTGGATTTCCTGAATGTTTTGACTTAGGATATTTTTGCATTTTGCATTTTCTTTGATTGTTGTACTGATGCTCTCTATGGAATCTTCTGCACCTGAGATTCTCTCTTCCATCTCTTGTATTCTGTTGCCGATGTTTGCATCTATGGTTTCAGATTTCTTTCCTAGGGTTTCTGTCTCCAGCTTTGCCTCAGTTTGGGTTTTCTTTATTGTGTCTACTTCCCTTTTTAGGTCTAGTATGGTTTTGTTCATTTTCATCACCTGTTTGGATGTGTTTTCCTCTTTTTATTTAAAGATTTCTACCTGTTTGGTTGTATTTTCCTGTTTTTCTTTAAGGACTTGTAACCCTTTAACAGTGTTCTCCTGTATTTCTTTAAGTGAGTTATTAAAGTCCTTCTTGATGTCCTCTACCAGCATCATGAGTTATGATTTAAAATCCAAGTCTTGCTTTTTGGGTGTGTTGGGGTGCCCAGGACTTGGTGAGGTGGGAGTGGTGTGTTCTGATGATGGTGAGTGGTCTTGGTTTCTGTTAGTAAGATTCTTATGTTTGCCTTTCACCATCTGGTAATCTCTGGAGTTAGTTGTTATAGTTGTCTCTGGTTAGAGCTTGTTCCTCTTGTGATTCTGTTAGCCTCTGTCAGCAGACCTGGGAGACTAAATCTCTCCTCTGAGTTTCAGTGGTCAGAGCAGTCTCTGCAGGCAAGCTCTCCTCTTACAGGGAAGGTGCACAGGTATCTGGCATTCAGATCTGCCTCCTGGCTGAAGATGAAGGCCCAAAACCGGGTCTGTCCCAGAAGATGTGTTCCCTCTGCAGTCTGCACGCTCACCTGCACAGACTGGTCTCCGAGGGACATGGGACACAAAATGGCTCTCTCACCTGCCCTGGTGGGCAGAGCCCTCCTGGGCAGACACCTCTTCTCTGGCAGAGAAGGTGCCCGGATGTCTGGACCCTGTCTGTCCCAGAAGTTGTGTTGCTTCTGCCTGTCCCAGAATTTTGTAGCTTCTGCAGTCTGAACTCTCTCCTGTGCATACTAGTCTCTGAGTGATCTGGGACCCAAGATGGCTCCCCCAGGTGCTTCAGCAGAGCCCTCCCGGGTGGACACCTCTCCTCTGGCAGGGAAGGTGCCTGGATGTCTGGAGCCCGAAACAGGGTCTGTCCCAAAAGCTGTGTTGCTTCTGTAGTCCACTCGCTCACCCTTTGCAGTTCGTGAGCTGACCTGCGCAGACTGGTCTCTGAGGGACCTGAGAGCCAAGATGGCTCGGAGTTCTGTCATTTATTTGAAGCTTGGTATCTCATTGCATAGAGTGTGGACTTTCTGCTTCTGTTGACTTAGTTGGAGAGTCAGATGAAAGGAACATGTTTACTTGGCAAATTTACAGTAAGCAAAATTGCCTATGCTGATATAAGTTACATTGATTTAAGCCATAGCAAAATGACTTGCCTAAATTATTTTCTAAGACTATATCTCAATATGCTGAAGAGAAAGGGATGGATTAGCTAACTGTTGTCTTCTGAGAACATGGTAAAAGAGACAGAGAGGAAAACTGGATGGTGTGACTTCATTTTCTTTTTTACAGCACACCCTTCTCTCGAGCTATAGAATAACACTCATTGACATTGGGCTGGTAATAGAGTACCTCATTGGTGGAGCATATCGGAGCAGCTACACTAGGAAAAGTTTCAGAATTCTCTACAACAACCTCTACAGAAAACACAAGGTAAGGCAAATCTTTGGAAAGTACTCCAATGAGAGGGCAAGGAATTGCGAATCACGGTTTTAGGAAAATGGCTGATGGAGTCCCAGGGGCAGTAGCTTCTGTAATGGGCCTTCTACTTGAGGACATATGTCTCCTGATGTACATAGAGTACTGTGCTAATGTTTTTCATGCTGGCATGAAATGAATAAAAAACTTTTCCAAGAAATATATTGATTGAATAAATTACTCACAATATAAAGCAGGATGTTGTATGTGCTATATTGTCATAGAAGCGGTGTGATGAATCTGGCGAGAGAGCAGGTGCTTCTTTTTTTTTTTTTTTTCTTTTCCTCTTGTAGACAAAGTGGTCAAAGGTCAAACACTTAATAGATTTACTTATGTAAACTAACAATGGCCTATAGTCTGGAGACTGAATATTGGGCTAAAGATGAAGTGATTATCTTGGAAGATGAAAATGGAATGAGCTTAAAAAAGAAATGCTTTGACAGATGAGAATATGTTTTCTGTCATAGTTTTGGGGTACCATGATTGCAAAGGCAGAGTTGCCATCATAGACCCGTAGCCACGGGAGCCTCATTCTTTTTAGAGATATAGACACCAGAAAAAGATCACTGGACGCGGATGTTGAGAGAAGAGTGCTAACAGAGAATGCCGTGTTCAGATCTCAGGGTGGGGTTCTGCAGCAACGCTGAGACCTTTGTCGTGGGTGGACAGGGATAAGAGTGGAATGTGGCTTGAGAGGAGGTTCCATGAAGGATATCCAGCTACTTTGGACCTTTATAAAGAATTGGAGGAAGTGATAACCCCATTTAAGTTTAGGAAGTGAACAGAGCAACCCCCAAACCATGAAAAACACATGGAAACCCTCATCTTGTGGAGGAATTAACCTCTCCTAAGATTCTGGAGGCTAAAAGACACCCAGTGTCAGCCACTGCCTTTAAAAAGAGTGACACTGCTATACAGCAGTGGGGACAATGTCACCATATGACCTTGGTGAAGCCATTTCCCTGCTTACTAAGAGGCTCCATTCCTGTTCTTTCCGTAAGTGGCCCATCAATATGACATGTCCCATTTCACTAGTTGCTTTCCCCTAAGGATAAAAAATAATGCGTCAGAGTATACTGCAAGCAGACCATAGTGCTAACAGCTACATGGTGTGGAGTAGCATGGTCTGACATAGGCTCCTATTTGTCTCCTTACTTGGTATATGAAACATAATCTGTGTTCCCACTCTTCTGTCTAAGAACTAGGCATATTAATGTCCTGTTCATAAAATTGTGAGAATACCAACAACCCTCCAATCCTTGAGCAAGCTTTGAGTGACTTAGCAACAATATTCACTATGATTATTAGCATGTTGATATGGTTAATTCTCTATTACAATAATGATGAAATAACTTGGGTGTTTTCTCTGAAGTACTGACTTTATTCTATGTTCACTTTTTATCCATAGAACACAAAGTGAAGGGGTTTTCAAAACCTATGGTTTGTATCCCAGGCTCTTAAATCAGTCCCGATTTATTTCTGTTTCTCCTTGCTGATGCTTCATTTGATGGCCATGCAATGGCGATATCATATATCACCTGGAAAAATTCCAGAACTTTCTAACTTCATTTTAACCTTGTGAATGGAAACTTCTTCTTATCAGCACTATAAAATTTTATTACCTGTTTTGAACTAGAGTCGAGGCTAGAACATCTATTGACTCTTAAGGAATTTCCACATAGGAAAGGAATTCAGATGCGTAATATGGAACAAAAGAGTATGCTTTCTCAGATGTCGGGAAATAGTGTTTATCAGAAGGAGACTGGGAGATGCTATTGTGTGAGTAATCTCCAGAGACATTAATTATTAACCCTGGACAAGAGACAGATGTGTTGAGTATTTGAGAAGACATACATTTATCTTTCACTGTAGTCTGGAAAGAAAATGATATCACTACAATAACCTTTTTTGTTTATCTCTCTTTTGTTTTCTTTAATAAACAAAATGACAATATATACCAGAGTGTGAGCAGCTTTGCTCAGGGCCTCTCCCAGCACTCTCTTCATCAGAGACATTCACTGAGAAATAGAAAGGAGTCTTCTGAAAGCACACTGCACTCCCAGTTCTTCAGGACGGCCCAGCCCTACAAATCCAAGGTACACTCCTTTGTTGGTAGAGTTGAAAACAAAGTTGGTTTTGCAGACTGAGATCACTTCTTTATTGACACTGGAGACAGGGGAGTACCAATGAAGAATCATTCCCCAGCATCATAAATAAACACATGATGTTATTCACAAAGATCACTGCTGATCCTGCTGGTCTTCAGCAGTACAGGGCCCTGACAACCCAGCGAAAGTCTGTGCTTGCCTCTCAGGTTCTCTTCCTGGTTTTCACCTCTGCCCTGTGCAGTTGGTGTCTGAGGCAGGATGTGTATGCCATGGTGTTACGTACTCATTAGCCTGCCATGACACTCTTAACCTCCCCACTCAAGCTCCACACCCTTTGTAGCTCTCTGTTCTTGGGAGGTGGTCCTTTTGTATCTTCCTTTCCTCAACAAAGTTTTTCTGGAAGTTAGTTTTATCGTAATTTTCAGTATAACAAAGATGTTGTTTGTGGGTCTTTAGCCTACTCTTTTCTGGGGCAGAGTGCTTTTGCTTAAGTATTTCCATGGAGATCATGAGTTGTTGGCTGGAAGACGCTTCCTTTCCACTGCTGTTGGCATGGCCCTTAGTTACCATTAATGAGCAGATTATTTTTTTAATCTATTGAAAGATAGGAGAAGCACTCTAATAGTTTTTGATAGGATGCCTCAAATTTTCAACGAATTGTTTAAAAACCTCTGTTATTTTTGAAGCCTTATGCTGAGCGTTTGGTTTGCTTGAGAAGGTGAGCGGGTAGAGGTGGATGACATGGTCACTGAGAAATAGTTCTGCATTTCTCAAGGTGGTAAACCTTATACAAGGCACCGATTCAGAGAAAGGAAGCTGTACAAAGGCACACAGGGAATTTGGGTGATCTGTTGGGTGAGCTTGCCGGGGGAACAACGTTGCAGAATAAAATAAAGCCAACGGATCCATTTGAATGTGTGACTGGAAGCACCAGTGACACTCTTCAAAGTAACAATGACAAATCACCTTGTTAATGGAGAAGTAGAGAACTTTTAAAATATAATTCTTACTTACCCAAATAGATTACCATTGAAGTGCACACCGTGCTGGCTGGTTTATCCTATGACATTCTACATGCTTTGGAGACTAGGTTTAACGGCAGAGTTAGGATTAGGTTTGAACTCTGTCCTCCTGGCCTCCTAAGTTCTGCATTGTAGTTCAATAAAACATGTAGTTTGGTTTGTTTATTTGTTTCGTTGTTTTATTTCTGGGAATTGAGCCCAGGGCTTTGTGCACATCAGTTGGTCACCATGCTACAGAGCTCCATCCCCAGCTGATTACTTTTGTATGCCCTTAGACAGTGGGCACACTGGGTCAGGCTTACTGGATAGTTTTTACTAACTGTTCCGCTATGGTAGATATCTGGGCTCTTTGTTCCTTTTGCTTTCTTTTTTGTTCAGTGCTGGGTTCTAACATAGGTAGCAGTTATTTTAAAAAGTGTCTCTAGGATACTTTTAGCTGTGTTACATTTAGCTGAACACCATGCATCTGAGTCCTTAGGACTTTGTTTTCCTTTGCAATAGGAGAAGCCTGAGGACTCTCAAAAATCAAAGAAGAAGTCCAAGGAAAGACAAAGCCTGTCAGAGGAACCCGAGGCTGCTGGCTTTATCTACCCATACAATGACCTTCTGGTGTGGGCGGTGCTCATGAAGAGGCAGAATATGGCCATGTTCTTCTGGCAGCATGGAGAGGAGGCCACAGTCAAGGCGGTCATTGCTAGTATCCTCTACAGAGCCATGGCCCGGGAAGCCAAGGAGAGCAACATGGTGGATGACACTTCAGAAGAGTTGAAAAATTACTCAGAGTAGGTCTTCTCTCTTCACACTAAACACCAACAGTTTTGAGAATGTAGAAACATGTTTTTCTCTGTCATTTTTATCAGAGGATAAATAGACTTGCTTAGAATTGTGTATTTTATTCAAGCATTCTGCCCTCTGCCTCCATCCTCCTTTACAGGAATAGAACCAGTAGGCTATATAAATGGTTTTATTGGAGGGGGTTGTAAGAGAATTGACTTAAGCGGTTATGGTAGCGGAGAACTCCCAACACAACTCTGTGGAGCCTGGAGACCCAGGGATGCCAGGAACATGGCCAAGTCCATGTCCAGGGGCTCCAGAACTGCAGCATCGATGGTGGCATCCTCACTGAAGGCCTGTGAACTGGGGAGGATGCGCCACTATGTGTGGTGCAATCTTCAGGATTCAGAGCCTGGACTGATGGTGTCCAGGGCAGGTGACAGGTGTCTCACCTCTCAGGGGCAGAGGCCAATTCATTTTCTGTACTTATCATTTCTGGGACCCTTGAGAGACCAGGTAGTGCCCATCCAACTTGAAAAGGCATATTTCTCACATAATCCACTTAGTCTCATGCCAAGCTGTGGAAATACCACCACAGACAAAGTATAATGTTGAGTTTTAGGTTTTCCTTAATCTTGTTCACCCAGCAGCCAATGTTAAGCACCACACTGCATCCTTCAGGCTTTCTTGTAGTAAAGGGTCCCTAAGGGTTGGAAGGAACTCATGTAATATAGGAGATCTGCATCCCATGCATAACTACTTTTGAGTTGTGCAGACCAGCCTTTAGTTCCTTAACGCAGTTGATGAGTTTGAAATGAATGACGTTGAAGCTCTTTGGAATCTGATGTCTTCCATGTTGCTACGATGGCTGCTTACCTTAGGTGTCTTTCAGGCTGGGGAAGCAGAAAGTAACTAACTGGTGGGGATGCAAAGGAGTGGACTTGTTTCCACCAACCTGATTACTCAAGTGCAACAGACCTGGGGACAGAGAACAGAGAGACGTGCAGTGTAGGACAGAGCTGATGTAGTGCTTGAGTTATCCAACTAGAGCATTTTCAGAGAAGAAAGCCACCTAGGACATCTCCTGAGAGTTTCTGGGTCTAGCTTGTTAAATATTTAAGGGTTTTGTAAAATGATAATAATAATAATAGAATTATCATTAGTTATTAATAATAACAATAATAACTATAATGATAATAATGATCATGATAATAAAATATATGGTTCCATGATGTTTCTTGGACACAGTGTTTTTGTTTTGTTTTGTTTTTGTTTTTTGTCAGAATTTCTCTATTAGGTCTTTTCATGTAGACCTGCGTATACCAGGCTGAATGCAGCACATCACACAGCATGGGATAGCTTCTGTCACAAACACTGACTTCTGTTCTGAGCCACCAGGAAAATACAAGTTCTCTTCCTTCTGTATGAGACACAGATCCATTTCTGAGCAGCCGCCTTAGTTTCTGGTGGCAGCGATTATGCTGATGTTTCTTATCCAGCCTAGTCTTGTTTTGATCAGTTCGCTGGTGTTTTCTGTGTGCCGTCGTCAATCTCTGAAGACGTTTTTTTTTGGGCTCTGACCGACCTGTGTTCTCTCTTCGCCTCCCCCGTGTCACCAGGCAGTTTGGCCAGCTCGCCCTGGATGTATTAGAGAAAGCCTTCAAGCAGAACGAGCCGATGGCCATGAAGCTGCTGACCTATGAGCTCAAGAATTGGAGTAATTCCACCTGCTTGAAACTGGCGGTCTCTGGAGGTCTGCGCCCTTTTGTGTCGCATTCTTGTACCCAAATGCTGCTAACAGACATGTGGATGGGGCGTCTGAAAATGAGAAAAAATTCCTGGCTGAAGGTACACTCCCTTGCCCTATGTCCTGTTGTCAGTGCGGTGTGAAGGTCGGTACTTTTCAGTTTCCAGCTGGGTGCCTCTGGCAAGCAGTAGTTTCCTGCAGGAGCACAGACCACTCATTCTTAGGAATCTGTGGAAACCACTTTGCCAGAGTGACTTTTCAAAACTGGATGGTTGTACCTGCTCTGCCACCACAGAGCCGTCCCTGGGAGAGGGTGCAGTGAGTTAAAAGCAAATACAAGCAACACCTCCCTGTGCCAAATGACAGTGCCTCTGAGAATTCCAACAGAAACGAGGCTTTAAGGGGCTGCGTGCATAGCTTAGAATGTTTGAACAACATCCACAAAGATGTGGGTTTGGTCCTCAGCACCACAAAGTAAATAAATAATAATAGGCAAGAAAATAAATAAAAATTAGCAAATTTTATTGCTTCTGGGACTCCATGGCTGCCTCATAAGGCTCTCCTGCAGCAGCTGTTCACACCATTCATCAGGTCTAAGTTCTCAGCTTCTTCAGTTATGTAAGCAGGAATACCTTAGTTCAATGTCTAAGATTTATACCATGAACTGTGGACCGGAAGTGTGAAGCTTTCCATCTGGTCAACCTCCAAGTATATATGTCTGGGAAACTCAATAGAAGGGAATGAAGCCTTATTGGTAAGACCTACACGAGACTGTACTTTGCATTTTATTTGGTCTTTGTCCAGTGTTTAAAACCTAGTATATGTTAAACAGAGTGGCTATTATAAAAAAAATAGATATTTTTGGTAGATATACTAACTCAACAAAATAAATCTTATGTAAGATAGGAGAGGCTACTTGTATTTTAATTTCTATCGGTGAGATCAGAGAGAGATGAAAAATGCCAATCAAAAATTATCTCATAAGGTTTCACAAAACACCATAGAAAACGCCATCATTTCCCAAAATTCTCCCTTGATCCCCTTTGACATCAGATCTGGAAATGATGAAACAGATGTGGGATGAGTCTGCCTTCACTTTCCCAGCTCTGGAAGTAGCTCTTACAAATGCTTGGTCATGAGAAGGCTACAGCAGAGAGTCTGAGGTAGCGCTGTTTGCTCCCCCACCCCCCACATTACCTTCCAGAAATTCTGTCTCTGAGAACTTAATGGAGTTTTGCCTTTTATATACATGTTGTAATGTGTGTGTGCATTTGTGTGTTTGGGGATGGGGTGGGGGAAGTGATTGAAAGATAAGTCTAAATGTTTCCCCCAGACATGTGTTCCTTACAAGGCAGCTTGCTGTAGGAAGTGCCCAAACTCCAATAACCACTATTCTCGGGTGCTAACAGTCCAGTTATTCATGCTGACCTATGAAGCAGATTTGCAAAGTAAGTGTTAGGTATCCTCGTCAGAACAGTCCAAAGTGGATGAATTGTAGGAACACCATAGAGAACCATGTGGATGGGAAAACGGATTGAAATCATAGAGCATGACAGGCTCCAACCTCTTCCTGGAAGTAAGTAGGTTATTTACATCCTGCTGTGCTGGAATACTGTTCTTCCAAGCAGAAGGGTTCGGAGGCCTTCCCAGAAGTAGAACTAACATGGTGCTGTCAGAGTGCACCTGACAGGTGTTTCTATGCTTGGGGGATTAATATATTTGAGTCAGAAAACACAATTTTGTTAGAAGTAAAGCCCACAGAGTCTTCACAGCTTAAAACAAAACTTAGCAGGTCATTTCAGCATGAGGCAGAAAGCAAGTTTGGCAAACCTTTGCTTTGGTCTATGAAATCATGAGGATGGGCTGGCAGATTGGTTAGTGAATTCCAAGATACTGAGGCATAACTTTAGTTGGAAGAAAGACAGAGTACCCACCAAATTGGCTTTCACAAATGTAGTAAGTATTTTAAGCTGTTATTCTGGAAAGGATATAAAAATTGAACATAAAATTCTGTTCATGTAGTCATTATAAAATAATGCCCCTAACTGCCTACCCAGGTACAGTATTCCCCCCCCCCCCCCAGGGGAAACAAGTGTGCTGTGTGTACTTTTAAACTTTTAAGTAAGGGCTGGAGAGATTGTACAGTGGTTATGAGCATGGGTAGCCCTCCCTAAAGACTCCAATTTGATTTTCAACACTGATATGGCTGCTCATGGCAGTCAATAACTCTAGTTCCTAGGGATCTAACTCCCTCTTCTGGCCTCTGTGGGTACTTCATATTCTCCTAGTCATACAGTGCACAGACAAACACGCGGGGAAGCACATATTCACATAAAAAACAGAAAAAATTTAAGTATATATATCTACATTTTGAAAATGTATTATCTATCTACCTATCTATCTATCTATCATCTATCTATCTATCTGACTGTTTGCATGCATGTATGTACATGTACCACATTTATGCCTAGTGCCAACAGACACTAGAATAAGGAATCAGATCTTCTAGAACTGGAATTATAGACAGTTGTGAACTGTCGTGTAGGTGCTGAGAAAGGAACTCAGGTCCTGTGCAAGAGCATCCAGTGCTTTGAGCCACTGACGTATCTTTCCTGCCCTTACATTTGCCTCTTTAACGTTAGCATGATATTGTACTGTAAGGTTGTTCCATATGATCTGTCCCTGTATGGCTAGACATTTAGATTGTTACTAGATTTTTGCCTTTGCAAATAACTGTGTATGGACACCTCTCTGTCCATCTTTGTCCAGAGCTGAGGAACATATTTGTAGGACAGAAATAGTTGCATTAAAATCTATGGAGACTCAGTATAGAAGTTGAGCTTGGAGTGGGTCTGACTGTCTAATACACTCCCACTTACTCTTTTTAAAAATTATCTTTAATATTTTTTTGCAGTCCAGTCATTATCTTCCTCCTGGTTGCCCTCTGACAGTTCCTCATCCAATTCCTTTTCCCCCTTGTCTCCAAGAGGATGTTCCCCTACCCTCTCCCCACCCTGCCAGCTCTGTCTACTTCCTGACACTTCAAATCTCTGTAGGGTTAGGTGCATCTTCTCTCATTGAGGCCAGACCCGGCAGTCCTCTGCTGTATATGTGTTGGGAGCCTCATATCAGCTGGTATATGCTATTGGGTTGGTAGTCCAGTGACTGAGAGTTCTCAAGGGTCCAGGTTAGTTGAGACTGCCGGTCCTCCTATGGGGTTGTCCTCTTCCTCAGCTTCTTCCAGCCTTTAACTAATTCAACCACAGGGGTTTCTGACTTCTGTCCATTGGTTGGGTGTAAGTATCTGCAACTGACTCAGCTGCTTGTTGGGCCTTTCAGAGAGGAGCCATGCTGGGCTCCTGTCTGTAAGCACACCATAGCATCAGAAATACTGTTATGTCTTGGGGCCTCCCCTTGAGCTAGATTCTAATCACCACTCCTCCTTTCCCTCAGGCTCTTGTAAATTTTTGTCACTGCAGTTATACAGGGACAATTCTGGGTCAGAGTTGTTGACTGGGGGATGACAACCCCATCCCTCCACTTGATGCCCTGCCTTTCTATTGGAGATAGACGCTACAAGTTCTGATTCCCCACTGTAGGGCATCTCTTGTTAAAATAGTACACGTATCCTTTGTCCTCCGCTCATCCTTTATCTGGTTCTCTTTGTAGATAATCATCAGTATCCTCTTACCACCCATGATTTTGACATTGGAATTTAAAAGCAAAGCAGAGATGTCACATGTCCCACAGTCCCAGGATTTCCAGTTTACATGGAATTACAGTGACCAGGGCCTGAGTAACACCAAAGAAAGTGCTTGTGTGGTGAGTACCCTACCATAGGAAACTGAGTTTCCATGGTGTAACTGTGCAAAGAGATGCACAAACATGAAGCTTATCTATAATAGGCATCTGTTAAAAACATGCCTGCCTTTCTAACATTAACAGGGTATTTACTAACACTCCCCCACACATACTTCTCTCTGCCTTGCTAAGTTTCCCAGAATGGCTTTGAATTTCTGGCCAATGTTTCAGTCCAGTGGAGTTATAAATTGCCCTGGGGTTGCACATTATTCTAAAAACCCAGGGCTGATTTATCAATCAGGCATCTCTCTGTGTAATCTTCATTGTGTTCTATGCTACACAGGTAGAGCATGTAAGCAAAGAAAAGTATTCCATTTCTGCTTCAATGACAAAGTCATCATGTCCGACAACTCTTTCAGCATTGCTTTGGGAAGTGGCAGCATAGATTGCCTTATGACTTGAAGCCTCCATTAACACTGCTACACACCCTTAAGCTTCTCATCGATAAATGACACACATTTAGAATTAGTGTTGATGGGACAGATGGATGGCTCAGTGGGCAAAGGGACTTGCAGCCAAGCTTGGCAACCTGAGTTCAAATCCCAGACCCTGAATTAAGGAGAAGAGAATTGATTCAAACAGACTGTCCTCTGACTTCCACACGTGTTCTGCAACACGTGTTTACCCCCCCAAAAAAAGTAAAAGGTTTTTGTTGATCTTCTCTGCTGCACCCCACTTGTCATCTGTCACCATTCAGTGGCTGTGGGCAGTTTTGCTAAGCTTCTTATGTGTGTTCTCCACTGGGATGTAGCCACTTCCCCAGCAGCCAAGGGTCACAGCCAGAAGTTCAGGATGCTGTGAACAATTTCTCTGCTCTTTGCCTCCACTCTGACCTTGACTCATAAAGCTGCCCTTTGCCCCAAGGTGTGGTAAACATCTTCTCTGGTGCTTATCTTGAATGAAGTGCCTTTAACATCTTATCTGGTGTGTTTTGGTGTATATGGTGTATCTATTTAATTGCCTATTTAAGTATTATTTATTCATCAAGTACTGAATGAAGACTGTGACTAGTGTTTTTTTTTTGGATGTGTTGGTGACTGGACATCTGTGAATTCTGATGCCTGGAGATCTATCTCACCTGGGTCATTAAGGAGCTTAGTTATTACTCCTATTTAGGTGTGTGTGTGTGTGTGTGTGTGTTTCCCTCTCCTTCCTTCCTCCCTTCTTTCTAGTTCCATCTTGAATCCTTGGAATCCAGGAAGTTTTGTGCATTCCATTGGCTAGAGAAAGCATGAGGACTCTCTTAAAAGCCTGGGCTAGTCCTGTGGTTACATTTCTTTCTGTCAGTCCAAGGTCCAAACCAATCAAAGAGAAGGAGCACAGTGATGTCCTTGCTCCTAGAGATAACACAAAGCCTGGGGCAGAGGTACTCTGCTTGGAAAAGTCCCCATTTGTCTGTGCAGGCCAGGTTTCCTGTGCTGCTTGAAGATAAACGGGGACAAAAAGCTGTTCCTTACCCAGCTTCTCAAAACGTACACGCAGACCTCCCAGGATGGAGATGGTCATTTGCCGGTGAATACAGTGCCGCTTTTGGTTCTGGCGGATTCTGTAGAAAGATGGATTCATCATCACTGAAGGTGCTGTCTGTGGAGAACTCTCGCTTTCCTCTCAGAACCATTCTCAAAGGAGACTCAGAGTTTCTTCACAGAATGGAATTTACGTGTGCCCTCTTAACATTAAAAAAAAAAATAGTAAATTCTTGAACCCCCCTGACTAGTGTCCCTTTAGAGCAGTTGCTCCCCCAGGTGGTTTAAATGTGGTCCTCTCAACTGATTAATTCAGTGAATATTGAAACTAAGGCAGATGTGGCCTCAGCCATGATGGGATTATTTTCAAGAAACTATCCACAAAACTTTAGCATTTTTCAGTCTGAAACACTTAGTGAAATAGTTGTTTGAGTACATTCTATTATGAATGGCTTCTGATCATAAAAACAATTTTTTTAACTCGTTGGGTTCATTTTAAGCAGAAATTATTGACTACACTTGTCTAGCTACTTTCACTCCTCCCACAATTATTATTAATTTTTTGCCTGGCAGATTTGGAGGGCTATCTAAGACTTCATAATGCTAATTAGGCAAATGTAGTTGATTAGTGGAGGAACATGGTTTAACAATGTATATACTGGGAAGAAGCTGGGGTCAGCAATATAAGCAGATGTGGCTTAGTGTGTCTTTGTGGTGCTAAGTTTATAGCAGTAAAGGGCCTTTTTGTTCCGATGGGGAGCCAAAGCTGTGTTATCAGATACTGTGTTTCCTCTGAGATTTCATTATCCACCCCTTGAGCGTGTGTGTGTGTGTGTGTGTGTGTGTGTGTGTATGTGTTGCACTGTCTTGCTATGGTTCCCAGGATGGCTTTGAATTTCTGGACTCACGTGATTTCTTCTGCCTCAACTTTCTGAGTACCTACGATTGCATGGACCCACATCCATGCTAAGTCAGAACTCTTTTGGGAACTTTCCCCAGGCAAAATACGTTTTTAAAGAGAAATTGAAATTGCTCAACTGCTAGTCTCTTAAAGCACAGCCTCTGTGGCTCAATCTAGCCCAGGAATAAGCTGCATGAAGACAATAGAGTGGCAAGCCCAGGGAGGAAAAGGAATGACCCTTCTCAGTAGGGCTAACAGTGAGGATTAGGAATTGGTAACAGCTAGATGGGGCATAGGAATCTGTAACAGCTGGATAAGGCACAGAGGCAGGACGTCACGAGGCAGAGGGTAAGCAAGGCCAGTGACGTGGTTTGGCTAGACTTGTAGTTAGGGAGGGTACTGGACAAGCAGGGAGTGTTTACAGGCATGTCTGGAAACACAGAGGATTGTGAGACTCTTGTATGTCTTGTGAGACAACATCACACTATTTTACTCACTAGAGAACCCTTGAATGCTTATGGCCAGCATAGTGAGACAAGCAGCTGGTAGGAGAATCACTCCCTTCATTTCGTAGGGTAGTTTCATAAGAAGATAGGCTATGTTATAGCTGTCTCCTGAGAGGCTCTACCAGTGCCTGACGAATACAGAGGTGGATGCTCTCGGCCAACCATTGGACTGAGCACAGGGTCCCCAATGGAGGAGCTAGAGAAAGAACTCAAGGAGCTGAAGGGGTTTGCAGCCCCATAGGAGGAACAACAAAATCAACCCACCAGACCTCCCAGAGCTCCCAGGGACTAAACCACCAACTAAAGAGTACATGCAGAAAGACCCATGGCTCCAGCTGCAGATGTAGCAGAGGATGGCCTTGTCGGCCATCAATGGGAGGAGAGGCCCTTGGACCTGTGAAGGCTCAATGCCCCAGTATAGGGAATGCCAGGACCAGGAAGTAGGAATGGGTGGGTTGGTGAGGAAGGGGAGGGGGGAGGGGGGGAGGGGGTTTTCGGAGTGGAAACCAGGAAAGGGGATAACATTTGAAATGTAAATAAAGAAAATATCTAATAAAAATGCAAAAAAAAAAAAAAAAAGACAGACTAGAATCAAGAAGAAAATAGACCAGCACAGCCATCAAGTCCATAAAGGATAAGGATGTCAGCCTGGATCAATAGCAAAAGATGTGGAAAGGAGAAAAGGGATTTAAAATGAATAACCAGTTGAGCAGGCAAGAGAGAGACAGCAAGCATGACTGAGAATTAGTGGGTTACAGCAAGGCCAGCTGCATTATTATACACCTCAGGCCCATCTGCCCAGGGATGGCACTGCTCACAGTGGGCTGGGCCTACCTACATAGATCAGCAATCAAGAACGAGTCCCCCTCACATTCCCATGGGCCAATCTGATGGAGGCAATTCTACTTGAGAGTCCCCTTTCTCAGGTCTTTCAAGTTGCTAACCAAGATTAGCTGTCTCAACAAGACATAATGATGGCAGCCTGTGGTGGTGAATGACTTTAAATACAACACTGGAGACCTAGAGGCAGGTGGATCTCTAAAGCTCCAGGCCAGCAAGGGATATATAGTAAGGGTATATAGTAAGACTATGTCTCAAAAAGTGTGTGTGTGTAGATATAGTTAGTATTGTTTGTTATTCTTTATTGGTGGCAGAAGATCAGGAAATTGAACCAAAAGCCTACCACTGAGTTCCACTCTCTAGTCTACAAGATTGTTGCTTATTTTTCAGAAAGACTATGATTTGGAAAGAGGCCCTGATGAGAAACCGGATGAACCTCTGCATTTAGACTTAAGAAATGTGCCCCAGAGCCTCCCCTGGACCCGGAGAGTCTACGAGTTCTACAGCGCTCCGTTTGTCAAGTTTTGGTTCTACACGGTTGGTCGCAGTACAATAGTGTTGATGATAATTAATAGCTCATAATATTGTTACTAATGCAGTGTCTCATTTGCTCACCTGAGATAAAAAATTTCATCACATTTTAGCAATTTCACTTAAAAAGAAGGAGAGTTGACAAAGTAGGCAGGTGGGAGAGTTGGAAGAAGACAAGGAAAGTGTGGATGGGGAGACTGGCTGCACTTTAAGAATCCTGAGGAATCCCTTTCTCACCAACCTTGTCCTCTTGCTACTTTTCTTCCTCTTGTTTTTAATTTGGCAAAGGCTTTCAGTCTATGTCCTCGCCAGCCTGGAAATCACTGGGCAGATGTAGATTAGGTTGGCCTGTAACTTGTAGTCATGCTCCTGCGACTGCCTCCTGATGTTGAAATTGCAGGTGTTGAGACCAGTCTCAGATTTGTTTTTCTCTTGGCATGCTTAGACACAGCAAGGCAAGACTGAGCAGTTGGAGTGTTTAAGTACAATGATCTTAACAGTCCTGAGTGTTGTGTTGAATGGTGTTTTTTTTTTCCCTACCTTTCTTAGGCAAAATAAATCATTAATCGATAAAAATTATGAGCTGAACCAATTGTTTTGTAGGAATAGTATCTTTTGGTTGGATTGTTTTCAATAGCATAAGCTTTGAATGTAAGCAGATTATTTAAAGTTGAGAACATGAGTTGTTGGATCAAACGTCAATCTTCTGTGGAGAGTGGCCATTCAGTGAAAGCATACAGATATCGAGTGCTTCTCATATTTATTTAGTAGCATATATTTTTCTAATGCTTGTCTATACTTAGATTCTGCACAGTCAATGTTTTGTATTCCAAAGACATTTGAACTTTTAATAGAACAGGATGTCTATTCAAATCCACATAATATATAACTTCAGAATATTGACTTGGCAACCACATACTTATTGCACATAATAAATATATAGCTCATAATGACAGTTATCTGTTTCTAAATGTTAATCCTAGGACCTGGGAGATGGCTCGGTAGGTACAGGGCCTGGAGCTTACAACACAGCGGGTAGACCCAGGTTCCGATTCCCAGCATCCACGTGAAACACTAGTCATGGTGCAGCATTTCTGATTCCAACACTGGGGAGGTAGAAACAGATAAGATCCCTTGAGCTTACTGGCAAGTTAGTCCAGCTATATTAGTGAGTTCCAAGTTTCAGTGAACATCCACGACTCATAATAAAACAGAGATGGTTCAACAAGATGACTCCCAGGCAAGAATACTTGCTGCTAAGCTTGACTATATGACTTTGGCCTCAGAGCCAAGGTAGGAGGAGAGGACTGACTCCTATAAGCTATGCTTTGACTTATACACTTGAGTTATGGTCTGTGTGGACTTGCACCATGCACCTAACACTTTGCCTGATAGCCAGTAGACTCTGTCAGCTATTGTACATTGTACCTAGATGACTAATCTCTTCATGTGTACATAGTCATATGGGTGCGTAAGTGCAGCTGCACATGTATGAATGTGAAGGCCAGATGTTGAAATCAGGTTCCATCCTTGATTGCTTTTTACCTTTAACAAAACATTTATCAAAAAAAAAAAAAAAACCAAAACCAAAACCAAAAACAAACCAACAACAACAAAAAAACCCAAACATCTATCTATCTATCTATCTATCTATCTATCTATCTATCTATCTATCTATCTATCTATCTATCTATCGTGTGTGTACATATGTAGGTACCCCTAAAATGCAGAAGACAGTTCCAGATACCCTGGAGCTTGAGTCACAGGTAGTCTGAGCTGGCCAAGATGGGTGCTGGGAGCTAAATTCAGTCACACAAGCAAGATCAGTTAACTGCAATCCATCTCTCCATCTCTCTTGCCAGAATAACATTTTAATCACTATACACTAACTTCCCTGTGGTAGGGACTGTCATCTTACTGTGAAGATAGGCATCCAGGGACACTGCTTGTCTTGGCATACATTTATTTTCTAAGCTGGAACTAGAGGGAAGGCATAAGACCCTTATCTGGTTTGCTGCTAGCTCACAGTATGCATGCTGCAATGGTTAGTGCTAATAGGATAACGTCTCCTTCTTGTACCAGTCTTCTGTTCCTAGACAGGAGATGCTTATGCATTCCTTGACAGGATGTAACCCATTATCAGAAGTGGTCCCTGTGATATTTTCATGTTGTCCTGTAGAAGTTCATGTCTGTGCTTCTTCTGGGCTCTGTCTGCCCTTGCTTGACATCCTTTGTGGTCACTTGAGCTCACGTCCAGGGAATGTGTGTCCCTCACAGATGGCTTATTTGGCATTCCTCATGCTGTTCACTTACACAGTGTTGGTGGAGATGCAGCCCCAACCCAGCGTGCACGAATGGCTTGTCATCATCTACATCTTCACCAATGCTATTGAGAAGGTCAGGGAGGTGAGTGGTCCTTTGAACTGTGTCTTCTGCACAACCCAGAAGAGGTGTTGTTGGCTCTGGGGATGAAAGTGGACTCATGTCAAGTATGTGAGGGGAAAGAGAACACACCGATTCCGATTATCTACAAGCAGGTTGCTCTGGAGATGTCTGGTTTTATTCCTGGTTCTTGCCAAAGACTTTGTGCTGACCTTTGAAAGCAGCCATTTTGAAGCACAATCTTTATGTATTACTCAGGGAGCAATGGGCAATGTTATCTATTTGCTAATGAACTCTCCAACTGATTGCTTCCCACAATGTAGTTTTCTTTGTGGTCTGAATTTTTAATAACCTAGACTTACTATCTACTGTCAGTTTTACCATATAAGTGACACATGAATGGCTAAAGGTGCAAAATATATAAGGAATATATTCACAGCATGGTGAAGTTTCTGGTAAACACCCTTGTAAATGGATGCTGAATATCTTTCTGGGAGAAGGAGTCTAAGAAACAAAATTAAGCATTTTCATTTCTACCTTGCCACTGGTCACTAAATGCAGTTGTAAATATAATCCCAAGTAGTTAGGACTTCAACTGTCCTAGCTATGTGTCCATGTCTCTGCATGTCTCTACACTTGTCTCGTTCCAGTGGTAATTTGGCCAACACTCTATGGTAAGTGTCTTCTTAGCGATTATATTGCATTGTCTGCTAATGAAGTTTATAAAAGAGAAATTCAATCTAAATTCTACCACGATTTTTACATTTTGGGGAAAACAGGCTTGCTATTTACATTGCAGTTTACATTGCCTGCTATAATATTATAGCAGTGTGCCTGCTATAATATTGCAAGGGAAGTTTCTTAACACTAGTGGGTTGCAACAGCACATTCTTAGCGGTTTGCCAAAAGCTTACTGGGTAGCATCTTAGGACTAGATTACAGGACAACTTGGATTCTTGTCAGTGTCCTCTGCCCTCAGCTCATGAATGAGAATCATAGGCAGAGGCATTGCTGTGCTGACTTCTGAAATGTCCCATGCTTGCTCTGCCCTCACATAGAATCCGTGAAAGCTCCAACAAAATTCTTTCTTTTTGCCATTTCTAGTTTGTCTCTCAAATGGTGGCTAGGATTAATGGTAGTAATGCTAGATACTGAGGTTAATTCTTCATTAATTTTAACTAACAGGCATTAAATATATATTTATAGGATGGTTTAAATAATTCAATTAGCAAGGGTTCCATGATTCTCAGATCGGCTTGGTATGTAAAATTTGGCAGGAGTTGGCTTACTATTTAAATGACAGGTTAATGCATTTGAAAAAGCTATTGATAGTATTCCCCTTTTGCTACGGGTTTGAGGACCGACCCCAGGGCCTTGTGTGTTGGAGGCAAGTGCTCTGTAACATTACTGCACCCTCAGCCAGATCCCCTTCTTTAAAATTTTCTCTCTCTCTCTCTCTCTCTCTCTCTCTCTCTCTCTCTCTCTCTCTCTCTCTCTCTCTCTCTCTCCAATTAGATCTGCATTTCAGAACCAAGCAAGTTTAAGCAGAAGGTGAAGATGTGGCTCAGTGAGTACTGGAACCTCATGGAAACTGTGGCTATTGGCCTGTTTGCTGTTGGCTTTGGCCTACGGTGGGGGCATCCACCTTTGCAAACTGCAGGGAGACTCATCTACTGCATAGACATCATATTTTGGTTTTCTCGGCTCATGGACTTCTTTGCTGTGAATCAACATGCAGGTCCATATGTGACCATGATTGCCAAAATGGTGAGTGCACCCTCACTTTAAACACAAGCACCCCCCCTTTCAGTAGTTCCACTGCATGGTTCATATTCCATACTTTAATCTTCTCTCTTGTGATATATGAACGTGTGCACATGTTTGTTTGTGGCTGCCCTCACCTGTGCTTGCCTCTGTAGAGGGCAGAAACCAACGCCGGGTGTCTTCCACTATTCCTCTTGTCTTATTTTTTTCTATTGCTGTGAAGAGACACCATGACCAAGGCACGAGAGGAAGAATTTAATTTGGGGGCCTATGGCTCCAGAGGATTAGAGTCTGAGACCATCTTGGTGGGGAGCATGGCAACAGGTAGTCAGGGATGCCACTGGAGCAGTAGGCATGGGAGCACTAGGCATGGGAGCACTAGGCATGGGAGTACTAGATAGCTCACTGTGAATGATATGGGCTTTTAAACTGTGAACTCAAATTGTGCCCACTCAAATTGACACACATTCTCCAACAACAGCACACTGCCCAGTCGTTCCAAAACAGTTCCACCAACTGGGGACTTACATTAAAATATATGAGCTGATCAGGGCTATTTGCATTCAGATCACCATAGCTCTCTACCTTATGTTTTGAAACAGAGGACTCTTATTGATCTTAATGCTCATTTTGATCTAGACTGTCTGGCTAGTGAGCTCCCAGGAGCCACCTGTTCCCCCATTCCTTGCCCACCTTTTAAGTGCTGTCTGGGACTCTAATCTCCGGTGCAGTAAGCGTGTTAACACCGAGCCATCTCCCCAGTGCACTAAGTCTGTAATTGTTTCTAGAAGCACTGAGACTCATTTCTGACTAATCATAAACTTGTATATAAACATGGGCTTGGGTAGTTAATAGGAACACTTGGTTTAGCCTTTTGTGAGGGGTAGCCATATGGGATTGAGTCACATGGTTCTTTACTTGTATAAGGCTACCACCAAGAATGTATTCTCTGAAAGTGCTTTATTTGAAATCACTTCCTCTTAGGCTTAAGTAGTAGTAACTAGGCACCACATACTATAGGAGATACTTTGGATGCATTAACTCATGTAATATTTTTCGCAACTTTATGAATTAAATAGTACCTACTTTTTACATACAAGGAAACAGAAGTTAAGTAGATTCACTCATGAGCATATGTTGGGGATCCAGGTTCCCACTGTGGGTGGCCTGGCTCTAGTCTATCCTCCGAGCTTGCTGGACATTCTGCCAGCTTTTGCCCTCTGGAATTTTGAAACTACACAAAGATCTACTGTCTAGAAGTCCAACCCCAAGATTATCTTGGCATTTATTTCTAGAATACAAAGAAAGGTGATGTTCTGGAGGCTCAGGAGGAGTACAGAAAAAAAGACAGAGGAAGAGGGACCAGAAGGATTTAGGAAGGACCTTCTGCTACTGCTTCCAGCTCCCACCTCCCCTACTACTTTTCTTCTGCTTCCTTTGTCCTCCTCCTCCTCCTCCTTTTGGCAGGTCTGGGAGTTGAACTTAGGGCCTCATGCATGACAGGCAAGCACTCTACTGCTGAACCCCAGGGCAGCCCTCAGATTTTCTTCTTTCTTACCATTTTTTCTCTTAGACCATACAGGCATCATTTGATTTTAAAAATGTCATATTTATTAGAGGTTAGACAACCAGTGCACCTCAGTGGTTAGGCACAAGTTCCTTCTCCCAGAAGCTAGAGTTCTCTAAGTACTGACTCCAGAATGCAGAATTGCCCATTTGTGTGGCATACCCATGCAACATAGCCCCTTCCTGAGTCTTCTTTGGCAACAAGAAGAGTGACAAAGTCCAGCAGGGTTTAGCAGCTCAGGCCAGGTTATTGCTGTCATTCTTTAGCCCGTTGGCTACTTGAATCTTGTAGCTACCACTCAATAAGATAAGAAATGTGGAGAGAGTGGAAATATTGGTGACTTCTTAGTCTGCCATGGTGAACAAGTGAGTTGTGTTGCTGTATTTGAAAACATAGGAGGAAACTGGTATAATCAATTTTTAAGACACCTCATAAATCTGTGAGGGAATCCTGGGAACATGTAGTAGAATAATTTGAATATACCATTATCCTTTTAAAGTTTTTCTAATTAAATCTTTGATGTCATTGGCCAACTTTGGGTGCTAGTTTGATTGCTGCTTACAGAAGGCGTCTGTGCTGATGACCGCGAGGGCTTGATTTGTGATAAATTCAAATTTGTGTTGTTGTGCTGTGCTGTTTTGCAGGCAGCAAACATGTTCTACATTGTGATCATCATGGCCATTGTCCTGCTGAGCTTTGGCGTGGCGCGCAAAGCTATCCTCTCACCGAAGGAGCCTCCTTCATGGCGCCTGGCTCGTGACATCGTCTTTGAGCCGTATTGGATGATGTATGGAGAAGTCTATGCTTCAGATATAGATGGTACATATGAGGTTTTGCCTTCACTCAGAATCAGAACCCATGGAGATACTCAGAATAAAAGCAAATCCGGAAAGCAGTCACAAGAATCCTTTCAATGTGAAAAGTTTGTGGTATTCTCGGATGTTAAGGGGTCAAATATTTGCAGAGATCCCCAGGGCTGTGGCTTATCTCCTCTCACTTTTAAATTCTTTCTTTGTAGTTTGTTCAAATGAGACTTCTTGCCCTCCGGGTTCTTTCCTGACTCCATTCCTGCAAGCTGTCTACCTCTTTGTGCAATACATCATCATGGTGAACCTTCTGATTGCCTGTTTCAAGTAGGTAACTTTGATGAAATACAATTATTTTATTTACCAAAACAGGGGAGCAGCTATATTGAGTATATTCCCACGCGTGTTGGGTATGTGACCTTTTGTCCTTACGTGTGTTCCATGTTTGATTGCTGTGGCTTTAAAGCAAGGGTGTGAAACTATTGGTAGGAAAGAAGTCAAACTCATAGGCAGCAACATTGCAGAAGTCACAACTGAAGCACACACAACGAGAGGAGATTCAAGCTGTTACTGCATAGTTGGAGTTCTGCAGAATGGGAGGGTTGGAGTTGACAGCCCACTAAGGATTCGATGTGTGCTTTTTCAGTTTCCCTTGTCTGTCCCACTTTCTTCCTTCTCCCTCACAGTTAGCTTCCTCTTCCCCCTCTCCCTTTCTGGCTCAGTGTCTCCATTTTACACTAAAAAAGATCTTAGGCCTAGAGCTTTGGCCTTTTCCTATATCTGTATATTTTCCTGTTCTTGTTCTTATTCTGTATATCTGGGAAATCCTATTTATAGAGCCTGCTTCACTGGCACTCCAGCCTTATTGATCCTGTGACCCTCCCAGGGCAAACTCTTGAACTGCCCCTTCTCATTATAGAATTGATCCTTTTCCAGGCTTTCCAAAACCTCCAGGGAAGAGCATCGCTGGGAAGTCCAACCTATAGTCCTTTCTCTTCTCTCCTCGCCCTTCCCCTCCCCTCTCCTCTCCTCTCCTCTCCTCTCCTCTCTTTTCTCCTCTTCCTTTTTCTTCCCCTGCATTCCTTTCCTTCTGTCTCTTCCCCTTCCTTCCCCAACACTCAATATAGAGACCCACACTTTGAGGAACAAACAGGCATGGTGACCCCAGATCTGATTACTTATCTGGGGGGGGGGGCATTGAAGCTAGAGTTCTTACCATTAAAGACCTTGAAATACTTTGTGAATGTCACTCCCTGCTGGTGGACAGGCAGAAGTCACCTGTGACTCGAAGACACATGAGAGCCTGCAGAAGTGCAGACTAATGACCCCGCCCTCTTGTAGTTTCCCATCCAATGGTGTTGCGATAGAGCCCAAGAATGTGCTTGACCTCATGTGCCCTGGAGATGCTGGGATAGAGTTCAAGAATGTCCCTGTGTACCCAGGTGATGTTGACTCTGAGAGTTTTCACACTCTGGGAATCAGGGTTCTAACCCAGCCATGTGTCAGCCTGCCACTTCACAGGCCCTGGGACATGCCTTTCTCTGTCTTATCCTCACCCAATTCTTTCAAGGATAGTTGTGGCTCCTCCTCCTTATTACTGGTCAGGTTTTGCTTGACAATTTTTTTATTGGCTAAATTTTGTTCAGATTTATACTCTACCATTTTTTTTCTTCTGAAGAAACTTACTTTAAAACAACCTAAGTAGTATTCCATTGGGCTTGCTACCAGTGTTAAATATATACACAGTTCAGGGCAATATGCTGTTTTGAAGCACTCCACCACCTAGTAAAATTTCCATTTGCAATTCTTTAGTGTCCGTGTTCATTGGCTTCCTTTAAAACTGATGTAATTTAAGAGAAAACCCAGAGTGATGACCAACAAGAGGCTACTTTCACTATAAAGTTAATGTGAATAATTTATCAAGTTCCCTCTGGAAGCTCCGCGAATTGGCGAACTTAAGGAAGGATCGATTCTTCTCTCCTACGTCTTCTTCCTTCAGACGATTCTGTTGAGATATTTTAGCTAGAATTATTTCATCAGTTCCTGCTTTTGGCATGTGAAGGATATCTTTATAAGGTCAATAGCACATGGGAGCATCAGACTTGTTTACAGCAAAGGATGAGTTACATTCTGGAAGAGAGCTTCACATAGGAGAGGCAAAGGTGCCCCCTTACACAGCACAACAGGGCAGTTTCTGTTTTCTGCCTAAAATATTGCCATTTTCCTAATATCTGATTTCAGTGTCTGCATTTTTTCACTGTTCCAATGAACATTTTTTTGTTGTTGTTGTAAAAAGTGGTTACTGTATTTTATTTGATGGAATAAAAAATCCTAAGTGGATAATAGTTATTGGCTAACTGCTGCTGATTATCTGTTAACCAATCAGACGAGTTGGAAGAAAGGGTCTAACTGTCACATTTTGGATCCCATATTAAAATGTTCTCTCTCTCTCTGTCTCTCTTTCTTCCACCTACAGCAACATTTACTTAGATATAAAATCCATCTCGAACAAGCTCTGGAAATACAACCGCTATCGCTACATCATGACCTACCACCAGAAGCCCTGGCTGCCTCCTCCCTTTATCCTGCTGAATCACCTGTGTCTCCTCCTCCGAGGTCTGTGCTGTCGCCCAGCCCCACAGGACCAGGAAGAGGGGGACGGAGGGCTAAGTAAGTTTCTCTGGAGGAACAGAAGGGAGGAAGGAAAAGGGCAGACACTGGGAATAAAGGAGGGAAGAGAATAAAGGGTGGGGGCACTGGAGACTGGCAATTCTAGTGAGGTCCCCACATGAAGGTCCTGAGAACACACTGGCTGCAAGCCCTCACCTTTGTCTGGGGTCTCATGATTATTTTTGCCTCTGTTAAATGTCGCAGGATATTTGATCACACTGTGAACCCCAAGATTTTGTAATTACCTGAAAATACCTGTTTCTAGTTGTGGTGTGACTCAGTCCTTAGTATACACCTTGAATCTCAAACAGTGAAGGTAAAGTTAGCTTGTAGAAGGAAGCACTCACGTTGAAAGTGATGCCTAGTTGAGTATCAGACAAAGCCAGAAAGATTTGATGGAATAGGATATGTTCAACTTTCATGAAAAGAGAGAGGAAAAGTAAGCTATGTAAAAGAGTAGTGGGGAATGGAGAGAGAGAGACAGAGACAGACAGAGAGATAGAAGAAGGAGGAGGAGGAGGAAGAGGAGAAGGAGGAAAAGGCAGTTTTACCAGGGCAGTTGTAGAGAGTCAGGTTGCAAAGAGAACAAGCTAGACACAGGTGAAGACAGAATCCGCCAGAGAATGAGAAGGAGCCAGAAGATTAGAACATATTGTCAAAGTTAGTATGAGGCCAAGCAGAACAAAAAGTCAGAGGCTAAGAGAGAAGCCAGATTGAATAAGTCAGCTTGGAGAGGCATTTGAGCTGAAACAGCTGAGCTGAAACAGGCCATCGAGACCTAGACAGGGTGAGCTTATTCAGGAACAAGTCTCCGAGGCTGAGAAAGTAAGATTGTCAGAGGCTGGAAGCGTCCAGGACTAGGCCTCTGTTAGCAGACTGAGGTGATGAGCCTCTGAGACAACAATTACTTCAGAAGAATAAAAAAATACGTTTACAGTTAAATGGTATGCTGAAACAGAGCCAGGGAGACAATGTCGTGAATGTGTGAAGGTTTTAGAACTTCAAGAAAACCTGTGTTTTCTCTGCTGACCTGGGAACTCCTCTGGGTATCTCTTAGCAGAATCACCTGACCCTCGCTTATTGCCCTGCTGTGTAGACAGGTGATTCAAAGGGTCTCGGATCCAGGGAAACAGAGAAGCGAGCTTTGCCTAGCGGATAAACTGGAATCAGAGCTCTGGTCTCTTAACCACCTAAGATCAGACGAGGGCACAAAAAGGATGCTTCTTATTTTCGGAAAAGCAGTGTGAAGCACAGACAGCTGGAAATGTGCGCTCCTGTTCTGTTTTATTCAAGGATGCTTACTTGTTTTATCCCCCAGGTTGGCCCTAAGGCCTGTAGAACTTTATAAGGTGCACATGAATTAGCTGATAGCAGATCACATAGCCATTGATATAAAAGTAATCCAGGGGGTGGTGGGTGTAGAGATGGCAGCACTGGTTGCCCTCTGAGGACCCTAGCGAGCATGACGCCCAGCACCCATGTGGCAGCTCGTAACCATCTGTAACTCCAGGTCTAAGGGGTCTCACACCTCTTACAGCCTCAGTGGGACACAGACACACAAGCATGCAAAGTATCTATACACAATAAAATTTAGAAAACCCTCAAGTATCCATTTATTAAAGACAAAGCTAATTTGCACAACGTTGAGATGGGCGTGTGTGGTGTATTTTATAAAGAATTTAATCTGGATTGGATTTTTGATACTTAAGGATACTTAAGGGTCTTCAATTTCTATAGATTTCGATTGTGTAATTGTCAGTGCTAAGAGTCTCCGCATAAAAACATAGTACTGGCTGGGCAGTGGTGGCACACGCCTTTAATCCCAGCACTTGGAAGGCAGAGGCAGGCGGATTTCTGAGTTCGAGGCCAGCCTGGTCTACAGAGTGAGTTCCAGGACAACCAGGGCTACACAGAGAAACCCTGTCTCTAAAAACAAAAACAAAAAACAAACAAACAAAAAACAAAAGAAAGAAAACAAAACAAAACAAAAAACCCCAACCAACCAAACGAACAAAAAACATAGTACCAAAGATCAAAGTATATGGAGACCACATAATCCCAGGCCAAAGTTGATGTCATTACTTTTCTTTCTTTCTTTTTTCTTTTTTTGAAATTCAAGTCAGCCACTTAGATTTAAAAAAAAAAAAAAAAAAAACACCCAACACAACATACTTCAAAGAGATATTACTTTAGTATTTTTCTCCTGAGGAAAATATTACGAATCTTTGCGTTTTTGGTAATTAAACAAACCTGTCCCCCCTCTTCCTTGTTTCCTTCTCCTTCATTCTCTATCTCCTGTCTTTTGCTTTTCATTCCCTGCCTTCTGTCTTTCTTGTCCTTCTGTGCTGAGAACTTGGTGTTGTGGCGTCCTGAGATTTTCCCTTTACATCTGTTAACTACTGGAGTGCTGGATTCAAAGCTTTTGCACCAAGGCAAGTTCACCCATAGTTCTAAAACATTCTCTGGGCTTCCTTTCCCAGGTAGAGTAGACAACAGATGGGGCAGCAGTGCCACCTCGTGGATAGTTTTAGGAACTGCATACTCCAAGCAGCACCTGTTGCTGGCTCCCTTTGGGAATTTGGGGGCAGATTTGCTGCTGGTGGCGCGGGTGGACATCCTGGTCCTGAAAAACTTCATGCTTATAGGACATCAAAAATGGGGGCTGTGCGAGATTATCATTATTTTCTAATGTCGAAAAGGTTCCTTCACGCCATATAAATCACAAAATATTGTTTGCTTTAGTTGTGACACAATTTTTATTACTACACACATTTTCAATTTAAAACTAATTTCTCGTTGGTTGTTTAATTGGAGAATAATGAAACTATTGCTTTAGTAAATTATGAAGTAATATTTAATTTTCCTCCTTACTTATGTGAAGACACTTATGAAGGAATTTTCTGTTTGTTCCTTTAGCAACATCACGCCCTCTTGATATTTCCTATATTAGAAACACACTTAAATGTGATTTCTGGTTCCATTCCCTGAGAACCAGGGCAGTGTATAAATCTGAATGCTGGGGTTTGATAAAAGCCTGCATTGGCCTTGGCACCACAAGGAGAGGTGTCCTTTAAAGAGTTAGTTACTCCGGGAAGGGTGCAGTGTTGACTGACTATTGGCTGGTAGTTCTCAGAAAGAAAGAGGGCCACCCAGTCCATGCTCAGGCTGAGGAGGCAGGACTTCCTCACACCGGCTGCAATGGCATCAGCCCACACTGCCCCCTGTAAATTCGATTTTCATCTGTAGATTACCTATCGCTCTTTTAATAGCTAAAGCAGGCAACAGGGAAAAAAGACAACGGTGTTCTTTCTCCAGCTGCATATAAATATAGAGAAGTTTGTTTAACACAGGAAAACATGGCACACTATTCAAATATTGAAAAGAAGGCTTCTGCCTGTCCACCATGTTCACCATTTTTTAAAGAAGGAAGAAGAAAGAGTTATCTGGTATTCTTAGATGTTTGTACTACTGCTTTTCAGGGAGCATAGTGTGACAGGCTGGGATGTCTGTCCCATAAGCTACCCTTCCTGTTAGTCCAACTGGGAGAAAAGCCATTTGCACACATCACACTGCTATCACAAAATACACGAGGCTAGGTACTTAAGAAAAGAGGTTTGCAATTGACCATTGAATAAGCAAGTCTTAACTAGAAATACATTTATAGGAGAATTTCGCTTTTGAAGAGTTATAATAATTAATAAACAAAGACCATGCTGGGCATTGTGACACCCATCTGTGATCCCAGACATGGAGAGGTGGAGGAGAGGATATCTACAGGTTTGAGGCCAGCCTGAGCTACGTAGTGAGACTGGCTCATCAAACAAACAAACAAACAAACAAACAATGCAATAAAATAAATTTAAAACAGACAAAAGTGAAGGAAACAAAAATATTTCAAATACCAACTATCTAAACTAGAAATCTGAGAAAAATTAAGAAAAAAAAGGGTGCTAGAATGATAGTCTATAAAGTGCTTTCTGTGCACGCATGAGGACCTGAGTTCGAGTCTCAGAACCCACGTACAGTGGCATGGATGCTGGTGCATTCTTTTAATTCTAGCACCGGGAAGGCAGAGCAAGGCAGATAGCTTGGACTCCTGCCATTCAGTGCAGACTAGTTGACGTGTTCTGTGTTCTCACAGACCTGGACTTCAGAGATACCACCAGACTATCAACCTCTGCCATTTGCCTACATGTGCACACACGTGCCCTCTTATATATTCATCTTCTCTATGAATACACACGCACACAAATGCACACAGAAAAAAATTAGATATGCTATGAGAACATAGAATGAAATCTATACACAAGTCTTCTATAAATGTATTAGGAGTTAAAACGTGCTCATGCCAAGGTCAATTGAAAGCCTCTTTTATTAAGTACCTAGCCTCATGTATTTCGTGATCGCATAGACAAGAATATATTTTATCATTTAGAATCATAAAATTCGCCAGAATCATGATCACAGAGCATAATAATACCCCTTCCAGGCAAGAGAAGTGTAAGGAAATAAATATATAGTATTAAACTGCAACCGCACCGTATGGAGTGTAGCAGTACTGGGACACTTCATAGCCACCTTCTGAGGGTGCCTCTATGAGCAGTTCATCAGCCTCCAATGCCCTGGGATGCTCATCACTGTCTGCCTCCCTGGTGCTGGGCTACTCCCACACCACATCAAATCATTTTATGTGGGTTCTGGAAGTCAAGCTCCAGTCTCCGTGCTTGCATGGCAAGTGATTTATAGACTAAACTCTAACTCCAGCTCCCTCCATTTTCTAATTAAACAAAGGTAAAAAGTGATTTCTCACAATTTCACCACATATAATACATGTAAAGACATCTTGACCTCCTCTGTTATTGCTACAGTGTCTAGCTAACAGAGGTCTTTGGAAAACCAAAGTTTAATAAATATACAGATTTCTAAGTGAGCACATTGGTTCTGTGGCTTTGTCATTCAAGGTTCTACTGTATTTGGAGGCTGGAATTTCAAGACTGTAGTCTCCCTCTGATCAGCTTCTTGTGATGGCCTTCGAGTTACATCAAAACATGGTGGATGGGTTTCTGTAGTGTAGGGAAGTGAGGAGAAGGGGTGAGGAAGGAGAGAGGGAGAATAGCTAGCTAGCAGTGGCTAAGCTTGATGTGACCATTTCATCAATCCAACCACCCCAAGGTCCCACCATTTAACCCTCACCTGTAGATGAAGCTTCAGCTCTGGGCCACTGGGAACACAATCCATGTCTGCAAAAAAACACACTACATCTCAGCTCTCCAAGAATGGCTTTCATATGTGTCATGCTTATTTCCACAGAGCTCTATCTCACTAAGGATGACTTGAAAAAGCTTCATGATTTTGAAGAGCAGTGTGTGGAAAAATATTTCCACGAGAAGACGGAAGGTCTGAATTGTAGTTTTGAGGAACAAATTCGAATGACATCAGAAAGGTAAAGAATATCTCTTTAATCCCTAAACTGCTACCAGATCAGGATCGTCCTAAAATGTGTAAAAGAATAGATAGACCTACTTTCAAACCCCATAGGTTTGAGTTCTGCTCAATTTGAAGCATGTATCGCAATAAGGTTTATGCAATCACCATCTATTTATTGGACGTCACTATATTCTAGACAGTCTTTGCATTCCAAGGGATAAGTGGTGACTAGGAATCAAGAATTCCTTTCTGATGGCTTTACATTCCAGCGTTTGTATATGGAAAGGTTTAGGGAAATGAAGGAGTAGAAAAGACAGGATATTCAAGTAAGCTGACAGAGGAAACCTATACATTAATGTTGGTCAGTAAAAAACAAAAGCTATGAGGAACTGCACATAGAGGTGCACACTTTTAATCCAAGCCCTGCAGAGGCAGAGGCAGGGGCAGGAGGCAGGAGGAGGCAGGAGGAGGCAGGAGGAGGCAGGAGGGGCAGGCAGAGGCAGGAGGCAGGAGGCAGGAGGCAGGAGGCAGGAGGCAGGAGGCAGGAGGCAGGAGGCAGGAGGCAGGAGGCAGGAGGCAGGAGGCAGGAGGCAGGAGGCAGGAGGCAGGAGGCAGGAGGCAGGAGGCAGGAGGAGGCGGGAGGAGGCGGAGGAGGCGGGAGGAGGTGGGAGGAGGAGGGAGGCGGGAGGCAGGAGGCAGGAGAGGCAGAGGCAGGCAGATCTCTCTGAGATCCAGCCTGATTTACAGAGCAAGTTCTAGGATAGCCAGGACGTGACATGGCAGAGCGATGTTCTCAGAGAATGACACCCATAGGTTGTGTGCTAGTCCAGCAGCAGCTGGAGATCCAGCACAGGGAAGGCAGCTGAGAGGGTGGACTTCTCTAGCAGGCCCTGGTTGACATTTGCTGGTGGTGGGGATGGAGATGCCTTCACTGCTCTGGGGGAGAGAACAGGAGAGCTTGAGGCAGCAGCAGTAAACAGCTTAGGTGAGCGGGCTGACAGCGAAGGGACAGAGATGGGGCATGGGGACACAAAGAGCTGTCATTGTTGTGTATAGAGATGACAACAGAAATTTGTGTGGTGTTGGAAATGGTCTGCCTGGGTTTTACTCCACGAAGCCAGGATAGAAACTGGGCAGAGGACCGGCTTCATAAGTGTAGAGACATGAGCACACAGGGGCTTGAGGTAAGGCTGTGGCTGAAGGGGCTTGCCGTTCTTGAACTTTCTGAAAGGGGGCGGTGTAGGAAAGCCATTCAGAAGTTTGGGGGAAGAGGACAGATGTGTTGGAGAAAGGGAATGTGTCAGGAAACCTAGTGGGTGCGTTAATGTAATAATTTCACATGTACAGCGTTGAGTTACAGTATGGACCGTGCACACGGTCTTTTGCACTTTTAAAAACAGAATTGTTCTTGCAAGTAGAAGCAAATTGACACAAGTTAAATATATCTCTTCACTTTTGAATATACATGAGACTGACTATAGAATGTTTAATTATATATGTTTTTTTCTGATGCCCCAAAATCAGATAGATAGATGTGATTTCTTAAACCCAACTTCACTTAAAATAGACTTACAATAGGAACTTTCTTACAGTAGAAACTTCACTTAAAATAGATTTACAATAGGAACTTTCTTATAGTAGACATTTCATATTTATGAAATTCTGTATTTTTCTGTTGATAATATATTTCTGTCAATATGTGTTTAGGTAGCTGGTGGAACTTCAGATCAAATTTAATATTTGAGAAAATGATGAATATCAAATGGTGATTATAGACCCATAAAATTGGAATTTATCTCAAAAATATCTTTAGACCATTGCCATATCTACTTTCTTTCTCTTGCATATTCCGTTTCTTGACAGCTGTGCTTATACAACACTGTGGGCCTTCTGGGCTCTGGGCTCTGTAGGATGTGTGTGCTTCTCTTAGGAGCTGACAGAACCACAGCTCATCTCTGCTTCTATTCCTTTAACTATATGCTCTTGGGAAGTGTTCTTGCACTGCTTTGAACATTAGTTTTTTTTTTGTTTTTGTATTTATGGCATAGATGTGAACACAGATCAATCTTTTAGAGTTATATGAATCAATGTGCATAATGGAGCCAAGGGTAGACAGGTTAATGAAACTTAGTTGGACAAATAGGTCCCAGATATTTGGAGTAAAATTTCTTTTGAAATACTGTATTTGTTACTTTTCATTGGAATGACAAAATCCTGAGGAAGGAACAACTTAAGGGATGAAGGATCTATTTTGGCTTGCAGTTTGAGGGTCTACTCCATCACAGAAGGGAAATCATGGAAAGAGGAGGGGGAACGGAGTTAGTCACGTGGAATTCACAGTCAGGAAGCAGAGTGAGACAATGCTAGTGCTCAACTTGGTTTCTCCTTTTTACTTCAGTCTGGGACTTCCACCCATGGATGGTGCCACCAACATCCATAATGGAACTTTCTATTGTTAAAATTCCCTGGAAACATTCTCATAGGTAAACCAAGAGATATGTTTCCAAGGTAACTCAAAACACTGTCAAATTATGAAACGTTGATGATCATAAGTACAGTTTCCCTTTAAGACCTGGAAGGAGATGTAATATGGTCAGAGCATCTCCCACTGATGAATTAAGGCAAGGTTGTGGAGAGCTGCTCATTCCACCTATGCTAAGGAAGGAGTCTGCGCTCTGTGGTATGGATAGACCTATCAGCCTGGAAGATATAAGTGTGAATTTAAGGAGTCCGTTGGAGACCAGGGATGCCAGGTGAGAGAAGGTGTAGCCATGGCTGTGGCAGTAGGATGGAACAAAAGGGCAATTCATGAAGTATGGTAGGGATTGGATGGAGCTGAAGGGAAGGATGGAACCTAGGTTGCCTCTCAGATATGTACACATGGGTGAAGCCATCAGGGAAAATGGCACCACTGGGAGACAGTGTAAAAAGGTGTGGAGAAAGCTACCAGGCTCATATTTGTTGGTGGTGGGATTCATGTGACACAGTTAGCCACATGTGTTCATGAGGCTTGGAACAAATGAATCTGAAACCCTGTGGCATCTTAGAACTGGAGCAGGAGGTGCCTTCTGTCAAGAGGGTCTGTGGGAGTCAGTTGCCAATTCCAGGAGAGAAGTAGAGGGAAGGATGCTAGTGCCGGACAGTTGTGGTGCCAACGGCTGTAAAACATTGGACAGAAAAAGGAGCGACTTATGGAGAAGACTGGAAAGGTGAGGCCCTATTCAGGGTGTGCAGGTAGGGTTGCACATTGCGCAGTAATCAGAAGCCAAGGCCGTACTGAGGGAGAACCCGGATGCCAGGGATCACAGCAAGCACTTTGGTGGTGTTGGTCCCAAGACCTTTGGTTCTCTCGCTCTTAATGTGTCATTCTCTTGGACTTGCGAACTCAAGAGTCAGAGACTTAGAAATAAACACTTCAGTGGAGATGCTCATAATAGGTTCAGTCCCCTGACCTCCATGTAACTTCATTTCTCTTAGCCCTGAGGGGAGGATAGTCGTTAAGGGGTTAGATGACTTCTGAAAACTATGGATAATTCTAAGGGGTTTTGAATGTGGCTCTGAATTCCTACCAGAATTTCTTCCAGTTATAATATATTTTCTTACTAGAACGATTTTATATTGTCATCATTGTTGAGGTCATTTTGGGGGAGCCCGTAAAGGAGGGGTGCTACGGAGGTAACTGAGCAGTGATTTTTAAGAGGGAATATGAGGGGATCATAGAAGCCATTGCATGTTTGCCTGCCTCCAAAGAAGGCACTATCTACCTTCTAGAATGAAATGACTTTGGGGTGTGGACAGAGGGCAAGTGCTAACTAAAGCGTGTGAAGGATCGAGCGGGAACATCTGCTTCAGCTGTCCTCTGAGCAGCTTGCCAGATGTTCTTTCTCTCTGGTCTGTGCAGTAAGATGCCTGTCTTATCTTTTCTGTTTCGGGACATTGGCTGTACAGTATTTAGGAAATGCCACAGTTTCTTTGACTTGCAGAAACTCCTGCACAATGCGTACCACGATTCCACTGTGTGGCTTTAACTTTGGCAAATTCACGTCTGGCTGAGGCTTCATTGCACAACGTCTGTGAGCAGCTGTGGGAGCTTGCCCTCCTAGCAGGAGTCCCCAGGCAAACTTGCTTGGATCCCAGATGAGTTGCTGAGGGGTACGGATGGCTGCAGGGGTGGGTTGGATGTAGACCGTCTGGCTTGCCGCCCAGCCACGTGACATTGGATGCGTGACCCGACCCTTTTCCTGTGAAGGGAATAGTAGTCACACCTTCCTCACAGAGCTGCCATCTGGTGAGAGAAAACAGGGGAAGTAGACCCATCCTGTAACGCTTGGCTCATAGAGAGCACTCCATGGATGGGTCCGTCAGACGGATTATAATTATGTTTCGTATTATCTAATTTTTAAGAATCTTGGCTAATGGCCACAGGTAAAACAGTCAACGAGGCCTGTCTTCCCTTCACTCAGACCTTACACAGAGGAAGCTGAAATACTAAGAATTTGTTTTATGTGTCAGAATGACTGAAAGAGCTACATTGAATTAATGCAGCCGGTGGTCTAGGGATATAATTAAAATATGCTTCACAGGACACCGCGTTTTCGAAAATGAGTTTCTGTAAAAAGCAAGAGGGCCCATTTCAGACGGCCAGGTTATTTGTCTAACAGGTTTCTATTGTGGCGTGCCACCTGTTGCAGTGAATAGTGGCTGGATTCTATTGTATCCATTCGATGTGTCTGCAGCTAATGGGACTTAATGAGTCTCCATTACTGCTGCTCAGACCGTACTGTTTTTGAATTAGATGAAACAGGGCACTGGATGGAGACGTTCCAATTAGGCATATCTGGGAGGAAATATACATATACTTTGTGCTCTTTCCCTCATTGCCCTTGCCAGTTCGAACTTTGTGGGTTTCAGAAGGTCAGCGAGCATGTTTTAAGCCACTGGTGAGTTATAGATGTTGGATTTTATACAAAATTAGCCAGAAAGGTTTCTGCTCATATAGAATATGATGGAAATGAGAAACAGCACCTGCTTTATTTGTTAAGTTCCTATCTGCAGCGGTCTCAGAAAGCAGCGTGAGAGGTCAGGCGCATCCCATGCTTTAGGTGTGTTCTAGAGGCAGGAAATTGAGTTTTGTGGTGGGAAGGTCCTGCCAAACTGAGTGCTCGCCTCCCAGTTGAGTGGTTCTCCATCTCCCAGCCACTATTAAGAATGGGACTATTTTTCTTGACTGCAGATGACCACATTAGCTATGAAATCACTGCTTAGGTAGCCTCCCTTGCTGTTCTTAGTGGAATCTCATCATCAAAGGTTCATTTTACGTGCATAAATGCTTTGTTCACATGAATGTGTGTACAGCTCATGTGTGCGTGGTGTCCATGGGGGTCAGAAGAGGGCAATGGATCACTTGCAACCAGCGTTACAGAGAGTTGTGAGTTGCCATGTGGGTGCTGGGAACCGAACCTGGGTGAACTGCAAGAGCAGCCAGTGGTCTTTAACTGTTGCTCTATCTCTCCAGTTGCAGAAATATTCTTTTAAAAAAGTGTTTATTTTGGTTTTGTGTGTGTGTGTGTGTGTGTGTGTGTGTGTGTGTGTGTGTGTGTGTGGTATGTCTGCAAAGGCCAAAGGAGGATGTCAGATCCCCTGGAACTGAACTTACATATGTGAACTGCCATGAGGGTGCTGAGATTTGAACTTGAGCCCTCTCTGGAAGAGCAGTGGTTCTCTTACGCTCTGAGTTGTCTCTCTAGCTTCCCCCAGAGTATTACTTATTTGATATTTTAGTTTTAAAATTTTTACTTAGAAAGTCACATGCCAAATTTTAAAACATATAAGTCAGAACAGAAGACATTCACAGCCTTGTCCCTACCAGCAGAAATAGCCAAATAAAATAACTACAAAAATGTAATTATTACTATATTTGTATTATACACACACACACACACACACACACACACACAAACACAATCAAAATAAACACTTTTTAAAAAAGAATATTTCTACAACTGGGGAGAGATAGATCAACAGGAAATATAGTATATTATATTGTATGCCATATAAATCTACTTTCTCTTGTAAGGAGTATTTGTCATTTTAACCCAGTGATGCTGCCACTTCCTCATATGCTGTAAATAGTTTAAAAATACTATAATATAGAGGAAGTCATTATCATCTCACTTTCATCTCTTATTATCTAACGAGCTTCTCTAATTTACTATTTTTTCCTTACCTTTTATATTTTGTACTTGAGGAATTATCTCCCCATGACACTTGTAATCTTCTTGTATGCAGCAGAATGATGAATCCCGTTTTTGCATCCACTCTGTTAGCCTGTGTCTTTTTATTGGGGAACTGAGTCCAATGATGTTGAGAGATATTAATGACCAGTGATTGTTATTTCCTGTTACTTTGATGTTGGTGTGGTGGTGGTGGTAGGGTGTGTGTGTGTGTGTGTGTGTGTGTGTGTGTGTGTGTGTGTGAGACAGAGGGAGAGAGAGAGAGAGAGAGAGAGAGAGAGAGAGAGAGAGAGAGAGAGAGAGAGAGAGAGAAGGAGGAGGAAGAGGAGGAGGAGGAGGGAGAGGAGGAGGAGAGATAGGATTGTGTGTGGTTTATTTATTTATTTTTGCTGGTATGGAATTACTTATTTCCTGTGTTTTCTGGATGTAGTTATTTTCCTTGGGTTGGAGTTTTCCTTTTGGTATTTTCTGTAGGACTGGATTTGTGGATAGATATTGTTTGGATTTGTCTTAAAATATCTTGTTTTCTCCCTCTATGGTGACTGAGAGTTTTGCTGGGTATAGTAATCTAGGTTGACACATGTTTTTGTTTGTTTGTTTGTTTTGTTTTTGAGTTTGCAGGGCATCTGTCCAGGCTGTTCTAGCTTTTAGAGTCTCCATTGAAACCTCATGCAATACTGATAGGTCTGTCTTTGTATGTTTCCTGGCGTTTTTCCTTACCATTTTTTAATATCCTTTCTTCTGTAAATTTTCTGGTTTGGTTATTATGTGCTGGGAGGATTTTCTTTTCTGTTGCAGTCCACTTGACGTTCTATAAGCTTCTTGTATGTTTATAGACATCTCTTTAGGTTGGGAGAACTTTCATCTGTAATTTTGTTGAGATTGTTTACTGGGCCTTGGAGCTGGGACTCTTCATCTTCCTCTATTCCTATTATTTCTAGGTTAGGTCTTTTCATGGTATTCCAATTTCCTGGATGTTTTGTGTTATGAAGGTTTTAACTTTAGCATTTAATTTGACTGATGCTTTAAAGATTAAAAAAGCCTTGTGGTTTATTAAGGGATATAAATATTAGAATACTAATTTTCCAGTTTTTATTGATAGAAGACTTTATTGGGGGCTCACAGTTTCAGAGGGAAAGGTCATGTTCAGCATGGCAGAAAGCATGGCAGCAGGCAGTCAGGTATTGCTTTAGGTATTTGCATCCTTATCCACAAGTAGGAGGCAGACATAGGCAGAGAGGGAGGGAGGGAGGGAGGGAGGGAGAGAGAGAGAGACAGAGAGAGACAGAGACAGAGAGAGAGAGAGAGAGAGAGAGAGAGAGAGAGAGAGAGAGAGAACAGAAATTGAAATTGGCATGGGTTTTTGCAATCTCCTCCAAGAGCACACCTCCTAATCTTTCCCAAACAATTCCAACTAGGGACCAAGTGTTAAAATATATGAACCTATGAGCGCCATATTTAATTCAACCACCACACTCTACTCCTGTACTCTTTGACCCCCGTAGGCTTGTAGCCATATATAATGCAAAATGCATTGAGTACAACTTCCAAAGTCTCCAAAGCCTTTCAAAGTCTCAACATAATTTAAAATATGAAGGTTTTTTTTTTGTTGTTGTTTTTTTTTAGACTCAGGGCACTCAATTAACTGTAACTGTAACTCTCTTATCTGTAAAGTCAAAAAGCAAATTCTATACTTCCAACATACAATGACGCAGACAATATATTACCACTCAAAAGGGAGGAAATACTGGACCAAAGCAATACCAAAATTCAGTGGGGCAAACTCCTCATCCTGTAATTCCATATCTGGATGGCCCTTCTTGTCCAACTTTGTTGACTACAGCATCCTTTTCTTTCTTGGGCTGGACCCATTCCTTGGCCCCAGCTCTCCTCGTTGGATATCCCATAACACAATCTGGCCTTCACTTTCATAGTCTCTGGACCTTCATGGGGGGGACTTTCCTGTACATGCCTGGCTACAACCTCTTTACTCATGGACTCTTCATGGCTCTAAAGCCAGGACCACGTGACCTATGCTGACAAGATTTGTTGCCTGCTGGGGATGGAACCCATCTCCCTCCTTGAGTTATATTGGCATGAGCTTTGCTTTGTTGATGCTTTCCTTTGCTGCACAGACTTTCCTTTCTATGTGTAGAAAGCTTAGCTTGGTGCCGTTTGCCTTGCGGACACCCATCCCTTCATTCCTTTCCCACCACCCCTCTTCTCTCAGTGCAACCCTTGGCTCCAATTTTGAATTTCCCAGTGTTCTGTTTCTCCTCAAAAAGTACATTCTGTATTTTATTTTTGCCTCAACTTCTTTTTTTCATTGTAGAGCTACATAAAAGTTGCTTACTAATAATGACACATCAGTGTAAATACTAGGCCGTCTTGAGAGCTCTGCCAAAGAAATGAATATACAACTCTTCAATTTAGTCTCTGTCAGATTTTTAGGACAAAGACAAAAAGCAGCCCCATTCTTTGCCAAAACATTCCAAAAATAATCTCTACTTTAAGTTGCTAATACAGTTTCCATCTGAATCCTGAACTGGGCCTCCATAATTCACATTGGTTTTAGCATGACAGCCTTCCAAGATCTTGCTAGGATGATACCTTAAGCTCTGCTTACAGCTTTCACCTGCTTTTGTAGTCCAAAACCCTGAAGTCTTCCACATTCCTCTAAAACCCAACATGGTCAGGCTGTCATGATGTCGCAGCAACATCCCATTCCCTGGTTCATCTTCTATTTTAGCTACCTTTGTATTTTTGTTATAAGACATACAAGAAGAAAGAATTTACTATGGGCTTACGTTTTAGTGGGTAAGTTTGTGATTGTCATGATAGGGACCATGGCAGCAGGCAGATAGACACGGTGCTGGCCAGGATGATATGTACTTTGGGTCGCTAGAGTTTGTCGCTGAATTACATTAGTCATAGGCTTATAAAGGCAAACCCTATAAGGCTACATACTTCCCTCATTTGGGTCTTTTTCTTTTTTCTTTTCAATATTTTTTTTTAGTGTAGCCAGATTATCTTTAATGATAATTTTCACAGAAACAACATTTTTAAAAGTTAGACAATAATTTCTTTGTTCTTCATAGAGCAGGTTCCTTGCCCGATCATACTGTAGAACTATGTCCTATTATAGCTACTTGTTGAGAAAACTGTGTCTACTTAGTTTTTTTTTAATATTTTTTTATTAGGTATTTTCCTCATTTCCATTTCCAATGCTATCCCAAAAGTCCCCCATACCCTCCCCCCACACTCCCCTACCCACCCACTCCCACTTTTTGGCCCTGGTGTTCCCCTGTACTGAGGCATATAAAGTTTGCAAGTCCAATGGGCCTCTCTTTCCATTGATGGCCGACTAGGCCATCTTTTGATACATATGAAGCTAGAGTCAAGAGCTCCGGGGTACTGGTTAGTTCATAATGTTGTTCCACCCATTGGGTTGCAGATCCCTTTAGCTCCTTGGATACTTTCTCTAGCTCCTCCATTGGGGGCCCTGTGATCCATCCAATAGCTGACTGTGAGCATCCACTTCTGTGTTTGCTAGGCCCCGGCATAGTTTCACAAGAGACAGCTATATCTGGGTCCTTTCAGCAGTCTACTTAGTTTTAACAGTCATTACAAAGCAGATTTTTTTTTTTTAAATAAAGGAACGTAAAATGTTACATCTGCAACCTGATTACCCTTTAATATGGAGCCTGTGAGCAAAACAGATCTATCGGACTTTCTCAGCCGAAGACCTATTAGCTCTGGAAAAAGCAAGGGCTGATTTTTAATGGGGTGAACTAACCAAGGTAGCTGCAGCCTTGGTGAAGGAGCTGGGTGTCTGCTGCTGCCAAGCCTACAAAGCTACAGTTAGCCATTAACAGCAGCAGAGCTCTGAGAAGGATGGATACATTATAGCAGAAAGTGTAAACCAAATGGCCTCTGGAGTGATGACTACGACAGAGACTTACCACGTGCCTGGATGATTGCCCTAGCAGGCTCCTGTGATCTCAGTGACCTCCTTGTGGGGCAGAGGTCCTAGGCCTTCAGCTGTTACAGAGGACAGTAGTGCGTCTTCAGCCACGGCGCAGGACAGACCCAGGAGGTCTCAGGGACTTTCCTGTGGATGAGGAACTTTGGAAAACTGGCCTACCTCAGCTTAGGCAGAGTCGTTCACTCAACCCGACAGCATCCACAGTTTGTGTAGGGCCCTGTTAGCAGGTGAGGCATGAGGCAGTTCCCCCTCCCCCCTCCCCCTCCCCCCTCCCCCGCCCCATTGGATAACATCATCACAGTCCATGGTTTGTGGCCCATTCTCTGTCTTCTTTTAGATAGTTGTGTTAGGAGTGTTGCTTTTAGGGGCTGGCATTTTTGTCTATCACAGGAAGCTTTTTCCCATTGAACATTTTAAGTGGTGTATTAAGCCGATCTCTACAAAGTTTTGAGGGCCATTTATCGAGGATAACTGATCTCAAACCAAATTAACCTTTGTTGTTGTTGTTACCTGCTTTATGCTAAACATTGAAAACACATAGGATGCAACATAACCTTATTCCTAAAATTAGTTATGTTAGCACTTAGCAGGACAATTGTAATTCTGAACACATTAAAAAAATTGGATCGTTTATAAGGTTATGAGTCTTTCCGCGCTCAGGGATCGTTGACTGATGCAGTCCTTGTGGGCAGTGGGGACAGAGATGTTGAACAGGGGGTTGAGAAGCGCTGTCAGTATGTACGGTGAATAATCACACCAGGACCAGCTGTCAGGAGGCAGATAAGCTTTAGGGTGATTCAAGCTTGTAAAGTTTTGGGGAACTGAGGGTAGGGACAACCAGGATGGGCAAAGGTCATTGGCTGGGGGCTTAGGGCACCTGAAACACCTTATTAGTATGGGGAAGTAGATGAGGAATCTCAGGTGCTAGCTGAACAGGTTTTATTAGGAGAAAGGAAATTGATCCTATAGTCTAATTAAGGCTATGTAACCATCCTCAGATAGAGATGTATGTGGGACTTAGAATTCTCCAGACAAGGTCAGAGAAGGAGAAGCCCCACTAATGAAGGGAATCTTCCATATTGCGCCAAGTCTAGAGGCTATCAGTCATGGTGGACTTTGACCTTAATTAGCAGAGTTTTCCCACATAAGGTGACTATTAACTTGTCTGTAAACCGTCTTTAACAGTTTACAATAAGTTAGTGGCTTTAATAAGATTAAGACTTGCAGTTTTATATCTGGTTGGTTTAGCCTTTAAAAAATAACAATTTTAAAATCCCTTTAGTATCAGAATAAAACTTTAAAATCATAAACATCGTCTCTAGGGAGACTGTCAACTTTACTTTCCCGGTCCTTACATCACATACCATTACAGAATACCACAGTTTGTTGCATAGCTAAAGCTAACAAAGTTAGCAAAGACAAGGAGACACACACTCTCAGGGCAGTGTCTGTTAGCCTGGATAGTCCTTGGTGAGGAGATGCATTCTATCTGCCTTTGCCAGACTGCTGAGGTCATTTCCTTGCTGTATCATAACATAGGAATATCACAGTTTCTGGTGTCTAGTATTTAGTGCTCATAGTTGTGGTCCTAACTCTTTTGCCTTTAATTTAATTACTTTTAAAGATTACATATTAATAATGATGTCATAATGAGTCATATTTTGTTATCATCTTAAAATGTCCCATAGCCTTAAATATTAAAATATTTTAAAAGACCTGTTTTTTTCAATTCAATTTTTTAACTTCAAAATTTATTTTCAAAAAGATTAAAACATCAATATCTTAATTTTGATACAATATCATATATATATATAAATGGAGGAAATAGGGCATAACCACAATCTGGACAAGGCAAAAACAAACTCCGATAGTGCAAACAATTCAATGTCAATATCTGGGATTCCCTGGCAAACTTCTAGGCTTCCCCAGCTCTGCTCTTGGCAGCATATGTGACCTGACTCCTAGGCCACAGCTGGTCCCTTTTCATTGAAGCTGTTGTTCTGGTGACTGTCTCATGGCACTGGCATCTCCCAAATTGTCAGGGTCCCTCTCTTGGCCTCACTTTAGAAACTCCAGCCCTGACACACAGTGCCAAGTCTCAACTATTCTCCATGACCCCTTCATGTCTTGAAAACCAATATTGCTGGAGTTATTCTTAGATTACAAAGTCTAATTGTCAGCATGAGGTAAATTCTTGTCTATAAATGCATGGAGGTGCAGCTTTAATACATTATTAAACCAATGTTTTTTTAATTTTATTTTTCATAAACCTTATTTTTATGACTTTGTTTTCAGGACAAAAATTACCATACAAAAATCCATCTTAATCCAAAATATCTTGGAGAACTGTTGTTGGCTTCTTGGTTGATTTATATCATGTGGCCACCTTTAATCAAGATGGTGGTTAAGTCACATGGCATCCACTCTCTCTAACCCTAACAAAGATAGTAGTGAGTCATGTTGCTGACTCCATCCCTATGGGGACACTAGCTAAGATGGCAGCAAGCCATATATTGCTTAAATCTTAAAATGGTGTCATACCACATGGTTCTTTTAAGAACATACATACACACACACACACACACACACACACACACACTCAATATACGTGTATATATGTATATATATATATATATATATATATATATATATATATACATATATACACACACATACATACATACACACATGTTCTCTTGAGTTACAAAAAGTTCACATAATGGTCTTACAAATCTAGAAATATGGTTTATATCTTAGCAAATGTTTTGTTAAATGAAACCAATAGTACCCTCCCATTTATTTACCATTTCTCTACTCTCTTTTCCCTGTCACCTATCTCTGTGACTTACTTGACACAAGACAGAGAAGAGGCTTTTAAATAAACATGCCTGGATCTAGAAAATGGACAGCCATAACCGAATTCCAAAGTAAGCTTTGAATAAATCAGAACAGCATAAAACAACATTAATATCCCTGCCCAAGAGACATTTGAATCCCTGCTAAACTGAATCCAGTGACCAGAAAGCTCAGAGATAAGAAGTTCTGAACTCTAGCCATCAAAGCAGCCCTGGCAAGCAGTGTTAGTAGTGGCCAGTAGCAGCAGCAGAGACAGCAAAAACAAACACTGAAGGTGGAAAGTTCCCATACTCAAAGGAGATCAGTCAGGAAAAACATGTGGGGGCCACCATCGTTCATACATTCAACTGAGACCAATCCATTTTGTCTTGGATCCCATAATGGCAACAAAAATTATGGACATACCAGAAAACACAGACCCATCTCCACACACAAACCAGGCAAACAAAACTTGGCATTTAACTGGGTGTGACTGATTTCCATTTTGTCTCCCAGGATCCAAACAACCCGAACGAGAAGGGCAGTGCAACATTTTGCCTTCTGCCCCAAATGGGAGAGTGTTGAGAGCGAGAGCAAGAGTAAGGGAGTGGGGGGGGGAGGGGAATAAGGAGGAGGAAGAGGAAGAGGAAGGGAGGGAGAGAATACATTTTTGCGTTTGAAATTTGCATTATTCTTTTTTTAAAAAAGATTTATTTATTTTATGTATATATGAGTACACTGGTGCTGTCTTCAGACACACAAGAAGAGGGTGGGTGTCCATTATAAATGGTTGTGAGCCACCATGTGGTTTCTGAGAGTCAAATTCGGGACCTCTGAAAGAGCAGTCAGTGCTCTTAACCACTGAGCCATCTCTCCAGCCCTCTTTTGTATTAAATAATGAAACCCAATGACCTTTGTAATTTCAATATCCCCACAAAAGCAACTTACAGGAGAATGGGTTCATTTGGCTCAGTATTCTATGGGGCAGGCAAGTGATGACAAGGTGGAAGGACCTTGAATTCACTAGTCACGTGCACAGTTCAGAGCAGAGAGCAGTAGTTAAGTGCGTACATGCTAGTACTCAGTTTGTTCTTCCCATTCATACACAATTCATGATCCCACATGCAGGGAAAGATGCCCTCGATACTGGGTGTGTCTTACCACCTCTATTAACATAATCAAGATTATCCTCCACAGACATGCCCACGGGACAACCTGATCTAGATAATTGCTCTGTGAAACTCTCTTCCCTGGGGACAGTGACAGCTCCTTAGGGAGCAGCATTAGTTTCGTAGGATTATTATAGAAAAAAATGAACTTGAGTTTTTTAACAACAAAAGTGGATTGGATCGTGTGTCTGGAAACTAGGTGTCCAAAAGTGAAGTGTCACAGGACCATTGTCTGTCCCTCTGAAGTGTCTAGCCTGCTAGCTTTGGGTTGCTTGCGGGAGCGAGTGGTTCTTCGGTATTTGCTGTACCACTCTGGTCCCAAGACCATCTTCTCTCAAAGAGTCTTTACAACTTTTTCCTTCTGTATTTGTTTATGCTAAGGTTTTTCTTCTTTTTTGAACCTTCATGGGGTATCTTTAATATTTTTTTAAAAATTATTTTTTGTTTTTCATTTTTTGAGATTGTAAAAAATTACATAATTTCCCCTCCCTTTCTTGCCTCCAACTGCTCCCATTTACCCTCATCCTCATCCCATTCCCTTTCAGATGTGCAGCCCCCTTTTCTTTAATAGACATGAAAACAAGGAGGGTGGAAAGATCAGGATGCCTCAACTTCAGACAAAGGATTTCCCAATAGACGATATTCCAGTGTTTGTCATGAAAATGAATGAACACATTAGTGGCTAACAGTGGGCTGGTCCATTGGGTCATTGCAGTGGTAACTAACTTGCAGGCAGCTGGAGAGCTGGTTCTGAGGTCTGAGAAAGAGATAAGGGTTGGAAGTATAGATTTATAATTCTTCTCCTTGGTGTCATAGTAGAAAGATAGGGGAAGTCAATGTCACCTGGTATTAGAATGCCTACTGCATTAGAAAGAGCAGAACATGGGAGGCCGGATTAGCTTTTGGAAGCAGTGCCTTAGCTGTCACCTATAGGAGAAACAAGGTGAGAAGAGAACAAGAATAACTCCCACCAGATTAGTATGTTTATTGATGTTTTTCGTATCTTCACCATTAGGGTATCAGAGATGTTTTTCCAACTGAAAGAAATGAATGAAAAAGTATCTTTTATAAAGGACTCCCTACTATCCCTGGACAGCCAGGTGGGACACCTTCAGGACCTCTCGGCCATAACTGTTGACACCTTAAAGGTCCTTTCTGCTGTTGACACCTTGCAAGAAGATGAGATTCTTTTGGCCAACAGAAAGCATTCTACTTGCAGAAAACGTCCCCACAGCTGGACCAATGTCATCTGTGCAAAGGTTCTAAGTGACATGGAAAGCTGTGGGAAGAAGAAACTTCAGTATTATAGCATGCCCCCTTCTTTGCTGAGGAGCCTCGCTAGAAGTCAGCTTCCCCCAAGTGTGCAGAGGGGTGCACTTGTAGAGGTTACGCACAGTAAGAGAGAGGCCTCACATGTAAGAGAAGAGCAGGAGGAACGAGAAATGGAACAGAGGACAACGGCTTCTGGGATTTCCCATGTCAGACAAGCACACTCTAAGTATGGCCAGTTTCTCCTGGTTCCATCTTCTGGAAAGCAAGTTCCTTTGTCTTTGGAAACCCCGCCACATCTTTTCAGATCATCTGAGGAGGCAGGTATAGATGGTCTGGTATTGGAGCATATACACCAAAGTGATCTCACCACCCACTTGCCTCAGCAGACCCCTGCTGCCTCCCACCAGGCATTGGTAGCGGAACACAAAGACCAACATGAGGCAGTTACACAGATGTCAGACAAACCTGCCAAGGCAGAACAAGACTTGCTCGCATTCAGTGGCACACCTGCTCCCATGACAGTGACTTCTCTTCCTTCGAGAGCCATCAGCATGCAAGATGAAGGTGGATATGTAAACTGGGCATTTTCAGAAAATGATGAAACAGGTGTGTTTAGCTTTAAAAAAAAGTGGAAAACTTGCTTGGCCTCCACTTGCAATAGTGACTCCAATCCTGGTGGAGACTACTTCCTGCACACTGGAGGTAGATCCGGACTGGATAACTCAAGAAGACTGGCCCAGAGTTGTGAGTGCCCAGCAGGACCGTGGACCCAGGCAAGAAGATCCTTTTGGATCAATCCTCTCTGCAGAGATAAAGCTCTCATTAAGAGTCATAGTTTTAGATTCCACAAGGAGGAGAAACTGAGGAAGACCTGGAAGAACAACAGTAAGGAACAAATGTTTTAAATTTATTTTTTACTTTTTCTAATCATATGATTTCTTATTTTTAAACAATTGCATACAGTATGTTCTGGTAATAATCTATTACCTTTCCCAACTCCTCCCAGATCTTCCCCCAACCACACTTCATGTTCTTCCTCACATTTTTTCCCTGCGAGATATGACATTTCATTTTACTTTATATTTTTAATTTTACTTAATCTTTTTTTTACACTCCAGATTTTATCTTTCTCCCCGTCGTCCACCCTCTGATGGTTCCACATCCCATACCTACCCCCCCCCCCCGGCATCCCCCATCTCCTCGAGGATGTCCCTGCCCCCCACCACTCCCCACTCCACCAGACACCTCCCCTCTCCCTGGGGCCTCCAGTCTCTTGAGGGTTAGGTGCATCTTCTCTGACTGAACACAGACCCAGCAGTCCTCTACTGTATATATGTTGGGGGCTTCATATCAGCTGGGATATGCTGCCTGGTTGGTGGCCCAGTGTCTGAGATATCTCAGGGATCCAGGTTAATTGAGACTGTTGGTCCTCCTACAGGGTCGCCCTTCTCCTCAACTTCTTCCAGCCTTCCCTAATTCAACCACAGGGGTCAGCAGCTTCTGTCCATTGGTTGGGTGCAAACATCTGCATCTGACTCTTACAGCTGCTTGTTGGGTCTTTCAGAGGGCAGTCATGATGGGTCCCTTTTTGTGGTACACTCCTTGTATCTCTGAGTTTGAGGCCAGCCTGGTGTACAGAATGAGTTCCAGAAAAGCCAAGGCTACATAGAAAAACCCTGTCTTGAAAAGCCAAACAAACAAACAAACAACTAACAAAACAAAGAAAACCCCAGACAAAACAAAAACCATAAAAAAAAAATCACAGAGTTCAGTTTTTGTTGGATAACTTCTCCTGAGCATGGGCCTGCCCTGCCTGGGATGTGGTTGAGTTAGCCAGTGTCACTCCATTTGGGGAAAAGCCATTTCCCCCACTTTCTCCGCAGCTATCAATCGCAAATATCTTCTGGTAGGTATGGAACTTAATGTTCATTTCCCCTTCTCCTCTCTTGCATTTTTATCTCCATGAACTTGTGCAGGCCTGGTGTATGCTATCACGGTCCCTGGGAGTTCATCTGAAACATCAGCCCTGCTATATCTAGAAAACGGTTTTTTTTTTTTTTTTTTTTTTTTTTTTTTTTTTTTTTTTGGAGTTACCCATCATCTCTGCCTATGAACAATCATTCTTTCCACCACTTTTTTTTTTTTTCTGTATTGATTCCTGAGGGGTAGAGGTGTGATAAAGACACCCATTTATGGTTGAGGGAGGAGCAAACTATTTTTTTCACTTGGCAGCATCTTTATTATTATTATTGTTGTTGTTGTTTTAGTTTTATTACTTTTTTCTTTTTTTTTATACTCCAGATTTTTATTCCCCTCCCGGTCCACCCTCTGACTGTTTCACATCCTCTACCTCCTCTCACTGCCCCCGCCCCCCCAGTCTCCATGAGGATGCTCCCCACCGCCCCCCAGGAGCAAACATTTTTTTAAAGTGTCATTTGCTTCGATACTGTTGTGAAAATGTCTGTGATTATTAAAGTAGAATCATTCTTTTGTTCTCTTATCCCCCTCTTTAAGATGAAGTCATCACCACCAATTGCCTTCAGCATTCTCATGCATGCTCTTTCTTTCCAGGTCATTCAAAATCCTTAGAGACCAGGTCCACATGGCTCAAAGCAAAACTGCTAACCAAGACCCGGAGCCTGTCAAAGAAGAAGAGGAAGACCCAAGGGCTCCAGGTGCCGGTAAGGCCTCCTCCTACTGTACATCTGAGTCAGTGAACTCACCACTTGGCTCCTTTTGTGCACACTTGAGAGCCTTGTACCAGGAGGAGTGAAGGCACACATTTTGACTTGTTTCTCTGTTCACAAGCTGAAAGCCATTGGTTGCTTCCGTGTTGGGCTAATCTAAGAAAGCCTGAGCGAGCACTTGTATCGAGGTCTTTTGATGAACATTTGCTTTCATTTTCCCTTGGCAAGTACTTGGGGAAGGTTGAGGAAGGTTAGCATTCTGTGGCATGTAGTTGTCAAAGATGCCACCGCGTGGCTTTCTGTGCCCACCTGTGGATTATGAGTATATCATTTGTTCTGCTTCCGTATCTGCCTTCATTGTGCTCTCTCTTGTCTCAGGTGTACTGTTGGTCCCTCAGTCTGCATCATGGTGAGACTCATTAGTCAGTATTGACCCAAGCTCTTAGGAGGCTTTCCGTCCATTCATTTGGGATGTATCTCTGAGTCTTTTGTAGAAGTTGCTTTGTTTGCTTACTGTGTGTCCTGGCCTTTCGTGGGTGTTTGTGCAGACCCTTTCTCCTCTTCATTGTCGTAGCTGTCGAAAGAAATAGAGAATGACTTTTTAAATTTTGGTGACATATTTGACTCTCTTTCTTCTGCAGCTAAAGATTTGCTTTTATCCCTCAAACTCAAGACTTTAAACCTAAGACACCATCTCCTGGTTTCTGATAGGATGCTTACATTTTTAGTATCTGCGTTAGTTCTACAGTCCATTTTAAGGTAATCTTTGTATATGGGGATACGAAAGGATTGAATTTTCTCTCCCATATGGATATCAAAAATTCTATCATATTTTTCATAAAAAAAATGTGACTTTTTTTTCTATTGAATTACCTTAACATTTGTCAAAAACTAATTGACTATACAGACCCACAGTATGTGTGGCTCTATTTTTGTCTATCTCCATGCCAATACTAAATCTATCTCATCTACTGAAACTTTATAAGTTGTGAAATCATGCATAAAAGAAATCCTTCGTTTTTCAAGAAATGATTTGGCTATTTTATGTTCTTTGCATTTATATATAAATTTAGTCTCAGATTTCAGTTTTTACACAGAAGCCTTCTGGGAGTTGGAACAGAATTGCTTGGAATCTGCATGCCAGTTGTGGGGAAATTGACATCTTAATCACATCTAGGTGTTTGATCCCTGGAAGCAGTATATGTCTAGCTAGCAGGCCTTGTAAGCCTTTTCTTAGTAATTCTTTGTAATTTTTAGCATTCAGGACTTGAATATCTCTTGTTACATATGTATCTATGTATTGAACATATGTATTAACATTTTTAAATTGTCTTATAATTGTAGTTACTTTAAAACAGCAAACCTGTAATTGTGATATTTATATTTATTTATAATGATTGTGGTGAATATATATCCGTGTGTGTGCATGTGTGTGTGTGTTTGTGTGTGTATAACAATTTTGTTAAGTTTTGCTTTTACTCCTGGTGGAGTGTGCTTTGTCTTTCACATTAAATATGATATTTGTCAATTCTGTTGTATATCAACTTAAATGGTTTGCTTCTTTACTTTGTTATTTTTGTAATGTCAGAGTGAATGTTTCGGGCATTGGACCAGCGTATTCTAGTTTACTTGGATAAACTGCGTTCATCCACCTCTGTATGTTTGTGTGTAGTATTTATTTTGCTAGTCTTTCTTTGTACCTGTGTTCCTGGAACATTGTCTTTAGTTCATCCCTTATTCTCATCGCTTTGCTTTGGGTATGAGAATTATCCCAGGAGTATTTACTACATCGGTTATGTGCCTTCAGCATTCTTTGTGAGTTTGTGAAAAGTTGATAATCTTTTGGCATTACGTATTCAGTCATATTATCCAAATAAAACTGTCCTTGTAGGAAAGTTTTAAACTATACATTAAGTATCTGTCATAGGCATAGGGATGTTTAGATTACCAAATTCATATGTTGGCTTTGTTTTCTATATTTAAAAAGTATCCATTTCATTGGATGCTTTCTGCTCATTTCTGCACCTGGTAATTTGGGTCATCTCTTTCACTCTTTTGGCTAGTTGGTGCAAGTGTCTGTGATCTTATGAGTTGACATAGCATTATTTATAACAGTCCCTCCTCCCCTCGTCCCTCTCCCCAGATTTGATACGGAGTATCAGTGCATAGCCCTGGCTGGCCTGGGACTCACCCTAGTCTCCCGTCTGTGACCCAGAAGCTGTGATTACAGGTTGTGCCCCCAGGTTTGGTGTAATATCCTCTGGTTATTATTTTACCGCCTCATGCAGGACCAAGAGTGACACTGTCTCTTGCATTCTGAATATTTGAAATTTATATTTTCTTTCTTTGTTTCACAGTCAGCCTGGCTGTAGGTTTTTATCTGTTTTGATTTTTCTTTGAAAAACCAACTCAATTTTATTGACCTTTCCCCGAGTTCAGTTCTGTTTCCTTTGTTCAGTTGACTTTGGGTTTCCTTGATTTTCTCTTTCTGGTTTAAGTTAGGAAAATTGGTTAATGATCTGGGAGTTTCCATTTTTTAAACGTATTATTTTATTTGTTCATTGACAGCCTCATACATATATTGCACCTTTTATTTTTTTTGAATGGAGACATTCAACGTTATAAAATTACCTCTAAGCATACATTAATTAGGTCCCACAACTTCTGATGTTGCTTTCATGTTAGTCCAATGAATCTTATAAATATTTTGTCAGAATGACTCTAATTGTGAGAATTTACCTCCTTTCATGCTTTTCATGTTTTATTTTACTTATTTATTTATTTATTTTCCAAATAAACCGGTTTTGAAATATGCAGTTTTCTTTGTTATTGTAATAAGAAGCAGTTAAAGGCTTTTTATTATTGTCTTAATCTTTTGATTTGTTATGGGTTTGTTTAAGTTGCTGGTCATTTAGTCTTGGCTTAGCATTAGTGGGTTCCATGAATCGGGAAATTTGTCTACTTTTTCAATTATTTCCTTAATGAAGTACAGGTTTTTGTAGCATTCCTTTATGATATTCTGAATTTCTTTGGTGTCTGTTGTAATATTTCCCTGTTTATTTTTTGCTTCGGTTAATTTGTCTCCCTCTCTTTTTGTTAGTGGGCTCAAGAGTCTGTCAATCTTGCTTACTTTCTCAGAGAACTGGCTCTTAAATTCATTGATTCTTTGTATTATTATTATTATTTTGCTTACTTTAATCAATTTTTCCTCTGATTTTTATTATTTCTTCCCAACTACTAGGTTCTTCTTTTTCCAGTTCTTAAGTTGTATCATTAAGTCATTTATTTGTGTCTTAATGTAAGTACTTAGAGCTGTAAACTTTCCTGTTAGGAGAGCTTCCACTATGTCCCAGAGGTTTGGTTTTGTATGTTTTGTTTTCATTTTCATTTAGTACCAAGAATCTTTTAATTTCTCTTTTTATTTCTTCTTTGATCCATCCATCATTTGGTAATGTGCTGTTTAATCTTCATGAGTTGGTGTAATTACTGGGGATTTATTTAGTGTTGATCTTAAGCTTCATTGCTTTGTGGTAGAAAGAACACATGGCATTGTTTCAATTTTTCTGAATTTGTTAAGAGTTGTTTTGTATCCCAGGATGTGGTCCATTTTAGAGTCCCAGGATGTGGTCCATCTTAGAGGAGCTTCCACGGGCTGCTCAGTAGAATGTGTATTCTTTGGTCTTTGGGTAGAAAATTCTGTAGATATCCATTAAGTCCATTTGATGTTTGTTGTCATTTAATTCTGATGTTTTGCCCAGATGACCTGTCTACCAGAGAAAGTCGGGTAGAGAAATCACCCACTACTATTGAGCTAGACTTTAAGACTTTATTCATACTTTTATATCTGGTACTATGGTTTTTATGGAATTGAATCCACAAATGTTTGGTGTCTATGTGTTTAGGGTTGCAGTGTCTTTTTGGCTGAATTGTTCCCTCGATGACCCCTCTGGTTAGTTTTGGTTTGATTTCTATTTATTAGATATTAGGACAGTGCCAGCTGTTTTCTTCCTGACCTCTTTTGCTTGGAATACTCCTTTTCTTCTATTTACATTAATACAGCACCTATCTTTGAAGGTAAACTGAGTTCCTTGTAGAAAACAGAAACTTGGATTTTGTTTTCTAATGTAACCCACTATCCTTAGGTAAATGAGGAGTTTACTATTAATGTTATTTTGCTATTTGTATTCTTAGCCCTACTTTGTGTTTCAGTAATTACATCTTTGTTATTTTTAATGTAATCTCTTGGATGCTTGTTCCTATCTTCAGTCTGCACTGTGGCTTCCAGAATTCTCTGTAGAGCTGATTTGATGGACATGTAATATTTTTTTTTAGTATGTTTGTACCTTGGAAAGTGTTTCCTTCTCAAATGATGGCAGATAGTTTTGCTGGTGCAATGTTCTCTTTTGGCTTCTATGATCTTTTACAACTTGAAGTATGTTACTCCACACTTTTCATCAAAGGTTTTTCTATGAAGTAGACTGAAACCATTCTAGAAAACCACAACTGGTCAAAATGCTAAGAACACCTGACCATGGGGTGCTCAGCCACAGCTAATATATCACCACCAACACAACCTGATACTTAAGGTGCAGGGAGTTTCTTGAAGAAGGAAGTAGAGAAGTCGTAAGAGCCAGAGGACTAAGATGTCTGCTTTAAAGTAGTGTCTTCTATATTTTCCAGGGAAACTGCATTCATGAAATCTTGAAAATATTGTTGCCTAAATAAGGTCTTCACAATAACATTAGTTGATAGGCCAGTATGGATGCAGGATATCTCACAAGGGCCTACCCCTAGATGGAAATCTACAGGCAATTGATGACTGCAGAGAGAGGCAGAATCGGTCTTCTCCAGAGACAAGCCCCCAATTAAGTAATTTATCTTGTCAACCCTTGACAGATACATATATAAGAAAGACTAAATGGGCTCAGCATATTGTATGTATGTACACATACCCACACACATGCATATATATGTAACAATAATTAAAGCGGAAGTCATGAGTTTGAGAGGGAGTTGGGAGCATGGGAGGAGTTGGAAGTTGGAAATGACATATAGTAGTCATAGGTAAAATTCACCCCCTCTCCAAATTAAGTTAAAAAAAGAAGCAGAAGCAAATAAACCTAATGGAAACAATAAATGTAAAGTCATCTGTTAGGGGAGAAAATTAGCTTGATAAAGAAAGCTACCATCTAGACAATGCCGTGACCTGTTGGAATCCTATAGGAAAAACATTTAAGAATATTTAGTTTAGAATATTGCAAATGGTCTGAGTTTGAATAGAACTTGTATCTGAGCTCAAGTGCTCCATATGTCATTCATTTATTGCTTTGAGATTTACCAATTTGCCTGTTGGCTTTCCCTGGGAAAGATGTAAACAGACATGGAATACCAGCTATCTAGTGCTTTAAGATTGGAGACAATGAAGGATGGAAATAGTAAACTATTTTCCAAGTTTACACAAGTTCTGGTGGGGTAGAATTCCAATGCAAGTTCTTTGAATTTAAATATTTCCCCCTCTCTACATCTGTGTTTTTTAAAAATATGATCTCTACTCAGCAGTGTGAGCTTCCCTTGGGAACTCATTAGAGATCGGAGTCCCACCTCTCTCCTAGACCTTTTGAATAGAAATCCTGAGGGTGCAGGCTAATGACTGCTCCTGAGTGATTCTGATGCTCATTCAGGCCCCACTCCACATTCTGGTTCTTAATCATGACTGCAAAGAGCATGTACACAGATGTTTGTGACCTTCTAGCCTGAATGGTGGGGTTTGTAAGTATCCAAGGTAATTCAAAGTGTGGCCAAGGTTAATTACTGCCTTCCACTGTATGCTTCTGTGAACATTGAGGTAAACTCGTGTCAGATTAATGTCATTGTGTTTGACCAAGTGACTTTCTTTCCAGGTAATAACAGTCAATGCCTGCTATCAAAGTGACCAGTTGAATGCAGAGCCAGGAGAAACTAACACCACTGAAGAGTTCAGCAAGAAATGGCTCTCTGTATCCAACTTCAGCCAGATAGGTATGTGATTATCTAGCCTTAGACCCTAACATCTGGCAGAATCCTCTAGAGAGTAGTGTTTAAACTACTGGTGGTTTCTAGCATTCTCTTGAGTAGAGATGAGGTAAAAGGAGATTGCACAGCTTCCAATGGAAACAGCTCTTTGCTGCTTTATAACACATACGCAAAGGACAAAGTTTCATTTGCTTAAAGGACTTGCTATCAGGATACAGAAAAGAAATATTAAAATATAGATAATCTTTTATATTCAAGGAGTGTTTTCCCTAAATTGTGTCCTTCAGTCTGACTTATAGGGAGGGGAGTTTGCTTAATTTTCAGAACCTTAAAGCTCATGCGATACTGGTAAGGATCATTGTTGGTTATTCACCATGACCTACATAGGGCATTTGCAAGTAGACACGTGCCTGTTAAACTTAATGGGATGTGTGGGGAAGAGCTGCAAGCAAGGCACAGCATGAGGAGTAAAGTGAGACGAGACAGATTGTGAACAGAAATGCACACAAAATACAGCTTTGAACTTTGTGCACTTAAAGAAGAAAGCATGTGATCAAAAAAAAAAAAAGCACACATTTGAAATTACTTAGGACACTAAATATCAAACACTGGTAGATACTGCAGGGTCTTCTACTTTATAAACCCTCCTTGGTTTATGCTCCATGGTCCTCAACTAAGTGAGGACCATAATTTTTCATACCAAGTCCAACCCCTTGTCCTCCCCAGGGGCCATTGGGCCATTGGGCAAATCTACAGACATGCTTTGCTGGCATGATAAAGGGGATGCTCTTGGCCTCTAGTCAGAAAGGTGGTACGAGGCATCCTGTGATGTATGGTGCATGCTTGAGGACAAGAAATTGTCCAGATGAAAACATTATGGCAAAGTGAGTCAACCCTGTTTTGTATTTAAGATACAACCCTCTATGAAGTCAGTGTGAATCAGATGGACACAGAGCTGGACGAAGCATTAGAAATTAAATGAAAGTCATGTTGGTTCACAAGTATGGCCCAGGAGCTTAGTTATCTTCCCTTGACTCACAGGTTACTAGAGACTGTGCCTTTACCTATGTTAAAGCCATGAATAAAGCAGAGCTGATGAATCCCTGACAAAAATTTGAGCATGTCAGAGCCCGAGGAAAGAAGACTGCGTCTTCCAGGCCAGTATAGGCTATGTAGTAAGACCTTTCCTCACAGTGAAAACATAAGCACGCCAGGAATCAAGCAAAGAAAAGCAAAAACCCTTGCAAAAGTCTAAGATAAATCATGTCTCTTCATTTACGAATGTTATATTTAGTTATACAGTATATGTTTTTTATAAACAATATAACCTGTTTAGTTTTTACTTTTTTAGAATGTATTAATTTTAAGAAATGGGTTCACTCTGATATTTTTGTACATGTGTGCAACTTGCTTGTCTTAGTTAAGGTTTTACTTGCTGGGAACAGATGTTATGACCAATGGAAGTTTTATAAAGGACAACATTTACTTGGGACTGGCTTACAGGTTCAGAGTTTTAGTCCATTATCATCAAGGAGGGAGCATGGCAGAGTCTGGGCAGGCATGGTACAGGAGGAGGTGAGAGTTCTACATCTTCACCCGAAGTCTGCTAGCAGAATACTGGCTTCCAGGCAGCTAGGACTAGGGTATTAAAGCCCACACCCACAGTGACATACCTATTCCAACAAGGCCACATCTCTTAATAGTGCCACTCCCTGGGTCAAGCATATACAAACTATCACACTGCTTCAGTCATATTCAGTGTTACCTTTTCTGCCACCATTCTCTCTCCATGTGGTCCCTCTTCCAACATAATTCTCACCTACTTTCATGTTTTCTTAAAATCTAGAGTTTACAGATGAGAAACTCCTTAGATATGTGTCCTACCCTGTCTGTCTTGCTTTGCTTCCTTGATAGTTAGGGTTTTATTGCTGTGAAAACAAAACAAAACAAAACATGACCATGGCAACTTTTATAAAGGAAAATATTTAATTGGGGGCTGGCTGACAGTTCAGAGGTTTAGTCCATTATTGTCATGGCTGGATGGTGGTATGCAGGCATACATAGCAAAGGAGAGGTAGCTTAGAGTTCTCCATCTGTCTGTGGAGGCAACAGGAAGATACAGTGAGCCACTAGACCTGGCTTGAGCTTCTGAAACCTCAAAGCCCACCCCTCAGTGACACACTTCTTCCAGCAAGGCCACACCTCCAGTGATGTCACTTCCTATGAGTATATGGGGGGGGGTCATTTTCATTCAGATCACCAGCCTTTCTTTGACGACTTCTGCCCATTTTCCTCAAATGACATTATTTCATTCTTTATAGTCATTCTTAGATTATAGTACATCATTCTTAAATACATATGAGCTTTCCAGTGAATTTCAGACAGGACGATATGTGTATCAGGAGATATCATCTTCAGGGAAAATGCCTGACTCCAAAGCTTGGTGTCATCCTTGAAAAGCTTGTTTCTTTTGAAACCTCTTAAGAAATAATTGAAAAAAAAAAAAAAGGTAAGGAAATAAAATTTGTGGAGCTGCAAGGTTCTCTCTCATTTTCTCTCCAAATCAGGGTCTCACATAGGCCAGGTTGGCCTCAAACTTAATGTGGAGCTGGGGATGACTTTGAGCGTCTGCTCTTTCTGCATTCAGCTCCTGAATGCCATGGTATCGGGTGTGCACTGCCGTGCCTGGTTTATGCAGTTCTGGGGATTGAACTCAGAGCCCATGCACACTGGGAACCCTAGCAACGAAGTTACAGCTCCAGTTCTCAGAGAGCTCTCTTATACACTCATAAAAATTTTTAAGCATCCTATGAAAATATAAAACACATTTTTCTATATTTTTTTGTTTTAGTGATAATACATCATGGTCACTGAAATTTTATCATATGTCAATAGCTCTCTCTGTATTTCTTACATACTTTTTTTCTAGAGCAAAATAACATCGAAAAATACAGTTACTGTCTTTTACATTTGTTATAGTTCTTAGCTCTGTAGGTGCCAGGTTAAATGTAATAAAATAACATCCGTCATTATCCATTCTAAGAAAAGCATAAAAATTAAGCTGATTGATAGCATTCATTTTTCTCTCTGTCTGTTGTCATTATTGTTATTTATTGTGATTTTTGTGTTTGGTAATTTTTATGAAGGAAGGATTACTAATTTACAACTAAAATTTCATATGTTTTAAAGTATGGGTAACAGAATGCCAGAGATGGTGAATGTAAAATGCTGCTGAATGTGTTCAGGAAAGCATCATGGACTATTTAATTCCTGTCTTTGGTAGAGAAATAAAAGTTAGGGTAGGTGTGGTGGCTCAGTGGGTAAGGTGCTTGCTGAACAAGCTGGAAGATGTGAGTTCAGTCCCCAGATTCTACACAAAAGTTGAAGGGGACACTATAAAGTTGTCCTGTAACCTCCATATGCAAATGCCACATGTGCATGCCATGCAATAAGAATAATAATAAATACAATTTCAAGCCGGGTGTGGTGGCGCACGCCTTTGATCACAGCACTCAGAGGCAGAGGCAGGTGGATTTCTGAGTTCGAGGCCAGCCTGGTCTACAAAGTGAGTTCCAGGACAGCCAGGACTATACAGAGAAACCCTGTCTCGAAAAACCAAAAAAAAAAAAAAAAAAAAAAAAAAAAAGAATAATAATAAATACAATTTCAAAAGAGAAGTAGAAGCTATTATAAATATGAATGCAACTATAGAAGAATAGAAACGGAATATACAGTTTCCAATCACTTAAAGAAAAAAAGAAAGAAAATGAAACTTGGTGAAATTTGCTAAAAATAGAGAAAACTATATCTAAGTTTAAATAAGTGTACTGTGTCCAGATTTTTCTATTTGGGAAATGTGATTTGAATGTAACACATTTCAACCAATTTTCTAATTTCTCTTCTTTTAAAAACAAGGTTTAGAGCCTTACATATACCAGAAAATGAAAATGAAGGAAATCAAGCGACATACTACACAAGCCAGTGACCACCTAAGGCAGCCACAAGAGGTAAAAATAGTTTGATAGTTTTATAAGACATTTGTGCCTGTAACCCTCTACTTTGCTGCACTAATTTTATTCCCACAGCCCATAACTGGCCTCTATTTTAACTGGCATTGAATTGAAATCCTTGGGAACTCTACTCTAGTTGATCCTTGCTTGGGTTTTAACCCCTCCACATAAGTCCTTTGTTGCCTTTGTTCCCTTTTCTCGTGTAATTTGCTTTTCCTGGGGATACTTAGATAACAGAAGAAGTTCATCTTTTCGGATATGTGAACATTGTCATATGCTGGAGAAACAGGCTCTCTCCAGCATACTTTTTAGAGGCAGATCATGAAAAAGTTACTGTGAGACAGATTTCAGCTGATCTGAGAAGAAACTTTTACCAATTGGAGTCTTTCAAGGCTAGAATGATTGATTCTGGAGACAATGAATTCCTAGTGTGATTAGTTTAGTGTAAGATGCAGGAGTGAGCTCACGGACAAGAGGGGATAAAAACGTCGCAGGGAGATGGTCTCTCTGTGGTCCTCTAATGCCCAGATGTCCAGTTTTTCACTCTGCTTTTCCACCTTCAAATCCACGCCTTGTTTTAGTGATGTCTTCACACATGGTGTGTGATGCAGAGTAACCCAACAGACCTGATTTTGCTTTTGGTTTGACTGAACTAGAGAACTATAAACACTACCTATATAAATATCCTCAGCGAGAATTTTATTGAGGACCTTTGCATCGATATTCATAAGGGAAATTGGTCTGAAGTTCTCTATCTTTGTTGGATCTTTCTGTGGGTTAGGTATCAGAGTAATCGTGGCTTCATAGAATGAATTGGGTAGAGTACCTTCTGCTTCTATTTTGTGGAATAGTTTGTGCAGAACTGGAATTAGATCTTCTTTGAAGGTCTGATAGAACTCTGCACTAAACCTATCTGGTCCTGGGCTTTTTTTGGTTGGGAGACTATTAATGACAAAACACCCATGGAAGGAGTTACAGAGACAAAGTTTGGAGCTGAGACAAAAGGATGGACCATCTAGAAACTACCATATCCGGGGACACCATTGCATACACTAGCAAGATTTTGCTGAAAGGACCCTGATGTAGCTGTCTTTTGTGAGACTATGCCGGGGCCTAGCAAACACATAAGTGGATGCTCACAGTCAGCTATTGGATGGGTTACATGGCCCCCAATGGAGGAGCTAGAGAAAGTACCCAAGGAGCTAAAGGGAACTGCATCCCTATAGGTGGAACAACAATATGAACTAACCAGTACCCCGGAGCTCTTGACTCTAGCTGCATATGTATCAAAAGATGGCCTAGCCAGCCATCAGTGGAAAGAGAGGCCCATTGGTCATGCAAACTTTATATGCCTCAGTACAGGGGAATGCCAGGGCCAAGAAGTGGGAGTGGATGGGTAGGGGAGTGTGTGTGGGGGAGGGTATGGAGGACTTTTGGGATAGCATTGGAAATGTAAATGAGGAAAATACCTAATAAAAAATTTAAAAAAAAGAAGTCCTCAGGTGTTCTTGTAGCAATGACATCTAAAAGATTTTGAAAATATAGCGAATGCCCAGTTGAGGATAATTGGAGGCAGGGAGAAAGTGTTCTTGGCTCATGTGCCACTGGAAGTATGGAGTCAGAGTGCTCTGACCTTGTGATGTCTGTTCCCTTCTGCACAGAACCGAGATAAAACCCCCACATGGAATTCTGGGAGCACCAGCCTCAGCAGGAGTTTTCTGTGAGTATTTCCATGTGACTTTTGGATGTTGCCCTCCAAGTTGATTAGGAATATAGGCTTAGTACGATCAGAATAGGAAGAAAAAAATGCATGTGAAGTGACAAGATTTTCCTTATGTTAGTAAGAATGGGAAAAATTATTCTCCATATTTTCCAGTTTCTGGTAATAGTTGCCCACCCAAGTTACTTTAAGAATACTGTGTTAACACATACACACACACACACACACACACACACACACACACACACACACTTCGACAGCAGGTGAACAATTCCTTTGTAGTATCAAAAAACCCCACTCACAGGTTGATCATTGTATCTTTTCAGATAGGTAATGTAGAACCAGCCATTTTGTCTTAAAAAAACCAGATCACCTTATTAAATTTATTCTCTACGTTTAGCAATGATTTATTTACTTTTACTTAATGTCTGTGAATGTTTTACTTGCATGCACTTATGTATGTCTATGTGTGTGTGTGCAATATTCATGGAGGCCAGAAGAGGGCGCGGAATCCCTTGGATGTGGAGTTATGGACACCTATGGTCAGCCAGGTGGATGCTTGGAATTGAATTCAAGTCGTCTGCAAGAGCAGCAAGTGCTCTTTACCACCAAACTCTCAGGCCAGGCCTTGTTCACTGGGTTTCAAAAGCCACTGCTCTCCATGTGTTCCTATTACAGAATGAGGTTGATCTTCATTCCCCGGGTTTTAGTGGCACCGTAATGATCAAGCCATCAACTCAGACAAGGATTGAGACAGACAGGGAGAAAAGATGGGAAGGAGAGAATATGGCTGTATAATCCTGAATTCTGTTTATTCAGAGAAATTAAATTTGAAACCCAACCAAGTAAAGATGAGGGTTTTTTTTTGTTTTGTTTTCTGTTCTTTGTTTTTTTTTTTTTTTTGTTTGTTTGTTTTGTTTTTGTTTTTGTTTTGAGCATGGTCTCATTATGCTGTCCAGGTTGGTCCTAAATTCCAGGGCTAAGTGATCCACCTGTTTAAGTGTCCCAATTAGCTGGCGCTGCAGGTGTTTGGTACTGTGCTGTGGTGATGTTTCCACTCCACATTGTGTATATGTGGCGTGTGTGTGTGTGTGTGTGTGTGTGTGTGTGTGCGCGCGCACGCGCATTCATGTGAGTGTATTGGTGTGTGTGTGTATGAGACTGCGTGGTGGCGCTGGAGAGATGGCTCAGTGGCTAAGAGCACTGACTGCTTTTTTGAAGTTCCTGAGTTCAAATCCCAGCAACCACATGGTGCCTTACAACCATCAGTAATGAGATCTGACACCCACTTCTGGAGTGTTTGAAGACAGCTACAGTGTACTTATGTATAATAATTAAATAAATCTTTGAGGCTAGAGTAAGCAGGAACTGAGCGAGTGGAGTTCACTGGAGTAAGCTGGGCCCACCGGACCCAGCAGAGAGCCTAAGAAATTCAGTTCCCAGAAATCACATGAAGGCTCACAACCATCTGTACAGCTATAGTATACTCACATACATAAAATAAATAAATAAATCTTAAAGAAAAGGAGACTCTGAGCATGTATGAGTGTTGTGTGTGAATGTGTATATATGTGAATATGTATATACGTGAATGTGTGTCTATCTGTGAATGTGTTGGTGTGTGTGTATGTGTGTTTAGTTTTCTACAAGGCCATGGGAATAGAGGAAACTCTCCCCATGCTATGGTCCTCAGCTCCACTGACATGGCCTTTCTTGGGAACTGCCACCATAGCCTCATGTAAGCCTGCTTCTAGACCTATAGGACATATGACTTTCTTCTTTCAAAGGTTCAGTAGTTTGTGCTCATGCAGAGTGGTGGGTTATTGCAGCATGAAATTAAACAATAATTGTAATTGTACTTTCTTCCCCAAGGACCCTAAATACCAGAGATATTCTTTGAATGCATTTATTCAGACTTGCCTGTGGCCACTTGTGCACTTGAGCAGGGCAAGTGACAATTTAAAGGGAGCTAATTTCAGCCGGTGAACATTTAGGGGCCACGTGGGCTAATGAAACTGATTTGTGGGCTTGTCCAGAAACATTCTCAGACTCATTTGTAGGCATCTGCTTTGCATAGCTCAGGCACCCTTTAGTTTAATTGATCCTGAACAACACAAACACGGTTAAATCTTATGTATGTTGTGTGATCACACAGCTAATTAAAACCACTAACACCACCATTTCTCAGTTAGCTTGGGGCATAGATAAAAAGTGGCTTACACGCCTTACTGGCATTAATTTTTTTCTATGAAAATAATTGTGTGGCCACAAATTTTTCTATTAGTAAAATAGGGGTAAGATGGAGCAGAGACTTCCATACACATCTGTGATATATATCTATATATCTATCTCTATATCTCTTTATCTCTATATCTCTATATCTCTATCTATCTATCTATCTATCTTCTTCATTTCATTTCAGATTATTTTTCAGTGTTTTGATAATTGAAAAACTTAAAACAGCACTTTCATTTGTTCCCCAAACAGAACAAGAAGTCCAAATGAAGTTCACAGTAAGTTTTTATATTTAAACATTTATCTTTTATTTTTTTATTTTTCCTGGTGGTAGAGTTCCTTGTTCTGGTAAGACTTGTATAGCTCTTGACTTTGTATTCTCTTTTGTTTTGTGAATACAGACAAAGTAGAAATTCAGTATAAAAACAGAGATCACCCAGATAAATAAGGACTGATGTGTGGTTTTTGTGCTGTTTTGTTTTGGTTTTGTGGTTTTGAGGATTGAACCCAGGGCCTTGGGTACTCTGGGTAAGCACTTTACCATCAAGCCTCTGCCCTCAGCTTTGAATTCTTTGAGGAATCTGTTTTGACTGTAATTTTCATGGTGTTTCTCTGAATGAGAGCACAGCTCCTGGATTCATCTTGACTCTACAACAATTGGTAGTGTTATAGTTCACACATACAAGAAGCCAATCACACACTCGCATATGGAAGCTTTCTCCTGTATGGTTTCAAAGAGACTCTGTGCCCAAAGTCTTGACTAGGATCTGCACTTATAGCCAACAGCCCTCTGTGTGATCTGTTTCTTTCTCTTCCACAGAGTACAGTGCTGTCTGGCATATATTCAGTCCGTGCTCAGTTAAAATATGTTAAATAAATGTAACTAAAGTCTTGGAGATCCTGCGACGTTGACTCAGCTTTGTCACTGTCAGATGATCATGACTTTCTATCTTCCAGGTGACAATAGGGCAATCCATCAGCCTTGGTATTCAATGATTTTACGTCATTTATACTTAGCATACTATTGTGATTACAATTGCGTATGTTTCTCTCTCGCACACCGTATGCACTTTTCTAAAAGGTGAACACAGTATCTTATTCACGCTCATGCCTGGAGTGACCCGTAGTGGGAGCTGAAAGCCTACATTGCCGACCGAATTCAGAAATGGAAGTCTTTTCTGCTGACTGACGTCCCCAGCATGCCACCTTTAAGGATGCTTGCTCCATTCTTTATCCGGCATCAGGGGCCAGGGCGCTCCCTAAACGTGGGCTCACTCTGCTGTTTATTCTTGTAGGTGTAAAGCAGTTGCTGCCAAGGGACTGAAGTTTCTCCACTTTAATTTTGATTTTCATGGAACAGCAAAACCATTTCAAAGGATTTCTCCTGAGCCTTATGATTTAGGGATGGAACAGATAGAAAAGAGTGAGCTAACACTGGAGGTGTTGGATTTCCAACACAGGGTCCTGGTACAGCTTAACAAATCCCATGATGTGATACTGGCCACCTCTTCTTATGTATCTGGCACAGATGTAATGTTTTGTCATTAGTTTTGGTCAGTAATGTAGTCTGCTAATAACTTGGCATTAATATTGTCTTTGCATGGTTAGGTGCATCTTGGCAAAGAACTCAGAGAATCATGCTTCTGGGATGTCATGATGGGCAGCTGTGTGCCTCCTGTAACCCAGAGGTGTAATTGGTTCAGAGGAAATATACTTTGAGGCTAATATTACCTGTCTTTCTCCAATTCCCCATATAAATATGCTTGGAGATATTGCACCGATGATTGGAAGCTGTCAGGATAGCAAGCAGCGCAATAATGCACGAAAGGATATTGGGCAAGCGTTTCTGAATAGTGGGAAGGTATTCCGGTTAAGCCGTTTAATAGTAACGTTGAAGGCAGTGTATAAACATGTATTTATCTCTAGCCAAGTAATTAAAATGCCAATCATTTCTATGATTGCAGAGATCTCAACCTCCTTAAAAAGCCCTCAAGAGCCTCACCACCATTATTCAGGTAGGAAGTGTGTGTGCACAGATGGGTCAACTGAGCAAAATGTGTGGGATTCTACACTTGTAAACATAAGCGTCCATCAACTCCACATTGTCAACACTGCTTCAATTCAGAAAATTATTTACTCGAATGGCTGGAATAATTAGACTCAAAAGAACAAGTTGTTGGGATTTAAGAAAATTCACATAAAAAATGTGCATGTGTGTTGGCAAATTTGGAAGAAGAAGCCCTTAGTGTCTAAAATTTCCTTGCAAGCTCAGTGCTAGCCAAAAGCCATATATTTTAGTGTTTTGAGCATCTTTCTTCGTATTGTTCCTTTTTTATTGCCATTCAGGGGCTTGAACTCAGAGCCTTGCTGGAAAAGTGGTCTACCACTGAGCTAAACCCCAGCCTGATCCCAATATTTTGAATTGGGAAAGGGCAGACTTGAAAGTCCTTCTTAAAGGTAGGTTTGTACCCTCCAGATCCCTCAGTGAACATAACCACTGAATAGAGGCCCCCCCCCCACAGAATAAGGCCAACAAATGTGCCTTGCAAAGATGCCATTTAGCAGAGATGCCAAGGATCTCGACTCTGTCATTAGGCAATGCTTCATAGCACTTCAGTTGTCTTTCTTTGAGAGTAGGAATGATTGTCCTTGCTCTTTCTGAGGGACAGTCTGCCAAAGGGCTAGTTGAGAATTAAGAGGCAAATGTTTTGAGATGCACACTAACTTAGACCAGCTGGACTTATGCCACGTTATGGTTCCTCCAGGGTCATAGCTCTCAGTGGGCGAGATAACACAAGGACAGGGCTTTTACTGAGTTTAACACTCAGTGTGAACAAGACCTTGCCAGCACTGTAATTACTGGTCTTATTATATGAAGGTCATTTGTTTAGGGTCCCATAATAAACTGTCTTATTCTGAATTCTCCTCTGTGGTGAATAATGGATCTGTGGATTCCTGCCTCCTCAGTCTAGGCTCCTATGACTGACTCCTCTAGCTCAGCAGTAATCTATTATTTTGACTCTAACTGCCAGCTGTAGAGAGTCTCTAGCGAGGAATACTGTAACTTGCACAGACTCTGATCTGTTAGGCTATGCCTCTTGGCAGGAAAATGCAGATCACTCGCTTCTAATTAAAATTAGTGTTCCATCCTCTCTGGGAAAAAGAAGGCAAACTCCACAAAACCAACAGTAGATGTCCCCACAGACCACTGTGCACTGAGTTTGCTTCGGAAAAAGGAAACTAGAGAATGTGGAACATAGATTAAAAACCATTTATAAGAAAGAATCATACATTATTTGAATTAGTGTCTCATTTGTTATTGGGAGAGAAAAGAGATAGCCCCTTCATAGACCATGTTATATAACCTCATATAAAAGTTTTCTAAGACTAAGATATCCTTTTGATTTAAGGTGCACTTTATATTTAAAACTATTATATATAATAGTTTTTGCTAGTGGGAAAAAATAAAGGATGCTTGAAATGAAATATTCTGGAATTCATGTGTATTCTTGTGTGTGTGGCTTTCTGTAGGTTTAATTGTTGATACAGTCCTAAAGTAGTCAATCTGTTTTTGTTTGCAGCCATTGAAAGGAATAATTTAATGAGACTGTCTCAGACCATACCGTTTACACCAATCCAGCTGTTCAGTGAGTAACATCTCCCTCCTCTCGAGGCTAGGCAAGGGTAGACTGAATGTCAGCGTGCAACAGAAAAGACACCATGTGCCTCGTTTGACTCACAAATTTTATTTTGTCCACGTTGTAGATTAAGGAGATTCACTTCCCAAAGTAGAGATTGTTAACTACTGTGGGCAGCATTTAGGGTCAGAAGCTGAGCCTGTGGGGCTGGGACCTCCATGGGTCAGCGGTTGGGAAGCAAGCGTGATCCTGCACCTGGCATTCAATGATTTGAGGCCGGACACACGCATCGGGAAGAAAAGAACAAACCAACCTTATATAATGAACACAGAAGAAAGCACGGCATGTCAGTATGCTGAAAGCTGACAGGCATGGGAAGAGAAATCCTTTGTTTGTTGTTTTATATTTGTTTGTTTTGTTTCACATCCGTGGATTGCTCTTTCCTCCGACTGCAAATGTAGCTTTTAAAATCTGGAGAAGTAAAGAGAAGCAAGTTCGAGTTAGCCAAGGGTACCCGAGGTTTTCTGCCTAGCAGAATGAAGCACAGTTGACAGTGTAACAAAGGTCCCTACACTGCCTTCCCTCCTCAGTCTCTTCTCACTGTTCCAATGGGGGAAAGACCAGGTTGGCTACTGATTGTTTATGCAGACGATTTCTTCTTCCTCTTGGCTCCATGGTTCATTTTGCAAATCAATAGCTCTTCTCTAAAGTCCTAAAGGAATTAGGACTCCAAAGAGCTCTTCAGTGGTGTTTACTTTGAGCATCAAGAATAAACATTTGAGAATATACCACACAGTCTCCAGAATTGATAAGGAACTAGATATGAGGTTGAGAGAATAGATTTGGTAACTTCATATGGTGTTCACAGAAAACAAACAAGGAGGCAAACAATAATAATAACATAGGGGATATCTGAAGTAAAGATATAAGGAAGGTATAAAAGGTATAAGCAATGGGCTACAACCGAGAGAGAACTTCTGTGTGGATTGTTACTCCTCTTATGCAGCAATAAGATACCCAAGCCCAGGGGTGAGCCCTTTCTGTTCTCTAAGCTTAAAGTGAGAGCAGTGTTTTATGGATTCAGTATTTTTAAGTGGGGCTAAGTCTGTTCCTGAGGTCCTAGCTTGCTCTAAGCCTGATGACATATGTAATCTGTACAGCAAACCACTGAAACAAATGTTATCATTCATTCTTGCTGAGGAGGAAATGGAGGGTTTCAGTAGCTTGCTGACAAGCTCAAAAGCTCAGGGTATGAACTTGCAATCGAGTGACTTCCACTGGGTAAAAACATGCATTATTGGTGAAGTAAAATTACCCTTTGCAGAGCAGGAGAAACAAGCAAAACCACACCCAGAAAACAAAATCCATCATGTTGTTTATGTATAAAAGCATGGATAAACATATAGATATGTGTATATTATATGAAGGATAGTTGTAAAACTGCTTGCTCCTTAGGGGGCTAGTAATGAATAAATACAGGTTAAATTGTTTCCATAGATATATTTGTCTCAAGCCAGGGTGTCATTATCACATGCCTATAATCTCACCACTCAGGAGGTAGGGCAAACGGACCAAAGATTTGGAGCTAGTCTGTGATATGTAATGATTGCTAGCTAGGTTAGCCTTAATTATAAAGCAAATCATGTCTCCAATAAAAAGTCTAACAATGCTGACATATTTATACTGCTTTTAATACCGATAACTAGTTAGTTTATAGTAAGTACAACTTAATTCTTATATGCCATTTGATGGTTTATTCCTCCTTACCCTCCCCACCTTCACTGGAGGGCAAGTCAGGCCAATTTGTACCTTGACTCTGCTCTAGCTCCTGCTAGCTGTACCCTCCTTTGATGACAGACACAGCTGAACAGATTCTGAGTTGATCTTCAGGGCACCAAGCACACTCCAGACCCCGTATTTTATTTAACTGGCTTTCACTTCTTATTGCAGCAGGAGAGGAAGTGACCATCTACAAGCTTGAAGAAAGTTCTCCTCTGACCCTGGATAAGAGCATGTCCTCTTGGTCGCAGCATGGCAGAGCTGCCATGATTCAGGTGCTGTCACAAGAGGAAATGGATGGGGGTCTCCGCAAAGCCATGCGAGTTATCAGCACCTGGTCTGAGGATGATGTTCTCAAGCCTGGGCAGGTTTTCATTGTGAAGTCTTTTCTCCCCGAGGTTGTGCAGACGTGGTATAAAATCTTCCAGGAGAGCACTGTGCTTCATCTTTGCCTTAGGGTAAGCCAGAACCTTAGATACCGAGATCCCAGAAAGGAGAACATAACAACACAGAGGTCTTTGGCTACATCTTTATCTAAGATGGATTTTCCTCAACTGAAAAAGAGTCTTTTAGTTTTGGAAGGTGGTAGTTTTTTTTATTTTTGTTGTAAAGGACATTTGCTTTGTGGGTAGAGTGGTAGAAGGTAAATAATATTAAATGTTGGGCAGTCTAGAAACCTGGCACTGTGCCTCTTCATTATAAGAAGAATTCCTATTAACCTCTTCTCAGCCCATTAGACATTAGAAATACCAGACCCATGGGAAAGTTCTCCAATGGTGCTTTTTGGGTTCTTCCTTCCATAGTTATACAGGCTGATATAAAGATCTTTTATAAGCAAGACTATGTATGTTAGTGAACAATTATTTAAATTTTTTGGGAATTTAATAAATGCTGTATTTACAACATTGCCACTTCTGTCTCCCTCTCCAACTTCTCCCATGTCCTCTGATACTGTCCCAAACTCATGTCTTTTCCTAGAATTATACGAGTAACTGACATTGATCACATATGCATTTGGTATATATATTTTAAATAATTCTTTCTCTCTCTCTCTCTCTCTCTCTCTCTCTCTCTCTCTCTCTCTCAAGGAAATTCAACAGCAAAGAGCTGCCCAAAAACTCATCTATACCTTTAACCAAGTAAAACCACAAACCATTCCCTATACACCAAGGTGAGTAAACCTGGCACTGTGGCTCTTCATTATAAGAAGAATTCCTATTAACCTCTTCTCAGCCCATTAGACTTTAGAAATACCAGACCCACGGGGAAGTTCTCCAATGGTGCTTTTCGGGGTTCTTCCTTCCAAAGTTGTACAGACTGGTATAAAGATAATTAGATGTTCCAGACATACCTTGGCTTAAGTTCCTAAAATTATGCGAGTGGAAAAAAGTTCAAGCAGATTGATGATCAACATTTCAATTAGGTGAGACAGGCAGATCCTGGGTGCAGTTGCTAATGCCCAGGGGTATTATGGCCCCAAATCATGTCTATTTAAAGCTTAGTTACTTCCCTAGCATCCTAAACCAATTAGGAAGTTTGTAATCACGAATACTCACAATTTCCCCTGGGGTGTCTTGATATGCTTGTATTCACTTATCAAGGCAGATCATAATTTGGTGTGGAGGAATTAGAATAAAGCCTTTCCCCCCTGTTTTACAAGAAATTTTATAGAGCCTGGCAAGAAAAATTGGACTCGGTACTCATAAAATAGTTGGAAAGTTTTCTCAAAGAAAAGGGAGGCAAGTAAGCATGGGAACAAACCTCCCAGCTGTCTTTTTCCTTCCTTCCATAGAAAGGCCAAGGTTTGGTGATTTGTGCAGCCGAGTGCTCTGTAGGGTAGCTGCCATGCTTGCTATATTGTGTGTGAGTTGGGGCATCATTGGCTTCTTTTGTTCCTCACAGGTTTCTCGAGGTTTCCTTGGTCTACTGCCATTCAGCCAACCAATGGTTAACCATTGAGAAGTACATGACAGGGGAGTTCCGGAAATACAATAACAACAATGGTGATGAAATAGCTCCCACCAATACCCTGGAAGAACTGATGTTGGCTTTCTCTCACTGGACCTATGAATATACCCGGGGAGAGCTGCTGGTTTTAGATTTGCAAGGTAATTAATTGAAAATGTAGAGTTTCCAGAAATCTTACAAGAACTAGGATGGACACATGGAGGTGTTCTACCTAGCTTGGTAGAGAGATTTAGGTGTTTAGTTCAGAAATATTGCACACTGATGAACATGAGTACCCAGTTTGCTGTTTTCTTCTTTGAGGGGAAAATGTAGGCACAGAGTCATGCTTAGATCTTAAACATTGAACTCAATGGGTAATGGCTTTTGTACTTTGTTTTGGTGTTACCCTTTGCCTTGCCTTATGCTTACCAGAAAATTTAGATTTGTATTCACATACATGGGGAAGTTTAAATTCTGGATACTTTTCATTATATGGAGTTTATTGCCTTGGTAATTTATAATTTAGCTTGCCTTCTTTGATATATCCCTTGATATGACAGTTCAGGGAAGTCCTTGGCTCCAAAAAAGGGCTGCAGTGCACTCTTATTTAATGGAAGCCTTTGATCAGAGAATTTCCCACTATCCCCACCTCCTGCTGGATGTCTAATTCCACAGAACATCAGAGCGTCTCCAGCAGGCTTTCCTTGTAAGGAGGACACAGAATGTGTGTTATGGCTGAAGTTTAGTTTTTGGGCTCATGGACTGGAGCTTTGGGGTCAAATAAAGGACTTGGCCCAGAAGTTTTCATAAAAATGACCTCATTTAATCCCAGAAGCAGCACCTCAAAGCATATATTATTGACAATTTAGGACCAGAAAGTATAAATAATTTGCCTCAGGTTACACAGCTCTTAAAGAGGAAGCAGGACATAGGCTTAAGCTGGTCTGACTCTATATATCCTTTTCTCCTCCTTGTACTACTGTGTTTGAGACTGTCATTCAGAAAGGAAATAACCACCTTGGGGTGCATTTCATCAACCTGAACTTTGCTGTCTTCTCTTGTCTTCTTTTGTCTTCTTTTGTCTTCTCTTGTCTTCGCCTTGCCTCGCCTCCCCTCCCCTCCCCTCCCCTCCCCTCCCCTCCCCTCCCCTCCCCTCCCCTCCCTGTCCCTCCTCTCCTGTACTCTCCTCTTCTTTTCTGATTTTCTTCACATTCCAGTTCTTGGCAAAAAACAGGTTTGGAGGCCTGAGGAATGTTGATATTAACATTGCTGGGGCATCAGGATCAATGTCTGGGAATATGCAAATTCAGTTTGAAATTTGGATCACATGTTCACTGATCTATCTACACATAAAATGCTGCACAACATAACTAAGTATGTCTGCCTTTTGATATTTCTGGTGTTCTCAAGGCTGGATTATATTTCTAAACCTCAAACACAGTTTTTTTTTTAAAAGGAAGAAATATAAACTGAATTAACATGTTCAAAAAAATTCATCTTTTTATACCAGCAAGCACTTGATGAATATATGCCCAGAGTGGGGATGCTAAAGGCATCTGTTTTGTAGCTGTGGTTGGAGGGATGCTTATTGTTTTCATATGTGTTCCACTGTTTATGCTTTTGCTTTGAGTTTTGGGTGGGGTTGTTTAAAAAGCAAAAGCAGAAACAACAACAGCAAACAAGCAAAGAGAAACTTGAAGGAATTAATGATGACTCTTCAGTGTGTTTTGTATTTCAACATGAATAGGGTTCAGTTTAATGATGTTTATGTTTGGGGATTTTGATGTCTCTTAGTGATCCAAAGTGACATTAAACAGAACAAATGCTGAGATTCTAGTCTGGGGCGTCAGGGGGAGGGAATTAGCTTTATTGTTTCCCTGAGTCATTATGTGAATTGCTGAAATAGGCCACTGCATGTCAACTATGTCAAAACATTGACCTTTAGAGAAGAAACGAGTAGACATCACAGAGCACATAGAATAGGTGTCATGAAACTCATGGAACTTATCAGGCGACTAGATAATTGTCGAGTTGAATTCTTGGAAGAACCTAAGTCTATGTCAGTGATTATAGCTGTAATGCTATTGCTGGCTGAATCTTATCAAGGTTCAAAAGGAAATATTGGTTTTTTTTTTTTTTTTAATTTTCGTTCCCTTTTCTATTGCCTTTTGTTTACCTTCTAATTTTGGAGAGTTGACTACTCTGCCAGGCTCTATTGTGAGCTAGCTGTGTACCCTGAGGACCAACTTCCCTCATTTCTAAATGGGAAACATAATCTCATGCCTTTAAGTCATTTTGTTAATAAGTCGTTATGGAGTTCTCCGCTTGTCTTCTTTGAGGAGAGGAAAGATGAACATGGGCAGTTGATTTTTTTTCCATTTCCCCTTCTCTTGTTCCACTCTTCCAAGAGAAGTGCTACTTGTTAACCCGGAAATGGCCATAACGGGCCAGAAAGCTGAACTCTGAGGAGAGGTGTGACCAATTTCCCATCATTTATAATTATAATGAAGTTTCCTGGTCTTTTGCCGCCTAACAATTTTACATAGGAGGGCCTGAATCATCATCATTACACTGAAGTCCCAAAGTTAACTCCCAGCAGTGGAAATTAAAAACAATTGTATTTCAAATTAGAGAATTTGGTTAGGGTTTGATTTTTTTCCTTATTCTACTTTTCAATGGATTTTTTGGGATACAGTATTAATTTTTTTATTTGATAAAGCAATTTCTAAAAAAGGCACCCACATCATCATGACTGTTGTTGCTACAAAGAGATACCTTGTTTATATAGATGGAGTACAAGGACATTGGCCTTGCCAAGTTAGATAAGGTTCTATAAAAGTTTCTGGGCTTTCTCTGGGTTTTGCTAAAAAGAGGTCATCAGTAAATAGAGTAACTAGATATCAAATTATCTTACTTGTTCTGTATTTTCCAAATATCAGGAGAGACTGAGGTAAGATGGACTGGGTTGGGTGGCTCTTGTGTGGTGGGGAGAGCTTGGTTAATTACCCTAAGTGAATGTAGAGGACACTCAACTGATTGTCCTTGGGGCTTCTCTCTTTCTCCACAGGTCATAAAGACTTTCTTCCATAGAACAACTCAAAACGTGTAGTTAGGAGTTAAGGTTTAACATGTAAACATAAGTCGGTGGGTTAAATACTCTATGTTAGGTGTTCTGTATGTGTTAGGGAACACACTTTTGGGAAATGAGATAGAAACGAGGTTTTACCCGTGATAAGATAATATGTCACTTCATGAGAGGTTCTAGATAGAGTAAAGAAAATGAGAATAACAGCCGACACTTAAAGCTTCTTACGAGTCAGATACAGCTCACGGAATGCTCCCAGTAGCCTTCTCTGTTAAGGTCCTTTTAGATGACAAAACTGGGCTTCAAGAAGATTAAGGACAGTACCAGGCCTCAGAGCCAGAACATGGTACAGCCTGGGGTGGAGCCTCTGTCCTCTGTGATTTCTACATCTCTAAAGAAGCCACAGATTTAAATCTTCTCTAATGAGATTTAAACAGATACCTTTTTTTGGAATCCTACAAATATTTTCTTCTTTTCCAACTGATAATGTGTCTTCAGCCACTGTACCTAGTCCTGACTTAAATTTACACTTCACTTAGACATGGGCCTAAAACTTTAATCATTGTCATAAGCTTCAGGCTTCGAGTTCAGCCTGTGTTTAATTAAAACGCTAAAGGCTGTGCAGCTGTCGGCCTGGTGCTGGGATACACTTCTGCCTGTTATTCAGTTTGTTCACTCCATGGTTGTAGGAAAGCAGGGGCTCTCTCAGCTGCCCCTTCTTGTCTATGGGACAAGAAAAAGCACAAAGAGCTCCTACCCATGGCTTTGAAAATGCAAGGGCTCAGCAAGGTCTGATTTTCACACTTCCCTTGTGTTTGTGTATCGGCCCAACTTTTTCTTATACTATTCAAACGCAGTGTGAAAAGTTGCCAGGCTAGGGCTTGCTAAAGAGTAGGCTCAGAGAGTCTATAAACATTGATGAGAAACTAAGTTCCATCTTATTGCCACTAACCCAAAACTGTATTTCGCCATCTTCCATTATTATCTAGACCACGACCCACAGTGGCATCAACTGTGATGCAAGAGGAACTGCAGATACTCACACAGCGCCTCGGGATGCATGCATATATTTCAAAAACACTCTTTGTAATGACCACTTGTTAGATATGCTAGTGGGTAGCAGACCCAAGTTAGAGCCTGTTATCAAATGTAGTAATAAAGAGGCATGTGTATGTATTGTAATACTGCGGTAAAAATATGTTGATAACTTTTCCAGGATCATTGGTGTCCTTTATGCGTTATATATGTAAGTGATATGTGTCAAGACATTCTTAGAGAAGGGCCCTTTAGTGTCACCACGTTCACAGAGTCATGAAACAACCCCTCCCCCCCGCAATTGCTGTACTCCTGCTCTAGGCTCCAGGCTACTCCAAGGTATTTTCCTAAGGAAATCAGTTTCTTAACAGAAAAGCTAGTAAGGACTACAGTTTCCTGTGAAAGGTGTACTGTTCCAACAGAGAGAGACCACAGCAGAAATGTTTAAAAAATATTGCTTAGAAAATACAAGGTTTTTTTTTTTTTGCTTTTAAAAAAGATTTATTTCTTAATCATTTTAATTTTAATCAAAATATAATTCTACTATTTCCTCCTGTTCCTTTCCTCCCTCCATCCTTTCCTTGGCCCCTTCCTCCAACCTTTCCTATGTATCTCCCTTCATTCCCTTTCAAAATCATGGTCACTTTTCCTTTGAATATATATATATATATATATATATATATATATATATATATATATTGAATATATATATATATATATATATGCACAAGCATACAAATATAATATGCAGAGTCTATTTAAAATTTCTCACATGTCCACTAGGCATTAGGTAACCAATGTTTAAACTTATCCCTGGAGAAGGCTAATTCTCTCAGTAGTCTTTAGTTTTCTGTAGTTCTTTGTCTAGGGATGGGGTGTCTTGATAGTTCCCCCTTCCACTTTAACAAAAAAGAACCTTTCTCAACAAGTAGCCATACATAACAATAGTCTAACATTCATATGACTTTTGAATAATCACCCTAAAAAGCTAGTGTCTTTCAAGCAGAGAACAAAAGGCCTGGTTAGGGAATGGTCTCAGAAGTTGTCGCGTATACCTAGTTCTCTCGTTGGTGTCCCCAAACCATCATCACTGTTGGAAACTAGCCCCTCACCACATGTGAGCTGTAACAGAGGCTGACTCTGAGTGTTGAACCTAGTTCTGATTAAGTTCAGCCTTAAACTGCACCCATGTTATCTCTGTATGCTTTGCTCTTTTCCTTTAAAAACTAAACTTTATTGAAGATACATCCCACACAGAGCATAAGCCTACACCTCAAAGAATCTTCACAACTGAACACCCAGGTGGAGCCAGCTCTCACATCAAGAATTTGGTGTCGTTTTATTCTACTGTTTATAAGTGCTATATATAGATACAGCGTTTGATGTGCCTCTTTGATGCATAGAGGCTGTACCTGCAAAACTTGCCAGGATCTCGACCTTGCTAAGCACCGATGGAGGCCATCTAAGGAGACCATGAACTAGAGGGAGGAACACAGCATTGCCCCAGCTTTAATCCTGTTATGGCCACTTCTGGGATAAGCAATCTTTGGCAAGCTTCTCAATCTCTTTGAACATCAATGTACTCATTGATGTAAATGAGGATAAGATGTAAATTGAGGATATGAGGATAATATTTTTCTTTCATGAGAATTAAAGAAAGTAAAACTAGATGCCTTAGTGCATACAACTGATAAAATGAATGGCAGATACATAGATCTACTGAGAGATGACACTATCAGCGGGTCTTATGACATCACTAAAACACTAATTTGTGGCCAGGTGTTTATTAGTTCAGAGGGGGCTGTTTCAGGAGACACTGCATCCAATAACTTTCCTGAACAGCCTCCCTAGTCCCTTTAATTAGCATTGTATTTAACATCCTTACTGTGGAGTGAATGAGACATGGTCTCAGTGTAGATCTGACTGGCCCAGAATTCACAATATAGTTCAGACTGGCCTTGAACTGATGGCAATTCTCCTGCCTTAACCACCTAAGTTCTGGGAGTGAGTCACTACATCTGGCTTGAGTATAGCCTTCAAAAAAAAAAAAAAAAAAAGGAAAAGAAAAAAGAAAAACAGGAAAGAAAACAGAATTTGGTTATTATTTTTCTGCCATAATAAGAAAATGAACCCTTATTTGCTAAACGAATTTTGTTTCTTCTTTTGAGGTGTTGGAGAAAATTTGACAGATCCGTCTGTTATAAAACCGGAAGACAAACAGTGAGTTGATTTATGTGTTATAATTTAGAAGAGTGACTTCAATTTATTCTTGTTTCAAACATTATTTTTAATTGTTGCATACAATATAAAGGTTATATGTATCAATGCGTATCATGTAATGTTTTGTTATTTGCATAGATTACATAATGCTTAATGGTTCTTTTTTATTCAAAACCTAAAAAAAAAAAACCAGATTTATTTTTATATCTATGGGTGTTTTGCCCTAATGTATTTTTACGAATTGTGTTTGAGTGCCTGGTTTCCATAGAATCCAGGAGAGGGCGCCGGATCCCCTGGAACTGGTGTTAAAGACAGTTGTGAGCGCCATGTGGGTGTTGGAAATTGAACCCTAGTTCCTTTGGAAGAGCAGGACCTTTTGAGTAGAGGTCTGTCTTAGTTTCTTGGAAGAATTTAAACACATATGTGCCTTTTACATTCCAGAAAAGTTTTCCAACAGTTACTGCACATCGCAATAAAACAAGATTTTTTTAGACTGAAATAAAGGCTTTTATATTTCAAACAAGATTTTCTAAGCCCCTTCAATTAGGAAATGAGTAAAGAGAAGGCATGAACATGAACTAAAATTTAATTCTAGAGCTGAGTTAATAAGCCTGGGGGGAGGCTAAAGGGTCAGTGCACTCTCCAGATTTTGGTTGCAAATCTGACTCTTGAGTTTTCTGCTGGTCTAAACCTAAACCGCAGGGGAAAGGTGTACGTTTGGCTTACTCTTGGGAGTTTATGCTGACATAAAAACAATGCAGTAACAGAAGTAGCTTTTTTTTTTTTTTTTTTTGGTCTGCGCTGTTGGAATGGCTTCCTCTGTGCCCAGCCAGCCACTTTACAGGCAAGCCAAGGAAGAGGTGGGAATACCAAGTGCTGCCCTGTAACCACAGTATTAGAACTTAAAGCCACAGGGCTTAAATGTGAGGCATCCGATTGTATGACTCAATCCGGAGCCTACCTACACAGAGGGATGAGTCGTTCACCCATCTTTTGAATTCCCAGGACATTTTCTGGTTTTTGGAGGGCTTGGCACTAGGTCTTTTAGGTGTTAAAAGTGGAATGCAAAGAAAGGATGGTTCTGATTGGCTGATGACTGACCCGATATGGAGAACAGCAGGGGTTTTGAAGTGTGAGTTGCCATGGTGGTCCATAGGAGAGCTTGTTAAAATTGACTGTTGCTGTAGTTTTGCCTGCAGAGTTTCTGATCTAGTTGTTTTGAGTTGGGGCCAAGTGATTTGCATTTCTAACTCATCTCAGGTGAGATTGATGCTGAGGGCTAAGGGCACTTTGAGAACCATGGGTCAAATAATTTTAATTCTTTTTTTTTTTTTTTAATTTTTGTTGTTGTTGTTTTTGAGACAGGGTTTCTCTGTGTAGCCCTGGCTGTCCTGGAACTCACTTGGTAGACCAGGCTGGCCTCGAACTCAGAAATCCACTTGCCTCTGCCTCCCAAGTGCTGGGATTAAAGGTGTGCGCCACCACTGCCCAGCCAATAATTTTAACTCTTAAAGAACTTCTTTTTAAGCTGGGATGAAGTCTCATCAGTGTATAGCTCATGGTGACCTTGAGCTTTGGATCCTTGAGAGGAGCCTCTACCTCCTGAGGGCTGAGATTATACTACCAAGGCTGGGTTAACATTATTCCTCTTTGGTCAAACTGAGGGCCTCTGCTTGGTTGCTGGGTCAGAGAAAACCCGTAGGGCTAAATAGATGGAGATTCCTGACCCAGTAAAACGTGGAAGTTTTAATTTTTGTTCTTCTCCTGGATCTCATTTAATAATCACTGCTTTTTTGCACCATTCTTTGACTGATTTTATGAAATGTGGGTTCAGCCCATGCACAGGGTCCTCTGAGAAGATGTTCATCTACTAAACATATGCTTAGGTATTGTTGGCTCGGGTGGGCTCGGGAAGATACAGGTGATCCATAGTGCGCCTGTGCAGCACCCAACTCGTATGATATCTGTTTGACTATTGAGTCCATGTTGGATTTGTGGGTATAAGGAACTATTTTATTTTTTTAGTTCAGCAGAGCTGAAGTGTTTTCAGCTAAGCATATTATTTCTTTAGCAGTCTTGAGTGCTCAAGGGCTTGTATTAGGAATTTATATTTCTCTATGAGAACTTTCTTTACATTTTTTTTCCATGCAGAGGTTTTGCATATATAATGAACTGAGTTTATGTGTACTCTGCCTATTGTTCATTAAAATTTGACCTTGGCATATATCACTTAATATGACCTGAATACTCCATCTTTTTAGAATCTCAGATTATATGATCCTACTTGACAGTTAGGTATGTAATTGCATTCTATAGGAAGTGGGTTTCAATTTCTATTAAGGTCACATGGGGAATTAGAAAGGCATGCTTAGGCTTGGCATTCTACTGCAATGTCTGAATAGAGCCCTCGCCTCTGTACTTATTTTTTTTTAAACTCCCTTAATGTAATTCTATAAAATTACTATGGAAGCTTTATTTTCCACGACTTGAGGACAGCCTCTCCTGAAACGGATACAGTGGTTTCATTGTGGGAATGCCCAACTTTGTGTCTTTGGTTTTCACAATGACCTTAAGTTTGATTTTCTCTCAACTAATTAGTTCCATTAGAACTATATCTAATTAATCAATGACGCCCACGAGTATGACATCTTTGTCAAACAAAGTATGAGCCATACGTCAACGTGGCCACCAGGGATATTGGTGGAATTGCACGGTCTCTGAGCCTTCTCTGTATCTAATGAGCCAGATTGTGAACCTTCATAAAATCTGGTGAACCAGCATAAATCCAAGTTTGAGGTGTACAGATTTAAGCAATTGATTTCACCCATGCAACAACTCTGTGTGTTAGTTTTGGTGCAACAGTTCACACACGAGAAAATTGAGACTCACTTAAGGTTCTAACTTTTTCGTGATGGAAAAGAATCAACAGAAGGGAACAGTTGTCTATGAGATGGGATGAAGGCGTTAGAGAATAATTCTAATAGCCTCGCTCATACCTCCTCCCACTCTTCCTAACTCTCCCTAACATGCCTCATTTATTGGTAGTTTGGGACTGTATCTTTTTAGCCTATTGCCAACTGCCTGATGGTTTTGAGCATTTGATAAGTATGAGCTGGTGGTGAGATGTTCTTTAGTGACTGTGTATAGAGGGCACTAATTGGACTTTCCTTGTTTGTAGAACCAAGCTACCACCTGCTTTCCCTGTGTTGTTGAAAAAAAAAATCTAGTTGTGTTTTCTTTGCAATTTTAGTTATCTGAGATAGCAAGGCTTGGAGCATGCTGTGGAGTGTGTATGCAAATAAAATGTCCCTACATCACTCTCTCCCTGCTCTGGGAATTTTGGTCCTGATATATAAATTTTGTAGTGATTTTGGTCATTTTATTTTAACTTTCACACAGCTCATAGAGGCAAATAGCTTCCATAAATTACTTGAAGGCATTATATCTTAGTTGGGTGTCTTTATGCCTTCCTGGGATGACGGAAATGGCTGGTAGGGGATACAAACCAGTGAAAATTTCCAATGAGGTCGCACAGAGACTCCAAACAGAGTCTTCCATGCTAATGGCTGAATAAATACCTTCATCTCTCACTTTATCAGATCCGAGAGTTCTGGTCTAAATACCAAGTGAGTCTGCTTTTTTTTTTTTTTTTTGTGCCACCTTCAGTTTCACCTGACTAAGGTAGTGTCTCTCCAGCTGGACTGAAATCCAGGCATAGTTAACAAGAAGCAACTTCTACTGCAGGGTAAATACCACCAGAGCTCTGCCTTGTGAGAGCGATTGGGTGACCAGGAAAGTTAATCCCCAGTGTCTTTCCAGTCTGTCTTCCCAAGAGGCTTTCTCCACCTACAGAGAGGGAGGCAATCTGAGATCAAACTGACATCAGCCCTCATCCTGAGCTTGGCACATCTTCAGAGAGCCACTGTTCTTCGGCCAAAAGGAAGTGGAAATTGAGATAAATGTTTTAATCCTCCGGTGGAAAAAAAAGCCCACTTTTACACCATGTCCCTTTTGAAAAACCACATTCCTCAGAAGCAAAGTTTATTGTTTCCCTTTGTGATTCTCTCCTGTGCTCCCCCCCCCCGCCCCCGTCCCCTCTTAAGACGTGGTATTTAAGAGCGGTAATTGAGTTCAGATTTTAAAATGTGCTGTTTCCACTATGCTCATCATTAAAATGAAATATTAGCTTTCATCAGCTTTCTTTGGAGGCATTTCTGGTGTGCTCTGTCCTGTGTCATGCGGAGGGTCAAAGTCTAAAGAGTAATGGTTGTATGAGGAGCACGCCTAGAATCTGCTGAGGATCTTTATGTTAGAAAGTGCAAAACGTGTCTCAGAGATACCAACACTACTTGTAATTAAGTCTGCTACTTACTCTGGGCATCTGCCTTCTCTTTCCACAAACTTTTTGGCTATTAGTTGTCTTGGCTTTCCACAAAGAACCCGGTTAAAACAGTTTGTAGAGTCAAAAAGTGGCTTTTAAAAAGCCAGGAGTCTAGGTGCTCTGGTGTCTAGTGAGGTGTTTGATTTGGGGAAGAGTCATTTTTCAGAAGAGGATTTGGGTGCAGAGCAGTGCACAGGCGTCTGTTTTAGAAGGTGTGTGCTATAGCAAAGTTATTCTACCCTTTACCTTTGGGGTGTTTTAGTAGAGCGTATGATAATGAATGCCATTCTCTCACACCATATGCATTAAAAAGGGTTTCACTGTATTTTGTTTTAATGTACCACATCGAAAATTCACTCTTCTATCAGATTAGTGTTGGAATGAGTTTCACAGTAGGTCTTGGAGTTGGGTACAAAGATTTAAGTGCATTTGAATTTTAAATTTGCAAACCTAACATTGTTCCTTCCCCAAAGTGCTCTGTTCTTTGTTGGCTCCTTTAAGTGGCTAGGTTACTAAGGGATACTGTTCGCAATCTCAGAGAATCCTAGTTGGACTCCTTTTTCTCGGCTGTGATCTAATTGATATTCTGATATTTCCTCTAGATCAAGAGGGATGGTGTTTGGACCGGCCAATTTAGGGGAAGATGCAATTAGAAGCTTCATTGCAAAACATCGCTGCAACTCCTGCTGTGGGAAGCTCAGACTGCCGGGTAAGCCGCCGCGGTGACTGTTTCTTCCGAAGAACTCTCATAGAATAACAGTTATTATAACTCAGGATCGAGTCAAAATCTTAACCGCATTTTTATCTCACTAGCAGCTATTCACAAGCTTGACTTTCTGAGTGAAAAATTTCAAGTCTCAGGAGGGATTAAAAAAGGACAGGGATTTGCTTGAGGCTCTGCCAAAATGCGATAAAACAACCTGGGGCCCAAAGCTGGTCACAGTCGGCCCAGAGAAAAAACGTTCCACCTACTTAAAGGGAATGAAACAGGACGAAGGCCCCTCGCTTCCCTTCCAATGTCCTGTTTGCTTGCAGATGGCATGCCTGGAGCATTTTTATTCCGTTCCAGCTTGCCCATTGGGCACCGGAGAGGGTGTGGCTCAGAGAGAAGAAAGGCTGTCAGTTAAAGCACTGCTTTAAGCTGTAACAACCACTGCTTTATTCCCTCGTTTGTTTGTTTGTTTTACAGCAGTGGGCTTAGAACCCAGTACTCTGTCCTACTAGCCGGCACTCTACTACTGGGCTACATTCCCAGCCCCCACACCTGCCACATTAAATTTTGATCGCAGTGTGTGTGTGTGTGTGTGTGCTTGAGAAATTCTGGCTCTGCTGGAGTCTATTTGTCCTTCTCAGAAAGGATGCTTGCTGTCTGCTTAACTCTTTCCTGGGTCATAGCAACTGTTTTCTTACCCTGGAATTTGGAATTTCACATATCGAAAGGTGCAGTCCTGAGTGGGGTATTGTGGCTACACCTATAGCTGAAGATGTTGCAGAGGCAGAGGCAGGAGGCTCACCATAGTCCAGGAACTCACCTTCAGCTTGAGCAACATAGGCCATAGGCACTTTGTCTCTCCCTCCCTCCCTCCCTCCCTCCCTCCCTCCCTCCCTCCCTCCCTCCCTCCCTCCCTTCCCTCCCTCCCTTCTTTCCTCTCTTTCCTCCCCCCACCCTCTCTTTCTGAAAAAGTCATACCCTGAACTAGAAATCAGAAAAAAGATTAACTTCCACTACAACCCAGGGTGGACCTATGTACTTCCATAACAAAAATGGGCAATTTCTAATTCTGTTGAAATTGAGGGAGGCTTTTGTGAGCAAGACTTAACAAAGCAAAGGGATTAGAATTAGACTTCTGGGTCTTCTTTCCTCCATCAGTCAAAATAGAGTGTGTCATCATGCAGGGGCAGATATGGAAGAAGAATGCCAGAGGAGCAAAGAAGGAGGCTGCATTCTCCTAACTGCCCACAGTGTGAGCTCGTGGCCGATGGTCAAAGGGATCACTGTACAACACTGTGCAACACTGTGCCCTGCATTGGTCATCAGGAACCCAGGCAGGGGTTGGGGCTGGCTGAGGGATATCAGAACTCTAGGCAGGGAGGCAGGAGCTCGTGAATATCTGACTCATCCCTCAGTTGTGGCCTGGAATCCACTCAGGAATCTTCATCCTTAGGCACTGGACTCTGCCCTGTCTGACTCACTGTAGCCCGGACAGGGCAGCTTCTATGCTCAAAGACCCAGGACTGTATCTGATCATCTAGGAGCCAGGCAGGCTTGAGACATTACTCATAGGTTCCAACCTTTGGGCCTAGTTAATTGTTGAATATGGTGTAGGGTTCATGTTTGTATGTTGGCATGCCATGGTAGGCTGGAAGCCTTGTGGCTTTTCTTCCTCCACATGTGGAGTCTGGGGATGCAACTCTGGGCACAAAGCGTGACAGCAAACACGTTTAGTTTGGAGAACAGAATAAGAAGTACCTTTACTTTTTATGTTTTATTTATTTTTAAGGCAGAGGCAGGTTAAGGCAATGCATAAGAATCTGAAATCTTGGCCCAGGTAGGGTCATGTAGCCCTGTTCTGCTCTCCACTGAATACAAGGCTTTGACCTTTAACATCTTCATCTGCAAGTAAGAGATAATTGTATCTGACACAAAGTTGAGATAAGGATTTATTTTTATGTATATGATCAATAAATGTTGGCTATATTATTAAATATATGTTAGTATACATACTCATGAGTTCATTTTTTTATGTAGGAAAATCACCATTTAACATTAAAAATTAAACCAAGAAATATGAATTTTTCCTCCTGGTACCAGAGGTTAAGCTCAGGGCTTCATACATCCACCCCCAGCTACATGCTCTCACCCTGAGTGATACCCTTGATTTCCTAATGCTGGCACCCACAGTGTCTAGCCCATGAGCCCTGTTCGCTCAAGGCTAACAAAGGAGTGAAGAAGGCTGCACTCACATAACTGCCCATGATGTGAATTCACAGTGAATGGGCAAAGAGGTCAATGCACAGCACTGTGTCCTCTGGGCTGGTCATCAGGAACCCAGGAAGGGGTTAGGGCTGGGCTGAAGTCCATCAGTAAAGGAGGCAGGAGCTGGTGAATGTGTCAATCATCCCGCAGCTGCAGCCTGAAATCTGGTCATGAATCACAGCATAAAAAGATGCATGTAACATTTAATGTCATTTTTCCTATAGCCAGTCTTCCCAAAGCTTACCCCATCGGCCATGTTTTTAACTTTCCTTTGTAAGCAGAAGAGGCAAGGCTTAGGAAACATTTGATATGATCTTGAGATGGTGAAACTTTTGTAGGTAGCCACAGAGCTGCGGAGAACTTTCTTGCAACTGTTTCAACCCATCCCTCTGATCCTTCTAAAGGTTCCCATTTCGTACTGGACCTCACTTAACTTGGGCCAGTCACATCTTCTCTCCCTACTAGATGGTGGCCTGTGCCTCACACCATGACAGCATATGGAGTTAGAGTTTCACATAGTCATGGGATGCAGAGAGCCTGGGCTTAGATATGGTTGAGTGTTTGGAATCCATATGCCCAAGTCCTGGGGCAGCAGAGATTCCCTGAACCCTTTGACTAAGCCTGATGTCCAGTCCACCTGCATGAATCAATGTGATCTATGTCATCTACTGAAACTATCTTTCTTTCTTTGTAGATTTAAAAAGGAATGATTACTCCCTTTCAAGAACACACTGCAACTTGGGATTTGGGCAAACCATTGAACCAACTGAGGAGCTTCCAGAAAGAGACAAAAATAGAAGTTCCCTGGAAGATCACACACGCCTTTAAAAAGATGATGAAGGAAGACGGTGGTCCTTTAGCTCCTTCTGCCATGACTTCTATAGTGATGGACATAGACTGGCATGATCCTGACTATGTCAGAATCTCCATCACCATGACTTTACAATGTGGACCTCCCTGGAAGTGCCCTCTGAGCCTCATCTCCCACTGCCTAGAGGGCACAGTGCATAATGGAGGGGTTCTCCTGGGTATTGACTTCTGAGAAGAATGTGTGGCATGCGTTCTCATCTCCCGGTTCTGCATGAAGATGCTAGATGAGTCAGTTGGGAATACTTTCCTCTATACCTCATTGCTTCAGCTGGCCACTTGGAGTAGAATGCTGTGCACTAACGAACTAGGGAATAAATTAATTTATTTTCTCACTGCGTTTGAAGACTTTGTCCTCACTGTTATTCATGATTTCATCCAAGGGTTGTACATATACCTACCTATACATATGTGTTTTCTTCTTCCCTCTTTAGCAATGTAAGTTGTGAAAACAACAAAAACAACAGGGAAAATCCTGGGATGAGTATCTGTTGGCCAAGACTGGAGCATCCATAGCCATAAAAAGGCCATGTCCTGGTGCACTCTAGATGTATTGGAGCATTGTTATCAAATCACATGATACTTGGAATTTTTCAGTTTCTCTGATTGAAACGAAAGTAGAATCCAAACCATTTTTTTCTTACATCTTTTTATTTAAATAAGAAAACTGATGCGGGGCGGGGGGGGGGGATGTAATCCTGGAAACTATTAAGAAAGGCTTCGCTTTATTAAGCTCAGAAACACTATGGCCAGAGACCCTCACCAGTCTCTGTTCATACTTTTCCTCACAGTACTGTGTCATATCACATCTATGCTCTCCTTGGCCAGTCCTGTAGGGGAAAGATACTGAACTGCATTGCAGGTATTTTGCTCCTTCCATTGTAGAATTCTGACAACGAAGTCCTGAGAAATTTGACTTCTAGATGGGTCCTGTACCCTCCCTGTTCAAACAGAAGGCTTCGATTGGAATAAGAGAATTAGGGCAGATAAGAAGACATGTATATTCTAGCATCTTGGAGGGACAATGACGTGCACAATTCTTTTCTAGGTGCAGAGCCTTGGTCATGGGTGGGATGTGGATGTAAGAGTCTAAGGAGAAGGCGAGGTCAGGAAGTTCTTGTGCAGGAATCTAGTGTTCAGGGACTTCTTTCCAAAGGCATTTATCTATCTCTAGATTCTGAGTGGCATCTATCCTTTGCTGTCTTAGAGCTCTTTGCAGCTCTGAGGCATGAGATTAGATATAATTTGGGGGTATTCCTTACTCTGTGGCTTTGCAAATGAAATGCTGGACAATCAGGAGTTCCCAATAACCATCCAGTCAGTGCATGGTTTTGTTGTTGACTGTTGTTTTAGATGAGAGATAACACTCTGGTTTTAGAAGTGATGGTGGATGCCTTTGTCAGGTTTTCTTATGCCTCTCACTAGATGAAGCAAAAGGCACAGCTCATGGTGTGAGGTCAACAATACTTTTTAAAAGAAATAAAACAATCTTCAAATGATAGTGGATTTCATCCACTAGGTAATAAATCAGATTTACATTTTTAACCTAGAAGGAGATGACGACCAACTCTTTGAGAGCCAGTATGATTCTTTTGATGTCTCTCTGTTTTAATTTCCTAGGAAATAGCTTTTAACAACCTATACCTTGTCTATTGAATTCTTAACCAGTTCTTACCCTTATCACCATGGGTGATAACGCCCGAGTGCAGTCCTTTACTGGTGACTATTGAAATGAGATGATAACTTCCCAGAAAGTGCCTCGAAATAATCATCACTTTATTACCCTTTGAAAAGAAGATTGATAGAAAAGTCATTTGAAAGATGGTTCATTACCATGCCCCAGTAAGATTTCTTTACTCACAGCTCACCAAAGCACGAGAAAGGGAGGATTACTCTCTGAGGTCGGAATTTGAAGGCTGTGTGTTTTGCCTCTTTGAAGTCTTGGTATTTAATTTTCTGTAGTCATTTCTTGGGCAATTTTCTAAGAAACTAGTTGAAGCTAATTTATCATAAGTTAAAGTCAAGTGACAGAAAAGATTTTTTTCCCCCTTAACAGCATTTTATACCACAGAGGTTAGCTTCTGAAGGAAATTGAGACTTAAATAGCATTTCAAATCTCCAGCCACATGGGTGGGGACAGAAAATAGCAAGGATTCAGGAAGACACACTGGCTTTGCAGTTAACACAATAGGTATTTATTATTTATTTTTACCTTTTCTTTGTAGACCAATATGTGCAGATAAGACATATCCCTCCTCTCTCTTTTTTTTAATTCTCTCCTAAAAATTACTTAGATATGTTGCTTAATTTTTCAAAGAAAGACATGTCATCCTCACAGGACCATACACATTGGTCTCTACCATTTCAGACTTTTAATGCAAGTTTATATAATTTGTTTAACCTTTCTGTTAACCCTCAACTCTGAAATGGAGTTGAAGATACTTAACTTCTAAATGACGGTGAATGGTAATGAGATAGCATTTAGACTATCCTTTGAGAATATCACTTAAAACGCTTCTTGTGAGCCTGGAATCCAGTTCAATAAATAGTGAGAGGCTTTCATTTTGGTATGATCTGATCATTATTGAGTATTTACAGGTGGGACTCAGTGGACCTGTTGTTTCTTCACAAGCACAAAGGCGTTCCTGCTCTTTCTCCTTTTCTAGAGAGAAGAGGCTCACTCATGGCTCCCCCCCCCTTTTTTTTTTTGCTTTCAAGATTAATTATACAGTTTCAAATCAGGAAACACCTCCCCCCTTCAGAGCAGCTCTCTTTCCTTTGCTCTTTGCGGGATCAAGACTTACCTGTCTTGTTTGTTCTGCCCTCCTCTTCCTGCCTTCTAGGACAAGAGATGGAGCCCAAAGTGGCACCACCTGAGGTGTTATTTTTGGAGGCATGAAAAGAAAGAAGATACAGTTTGATGTTTGCAAAGCAATGTTTTTATTTTTTTTCACGTTTTTATTAGCCATGATTTAAATTTTGCCAGTACAGAACTGGTTGGTAATAAGAAAAGTTTGGTCTGTCACTCACCCACATCTTCTTTCAGCAACTAACATCCTTTAGAGCTTTCATCTCCTCCAAGGGAACATTTACTGGAGACCCTTAGAAATTCTATCTATTGAATTAGTTACAAAGCTCTTGCAATTATTATGGCAGAAACTGTTCTGCTAATGACTGTCTAAATGTGGATGTAACAGTTGCCTTTTGTTGGAAGGATTTGGGGAGACTCTTCATTGGCATCATGGGCTTGTACTTTAGCTTCTAATGAATCTTTTGCTCTGTATCTTATTGGTAACCAAGCAACCGATCACAGAGCCTTGGGATGCTTTGGTAACAAGTTCAGTGTGTTGCCATGATTTTATAATTCTCACATCACCCTTGGAATTGTGTGGATGAAGACTAGGGGAAGCAGAGGTGGTGGGTGGAGGGGCCCCCTGTGATCAGCCAGTTCCTCTTGGCATACCATGAGGTAGGTGCAGAGTGATGGGTGTATTTCTTCATGTGGTCCTTGCACTGGGTCTGCTGGGGGATATTCTACCATCACATGAATCTTTGCCTTTTTCTTCTTTTCCCAACAATTTAATAGTATCTACTGCCCTGATAGTTTACCAATATAGAGTGAAATCACAGGATGTATATAACCTGCAAAGCCTGTCCCTCACACCCTCTCCCCATAGGCCTTGGAAGCTGATTTACAATCAGAAGTTGACTTGAGCCAGGGCAGAGAAAGGCAGATGCACCAAATATTTACTGGTGTCAACATGATTTTTTTCTTATCCCTTCCTGCATCCCTCCCCAGAGTAATGGTGGGTCTGCTGAGGGAACTGAATTCTGAAATCTCTCAGCCTGGTTCTAGGAAGAGTGGTTGAATTCCAGACTGCACTCCTGTGAGCCATAGGATAATTCTCTTGGGGGATACTGCTTCCTCATCCTTTCTTCTCACCACCTCTTCCATTCTTCTTTCCCTGACTCTTCTTATTTCTTCTTTCTCTTTTTCCATTCCTCCACCTACTTTTTCCTTTAACAGATTTCTGTCTTTCTGATATATCCTTTACATCTGTTATATCCAGTAAGCTGCAAATGAAGATAGAGAAATATCATCCGTTTTACAACTGAGACACAAACTTTCTTAGATGTGGGAATTAGAAGATGTGAGAATTTTGAAAAAAAAGTTGAGAGTTCAAGGAATAGATAGGAAAAGTTTCAAAAGAGATAGTTTCTCCCAAATATAATGTAAGAGGGACTAGAACTCAGGCTCTGTTAACTTACCAGTTAGCCAAATAACAGCCACATTTGAATTTTAAAGCAAATACTATTATTCCACTATTGTGTTACAAAAAATATTTACATGTTTATGTGAGTAGAGACTGAGCTTGGGATCTTAGTAAGAGCATCATTGAGGTATGTCAGGAGGAATTCTGGTCTATGTTTTCTTAGAGAGAATAAGCCGCTAAGTATGTGATTTCAAATATTAGTTGCAAAATTAATATTCTGTTAAATTATTTGTATGTGTACATGTGTTTGTATAAATAGAAAATATCTGTTTTATTGGCCATGGAAGACTTCAAATGAAATGACTTAAAATATTTTTATTACATTTACTCACATTGACTCATTTGTCATTTTAGACTAGAGATTCTCAACCTTCCTAATGCTGTGACTCTTTTATACAATTTCCCATATCGTGGTGACCTACAACCCTATCATTATTATTATTATTATTATTATTATTATTATTAATTTTTTTGGGGGTTTTTCAAGACAGGGTTTCTCTGTGTAGCCCTGGCTGTCCTGGAACTCACTTTGTACACCAGGCTGCCCTCAAACTCAGAATTCTACCTGCCTCTGCCTCCCAAGTACTGGAATTAGAGGTGAGCACCACCATGCCCGGCATAACATTATTTTTATTGCTACTATATAACTTTAATTTTACTACTGTTATGAATTGTAATGTAAATATTTTAGGAATTATAGATTTGCCAAAATGGGTGTGGCCCATAGGTTGAGAACTGCTGTTTTAAACCGAGGGAGACCTATGTGAAGGTTTAGAGGAATAGATAATTTGAATGCTGTAAATTCATTCTTGTAACCCAATGCACACCAGACAAAACTGTTGAAGGCATTAAAGAGAATCACACATAACCTAGTATAGTCAGCAAAATAGGCATGATAGGAGACAAATAATTACAATTAGACTTATTTTTCACCAAAATTATCTTCAGCCCAAGGCTCATAGAGATAGAGCTATTTCTTGTTTTCAACTTTCAACTTGACCTACTCAACTGTGGAGCTAGTGAGTGACGTAGCTCCTAGAACACCAGACCCAGGAGGCTTGGGATGAGGTAAGAATCAGTAGATGTTGAAATGCGACTGAAGACCTGAAAACAGCTAAGTGTGGGGGAAAGATTTAAAACGGAAGATTCTGTGAGGCATGCATTTCAGTGAATGGCTCCAATATTTAACATGTACATTTTGATGGTACTAATGGTGAAAATGTTTGTTCCACCACCCTTACACTCTCTGGTCTGTGACCCTTAGTCTGTGGGGTCTCAGGACCACATAGTCTTTTTAGTGATAGTATTCTACTGTCTTTACCAGAAAGATTCCAAGGCAGCTCTTGGGGTTCATCAGCCCAACAGGACAACTAGAGGGCAGCCTAGTGAGAGGCATGCATCTCTTTGCGAGCTTATACTGGTAACTGAAACATTCAGAGGAACACATCTACCTGCAAAGGAGGTTAGAAAATGTAATCTAGCAGTTATATCAAAGACAAAGAGGAGGATGGGGTTTGATTAATAATTGACAGCTTTGTCAAATTAGCGGTTGTCAATTCTGGTCCAGTTCTTTAGTGATTGTTGTGAATGTTGTAGAAATGGAGTGTACATTTTGAGTCTTCCTTTCCTTTCCTTTCCTTTCCTTTCCTTTCCTTTCCTTTCCTTTCCTTTCCTTTCCTTTCCTTTCCAGTGTTAAATAGAATATCCTTTTACTTAAGACATGGAATACTTTTAAACTCTCTGCTAGTCAGTCACTTTTATTGCCTTTTGTTTTTCATAATTCTTTTTTAATGGCAAATCTATTGGACCCATGCAAAAAGAAAAAAAAATGATTTGGAATGAGAGTTGCCTTTATTGAACTACTGTTGGCTTGGTGACAGCTATAAAATATGTCCATTGTCCCTCTCCTTTCCATGCTTGACCCCCACCTCTCCCCCTACTGCTCTAAGCAACTGAAGTGAAAGCAGACATTCTTGCCCTCCTTTCTAAATTACATGAAGCCAGCTAGCAGGCAAATAAGCACTGGGTAAGAGCATACATTTACATAAGGAGCCTATTAATATACTATACAAATGAGGGTCCTGGGGAGAATGTTAATTCATTTCCTACACTGAATGGCCATGATCAGTGTAAATTTTTACCATGGCAGGAGCTAACATAGAAGCAGGAAAGTTTGAAAACACATAAGAGCCAAGAGCTGACAAATTTTTGCTGAAGAGAGTGAGTAGTCATACAGGTTTCCCAAAAAGTAGACGCTCTTAAAACATGGACTCATAAGCTTGAAGTAAGACAAAGAGTCAGCCTGCATTATTTCTTGAAGAGAACTGGGTAGAATATGCAGATGTTTTATTCAAACATTTTAATTTGTCAGTTCTAGAAATTGAAAGCATATTTAGGAATTATTGTGAAAATCAGTCCATTTACACCACCAAAAGCTATCTCAGAGCTCAGAAAGACAGCACATGTGGTAGTTTTGAAACTGTCCCAGCAGTTGCTTGATTCATCAGTTGGTCTAATCATTGAGTTAGATTCCAGGCACTGTGCTAAGATTCTTGGGCCAGTCATTATATATCTTGAGATATATCTTATATATTCTTGGGCCAGTCATTATATATCTTGAGATATATCTTATATATTCTTGGGCCAGTCATTATATATCTTGAGATATATCTTATATATTATTGGGCCAGTCATTATATATCTTGAGAAGACAGATATCTGGAACAATCTCCTTGAACCAACAGCTACAATGAAGACCCTTGCTAGAGTGTTTTTAGAGTCAAGTGAAAGGTTTGTGAAGACTGATGAATGATAAAGAACAGTTTACCTGGCGCTGTAAGACCATCTGTGTCAGGTGGTTAAGGAATGGCGAATAGCTACTTGTTGAGGGTACATACTGGGTAATATAGGTCAGGATAGCAAGAAGTGGGAAGAATGGACAAATGTTAAAATCTCTGTGTGTTCATGAGTTGTAAAGCTTTTGTTTGCTTATTTTGGTTTTGTTTCTTGAGACTTGAATGCTGGGGTTCCAATCATGAACCGCCATGCCATGCTCAGATAGGAGGCATTACGTTTTATCATGCAAGCTAGGGATGTTAGCAAATGTTTGAAACAAAGACTTTTTGGTCAATTAATTAATTCAATATATACTTATCAGCCATCCACTGAATATAAACCACCTGGCCTTGGAAGCATAAGATGAATTAGATGCCCATTGAGACTGACACTTGGGAGTTCTTATAGCCAATAGTGATCACATATGAGTTGTGTGTGTGTGTGTGTTTGGGGGTCTCTTTAGTTAATTAACACCATCAACTGCTTCTGAATTTCTTTTCTTTTTTTAAAGATTTATTTATTTATTTTATGTATGTGAGTACACTGTGGCTGTACAGATGGCTGTGAGCCTTCAATGTGGTTGCTGGGGATTGAACTTTTTGGACCTCTGCTCACTCTGGTCAACTCTGCTAGCTCAGTCTCTGCTTGCTCCGGCCCAAAGATTTATTTATTATACATAAGTACACTGTAGCTGACTTCAGACACACCAGGAGAGAGTGTCAAATCTCATTACGGGTGGTTGTGAGTCACCGTGTGGGTGCTGGGATTTGAACTCAGGACCTTCTGAAGAGCAATCAGTGCACTTACCCTCTGAGCCATCTTGCCAGCCCCTGATTTTCTTTTCATGCTACCATCAACATCATCATTTTTGATGTGTCTGGTGGAAATTTTCTAAATCATATGCCAAGTGTGGGTTTAGAAAAGGGGGTTGTTTTAGTGCCGTAGGTATGAATCTATAAAAACACTGTCCAAGCAAACATTCCTAGTTTACTCTTTCATTTGGATGGCGTCCTCTTTGGTGACAAGCTTTATTGCTTTACACAGATACAAGACTGCTGCACTGTGCTTCAGCACGGGGTGCGAAGTACAGAGAGAAACAGATATAAAACACGCAAACATGTGGACAGCTAGTGTGTAAGGACGGGGCAGGGCAGAGGAATTTTCCTAGAGAAGCCACTGGGAGGCTGGAAAGAGGATGCTTAGCAAGGAGTGGTTCAGCTTCATGGAGGCAGTGGATGTCTCAGGGCCTCTGCCACACCTGCTCCATGGAGCAGTTGTTGAAGGCTGACAATGAGACCTTAGAATGAAGACTGCTTGGTGCTGGATCTCTGTAATCCTTACTCTGTCACAAATTCCATGAGATAATGAAAACTATGGGCCCAGTATGGACTACTGTACTGATGAGGCTTGGCTATGTACTCTAATTTCATGACTTGGACTCCTAATTCCAAAATCCATTTTTTGTTTTTTTCTGGGGGGTGAGAGGACTGTTGAAGGTGAGGCCTGTTAAGAACCAATGAGGTCTAGATAAGGTCATGAGAGCAGGGTCCCATCTCGGTTACTCTATAAGAGGTCTGCACGTAATGTCCTAGGCAAGAAGGAAGCTGTCACACCAGATGCTGAATAAATGCTGCCACCGTCCTCTTGGACATCTCAGTCTTCACCACTGTGAACCAAATAAACCTTTATTCTTTATAAATTATACAGTGTTGGGTATTTTGTTATAGCAACATAATATGGACTAAGACAACTACCAAACATTCCCTCTTTCACAGTCTGCTTTTCAAGGTTGTTGTCACCTTTCTCATGGCCTTCCTAATGTCGTCTAAGAATCTGAATATTCTTACACAGTTGACGGTTGATTTCCCTTGGACTAAATGGATCCCAGGAATTAATAAAAATGATCTTCATTGAACTACAGGGTTTGAACAAAGGTCTGAGGAGAAACTTGTTGAGGGAAAAAAGAATAAAAAAAGTGTAGGTATGACTGAGTTTAAATGATGGAAAATGGTTTTGTCTATGTCAATTTTTAGAAGAAGCAAAGAAAATTGAAAGCTAACACCTCTCATAGTGAAGTGCCATTTCCAGTGACCAAGTATGATTACTCATAACGTCAGGGACCACACGCTCTTCTCTCATTGTGATTAGCAGGCACAGATTTTTTTTCTAGGAGTAGGAGCTATCTCTTCTATTTTTTTGCCTGAGGTGAAGTCTAAATGTCCTTCTTCCTTCCTCTCTTTCCTTTTGTGTTGGGGATCAAACCCAGGTCCTTACCCATCTAAGCTTTCCTTACTAAGGCAAGACAAAATGTGCCTCTGGTACAGATGAGAGACTGTTTTCAGTTTCAACATCACCTTTTCTGACCCTGAACATTTTAGAATGCCCTTCCTGACCCATCCTACTGTCTTCTCATAGTTCCTCTGTTCCTGACAATATTAACTGACGGTATAAAACATCTGGGGCCATTTGTTTGTCATTTGGGTCTCTAACTCTTAGCCTCCCCCTACAATAGCAATCTCTAAGTCATGAGTAAAATTTCAAATCGTGTCTCTCTGATGATACACTTTTGAGTCTCTGGGAAAGTATTTTAATTAGGCTTTAGAAAATTTGCTGAAAACTCTGTTTTGCTCTCTAGGTAAGAAAGCTTCTGCCCAGGTCTCCTCTCACAGCCACTTGCCTAACTGGCAGGGAGGGATGCTGTGGTGTTCTTTGGGAGAGAGAAGGGCTCACAGGTCAGTGAGTACCAGCAGTCCCTGGCTCCCGGCTGCTGATGCAGACAGCTTCTGTGCCTTCTCATCTGATTTTTGGCCTCACTGAGGTACTGTAACCACCTGCTGGTCAGGTGCCTTCAAGACACTCACCTCAGCCTCCTAGTCTGAGCCTTCCAGCCTCAGCTAGGATTTGAACTCGTGGTCCCGGGAGCAGGATGGATTAGTGCTCAAGGGCTCCCACGCTGACTCCATCAAAGCTTTCCTCTGCACATCTCCATTACATGAACAGCTCTGTTAACCAAACCTATTATCTTCCCCCCTTGGTTTTCAACTTGAGAAAGGGAAAGCAACTTCTTTAATGGCCCACAGATTGATGATTAACATTTTACATGTCCCTGCTGCTAAGTAAAAGAACTGCTTTGAGGACAGCGAAATGCCTAGGAGAAGGAAGCGGGAGTCAACGTGGTTTATTAACTTGCGCTGCTTCATTAATCACAATCTTTTTTTATGGCGGTGCTTAAAGGCCCATCCATTGTACTTCTCAGGAATGGGGCAGATCAAAACCAAGTGCTTTTAGTGCACCTTTGACATCTGGCATAGCAGCCGGCTATCTGCGATATTGCTCTCCAGCAGGACGGGGAGCTGCGTTCCCTGTGACCGTGCTGGCCCCTCTGATTTAAGCTACTACCGAGGGCAATGAATTACCTTAAAGGAGCTGCAGTTCAGAACTCCAAGTTTTATGCCGGACCCCTGCCAGCTTCCCCACTTTATGAGTATGAACAATCAGACAATGGAACTGATTTGACTTTGCCACTCCTGGAGTTTCATTGCTGTGAACCTGGGGTTGCAATGATGGCAATGCCAGGCTAAGTGCCGCTCTGACTCGCGGCACTGCCTGCTACCCGTTCAAGTAGGGCACCCATTCTTGTTAGCTGAAAACGGCTCTGATTTGCAGCAAGGGGGGGAAATAGATCCCATGCAATCAGATTAACTCAGCTCTGAATGTTATTTTCATTTAACACTGTGGAACCAGGCAGTGTCCCAATTTTTTTTTTAAATGGTAAACTCATTAAAAGGCAGGGTTCTTTTTCAATGAGTCTTTATAGCGTGGAGGTAGGAGCACAGGCTAAGTCTTGCTACAGATTGCAGATATAAACAGACACCTACATACGTAATGTCCATATTCATCTCCCTGTGGACAGGCTCAGACTTTAGAGTTCAAAGAATTGACAGAGGGAATGTTTATTGAATCTATTGAGCAGTTCAGGAAGACACAGACATTCCCTTCAGAAGGCAAAAGCCACATTGACCTTTGGGAGAGGAAATTCAATGAAAACACTAAAATGCTATTTTCAAACTTTTCTTAGAAAAAAAATTAAACCATATTTCTCAAAAATTCTAAAGTTCACAAATTTCTTCTGTGAAAACGAAAAACAGCCCAGTCTGAGAGGCTGTGAGGGAATTGTTCTCTTCTAGATATTTATCGGTCAGGACTGAGTGAATCACAAAGAAGGGGACAGTCATCACACTCAATAATGGCTGAGTCCAGGGACTCTCCTGAGCTAGCACAGTAATCCATTTAAACCCATTCTGTGCAAATCAGTAACGTTCATGGCTGAGTTGATGGGACAGTGCTGTGACTGATCCCTATAGCTAAGAGGGAAGCCGAGGCACGCACAAGCCCGCTCGCATCTTTGCTCAAATCATGTTCATGGAGCTGCCAGGGTAGGACTTGAGCTTTTAGATTTAGTGCAGTGCTAGCTATCTCTGCTGAATCTCTAAGGAGATCACAAAAACTGATACTGATGACTCCAAATGATCCCGCCACCCACTTAACAGAATACAGGGCTGAGCGAAGAATGTTTGTTTCGCTTGATGCCAATCAGGAGCCCAGAGAGAAGAAAAGATAGAGTAGGGAAACAGACCTTTAAAATAAAATGTTGCTCTAAGGAAAGAAGAATAAGAAAACCCCAATCATTTTGATTTTGTTTTTGATGATTAGGTAAGTAAAGACCCATATACTTTTATAAAACAAACAAGTCAAACGGTTCTACTCTAAGCTCGGATGAAGTATCTGAAAGACTCCCCAGCTACAGTTCAGATTGTACTACTCAGGAGTCACAAACGCTGGGTAAAGGCATAAGCTGGATGTCTGACACGTGGTGACAGAGTCAACAGAATGAAAGATAGTCATGCTGTATAAAATAGGAATCTGAAAATACAGACACCTGTCAATAAAACACCTATTTGTGGTGATAAATATAATGACTTTAAATCCTTTAAATCCCCCATTAATTACCAATACAGGCTGAACGTTTTAAAATATCTCATCCAAACACAAAGACATAAATTCTGTATATGCATTGGATGTCTTTGGTACAAAATTATATATCTTTTTAATTTTCAAATTATTTATTTATTTATTTTATTTAATGTGTGTTTATGAGTGCTTTTCCAGCATGCACACATGAATGAGCATCATGTGGGTTCTCAGTGCCCACGAGGACAGAAGAGAGCATCCCCTGAAACGAGTTACAGATAGTTATGAGCTGCCATGTGGGTGCTAGGAACTGAACTCAGGTCCTCTGCAACAGCAGCAAGGACATTTAACTGCTGGGGCACCTCTCCAGGTCCTGCACACCTCACCTGAAAGAGGCATAGGTGACTGTAGTGGAAACAGGTTTCAGAGGCTGTGTCTGTCCTGTGGATGATGTATGTGAGACACAAGGTTTAGGCTGTTTGTATAGCTGTGACCCACGCCTGGTGAAGAATACAGCAGTGGTGGTGAGTCTTGACAGGGAACTTAACTGAACTTGGAATCAGCTAGGATATATGGGTAAGTCTGTTGAATGCGTTTCCTGAGAGAGTTAACCGAAGAGGGAAGAGTCAGCCTAAGTAGAACACCAGCACTTAACTCTCTCTGCCTTCTGAGTGCGGATGTAATGTGTCTAGAGCTACCTTGTGCTCTGACTGTCACAGTTTCTCAGCTGTGAGGGACTGCATCCTCAGATGGGGATCCAACATGAACCCTTCCTTCTTTAAACTGCCTTTTGCAGGTGTTTTGTCTTAGCAATGAGGAATACATAATGTACCTGGGTGCGGGGGCCACAGTATCCCTATTATACAGCGTTAGCTAATAGTTCCTACAAGATTTCCCCCACTCTTGCCATGCATGGTGATGCACATCTTTAAACCCAGCACAGGGAAGGCAGAGGCAGGTGGATCTTTTGTAAGTTTGAGGTCAGTATGGTCTACATAGTTAGTTCCAAGCCATGCAGAACTACACAGGGAGACGGAGCCTCAAAGATTTCCTCTCTTTTGACACCAAGTTCATTAAATTTCAAGGGATTCCGGAGTCACTCCCAGTCGTGATAATCCTTTAGGGGCACTTACAGCAGTCACTAAGACTAGGCTATTCATGGCTTTGGTTTCTGACAAAGACAAAACCAAAGAAAGAAACACACAGGAGACAACCCTGGAGGAGTTCAGAGCTGAGATTCTGGTAGCTGTCCTTTATCATGGTGCTATTTGACAATACATGTGGCCCTCAACCAACTGGGGAAACTCACTGGGCCTCTGTCTAGACTTTCTGCCAAGGATTAATTATAAACTTTCTGAATAACTGTTTTACTGTCCAGTCTTTCTAGCTGGTTGGGCTCATAGCTTTGGTCTATAGTCCTAAGTCAGGACTATAGTCCTATAGTCAGAACGGATACAGTATGGTACAAAGTCTCATCATAAATTACATTGTTAAACTTGCTAGTGACCCAAGCTCCCATAAGGACATTCTTATCAGCTGGCACAGTCTAAGGGCCGGAAGATCACCTCCCATTAGCCAAGGGTAAAATCTAGACTCGTTTTAGGGGAATGTCAACCTTTTATTGACTAAAGATACATGACAAGAAAGATTAATAATGCACTGAAAGGGGACAGAAAAGGAAGCAATGGTGGTTCCTCTTGTAGACAGAATAGCACAAGCAGCAGTGTGTGTGTGTGTTTGTGTGTGTGTGTGTGTGTGTGTGTGTGTGTTTGTGTGTGTGTGTGTGGGGGGGGGGGCTGTGCAAGGACCACTCAGACAAAGTACAAGATCAAAGGCAATGAGGCACAGCACATTTGGAAAAGAAGAGCAAGGAGCTGATTCCAGGGAGGAGTGAGCAGTGTCTGCACACCAGGCAGGTCAAAAGGGACTGGGAGAAAGATGGAACATCCTGGACCTTAGATATCAGGGATTATCTCCGAGAGAGACTGCTTGAGTAAGGAAAAGAAATGTTGCTTATGCCATTTAGCTTTAACTGTCAACTTGACGCAGCCTAGAATCATCTGCGAGAAAGCCTGGGTTGAGGAATTGTCTAGATCAAATTGGCTAGTGGGTAAATCATTTGGTTGTTATTTGATGGAGACCGGCCCAGTCTGCTGTAAGCAAGCACTGCCCTTAGGCAGATTGGTCCTGGGCTGTGTAAGAAAGCTGGCTGAATGAGAATCTGTGGTTGAGTCAGCAGACGGCAGTTCCTCATGGTTTCCTGCACTTGCCATCCTGCTTGAGTTCCTGTCCAGACTTTCCTCAGTGGAAGATGGTGACTTAGAAGTGTAAGCCAAATAAAGCTTTTCATCCCCTAAATTGCATTTTGTCAGAGTGATTTATCACAGTAACAGAGTGTTGTTCTAACGGAATACCTGAAATGAGGTCACTGCAAAGCTCAGAGACTTTTTGGACTCATGTTTCTAGAGACTGGGACATGGCTGAGCGTGGTGCCAGCGCTGAGTGCGAGTCTTCCCTTGTCATCACATCACAGCAAGGTGAGTGACAAGTATCACAGAACATGGCAGGTTAAGGCCAGGCTCTTTCTTCCTCTTCAAATAAAACCACACATGCTATCACAGGCTCCCACCCTTATGATATGTCCAAACACTAATTCCCAATTTAAGTCTTCATTTCTCATTCGACCTAAGGGTTACTGGCAAAATATATCTAGATGCTTTGATTTTCTGTTTTTCCTAGTAGTAGGCTCTTCATGAGGCTGAATAATTTCTTAGTTTTGGAATTTATTGAGAATTTGTTTGTGATTGAACACAAATTTTTAATGAAATGTACCATGTGTTTGAAAATAATGTGCACTTTAAAGTTTATTGGGTACAGAGCTAAATATTTATCAATGAGATCAAAACTTGTTAACTGTATTGTTTCAATTATCTCTAAATTATCTTGGAAGAAACTTATTTGATCTTTTAGAATCTAAGCACTTAGATTCCATGTCGTTTTTCAGCTTTTCCTCAGAACTCTAATATACTCTGGTAAATGGTGAGGTGCATAAAGGACCTTCAAGTATTAAATATGCTAAGTGGTTTTGTAATTTTTTGATATTAGATAGTTCACCTCTAACTTTCTTGAATTCTTTTATTGTCTGTTTGGAGTTTCTACCCATAATTTTTTCTTGTTAGCTTTAGGTAGGATTTAAAAACTGTAGTTTAATCTTTATTATTACTACTACTACTATTATTATTATTATTATTATTATTATTATTATTATTATTATTATTATTTGTGTATGTGTGTGATGTGTGTGCTTGTGTGGATGTGTAGGGTGTGTGTGTGGGTGTAGGTGTGTGTGCTTGCATGCATATGTGGGGGTGAGGGTGGGAGTGTGTGTGAGTGTGTGTGCCCATGCACACTCTCCATGGTGCACATTGGGAGACCAGGGGACAGTATGCAAGACTTCATTCTTTCCTCCTACCGTGTGAGTTCTAGAGACTGAAACTTGGGCTTCCAGGGTGGCAGCAAGCACCTTTACCACTGGGCTATTAACTTCAGTTGTCTACTGGACACATCTGGGAAGAGGGAACCTCAGCTGAAGAGTCGCCTCCATCTGATTGGCCTGTATCTGTATCTGTGGACACTTTCTTGTTGTGAAATGATGTGGGAGGGCCCAGTCCTCTGCAGGCAGTGCCCTCCCTTTACATGTGGGCTGGGTATACATAAGGGAAGCATCCTGGAAGCAAGCTGGTTAGCAGAGTTCTTCTGTGGTCTCTGCTTCTGTTCCTACCTTGGCTTCTCTTGATGGACAGCTAGCCTCTAAGTCAAACCTGTAAGCCCTTTCCTCTCCAGCTTGCATTTGGACGTGGTGGTGATCACAGCAACAGAAATCAGATTAATGCACACGCAGAGCCATCTTGCTGGCTTTTTTCTCTAGGGTAGATTTTTTTTTATTATTCTGTTTGCTACTTTTTTCTTCCAACCATCTTTAAAATTCTGTTTTGAAACAGAGCATATTAAGGCATTTAATAATAAACAGATTCATGAGTTTATCATTAAGAGGAGACAGCACATCTCTTATAATTTATGAACACAGGTTACTTCTTTTTGTGGTACCTCATTATATATTTTTAGTACATTGTGGTTCCATCATTTATTCTCTCCTTTCCCTTTAGAAATTCAATATTCATGCAGCCCTTTATCTGAGAGAGAGAGAGAGAGAGAGAGAGAGAGAGAGAGAGAGAGAGAGAGAGAGAATGTTTATAATTTTGTCTATATAGGACTGCATTTTATTGCTATTTTTCCTATTTATGGCATTTATTGCTGTAGTGTGAGTTTTCCTTTTCTGTATTATTTCTTATAATATAGAACTTTGAACATGTGCACTTTATACACACGCATTCATTTAGCTACTCAGTAAAAATGTCTTTTTAACTTGAATACATCCTTTGAAAGGCAGATTTTTGTGTGTGTGTTTTTTTTAGAAATAGTTATTTTATAATTATAAAGGTGATTTTATCTCTACTCTCTTATATTTAAATTATTATTATTATTATTATTATTATTATTATTATTATTATTATGTGTGTGTTGGGGAGCGTGGGTGCACACATATATAGTGAGTGTGGGGACACCAGATAACATCTTTTGGAGATTGGCTACCTCCCTATGCCATAGGTTGTATGGATTCAAATCAGGGAGTCAGGCTTGCTCACTTTTCCTCGTGGAGTTCTCCCACTGCACTCTGCTTCCTAATATTTTTCTGAGCATCTAATCCACATCAACTATACAGAATGCCTTCTGTCCCTTCCCATATCAACAAGAACGTTTACCGAGAATGTCTTTTTGCTGGTTGTTAGTAAATCCGTAAGCATGTCTATGTTCTCATGTGGACTTTGTTAGCACACAGAGACTCATTAGGGAATAACAGCCCCATGAATACTGCACTGCACCGTAGAAATTATTTTAGTAACTTGATAAACTGCCTCAATTGTGACTTTCTAGTCCTACTAAAATATGAAGGGCCTCCTTCTATCTCTCAGTTACACTTGGCTTCACTTTAAGAAGGGAATTTGTACTTCCCAGCTGAAGTTTGGAAGTCCTGCCTGCAAATATTGATCTTCGGTGACCCCAGTTTTCTCATTATAGGCTGTTGGGATGCTCAAGTGAGGAATACATGTGGAAGGAAGAGCTGTGATAAATTGTGCATGCTTCCCACCCTTATTGCATGAGCCACTTGGTTAGTATTGGATAGCGAGCTTCACCACCTTCAAATATTTCATTTTCAATCAGCACTGTGTAAAAAAACATAATATGGGATCATGTGCTCTGGGACTCACTGGAAATATGGGTAATATTTACTTAGAAATGGATAACATGTAGTTCTCTTTTAGAGGCAAACTCTGGAGTCTTTTGCTTTTGCTTTTCCCTGCTGGTCCTAATAACACATCTGTGGAATACAGCTTCCCAGTGGTCATTTTGGTCAAACACAAAGCTGAACAGATGCTCACTCAAGTCTCAGCCACCTGGCAGGCCATTGTCGACTTGGCAGGATCCTCCAGACTGGGGAATTTGAGGAAGACATTTCATCCCAGCTGACGGCAGGATTATGAGTCGGTGAATGAGTGTGAGACACAAGGTTTACTACAGGCATCACTGGGAATGGCACAGGGAGCTTGGGGATTCACATCCATCAGACACAAGCATGCAGAGCCAGCAGGTGAATTATGGGCCAAAGCTGTTATGCCAGCTGGTGAGATGTTGCAATTGAACTTCAGTGCAGGTAGGGACTGCCCTTATTAACATAAGGCAATTGGGAGACTTGGCAGATACTTTGCCATAGCCTTGTCTGCAGAGGATTATCACTGTACTGGACACACAGAAATTCACAGAAAATCACCCTCTGATTTCTCCTACGTTGAGTTCCATGAACTTCTTTTCAATAAAGAACTAAAGAGGCCCAGAAAACCTCTTGCTTTATCATCAATAGGCAAATTCAAATGCTGTTCTATCTTGTTGGTCCTTACACAAAATTTATATGGTTTTATCAAATATTAATATTGAATAACAAAATAACTTAATAAATAATTTTATTTTAAACACAATTTCTCCAGCAATTAAATTATTGCATAAATAATATTTTACCATTTTTTTTCTATGAGACTTAGGTTACATATACAATTCCCTCCCTGTGACTAGTCAGACCTCTTCTAAAGACATATGTGAGTTTCTGGGTGAATATTTAAATTCTCATCACTTCATAGACCATTTGAAGTTGACTATATTGGGAGTACATGGGAGTACTGTTATGGTTTATCTATGAAATGTCTGTATAAGAAATATGTGTTTGAAAACTTGGTTCCTAGGTACCATTTTGGAAGGTTAAAGGACCATTGGACTATGAAGCCTGTCTAGGTTACCCACAGCACTACAGCTGGCTGGTTTTACTTCCAGCACAACTGTCCTGCTTTCTATTTGCCACTGTGATGTGACCAGTCACAAAAAGCTACAACTGTTATAGACCAATCTGCTCAGTTGTTATGCCTTCCTTGTAGTGAAGTGTGAGCCAAAAATAAAGCCTTGCCCATTAACTGATTTCTTGGTCATAGTAATGATAAAAAGTGTAACCAATACAAGTGCCCATTGTTCAGTGAGAAGCCAACAGTCCAAAACCCATGCGTGTTGCTCCTATGTTCTGCAGGTCTTCAGGAACCATCCTTGTGGTGGGCAGTTCATGGGTCACTACATTTCAAGGCACTGGTTTCATGATCTCATTGGTTCCTTTCTTGGAATGCCCTTCACATTTCTGCATGTACATCTTTCATTCTGTAGAGCCCTGAAGGCTGAGTTTTTCTCTGCAGCCACCAAGTCCCAGGAAGACTGAGTTTTCTATGTAATAAAAAAGCTCTTCCTGAGCAGGTGATGGAGAAGATAAGTAATGGGCAAATTTGTTACTTTTCTGTGCCAGTGATAAAACACTGTGGCCAAGGCAGCTTATATAGAGAGAGTTTATATGGGCTTATGTTCCTGAAGATTAGAGCCAATGGCAGAGAGGTAGCAGATTACAGGCTGCAGGCTTGGTGGCAGGAGCAGGGATCTGAGACCTGAGAGATCTGAGATCTTCACATCTTGAATAAATCAAGTAGGGAACGAGGGAGGGAGGGAGAAAGAGAGGAACACACACACAGGAGATGGGGAAAGGAAAGGGAAAGAAGGGGGAGGGAGGAGAGGAGGAAGGAGAGAGAGAGAGAGAGAGAGAGAGAGAGAGAGAGAGAGAGAGAGAGAGAGAGAGAGAGAGAGATTGGTGAAAGTGGTAGAGGCTTTTAACCTCAAAGCTCTTCCCTAGAGATATAGTTCCTCTAGCAAAGTGGTACCACCCACCAATAAGCTAGTACCTTTCCCAAACCTCATAATTGGGAACCAAGTGTTCAAAAGCCCAAGGCTATAAGGGACATTGCTCACTCAAAGAACTACAAAGGGTATAATTTTTTTCCCTTGCACATTAATCTAGATGAGCTGAAACCAATTCAGATTTTTTTATTTATTTTGTTTAAAAAACAAACAAACAAGCAAGCAAACTCCCCCCCCCCCAAAAAAAAACAGGGAAGAAAGAAATGACTGAGTTAGCCCATGGATGGCTACCTCTGCAAGGGCAGCATTGTAGAATTACTCAACTCAAAACTGGCCCCCATGGAGGCATGCCAGACCTTTGTAACAGCTGGCTTCTGATCTTCATCCACCACTGAGCACCAAATGCTCAGCTGCCTGAGGATCCAGGAAGGTAGAAAATGGGGCAGAGGGTAAACTGAGGGAGCTCTGTTCTGTCTGGAGGAAAGGCTTTGCCTAGGATGAGTCACTATTTCAACATATCTGTGGGGAAACTGCTGCCAGACCCCTTCTGTTTTCCCTTTTGTTTTACAAATGAATCTGCAAATGTTGATTTAATATGAAATTTCCTAATTAGATGAAAACTAAACAAAACATGTCTGGCTAAGATTTGGATGTGGCTGCCAATTACTCTGCATTCTAGTTCTCTCTTCCTCTCCCTGCTTCATCTCTCTTCTCTCACTTCTTTTTCCTCTCATCCTTCCTCTTTATCACCTTTCATTTCCTTTCTCTCCTTTCATCTTTCTATTTTCACCTCTCATTCTTTCTCTTCTCTCTTCCTCTCCCCATCCTCCTCTCTCCCCACTCTCTTTCCTTACCCTCCAGTTCTTCTTATTCATCCCATATCCTGGCAAACACCTTGCTATCCTTCGAGATCTCTGTTTACATCTTTTCCGGATCTTCCATTTTATCTTATAGCTATTTCCAAGTAGATTTTTATCTTGTTTCAGTTCAAATACATCTTTGAAAGTGTCAAACTCTTTGCTGGTCTATTTGTCTTACTAGACCTTGGAAACCAGAAGGACAGAAGGCATGTTAGCCACCCACTGTCTCAGGAATGTCATATAATGCTTACCACATAGTTCTCCAAGTATGTTCAGGAGATTAGGGAAACAGCCATGTCTCTTAGCTGAGTCCTGTCCACCTTACTTCTCTGTTTTACTTTTCCCACAATGTGAGGTGTTATGATGCTTGTTTTTTATGGACCATAATATCTTGCCTTTAGGAAATTTTATGCTTCATTTTTGGGGACAATCAGAAAAGTAGCTGGTTTTATATATATATATATATGTGTGTGTGTGTGTGTGTGTGTGTGTGTGTGTGTGTGTGTATATATATATATATAAAGATATTTGTTTTTAGTAAATATCTGAGCTCTATTTTCATGGAGCTTATTAAAAAATTCCACTCCTCAAATTATTCCACAAAATAAAAACAGAAGGAACATTGCCTAACTTGTTTTATGAGGCCACAGTTTCCCTGATACCCAAAGCACATAAAGACCCAACAAAGAAAGAATTACAGACCAATTTCCTTTATGACATAGATGCAAAAATTCTCAATAAAATGCTTGAAAACTGAATCCAAGGACACATCAAAAGACCATCCACCATGATCAAGTGGGCTTCATTGGAGAGATGCAGGCATGGGTCAGCATACCTAAACCAATGAATGTAAACCACCACATAAATAAACTGAAAGACAAAAGCTACATTGTCATCTCATTAGATGTGCAAGAGGCCTTTTACAAAATCTAACACCCCTTCATGATAAAAGTTTCAGAGAGATTAAAGATACAAGAGATGTACCTCAACATAATAAAGGCAGTTTACAGTGATCTAATAGCTTAAATTTTGAGAAACTCAAAGCAATTCCACTAAAATTAGGATCATGACAAGGCTGTCCAGTCTCCCCATATCTATTCAATATAGTACTTAAAGTCTGCTCTATTAGCTACAGCAATCAAACAACCAAAGGAAATTCAGGGGGTATAAATTGGGAAGGAAAAATGTAGTTTTATGTTGCAGGAAATATCTAGAGCTAGCCCCTGTGCCAGGTGATCTCACTTACTCGGTCTCTCAGCCAGCCAACTCTCCAGCCCTGCTAAGCCACATGGCTCCAACCAGGCCATCTCTCAGATGCCCCCCCCCCACTCCCCAAGTTCCCCTCGCTTTCACACAATTCTCCACACACCCCTGGTTAGCCATCTCAACACCTAATTATCCGGTAGAATCAAGATTCTTAATGCTTAATTAGCCAATCAGATTTATGTATCAATAATAACACAATTTACACAATGCCAATACAATAATTTCAGAGCCAAATGATAATGATAAAGCTTTTACACAATTATTCTAACCTTTTGGTGAGACCACTTCAGCCTTGACTCCTTAACTCCTTGCTCTGCCTCCCTTCTCCTGTCCAATCACAAGCCTCCCAATGCCCTAATGTGATTGGACAGGGAAAATCCTGAAACAGCTTTACTTACAGAAGATATGATAGTATACATAAGTAACCCTAAAATTTCCACTGGAAACTGCTATAGCTGATAAACACTTTAAGCAAAGTAGTTGGATACAAAGTTAACATACAAAAGGTGATAGCCCTTCTTTTTTTTTTTCCATTTTTTATTAGGTATTTAGCTCATTTACATTTCCAATGCTATACCAAAAGTCCCCCATACCCACCCACCCCCACTCCCCTACCCACCCACTCCCCCTTCTTGGCCCTGGCGTTCCCCTGTACTGGGGCATATAAAGTTTGCATGTCCAATGGGCCTCTCTTTCCAGTGATGGCCGACTAGGCCATCTTTTGATACATATGCAGCTAGAGTCAAGAGCTCCGGGGTACTGGTTAGTTCATAATGTTGTTCCACCTATAGGGTTGCAGATCCCTTTAGCTCCTTGGGTTCTTTCTCTAGCTCCTCCATTGGGAGCACTGTGATCCATCCATTAGCTGACTGTGAGCATCCACTTCTGTGTTTGCTAGGCCCCGGCATAGTCTCACAAAAGACAGCTACATCAGGGTCCTTTCAGCAAAATCTTGCTAGTGTATGCAATGGTGTCAGCGTTTGGATGCTGATTATGGGGTGGATCCCTGGATATGGCAGTCTCTACATGGTCCATCCTTTCATCTCAGCTCCAAACTTTGTCTCTGTAACTCCTTCCATGGGTGTTTTGTTCCCAATTCTAAGGAGGGGCATAGTGTCCACACTTCAATCTTCATTCTTCTTGAGTTTCATGTGTTTAGCAAATTGTATCTTATATCTTGGGTATCCTAGGTTTTGGGCTAATATCCACTTATCAGTGAGTACATATTGTGTGAGTTCCTTTGTGAATGTGTTACCTCACTCAGGATGATGCCCTCCAGGTCCATCCATTTGGCTAGGAATTTCATAAATTCATTCTTTTTAATAGCTGAGTAGTACTCCATTGTGTAGATGTACCACATTTTCTGTATCCATTCCTCTGTTGAGGGGCATCTGGGTTCTTTCCAGCTTCTGGCTATTATAAATAAGGCTGCTATGAACATAGTGGAGCATGTGTCCTTCTTACCAGTTGGGGCATCTTCTGGATATATGCCCAGGAGAGGTATTGCTGGATCCTCCGGTAGTACTATGTGCAACTTTCTGAGGAACCGCCAGACTGATTTCCAGAGTGGTTGTACAAGCCTGCAATCCCACCAACAATGGAGGAGTGTTCCTCTTTCTCCACATCCACGCCAGCATCTGCTGTCACCTGAATTTTTGATCTTAGCCATTCTGACTGGTGTGAAGTGGAATCTCAGGGTTGTTTTGATTTGCATTTCCCTGATGATTAAGGATGTTGAACATTTTTTCAGGTGCTTCTCTGCCATTCGGTATTCCTCAGGTGAGAATTCTTTGTTCAGTTCTGAGCCCCATTTTTTAATGGGGTTGTTTGATTTTCTGAAGTCCACCTTCTTGAGTTCTTTATATATGTTGGATATTAGTCCCCTATCTGATTTAGGATAGGTAAAGATCCTTTCCCAATCTGTTGGTGGTCTTTTTGTCTTATTGACGGTGTCTTTTGCCTTGCAGAAACTTTGGAGTTTCATTAGGTCCCATTTGTCAATTCTCGATCTTACAGCACAAGCCATTGCTGTTCTGTTCAGGAATTTTTCCCCTGTGCCCATATCTTCAAGGCTTTTCCCCACTTTCTCCTCTATAAGTTTCAGTGTCTCTGGTTTTATGTGAAGTTCCTTGATCCACTTAGATTTGACCTTAGTACAAGGAGATAAGTATGGATCGATTCGCATTCTTCTACATGATAACAACCAGTTGTGCCAGCACCAATTGTTGAAAACGCTGTCTTTCTTCCACTGGATGGTTTTAGCTCCCTTGTCGAAGATCAAGTGACCATAGGTGTGTGGGTTCATTTCTGGGTCTTCAATTCTATTCCATTGGTCTACTTGTCTGTCTCTATACCAGTACCATGCAGTTTTTATCACAATTGCTCTGTAGTAAAGCTTTAGGTCAGGCGTGGTGATTCCACCAGAGGTTCTTTTATCCTTGAGAAGAGTTTTTGCTATCCTAGGTTTTTTGTTATTCCAGATGAATTTGCAAATTGCTCCTTCTAATTCGTTGAAGAATTGAGTTGGAATTTTGATGGGGATTGCATTGAATCTGTAGATTGCTTTTGGCAAGATAGCCATTTTTACAATGTTTATCCTGCCAATCCCTGAGCATGGGAGATCTTCCCATCTTCTGAGATCTTCTTTAATTTCTTTCTTCAGAGATTTGAAGTTTTTATCATACAGATCTTTCACCTCCTTAGTTAGAGTCACGCCAAGATATTTTATATTATTTGTGACTATTGAGAAGGGTTTTGTTTCCCTAATTTCTTTCTCAGCCTGTTTATTCTTTGTATGGAGAAAGGCCATTGACTTGTTTGAGTTTATTTTATATCCAGCTACTTCACCGAAGCTGTTTATCAGGTTTAGGAGTTCTCTGGTAGAATTTTTAGGGTCACTTATATATACTATCATATCATCTGCAAAAAGTGATATTTTGACTTCCTCTTTTCCAATTTGTATCCCCTTGATCTCCTTTTGTTGTCGAATTGCTCTGGCTAATACTTCAAGTACTATGTTGAAAAGGTAGGGAGAAAGTGGGCAGCCTTGTCTAGTCCCTGATTTTAGTGGGATTGCTTCTAGCTTCTCTCCATTTACTTTGATGTTGGCTACTGGTTTGCTGTAGATTGCTTTTATCATGTTTAGGTATGGGCCTTGAATTCCTGATCTTTCCAAAACTTTTATCATGAATGGGTGTTGAATCCTGTCAAATGCTTTTTCTGCATCTAACGAGATGATCATGTGGTTTTTGTCTTTGAATTTGTTTATATAATGGATTACATTGATGGATTTTCGTATATTAAACCATCCCTGCATTCCTGGAATAAAACCTACTTGGTCAGGATGGATGATTGCTTTAATGTGTTCTTGGATTCGGTTAGCAAGAATTTTATTGAGGATTTTTGCAGGTGATAGCCCTTCTATATACAGATGACAAATGGAAGAAATCAGGGAAACAACAACTTTCACATTAGCCTCAAGGAATTTACACTATCTTGGAGCAACTCTAACCAAGCAAGTGAAAGACTTGTATGATTAAAAACTCTTCCAAGTGTGGTGGTGTACGCTTTTAATTCCAGCACTTAGGGAGGCAGAAGCAGGTGAACTGCTGAGTTTGAGGCCAGCCTATTCTGCAGAGCAATTTCTGGAATAGTCAAGGCTACACAGCAAAATCTGTCACCTCTCACCCCTAAAAGCCAACCAAATAAACAAAACAACTAAAAAGTCTTTAAGACCTTGGAGAAAGAAATTGAAGAAGGTATGAGAAGACTGAACAATCTTCCATGCTCAATAATTTCTAGGGTTAACACAATAAAATGCCCATTTTACCAAAAGCAATCTGCAGATTCAATGCAATCCTCATCAAAAGTCCAACAAATTCATTGCAGATCATAAAGGAATAATTTTCATCTTTATATGGAAACACAAAAAATCAGGACAGCTAAAACAATTCTAAACAATATAAGATCACTAAAGGTATTACCACCCCCAATTTGAAGTTGTAGTTGAGAGCTATAGTAATAAAAACAAAATGGTATTGTCACAAAACCAGACATGCCAATCAATGGAATTGAACTGAAGACCCAGACACAAATCCTCACACCCTTGGAGACCTGGATTTTGGTAAAGAAGTCAGAAACCTAAACTGGAAGAAAGACACCATCCTTAATAACTGGTGCTGGTCAAACTTGATAGCTGCATGTAGGAGAATCCAAATAGATCCATATTTATCACCCAGCACAAAATTTAAAATGGATCAAAGACCAAGATAAAACTAGATACATGAACTTGGTAAAATAGAAAGTGGGGAATAGCCTTGAACTCATTAGCAGAAGGAAAAGACTTTCTGAAAAGCCTTGGTAGTATAGGCTCTAAGAGCAACAATTAGAAAATGGATCCATCCCATAATCAGCCTCCAAACGCTGACACCATTGCATACACCAGTAAGATTTTGCTGAAAGGACCCTGATATAACTGTCTCTTGTGAGGCTATGCCAGTGCCTGGCAAGCACAGAAGTGAATGCTCACAGTCATCTATTGGATGGAACACAGGGCCCCCAATGGAGGAGCTAGAGAAAGTATCCAAGGAGCTGAAGGGGTCTACAACCCTATAGGTGGAACAACAATATGAACTAACCAGTACCCCTCGGAGCTCGTGTCTCTAGCTGCATGTGTATCAGAAGATGGCCTAGTCAGCCATCATTGGGAAGAGAGGCCCACTGGTCTTGCAAACTTTATATGCCTCAGTACAGGGGAACGCCAGGGCCAAGAAGTGGGAGTGGGTGGGTAGGGGGGGAGGGTATGGGGGACTTTTGGAATAGCATTTGAAATGTAAATGAAGAAAATACCTAATTAAATAATAAATTTAAAAAAAAAAAGAAAATGGACCTCATGAAACTAAGAAACGTCTTTGTGGCATTGAGACTAATTGGCAGCCTAAAGACTAGGAAAAGATGTTTACCAACTACACATCTGATAGGTTAGTATCCAAAAATTTTAAGAACTTAAGAAACCGGATATCAAGAAAACAAATAAACTCAGTTAAAAAAAAAAACAAAACAAAAACAGAGTACAGTTCTAAACAGAGAATCCTCAAAACAGGAAACTCAAATGGCCGAGAAACACTTAAGGAAATGTTCAAAATCTTTAGTCATTAGGAAAATGCTAATTAAAACTAATGTTGGATGCCATCTTACACCTGTCAGAATGGCTAAGATCAATGGAACAAGTGAAAGCTCACGCTGGCAAGAATGTGGAGCAAGGGGAAGACTCTTCCATTGCTGGTGGGAGTGCAAGCTTGTGCAGCCACTACAGAAATCAGTGCAGGGGTTTCTCAGGGGGAGAGGAATTGATCTACCTCACGATCCAGCTACAGGATGCTTCATCTTACAGCAGTGACACTTGCTCAACCATGTTCAGTGCTGCTCCATTCAAATAGCCAGCAATTGGAAGCAACTCAGATGACCCTCAATGGAAGAATGGATAGAGAAAATGCAGCACATTTACACAATGAAGTGTTACTGAGCTGTTCCAAAAATAAAATCATGAAGTTCACAGGACAATGGATGGAACTAGAAAAAAATTTATTCTGAGGGAGGACATGATCCAGACCCAGAAAGACAAATACTACATGTACTCACACATATGCAGATATTATCTGTTAAGTCAATGATAATCAAGCTACAGTTTGTAGAACCACTGAGGTTTGGCTCAGGGTAGGGAACTGGGGAGTGGGGAGAACATAGTTTTCTCTAGGATAGAGAAATACAATACATCTATGGATAGATGAGAAGTATATGGAGAATGAAACTGGAGGATCAAGCGGCGAGGGAGAGGGAGGAAGAGAATCAATGGAGATAGACAAAGTTAAGGACACTTTGAGACATACTCTGGAAACCTAACATAATAGAAGCTTCCTAAAACATATAATATATACATATTCACATACATCTAAATGAAACGCCAAGTAATGTGGGAGACAGACACCCATCTGGCCATGTCTTGTCACCAAATGAAGCTTCCTGTACTGGGATTAGGTTACATCTAGTTGAGTTGTTGGCCAAAGAGGTCCAATGGGAATCCCCAAATAACCCAGATTGTTCTCTGTGAACTGGTGGCAAAGACCCATTTCTGAAGATACTCACACAACTCATTGAACATGGAGAAGTCAAGGTGATGTCTACATAGAGCCTTCACCTCCATGTGCCAGCATCTTATGTCCTATGCCCTACCCCCCCCCCCAAAATGTAAACACCAACCTAGTCACAAAATTTTTGATCTAAAATGGTGTTCTTTCTTCACGATATGCTACTGTAATGGTGGAACAAATTTTGTGGGAGTAACCAACCAATATCTTATTTGATTAAAGGCCTACTCCACTAGATAGAACCCATACCTGACACTGCTTCCATGACCAAGATCCTGAGATTATGTGGAGAGCCGGTACGTGCTGCGAGCAATCGCATGTGTGCCGCCAGTAATCTCTGAGGAGAGCCGTGTGTGCAGCGAGCAATCGCCATTATAAGATGGCGCGGGCCTCCGCTGTGCCTAACTAGTAAACAAGCCTTGTACGCAGGTGCGAGAGTGAATTCACTCCTAGTCACTCCCATTCTCGGGGTGTAATAGTGGGGTGATGGGCAAGCAACGAATCGGGAGCTGTCACGCCATATCAGGTGCTGAAACGTCACGCTGCGGGTTATAAAAGCAGCGCCATTTTCCCGGTTTGGGATCTTCCTGAGAAGCAAGCAATAAAGCTCTTGCCGCGGAAGATTCTGGTTTGTTGCGTCTTTCTTGCCGGTCGAGCGGGACGCAATAAGTGGCGCCGAAGAACCCGGGAACTCTCATCACACCGGCGCAAGGAAGATCCCTCGTTCGCGGGGCAGAATCAGAACCGTGGGACAAAAGGCTCTACAAGGTACGTACAATCTTGAAATTTCTCCAGAGTTAGAAGCCCTTTTGATTGTTTGCACGGCGATTATGAGGATTGTCAGCAAATGGTAGAAGCAGGGCAGAAAGTTCTGGACAAAATTCAAGAAAGTCTATCAGAGGTAGAGCGGGGAGAGAGAGTAAAAGTAGAGAGGAAACAAAGTGCACTGAAGAATTTAGGCCTTTCCACGGGCCTTGAGCCCGAGGAAAAGAGATATAAAGGAAAGAATGCCTTGGGAGAGATAAGAAAAAGGGATGGAAAGGGAGAGAAGAAGGGAGATCGAGCTGGAGAGGCACATAAGGAAAGGAGCCTCTACCCGCCACTGGATGAATTTAAGCAGCTAGCTCTTAGTAACTCAGAACCAGATGAAGGGATTAGCGCCTCTGAAGAAACGGACTTGGAGGAGGAAGCAGTTAGTTATAAGGGAGAAAGGTACCAGCAAGATAAAATGTAAGCTACTCAGTTCAGAAAAAGGCAAAAAGCGGCTGGCGAAGCTTGCTGCTCGGCCTCCGGACTGTCGGCTTCAGGGTCCTAGTGCACCTCTGCTTTATGTGCAGAGGTAGTGGTCAATTTTTACCTACTCCTCATGTAGGGGTAAACCCTCGTGGCGTCAGGCCATTACAGGTCTGGCAAATGGATGTCACTCATTTTTCCTCCTTTAGGAGAAATCAATATTTACATGTTTCTATTGACACCTGCTCTGGTGTAATGTTTGCCACACCTTTAACAGGTGAAAAAGCCTTTCATGTTATACAGCACTGTCTAGAAGCGTGGAGTGCTTGGGGCAAGCCCACAATTCTAAAAACGGATAATGGGCCAGCATATACTTCTACTAAATTTCAACAATTTTGTCATCAAATGGATGTCACTCACTTGACTGGCCTTCCTTATAATCCTCAAGGACAAGGCATTGTGGAATGTGCCCACCACACACTCAAATCTTATAAAACAAAAAGGGGAGTTGATGAGACTCTGCCCTCAGTGCCAAGAGTAGTGGTATCTATGGCACTCTTTACACTTAATTTTTTGAATCTCGACGAGCAGGGACGCTCTGCAGCTGAGCGACATAGCTCAGACCCTGATAGACCAAAAGAAATGGTCAAATGGAAGGATGTTTTAACTGGTCAGTGGAAAGGCCCGGATCCTATCTTAATCAGATCCCGGGGAGCTGTTTGTGTTTTTCCACAGAGTGAAGACAACCCATTTTGGCTGCCGGAACGACTCACCCGCAGGATATTCATCAAGGATGGTGCAGAAGATGCTGACCTCCCGAGGACTGTTCCTGATCCTGACAATGCTGAACTTGTCTCAGGTTCCTAGTATAATGGGCGAGCAGAGATGGGCTATTCTCTCGACTTTCCCTAAACCAATGCCAGTTTGCCATGATGCTATAGATTTTCCAAAATTCTTTACTACTAATAAAACAGTGGATTTGCCATATTTACCCTATGATCCCACCCGAGCACCATTAGGAGAAAATCGCTCTTTACTAGAACAGGGTTCTTTATGTTCTCAAATTAATGGACCAGGAACTTGTATCAACCTCACAGCCCGAGCTTTGGGGAAGTTTAATGAGCATCGAGGAGGTTGGGTGAGCACAACCCAAGATACTTCCAATGTAGAGATAACCTTTACAAATCGGACCTTTTGGCAGGAGGTAAATTGGGTTAATGGTACATTTCTACCACCTAACTTTTCAGACAAAGAACGTCCACACCAACCAAAAATAGCCCCTCATTGGAAGATGAAGGGCTGATCCTGCCTTGGTCTGATTGTCAATCCTCCATCACTCGTTGGGCAGATCAGAGTAAAACCTTTTCCTTTTCTTCCAACATGATAGATGACCCAGAGAAGGAATTTGTTATGAAAAAGGGACTTTTCATACAGGACTTTAGAATCCATCCCTTTCACAAGTGGGTGCTTTGTGGAGTCAATGGCAGTTGTACAGAACTCAATCCTTTGATTTTTATCCAGGGAGGAGCAGTTGGAAAGGCTTCTTTTACTGGCATCTCAAGATTTGCTCAGTATTGGGGAATACATGATGCCTCCCAGGACTCTTATGGATATACTAATACCAGTGTAGAGATCACTGGGTTCAATAAAACTTTGGTAAACCAGATTAATTATCCATCTACCCCAGTCTGTGTTTACCCCCCTTTCTTGTTTATTCTTTCAAATGATTCATTTGAAGTCTGTTCCAATGATTCTTGTTGGATTTCTCAATGTTGGGATGTAACAAAGAACACCCATGCCATGGTGGCACGGATCCCACGTTGGATCCCTGTTCCGGTGGAAACACCCTCCACCTTATCTATGTTTCGACAAAAGAGAGATTTTGGCATTACTGCTGCCATGATCATAGCAATTTCAGCCAGTGCAGCTGCTGCTACAGCTGCAGGGTACGCTATGGTTAGAGTGGTTCAATCAGGCACAAAATTAAATCAGCTTTCAGCAGATCTGGCTGATGCCATCACTGTCCAAACTTCTGCTAGTACCAAGTTAAAGGGAGGGCTGATGATTTTGAATCAGCGCCTTGACCTGGCGGAGAAACTGATAGGTGTTCTATACCAGATGGCCCAGTTGGGTTGTGAAAGAAAACTGGAAGCTCTGTGCATTACCAGTGTCCAATATGAAAATTTTACTTATGCAGCTAATCTGTCTAGACAGCTTTCTTTATATCTTGCAGGAAACTGGTCTGAAAGATTCGATGAGACCCTTGAGGCCCTGAGAGCGGCCGTTCTAAAGATCAACTCGACACGAGTGGACCTGTCATTGACAGAGGGCCTCTCCTCCTGGATTTCATCTGCCTTTTCTTATTTTAAGGAATGGGTGGGGGTAGGTTTATTTGGCGTTGCCACCTGCTGTGGACTTGTGGTCATGCTCTGGTTGGTTTGCAAGCTCAGAACCCAACAAACACGTGACAAGGTTGTGATAACTCAAGCACTTGCTGCCATCGAGCAAGGGGCCTCCCCTGAAATCTGGCTATCTATGCTAAAAAATTAATTGACATTGGTGGCTGGCCTCTTTTATAGAGTTCGCCCTAGGTCATTTAGTAATTAATGTCACATAGCACTGCGGTATCCAGGGACGGGCAACTTTCCTCATGCACAGATCAACCTAAGACACGGGGCCCGGTGGCGATAGGGTTACCCTATGACAGGAAAGGCTGTGACATTGGAGGAACGACCTAAGACAGGAGCCACAGCGGATGGGCATAATTACACAGGCCTAGACCAGCCTTAAATTTTAATAAAATAAAAAGGGGGAGATGTGGAGAGCCGGTACGTGCTGCGAGCAATCGCATGTGTGCCGCCAGTAATCTCTGAGGAGAGCCGTGTGTGCAGCGAGCAATCGCCATTATAAGATGGCGCGGGCCTCCGCTGTGCCTAACTAGTAAACAAGCCTTGTACGCAGGTGCGAGAGTGAATTCACTCCTAGTCACTCCCATTCTCGGGGTGTAATAGTGGGGTGATGGGCAAGCAACGAATCGGGAGCTGTCACGCCATATCAGGTGCTGAAACGTCACGCTGCGGGTTATAAAAGCAGCGCCATTTTCCCGGTTTGGGATCTTCCTGAGAAGCAAGCAATAAAGCTTTTGCCGCGGAAGATTCTGGTTTGTTGCGTCTTTCTTGCCGGTTGAGCGGGACGCAATAAGATTAGATAGCCCAGGAAAGCCAGGAACCTAGGGTAAAGCCAAATACTATGGTTCAAAACAACAAACAAGAAACAAACAACCCCCCTCAGCAATAAAATAACTCCTAATGCCATTCCGTTCTACTCATGGATCAGTGCCTTGCTCAGGCACCAGAGAGGGTTCTTGCAGCAGATGGGAACAAATACAGAGCCACAGCCAGACATTATTCAGAAAGTGAGAGACCTTGAAACATTCAGCCCCAAAATGGATGTTTCCACTAAACCCCTCCCCTCAGAGCCCATGGGACACTGAGGAAGAGGAGGCATAAAGAGTGTAAGAGCCAAAGGGAATGGAGGACTCCAAGAATATAAGGTCCTCTAAATCAATAGGATTGACGCTCTTGCGAACTCACAGAGACTGAAGCAGCATGCAACAGAACCTGCACCCGTCTACACTGTTTGGGGGTAGGGTGCACCCTAGAGCTGAAAGGAGAAGTGGACACATGTCTCCAGCTAGAAGCCATCTCCAATTGATAAATACTTGAAAATAAAAATTTAGTTTTCTCCAAGGCAATCTAACTGGGGAAACAAACTACCCTTAAGGGTTGGCTGCATGCCCAGCAGTAGACGGCCAACAGGAAAATGTGTCATTGGAGGGTCCTAGTCTCATAATGATGTTTCAGGCTCATCCCCCTTTTTTCCTATTAATTTTAATTTTACTATATACAATGTGTGCATATGATATAAATGTCATTTTTTCCTAGAAGTCTTTGTGTATATTATGGCTTCCAGTTTAGTATTTTTATAGGATCCCTGAGTGTGCGAATGAGTGAGTCTTGGTTTCATCTGTCTTTTGTTAGGCTCTTCTACTTCCATTTGTTTTGTTCAATTCCAATGTGTTAGTTTTGTTTTATTTTACTATATTTTATTATTATCCCATAGAAGCATTTGTTTTCTAGTGAGAGACAGAAAGGGGGTGGATATGTATGAGAGATGGGAGGGGAGGAGCTGGGAGCAGTAGAGCGAGGGGAACTAGTCAGGACATATTATGTGAGAAAAAACCCTATTTTCAATAAAGAGTGGGGTGGGGTAGGAAATAAAAACATTCTCCTGAGCCATGTGTCTGGGCACCTGGGAAGATGTTAGTCTTCCCTGCAGAGTAAGGGGACATGCATTGGGACAAGGGGGCAGCCATTGAGATCAAACTGAGGACTCTGTTCTGCCTTTTGAACTGGAAAGACCAACATAACTGCTGCTTTGAACCTGACTGGATAAGAGATGTAAATTGTGCTTAGAAACAGCTAAGCATTTCCCAAGAATGATGCCATTTAATGGCAAGCCGAAGGCTCTGAACGTTTAGATAAAATTACTTCTGGAGATAGAAATACTAATTTGGAGAGGAAATATAACTGGGAAGTGAATTCAGAGAAATAAAACTTAAGAGTCTTCCACGATCAACAAAAGTAATTAGTCTTGAAGAAATCTATAAGGCAAAAAGTATGTTTTACTTGAATGATGTACAGTCAAGATTTGTGTGAAGAGATGTTTTTAATGTTAAATTCCATATTTATTAGTTGAATATCATCCATATAAATGAATACAAAATACATTTTGGTCACACTCAGCCCTGTATACTCCTCTCACTCCTACTAGCTCTTTTTCCCCTATTAGGCCTTTTAATTCTGTTTTTGTTTTGGCTCCCACTAGGTTCAGTCAGGGAGCCTGAGTGTGCATGTGAGTGGAACTATCCCATGGAGCATGGGCAATTCACCAGTGGCTACAGCACTGTAAACAATGACTCTCTTCTACAATCATCACCTGCCAATTGCTCCCCAAGGAGGCCTCACCCAGTGAATCCTTCCTTATCCAAGACTGATGGGTGACACATCTGGTCTTCTGTGGGCACCAACGGCTGCTGGAAGTTCATGAGTGTAGTGCTCAGATCCTCCTCAGAAGATAGCATTTCCTGTTATCTTTTTCCACCTCCTCTTTTGTGATGTTTCCCCGAACATCACAGGAGTAATGTAGCTGTCACACTGAAGAATAGTTGCTCCGTTGTCACTTGTTCTAGCACCTTGACCAGTCACTAGTCTTTTTAAACCACCACTTAAAAAAAGTTTTAAACACTGTGCAAAATGTTTGTTTGTTGTTTGTTTAACAAAGGCAGAGAGCAGAAGTTGTCTCTTGTCGCGTCCGCTCTTGACCGGCAAGAACGACACGACCTTCTAACAGCAGTTTTTTCAGTCCTGATTCTTCTTGTTTATATCTCCCCCGAACCTTGGGCCTCTCACTCCTTTTATACTCTCATCCACGCACAGCAGGCCACGCCGCCTCACCAGGCACGCAGCTTCAGCTAATCAGGGCAGCAGGGGCATATCTCCATCAAACTGGGTTCACCGGTATCCTGGTGCACCTGCGCAGCTCTCAAGATGTTTGTGGCTTATATGAGGAAGTCAGGTGCAAGTCATACGACTTAGCTACAGTCCCTGGCGCCTTTGGGACTGCCGCCACACCCGCTCCCCACAGTCTCTGAGAATAAAAGTAAAATATTAAGGAGTCAGTTTGATAATGTATTCATTTAGTGAAACAAAAGCAGTAGGTTCACCCTTTAAGGCTATGATCTCTCCAGCCACGGGCTCTTGACCGGGGTCACAGTGACTAGGCATGGACAACCCTCTGCAGGAGGAAATCTCAGATGCAGCCAGAATGCAATTGGTTACTCCCTTAGCACTCAGGTCATTATTATATGAGTAGGTACATCCAAGGGATTACTTTATTGACTTATTTGTATATATATTTATTTATTTATGTGTATTTATGTGTGTGTGTGTGTGTGTGTGTACGCACGTGCACACACATGCCAGGGCACACATGTGGAGCTCAGAACACAACTTTGTGGAGTCAGTTCTCTCCTACCATTTAAATGGATTCTGGGGATTGAACTCAGGTCTCCAGGCTTGTACAGCGAACACCTTTACTTGCTGAGCTATCTCATCAGCCCCCAAAGCATTATTCGAGTGGTAAACATTTTACTGACCACTCAAGGCTGGAAATATCTTAGGATATAATGGCTTTAAATAGAAGACCCCCCCCCCCCAAAGTTATAAAGTTTCTGGGCGTGCTATGATTTTTTTCTGTAGTAAGCATCAGGGAATTTTAAAGTACAGTCTACCTGAATTGAGTGGTGGGTAATGTGGATGTATCATTTGATTAGAGAGGAAGTTCCTGCCCGCTGAGAGGTGGAAGGGAGGCTATTGTGGGACAGACTTTTCTGATTCTATTTTCTCTGCTCATCAAGCCTATCATGTGGTTCTTGAGTCAGCCCCATTTCACCTAATCTTTTCAAAGCCGGGGAAAGGCCAAAATGACACCATAGCTCCATGTGTTTGAGGACTGCTGGATTTTAGGCTTATAATGTTTGGTGAGCATGCAAAACAAAGAATAGAAGCAAAGTAGTGAAGTCTCAGTGATACCAAGTGGTGTCCCAGGATGGGTCATAGCTCTGGCAAATCTCTTCTGCTGATAGTTGGTTCTGTAAGAGGATTTTAAATTCTCTCTTTTCTCCTAGTTAAATATTTTTTCTTTTAGCTGTGGAGGTGCTGTGAATGTTTGTGGCTTATATTTGTATTCATTGTATGTTGTAGGATGTTTGCTTCCTGGGTAAGATTCATGAATGGGGGTGGGGTATTTGGGAGTCGCAAGCTGAGTCTGAGTCTTAGAATTCCCACTTTAACCCATTTTTCCCCCTTATCAAGCTTCTTCCTCTTTCCTTCAGATAGCTTTGTTCTCTCCCTGCCTCTGTTGTGTGACTTTGATATGTGTCGTTTTCATAAAAAATATACTCTGTGATTTGTAGGCTGACTGTCCATAATGGCAATATTTGAGTAATAGCATCATTTTCTTGAAATCGACTTGAAGTTTTCTTGCTCGTATTGAATGAGTGAGAAATTACAAGATAGATACACTACATTAGAAGGGGGGGGGGAGCCTGGACTGTTTGCTAAAACATATACTGGAGTCTTAACCTTAGAATGGGACTTCATTTGGATACAAATTCTGTACAGTCACAATCACATTAAAGTAAGGTCATCAGATAGGACTAGTGTCCTTATAATAAGGAAGAATGTGGACTGAGACACACACACACACACAGGGAACCTGCCATGTAAGGATAAGGCACAAAGTTTCTGCAAGTGTGTTTTACAAAAGACAGTATGAAGTTTGCTTAAAAAGACATAGAAACTTTAGGTGTGGAACAGAATAGTTCTTCCTCATAGGAACTTTCTCAGAGGGAAGCCACCTGCATCATACACCATCCCACAAAAGCACGAGAACATACACTTCCATCTTAAAGCACACTGGGAGACTTTAGCCCTAGAAAACTGGTACACTAGGATGGGTATATTATTGATAAGAGAGAAATGGTTCTTAAACTGTTGCCACTCACGTGAGGAGCCTTAAGGAACCTGGGAAACTGTTGCTGAGTGCCTGCCTTTTAGAGCCATCACAGTCACTGCGTGCTTCTTCACAATTTAAACCTTAGGATAGAGATTCTCTTCTTTGGCGTCTAGTATGAGACAGCAATCTCTGCTAGGCCGAGAACTTGGGAGCTGGGGGGCACGGGGAGGGTGTCAGTCAGTTCTCCACAGCAAAGGATTCCTCAAGGTTAGGACTTGAGAAGAGCTTGAATGCAGAATCAGGAAATAGAGGGGGGGAAACACATCTCAAAAGTGGTACCCTGGTTCCGTCTCTGGAGAAAAGAAGGGAGGAGTCATTTTTTCATGGCTGGTTGCTGCCATCTTCCTTCTCATTAAGCTTGCTAAAAGCATGGGTATTTGGGGGTCCTGGTGGGGGGTGCTACTGAAATGACAGTAACCAGCTGAAACTGTCAGGGGAGCACCCCAAGCATTAGTAGGCATAACTATTAGGCATCAGAATGCCTACAGTGTGCTATGAATTTGGATGGCATGCAGGTATGTGAGACAAGGCCATCAAGAACTAATACCATAGAGTCACATTTATGCATCAGTTACGTTTAGCAAAGCCAAGTGTCATCAGAGATGGCTCCTGCTAAGGCGGCATTAGTAGGTTTGCTGAACTTCCAGCTCTTTTCAGATTGGGCCAGGAGACTGCTGTCACTTGGGGGAGGTTGCTTTGGTCCCTGACCGATCTCATGTACTTTGGCCTGTTGCAGTAGTGATGATGTGTGGCTGGTTCACGTATTTAAGGAAAAGAATCTGTGACAGGAGCAGAGCTTTGGGTAGAGTTATCCATGTAATCATTGGTGACAATCAAGAACCTAGACAGGTTGGGATTACATGTTTACTATGTCTCACCAGGTTCTGGAAGATCCGGTCAGAGACCAAGGGGGCACACAGTATCTTCCTGTCACAGTGTAGCTCTGCTTCTGTGGTCTTTGCATAGCACCATGTGGGATCTGCATGTCCATCGTGGAGGTGGAGGCAGAGGCGGAAGTGGAGGTGTTCTTTGGCACAATCTCCAAGGGTTAACACTGGTTCCAAAGGTGAGCACTTCCTTTGAAACTTCGATTCATGACACTTTTCTCAGAGCATTGCTACTCTTGTGAGCCCAGCCTGCATCACTCCAATTTTGAGAAAGCTATTGGCTCTTTTAGAACTACATTTTTTTCAGTGTTGCCACGTGGCTGTGATTATTAATTGTTACCTACTCTACAGGATGACGTAAATAAGATTCAAAGCATTCAGGTGTACTGAAAAACATTGATTTCAGTGGGACTTTACTAAAAAAACAAAACAACAAGCAACCCAGATCCAGAGATTTGATCAGTAATTATCACCCCAAAGTGGTGGTCAGATATTTGGGGTGTCTCATTTATTTTAAGCTTGTTGCAGCTTTCTACAGCAAATCCAAAGGACAGGACTGCTGTGGCTCTGCTCTGAGGTGGGTGACCTTTTTATGCAAATGCTGGGAAAAAAGAGTGTTGTTACTTTTCAGAGACATTGCTCCTCTTTTAACGATATGCCATAGCTGTGAAGAAGTACAACTCGTAGAAAAATGTCTATCCAATCGGTTCACTTTAACAAGCTCAAGCCGATTGTATCCTGGTATGTTATTTGGTCAAAATGTACTCTGGGTCTATTCTCCAAAATTACTTTTCACTTAGGGCAGATCTGGGAAACACAAAAGTTTCTAGTGAAACAATTACCCATCCTTCACTGGAAAAAAAGACAACTCTATAAGCCAGAATCTATAGGACTTCATTCTTAAAGCCCAGGTTCTCTTCTCTCTCCACCCAGTCCTTCCTTGTTCCCTGTGTGTGAAGAAAAGCACCCGGGAAGACTTTTTTCTTTTTCTTCTTTTAATTTGTTCAGCATTGAGGGAGGGAAAGTCATAAACATTGATTGTCATTTACAGGAAACATTCAGAAATCATGTGTGCATTATCTGGGAATGCTAACAGTATTCAACTAATAATTTACAGGACATAAAATAAGGACAAACCCCGTTACATTCTAAAGTAATAGAAAACTCTTTTTAGTTGTTAGGGAGTGCTGCTTTAATCTATTATATTTATAATTAAAAAAATTCAATGCTTACTTCCTAAATGACTCAGGCTGCAGTTTTACTCACATACACAGAAATTAGGGCTTATATATTAAACAAGGAGAGAGAGAGAGAGAGAGAGAGAGAGAGACCAGAAAATTGAAGATGTAAAAACTACATAATATCACTGGGTTTATTTGTAGTTTGACTTTTGCCTCTACAGGCTGGTAAGAGTATATGGTAATAGACTAATTCAGCTCCCGAAAAATCAGAGGTTGACTCCAGGAGGCCTTGCTCTTTTGAAAAAGTATACTTAGCTTTTCTGAATGAATGCTTTTATTTTACATACTTGTGGCAATGCAACATCGGCCTGCCGCCACAGTGGTGTGCATGCTAAGGAGGAGCAAGCTGTACCTTCCATGATGCTCCTCCTGGTTCAGCTGGGGAGTAGGAACAGCCACGCCCCAGCCAGTCCATGGCTTCAACCTCTGGACTCAGCGGCTCTGCACCTTGCACTGTAGGCTGGAGCTACGGCAGAAGCATTAAACCTCAGAACATTGGAAGTATAGGGAAAATTATTTTTATCTCAATCCTAAAAGCAAGGAAGCATTGTCAGGGATTTAAAAAATATTGGAAAGTCTCATTTAACTAAATATCTTTTTTATTATTATTTTATAAATCGGTCATCATAAAATACTAGCCTTTTAAAGTCATATTTGGGATGCAGGGAAAAAAGCGCCAGTTTCACCAGACCAGCCCTGCTCTTCCCTCGGTTGCTATCTTCACCCTCAGACTTTTCTACCTCTCAGTTTCTCCCCACCCCTCCCCAGCTTCTTTACTGCATTTATTTGGTGGAGGTCAGTTATGGCTTCAGCAAATGAGTGGTCTGACCTCAAGTTATTCATAAGAAATAAACATGTACAAAAATATTTTGTTCATCAGAAAGCAGGGTTTGTTTTCCTTAAGCTCTTCCGTGTAGAATGGGCTTGGACAGAGCCATTCGCTATGAGGAAAGACGACTTCCCTTAGACAACAGTTTTCTTTCTACATGTTCCTATTTTCACACTGTCTAGTTTAGATGGTGTTTGCAGGTCTTAGGCCAATCTTCAATACAAATTCTTTGGAGTGGTTGATTGATAGCCCTGTCCCTTTCTTAGTTGTACTACAAAGAGAAGTAAGTGTACAAGTAACATTGACAACCCATCCAGATGCTTAAACCATTACAACCATTTCCCGCTTAAAAACCGAGAGGTACATTAACACTCAGAAAGGGAGCGAGTACATATTTACCTTTGTTGTTTAACCCCTCTAAAAAATTGTTACAAAGTCTTATGCTTAAACAGAGACATAGAAAAACCAGTGTATCCACTGTCTCCAGTTATTTACAGCAAAAAGTATGGAGACAGCATACATTGTATTAGACCTTCCACAAGCATATATTAAAAGTAATTACATTTGAAAAAATATTTTTTTTTATTTTTCCTCTACATTTCTACAATACATACTCAGTTTTCTGTGTGTGTGATTTTCATTCTTGGGTGTGTGTTAATGGGAAGAAGCGAATGGTGCTGTGGGGCTTGTGGATTTCAGACATTCTTCATGAGTGTCTATGTACGGCTGTGCTGGTGACATGGGAGCGCCCACCACTAGCCACAGCGAGTGTATAAGCGATACTACGAGCCTCATGCTGTCAATAGGGGCGCAGACACCTGCATTTCCCATAGTTGGGTAGATGGACTTGTTTAATTCCAGTAATCTTTGTGCTTTAGTTTTGGCTATGAGAACAACCACTGGCCTGGTTTCTCTGATCCACTGTCGTTGTGCTTTGGTCAGGCAGGAAGCATCGGTTGCTGTGACTAGTTGATCTCGGAGGAATTTCAGCAGCTTAGGAAAAAAGTGCACAGACAGACAGTCCCACCTGCTGTGTAGGAACCAGTGACCTGTGACCTGCACTTCAGAACAAGAGGGGGGTGGGGCGAGGCGATCTTGGTGACAGAATAAATTGCTCAGAAAGGTACAATTAAGAGAAAGGGAGAAAGTGTCACAGATTTGAAGCCATACATTTAAGGACACATATACAGGCTCAAAAACATGAAAGTTATATATCTGACTTTCAGAGGAAAAAAAAAATGGACAAGACATCTAGTTCCCTTTGGCGCTTCCACAGTGGAGCTCGGTGGGACACATGCAAGTGTCTTTTGTAAGCCATCATTCAGTGGATTCGCCTTTATCTTTCGATTGCTACTTTGTTCAAGCCACCTGTCATTATATCTTTGAGTAGTGATAGGAAAATATGGAAACTAGATCGAGAGGGAGAACAGCAGTATCTCTTCTCTCACCCACTGTGCGCCAGCATCCCAGTGTCACCCTCTATCAAACCTGGCCTGACTGGCTCTAACCCAATAGACTTCTAGATGTGGTTTTTAATACCAACAAGAGGAGGCAAGATGGCTGCCTATGGCCCTCTTCTGCCCGGGGATGTGTTTGGTGTGTACTATACTCACAGACAACTTTCATCGTTTACAAACGAGTCTGCCCCCATAATACAGAAGCACTGTGGGCATGAGGCCTTGGCCAAATGTTGGTTGCCCTATTGTAGGTGGGGCATTTCCCGGCTAACTTAACCGAGCTCCACAGCACTATTTGCATCCATGCCTTGACATTTTTGGGGGTTTTGTGTTGATTCAAATAGGCAGGCACCTCTGGTTCTAAAACATACTCCCCTTAAAAAGAAAAATAGGTAACCAGCTTTTTGTGAAAAGACTCCATGACTTTCCACACCAGGTTTTTCTTCTGGCTACACATGCACCAGCAGTTGCAAATATAGAACATCAAATAGCACTTCATCTACATGGTAGTGTTTCCTTCTTGCCTCTTTATAAGGAGACTCGGCAGAAGTTTCCCTTCAGATGTGTGCTTAGGAACTACTGCTAACTACAGAATGGTGTTTGTCAGAGTAGAGACATTCTTGCCTGAACCTACTGCCCTTTGTGGTAATTTTATTAGAAACAAAAGTGAATATGGGCAAGAAAAACCCCCTAAAATAAAAAAAAAAAAACCAACCAAACAAAAGCCAGGAAAAATGATTTGCCAGCACTCAAAAATTTCCTGTTTGTGGAATAAACAGGATGTGGACTTACACCGTCATTACTCATTTCTGGTGTTTATGGGGGAGAGGCAAGTAAAATTTTTGGTTGTCCTTAGGACCCATGTATTGGATTTTAGAATTTGAGCCCCCTTACACATAGTACTATGAAGAGGCAGTAAGAGTTGGCCATCCATCTGCAAGGCTTTCTACAAATAGCTCAGCTTGTCTGCTGGGATGTAACCTGCTTGATTGATAAGGCAGCCATGATATAAATGCACTGATGGCCCCTGATGCCTACCATTAATACTCAGTTGGGTACAATGCAGAGTCTTCCAGCTGCTGCCAGGGGAATCTAATCGCCTAAGACCACAGTATTCTCTGCTTTTTTACTTGGAGGTCTTTTAGCCCAGAGCCTTGAAGAAAGAAATAAAACAAAGAAAATGCAGAGTGTGTTTGGAAAGTCTATCCTGACCCTCAATGTACTATCAGGAAAAAAAAAGAGCCCCAGAAAAATGTTCCACAAAGATAGACCAATTCACAGACAATGTGGCCATTTGTAACTGCCAACCAAGATTTGAAATTATTCATTTTTATTCAAGATTTGTCTTTCTTTCTACAGAGTACAGAGGCACAGCGTTTGTTTTGCTCAATTGCCTATCAGCTCTGACCTCTGACCCTTAGATCAGACCCTGTATTTCCTTTGCTAAGGATTTACACAGGAAGCCTGGATTAATTGGGAGATATGTGGGGGGGGGGGGGCAGTCTTGTTATCTTGTTCCTTGCTCATTCTAGAGAAGGGAACTAATGTCTCTACTTGGGTAGAACTTCTAGGCAGGTTCAAAGAAGAAAAAGAAGTTCATTCAATTTTCTGCCTTAAGCCACTGTGGCCTCTCTGAAGCCTGTCAGGGAGGGTCTCTCGCTGACCTGTTCAATTTATGGCATTTACATTTTGTTTTCAGTTTCCTGTTTTGCCCCTCCCCCTTCTCGACGCACTTTTTTTTTTTTTAAATGAAGCATCCCTGAGCAGATTCAGTGCAACATCTGCATCAAGCAGTGATTGTCATCCTTGAGGTTTAAAGGAGACTTCAGAGCCCAGTTCCTTCTTCCAATGTTCACCTCATCCTAGCACATTCTGAACATTGGCCCATTCTCAGGAAAAGGAACAGCTTGCTGAGACTGTGTGTGGTAAAGAGAGTTTTTGTTGTTGTTTGGTTTTGTTTTTGTTTTTTACTGAAATTTCATGTAGTCAACTGAGATGTTCAAAGGGCAGTGTTTAAAGGCTTCCTTACCGTTAAAAACATGACTTCTCTTTAAAGGGAAAACTCGGCAACTGAAGCCAAAACTGGAGCTCTCTCCTCTGGGTGGAAAGTGGGCTGAGCCGGTCCTAGTTACCACTGTTTGGTTCTGGTTCAGTTCCTAGCTCTGTTTCCTGTCCCTCTGCTTCAAAAGGTTCATGCCATCCCAATGAAAGGCTAGGGCTAGTGGAAATGACACAATTTCAAAACCAGTATCTCCTGAGGCAAATGTGGGGAACAATCTCTTTCCTACACCACCCATGGGGCAAGGGAGGAAAAAAATTCTTAGCTACTTCATCAATTGAGCTGATGTAAATCCTCCAAGGTAAACTGAAGACAACAAATGATTCCCCTTTGCAGCCCAGTGGGATCTTCAGGCTGACAATGGGAAACACTGGGCCAACAGAACAATGAAAACAAAGTTTGACATGAGTTCAAAGCTCAAAGGGGAACATCAAGTAGACACAGTAAGCATTTCCTATCACAAGCCAATCATAAAACATATATCGCATTTGGAAACGGCTTGGTTTAATTGAGTGCCTTCCATTACCCTGTTTTCCTAGCAATCAGTAAAGTAATCTTTCCATTAGAAGGAAATATGACTCTTGGAATTAATTCTTTATACAAAGAGCTAGCAGGAGTGACATTTACACCAAAAAGAACTGAGTCCCTGTAGCAGCATAATAAGCAGTCTACAGCTGTCTTCTCAGAACCAAAGGTAATTTGGTTCAATGTAGTTAAATTAATTGAATATAACAGTGGTTGAAAAAGAGATTCATTATTTTAAAGTCTTTTTGTTTTCCCCCAATGGCTTGGAATTCATCAATCATGAGGTGAGAAAGGCCCCTGTTTTCTGAAAGGCAAGACTAACACTACTGTGCTCTGATCATCCACTGGAGTTCTGAGGCATCCTGAAGATGACTCTCAATCCAGAACTTTGAGAGAGCATAAGGGACTAAAAATGACTCAAAAAAAAAAAAAAAAAAAAAAAAAAAAAAAAAAAAAAAAAAAAAAAGAAAAGAAAAGAAAAGAAAAGAAAAGAAAAGAAAAGAAAAAACAAACAAACAAACCCAGAAACCCAAACCAAAAGACCCAAGTTTCTACAAAGCGGTGTGTGTGTGTGTGTGTGTGTGTGTGTGTGTGTGTATGTGTGTGTGTCTGTGGGTGGCTGTGTCATCTGTGTGCATGTTCGTGCGTGTGTGTGGCTTAGACTAGTTCATACTAAAGACCTAGGCCTTCCAGGAACAGAGAGAACAAATAGCTTCTAACTCATGCCTTTCTGGTGCTTAATTTTGTAGGAAAGTAGGTGAAGAACCTGTATAGGTTGCCGTTCCATTCTATACATTTTAGTGGCTAAAAAATAACCAGTTTGAATAGAGGATGTCATTTATAACTGTGTAGGATAGAATTTTGGCATTGGGATATATTAGTCCCATAGACAAAAGATTTACTGTTTTCTAATCTGAATTTTTTCTATATTTTATAATATAGCATTTTGAAGTTGAAAAAACAGGCTCCCGCCTATTTTCTCATTTCTAACAAATTACCATGAGTATAATTTAGTGAATTTACTTCTTAACTTTGTATGCTCTATTTCTCTTTTTTTGTTGGGAAAATGGTTAGAAAATATCTACACAAAATGGGTACAAGGAACTTGTTTTATACTTCTAGTCAAATATTTCTAAAAACGTTGATGGTGGTGATAATCTATAGACTGAATTTTTTGTTGTCTTGAAGAAATTATAACCACCAAAGTGAAGTTTCATTCAGAATTGGATTCCAAATCCAATGTGGAGGAACCTCAATATTTTGTAATATGGTAATAAATAGACAATATCATTATCTGGTCTATAAAACAGGAAAGTGGCTTCAAATCCTTTTGGCTTCCCCTCTTCCCGGTATGTGCCATCTTGATGGGGCTTTGAAGTAATTGATAGAAATGGAGCTTTTAAAAGAACAATTATGTGTTACCCCGATTCTTTTGTAGATTTCCTTTTGCATGGGTCCTATCATGTTGTTATGGATGGATAAAAACTCTGGCTGGAAATGAAAACCCTGATTGTCTAACATAAAAGTAACATATAACAACAGCAAATCACATGAAAGCCTGACTGAACCTCCATTGCTAGTGGGCATGGTATTTTAAGCCACAGTGCATGAATACGTAATAGTCATATATAATACTCTTACATATTATATACTCATTACATACATGCACAGTACTTTCCAAGACAGTTAGTTACGAATTTGCACATGCATCAACTACCTAAAAACATAGAAATAGGTAAAGCCTAGTAAGTGGAATCGTCTTAAATTAGAGTCGAACAATCAATCAACGGGAAGAGTAATCATGGAAAGTACGGCTCTGTTTGTGTATATATCTACAATAAAATTCTATAAACAGTTGTCTCCAAAACATACCCGAATAAAATTAAAAAAGATAACACCCAGTGTCCTATATTTGTATATTTATGATCATTTCAAAAACAAACAAACAACAAACGAACAAACAAAAGAGCCCCACTCAGGTGCATATTTACATTCTTCAAACTGTAGCGGTGAAAAATATTTCTATTAAGTGCAGGACATTCCTAATGTTGCAGTAGTGACATTTTCCTTAAGTCCCCATGAACACATTGCTTTTGTCTTAACGGCGATGCATTCCATGACTCTGAGAGTTCTCGTCCCCTTCATTTGCAGACCGCAGCACAGTCAGGATTAAAGAGCTCCTTGTACAATGGAGGAAACAGTGTATTCACTATGTCTGGATGAGACTGCTTAAATACCTGCAGCTTCTCCCCATGCAAGTTGCAGACTGCCGTGATAGTTGGTATCTTGGCTATTAACTGCAGAACACAGAGACAGAGGGAGACAAAGAGGGAAGCTCGTTAGTGGACTGTCTTGTGAATTAGTGTCTTTTTGGGGACCCAGATAAAGGTAAATGGCTTTGGAAAAAGATGTTCAGAGAGAATGAAGGCTCACTTTCAGCTTCCCTTGAAAAGAAAACAAAAACATATTTCTCAGCCCATGGTAAGAAAAAAAAAAAAAAACAGAGAAGAGAAAGCAAGCAAGCCAGGAGGTCTAAGACTCCTGGTTCATTATTCTGAAATAAAATATGCAAAGGAGGCATTCTTGTTTCATGCTGGTGAGTGGGTGCTAAGCAGGCAAGTACTATGAACAGAATCCTGCTTCCTAAGAGTCAAAGACAGTGTGACAGTGTGATTCAAGGCACTGTCTCAGTCTTTTCATTTGTAAAATGGGCTTGTTAATCCTAGCTCTCTCTTTGAGTTATGTGGACTGAGTAATTGATATGAATGTGTTCAGAAATCTGCAGCTATGAAACATAATTGTTAGCTAATAGTCATATTATCCTTCATTTCCTGCAGACTTCCAGGACATGAATATTAGGGTTTTTTGTTGTTTTTAAACCTTTGGAGGATGGTAATATTAGGAAAGTAACAGCAAGTTCTAAGAGCTCATGACACTAAGGCAAAAGAGACTACCTGTGGGATGGATGGGATGTGGGAGGCATGGGAGCCAGGGAGAGAGGAGCAGGGGAAAGAGAGAGGGCAGTAGGCATGAATACACATGACGTGCGTACCACATATGTATAAAGGTGTCATGATGACGTCTATCATTTGTTCACTAATTAAAAACTCTGGGGAGTGACCCATGATTATCACAATACTTGGAAGCCCAACTCACTCAGTCTACCTGCACCTTCCTAATTCTTTTTTACTCTGATGCAGAAAGTGAGGCCACTGGCTTTGAACTTCTTTCACAAACAAGGGATCACTAGACTTTCATTAGGTCATCTCTATCTTCCTCCTCCTCTCCTTCTTCCTCCTCCTTCATCTTTTTATGCTAAAGATGGAACCAGATCCTTGTGCATGCCAGGCAGGTGCTCCACCATAGAGCTACACCTACACCTACACCTACATCACACACACACACACACACACACACACACACACACACACACACACACACACAGTGTGCGACCTCAAATATATGTATACATTTATGTCACAGAGTAATTCTTTAAGTTAAAAGAAAACAATGTTTGACAATAATCTAAATGCTCCCTGTTTTGCTGCGTGCTCTAAAGGACTTAGGAGGTGAACATTTCTGATGTTAAACATGTTTACAACCATCCATTAGTATCAAATTAGCTTAAACAAATGTTCATAGGCCAGTATTACTTGCAGGATTGAGACAGACTCTCCTGCAGGGAGCATTCTTTCTATAGGTAAACGTAGTAGTTCACACGGCTGATTAAGGCGGACTGTGAAGTGTCCATGATAAAACCCTGTTAAGCAAACTTGTGTGGTGACCTGGCTTTGCCCTATGTTGCCCACTCACTACTAAGACTACATCTCAGCTTTTGAAGGTAAACAGCAAACAGATTATTACCTTGTGGTTTTTCAAAATCCCTTTAACCACGAATGATTCTGTAACCATGCCATAAGAAATGTAAAGCCAGCATTAAGAGTAGAGCTGCTGACACACTAAGGGGATCTAGATACAGCTCAATGATGTGGGGGCTTCAAACTTTCAAGGACTTTTGAGGTGTCTGGCTCTGCAACCTAGCCTTATCTGCTGCTGAGGAAAATCCAGGAAAGAAAACAGGTAGAGTCTTTCCTGTAGTGTGTGTCAGACTTCAGACTGAGAATTAAGACTTTATCTTCAACATTGTGAACCATATTCCTTTCATTCAAGGTACTTGACAACAGTTGGCTGCCAGTTTGTTTTATATCGAGACTCTACTGGACACCAGGATGCACAAAGCTACTATTGATCATGCCCATAGTGTATTACTAAGACAACTGGGGATTAAGTCATCACACTGACTAATGCAGAGAGAAGCTGTGGTGAGAGTGGTGGTAGCTGAGGAGTGATAAGCCTTTCCTAAGAATGGGACATCAAATCTGAGCAGGGGAGGACTGTTGTGAACTGGGCAGGCACTTGGAAAGGGAAACCTAACATGCCCAGGATCTTTGGTGAAGATACTGGTCATGTAGAGTTCTGAAGGCATCACAGACTTACTGGGGCATGGGTTTGGGGTTGACGATGATGGAGAGTGTGCACAGCCGGAATCTGGCAGCTCTTATGGTACATGTCACAGCCTTCAGCTTTAAACAGAAACAAAGATGATCAGAGTACCTGTCTGAGAGACTCACTTTGAATCTGGGGTAGAAAAGTGTGTTTTGTATATTTTTATACGTAAACAGTTTATAAGTGTCCACTTAACTGGAGCCCCTTGGGAAATTATTGAAGCTTTCTTAACCAGCTGCCTCACACAGAAGGAAACTACAACAATTTAGAAACACTTCTTGCACATTACAGTGCTCCCTGAAATAGCTATTGAATGCGGAGGAGCTCTGAAAGCCTTCTCTAATCATCTGCTGTTGAATTGATGATCTGCGGTGCCGCTGGAACTTCCAGATGCAACTGTGAAATGACTGCCAATCTTTAGCGTGATAAGAATCACTGGAGTGCTCCTTCAAAGTGCGGATTACCAGGAACCTCTCCCAGGGATTCAGTTCCAGTATGTCAGACTCCACGCTTGAAGTAAACGTCCCCGGGGAACACTCATGTCATGAGCCAGTGGCATAGGCTCTGAGAAACAGTGCCTCGGAGACTCAGGCTTTGTGAAGAAAAAAAAAAAAACTAAACTAAAAACTTTAAAAATTGACAAGTAAATTCTGTATTCTATTTGAATCAGTTCTGTTTCTTGAGTGTCAAGTAGGTTCTTCCAGGTGGCAAAGACATTTCATGTGTATAGAGGGAAGGCTGTATATGCTCATTATATGATGAAGGATGTTAGAAGTTTTTGGTGATACACAGGCATGGCATAGTGAAAATTGTGGATTTGGGGCTTTGGAATCAGCTTGTCTCTATTTGGACCCTAGTTCTGCCACTCCTACTAACACAGTCTTGGATTTAACTCAGCTTCCGTATCAGTCAAGTGCTGTGTGAGGGTTTCTTTTGCTATGAGAAACACCATGACCCAAAAGCAACTTGGAGAGGAAAGGGTTTACTTCAGCTTACAGTTTATTAGTCCATGTTTGAGGGAAGCCAGACAAGGATCTCAGGACAAAAACCTAGAGGCAGGAACTGAAGCAGAAGCCAAGGAGGAGTGCGACTTACTGGTTTCTCATGGCTTGCTCATCCTGCTTTCTTATGCCATCCAGGACCACCCACCCCTTGTCAGATGAGCCCACCCACATCAGACATCAATCAAGAAAATGTTCCACAGACTTGATCACAGGCCAATCTGGTGGGGACATTTTCTCAATTGAGGTTTCCTCTCTTTCAAAATGACTCTAGTCTGTGTCAAGTTGACATAAAAACTAGCCAGCACAGATGGTGACTATAACATTTCCTGCTTCCCAGGGAGACTGGGAGGATTTAATGAGTCAATACACATGGTTTTATAGTGTGGCCTGCCGTCTGCTGACGACACACACGATAGCTATTGTATTAGTTACTTTCTAGTCGTTGCAACCAAAATACCAAAGGATACCGTCATGTGCAGGATTTGTATTTTGAGTCACAGTTTCAGAAGTGTCAGCTCCTCATGGCACGGAGGGAGTGTTGGGACAGAGGAAATTTTTATCAAGGCAGGCAGGAAGCAGAGGTGGGGTGTGTGTGTGCAAATATTAGAATGTGGCTGACTTTGATTTATTTTGACTATACCCTCAGCTCCTGTGACCCTGAATTTTTCAGGTCCCCTGTGATGGTTTGAATGGGAATGGCTCCCAAAGACTCAGACATTTGAATGCTTGGTTTCTAGTTGATAGAACTGTTTTGGGAGAGATTAGTAGTATGACCTTTGGGGGAGTGAGTTTTGTGATTTCAAAAGCCCAGGCCAAGCCAGACCCTACCTCCTCTGCCTCCAACTTTTGGATGTGGATATAAGCTCTCAGCTATTGCTCCAGAGCCATGCCTGTCTATCTACAGTCAAACTAACTCCTTGCCATTATGGTCATGGACTTGCGCACGCAAGTAAATGTTTTCTTTTATAAATTGTCTTGGTCATAGTGTCTGTTAATAGCAATAGAAAGTAACCAAGACATCACTAGCACATTCAGGATGGGTATTTCTTGTTTACTTAGACATCTCTGGACGTGCCCTCATAGACATAGTCAAGTAGACAATGAAAGTTGAGCTGTGATGCTTCCAGCTCACATACTGCTTCTTTCAAAGACTGAAAGGGGGAGGGGGGTAAAGGCTGCTCTCTGCAAAAGATGTAAGCAGCAGAGATCCAATTTAGACTTTAGCCAAGCTCCGAAATCTGAGCCTGACCACACTGTATGTTATCTCATGGAAAAATTAGTCATTTGCTTTTTATTAGAATAGGGATCTAAAATCATGACGAACTTTTGTTTTCTTGTGGCAATAAAGTTGCTTATCAAGCTGGGCGTGGTGGCGCACACATTTAATCCCAGCACTCTGGAGGCAGAGGCAGGTGGATTTCTGAGTTCGAGGCTAGCCTGGTCTACAGAGTGAATTCCAGGACAGCCAGGGCTATACAGAGAAACCCTGTCTCGATAAACTAAACTAAACTAAAAAAAATGTTGCTTATTGACTGCTCAGAGACTAGACTCCCATGCTATGTTTCTTCAGACATTTCCTACTTCTGCTATGAGCAGAGTATATAGGAAATTAAAAGCACAAGTCCAGGACCAAACCCTTGGTGTTTACTCACTTGACTAGAGACAGGGAACTAGAATCTGGTTTTGGAAAGTGAATGTTGACTTCTTGACTTTCTTCTACTAACTCAGGTCTTGGCAGAGCCTGACTCCTATCTGGTTCTGCCTCTTCTATGGGATTTAAGTCCATTTTATATTGTTTATCTGTAGAATGGGCTGAGTAGCTAACAGACACTGTCAGCAACAACACCGACAAAAGGATAGAGAGCCTCATTAAACTGTGTTGTCTGGGAGAAGGCTGGCTGAGACATCCCGTCAGCTGTGGGAATGTAAGGGCTGGTGGGGCTCCACCACTCTATAGTGAGGCAAGGCCAGGAGGCCATATAGACACAGTGAAAACACTTGGCAGAGCCCAGAAGGGCCCAGTGGAGAAAGCAGCATGCAGTCACTTATTGCTCATTAATATCATGTACTGCAGTTGGGGGACCCACATTTCAAAGGGAGCTCAGAGCAGCCTCAGCAGCAGTTAATGGTTCAACAACTTTTTAAACAGCTGGGGATGTTTAAAAGAAGCACTCGGAGATAGAGGGGGTAGTCAATTTGAAATCATCATGAAATTCCTTCACATCTAAATCATCTCCACCACAGAACTAGACAGACAGAAGATCTATAAAAGGGTATCTCACATTCTTTTCTTTTTCTTAATGGAAAGTGATTCTTATAAGAAGGAAGCTTTAGCTTATGTCTACTGGGGTCTGCAAGAAGAGATTGCTACTTGACCAGAGACAACAATCCTATGATTCTCTCTAGAGAGTGGTCTTTTGACAGAATTCACATTTTTTAAACTGATACAACTGATGTTAGGGAAATGGGACAAGCAGAAAACAGAAGAAGCCATCAGGTTGTTGTTCATCCTCACAAAGAAAGTCAACAATAGTTTGATTAAAGTGAAAGATGGATGGAAGAGGCTGAATGCATTCATCTCACCTGTCCATGTTCACATTGTGTGTGTGTGTGTGTGTGAGAGAGAGAGAGAGAGAGAGAGAGACAGACAGAGAGAGAGAGAGAGAGAGAGAGAGAGAGAGAGACCAGACCACTGTATTTGGATTAAAATAATATTGAACTTGAGACTCCTTTCCAGGTAATAAACTCTTTCCATCTTCTCTTCTGCCTATTCTTGACATCCATTTTTATGGCACATGTTCTTTCTACCTGGCCATTGGTGGTGACAGTAGAAGTGGGCATTTGCCTAAGCAGAGCCTGGGATTTGGAATCAGACTGATAGCCTCAAGGTACTTTCTAAATGTAGCCAAGACTCCAAGTAACTTAAAGAGCTAAGTGCTGGTTGTATAGCCCCACGAGGACTGGGAAGCAGAGAACATTGGTATTCAGAGAGAGAGAGAGAGAGAGAGGAGGGAGAAGGGGAGAGGGGGGAGGGGAAAGGGAGGAGGGGGGAGGGAGAAGGAGAGGGAGAAGAGTAAGAGGGAGAAGAGGGAGAGGGAGAGGGACACAGAGAAACTCAGAGACACAGAGAGAAACAAAGAGGCATAGAGACAGAGGGACATAGAGAGTGATACAGAAAAACAGAGTGAGAGACAGAGAGAAAGCCACAGAGAGAGAAATTATCTAGACACTACAAGATGGATAAATGTAAAGTGGCAAAAATCTTAAAGCTTCCTAATTCCAGTATCTTCATGAGTGGCAACTGCTATTTTTTCTTTAGAACTTTAGATTTGATCACACATTTTTATTGCTTAATATCCTTTCATTTATTTATTTATTTATTTAGCTCAGTTAAACTTGACTCATGTTATGTGTAACTGAAGAACCCCATTGAATACACCAACCTGCAGCCTGAGGGTTGAAGGGTAATATACTGAATTCTCTCCTGTTTTAATGCTTAACCTGGAATTTTGTGATATTGGTCTTACAGTATGTGTTGGTCCATTGTAAGCAGCTAAACAGACAGACATAATCTGCTCTCTTAAGGAGTTCCTGGAAGAAACTGCCATGCACTCTTCCCCCTTGTTCTTCTGGCTCTTGTATTCATAACTAATACAGGCTGAAATGGCAAACCATCCCGGGAGAGAGTTATGTTCTGTGAATTTAGATTTGAAATTTAAAATTGGGAGACTCTGTTAATGCATTTTATATAATTCTGCCTGTTCTTTCATTATTCTCCTATGTATTTACAGATGTGTAGATGCCTAAGGGGAGCTTCAGGGATGTCCCAGATGTGGTTACAAGGGTATGTTACATTGTGATATTCATTAGGCTATTAAGGATTTGTAAAACAAAATACAGACATTTAAGATTACAGAACAAATTCCTACCCAAGTAGAAAAGAGAACAGTGAGACTGAGGACACAACCAACACCATCGGAGCAAAACAATCTTATTTTCTGATAGGCCTGACTGCTTATTTCAGATGAAATGGACCTCTATCCTCTAGTTACCCAAGTAGGAATTCTCTGAGCACCCTCAGACCACACTAAAAGGGATATGCACATGCGGCCCCAACCTTCCATTATTAACCAGAGTAGTGACTATTTCTGACCCCTTGGAGAACACAAAAAAAAGTAGCGTGGGTGGCTTTCTAGTTCCCCTGGCTTCTTCAGTGTTTGATGAATGGAAACTATGGGCCAACAGTTGTTTCTTCTAGTTTCATTTCACAGTGGGGCTGCTGATGACTGGTTCTCATGGGTAGATACACGGGCACTTGGGTAAGAGTGGCCAGGGATGATGTAAGTGATCTTTCAAACACTAACATGCAAACTAGGGTTAAATCCTCCATCTTTAAAGCTTTTCCTTAGTAACTTAGGTTCTTATGTTCAAGAAACAGTTGTTTTATTCATGTTATAAATAGCCAAAAGAATCAAAAAAGTTAGTGATTCTGTTGGTTTCCCAAGCTCAGTCAGTCTAATGCAGAATTCATGGGAAGGTAGAAGCTTTTAGAGGGATTGGGGGTATCTCTGAGTTTATTAATCATTTAGGGATGGGCATCCACAAATTAATTGTTTAAGTGCTGATAGTGGGTTAGGTTTAAATTCTAACTCTCGTGCTCACACAGTGGCTCATTTTAGGAGAGGTTTTGATTGCTTGGGTTTTCAGTTTATCCTTTTGTAAAGTAAGAAAATGAGATCTTAGCTTTAAAAACTCAAAGTCAACCTATCTGGATCTATCGGGACAGTGTTACACACAATGCGTTCTCTGCCTCTCTGAATTATTCATTGCTTTGACTGCTCATGTAATATCCATCTTCATTGCTTTGCATTATAATCAGAGCAGTACTTTTTATGCTTCACATTATGTGACATTATATCTCAGATACACATATATTGCATACTTGATCTGTAATAAAGATTTGCGATGTAAAGAAAACCACCATGACTTAGGAACACTCTTTCCATGTGAGATTTTTTTCTGCAGTGGAAGGCGGTGGCTGTGACGTTGTGTGGATAGGGCCAGCATTACTTCCTGCAAGGTTAGGGCTTCATACTGTAGCGTTTCAGCTGGAAGGGGAAAGTCATGCTCAGCTCTCTCACTTAGGTAAAAGGTTGTGTTCAAAGAGAAGGAGATGGCAGACTGTGGCTTGGCTGGGCAGAAGGCATAAACTTCAGAGTCTAAATCAGCAACGTTTAATGGAAACATAATAGAGAATTTGATAATTCTTGTACTTCTCATTATAACTTGGGGTGAGATCACAACTACGGGCATTTGTACTTGGAGAATTACTTGGAAAAAATAAACATATAACAAAGGCTATCTCGTGATTTAATAACACAGTAGATACAGAGGAGAAGGTCTATATCAGACGTGCCTCCAACAGTGGGCCAGACCCAGAGGTTTTCTGAGGAGGAGGAGTGGAAAATGGACTTGAGGACAAGATTGAGTGAGACACCCAGTTCTGGGCTTTGTCCTTGACTGTGAATATAGTGTTACTGCATGATCTACCTTGGACCAGTCCCCCTTCTTCTCTGCCTCTGCCCCTATGGTCAGAGCAACAAGAAGGGAAGACATTTAGTGACTTATAGTGAAGGATGACAAGCCAGAGGTCTCAAATGACAGCTGTCTTCACAGTTCAGACATTTACTATTGATCTCCTTTCATCTTCTCTGCCTCAACAGTAGTCCTCCACGGGACCCTGACCCTCATAGATCTTCTCCTAGGAAGCAAGGCCTTCTGAGTCAGGTCAGGCCTTGCTACATCAGGACCTGAAACTGGCCTGGAAAGCTGATAGAAAGGCTGACCCTTGGACACACATACCATCAGCACTGCATGCTGTAAGCTTTGGTTTAAAAGACCACTCCAGACAACATAGTTATGGTACATATTATAAGTTTGAGTCTGCAAGATGTGGCAAACCCTTCCTTTTCTCTTTATCTTGACAGTGGAAAACATCTAAGGAGTCTTTAAAATAACCACATCGGACTGAGCAGTGGAGGGCAAAGAGAATGTCTGGAAGAACCTTTGTTTTTTTCGTTGGGACATCAAAGGATGTTATACTGAAGAGATCTCAAAGACCAGGCAGTCCAGCCTACTCGTTTCCCAGACAAGAGAAGTGAAGCCAAGAAACAGATGGGCTGCCTCCTCTAGTCATATGGGGCTTAAAAATATATATCTCTATTTTTCATGAGTTTTCATGAAAGTGACCAGTGTTATCTCATTTCCTGTCTTCTCAAATTCAGGATCCTACCCAATCTAACTATTATTTATAGTGTGAATAAGCCCTCTACTTTCCTACCTCTACAATGCTCATTCTCCATTTTCCCATCATCTACTTCCATCTTGTGAAAAGTTTCCACTCTTCAGTGATGACCTCAAACATATCATTTCTTTTTTTTAATTCTTTTTTTATTAGATATTTTCTTTATATACATTTCAAATGCTATCCTGAAAGTTCCCTATATCCTCCCTCTGCCCTGCTTCCCTACCCACCCACTCCCACTTCTTGGCCCTGGCATTTCCCTGTACTGGGGCATATAAAGTTTGCAATACCAAGGGGCCTCTCTTCACAGTGATGGCCAACTAGGCCATCTTCTGCTACATAAAACATATCATTTCTTATATAGACATTACCCTACTGAGGTAAAATTCCTTCTGCCAATACCAATCCTATCCCAATAATCAGTAGTTTACATATACCCTTTTATAAACTAGATGGAATACTTATAAATTATCTATTAGTCCTGTAAGTACCCAAGACATTGCTGACCATTTCAGTCCTGTTATATAGTGTGATTGGGGTTCTCCGCTAACACATCTTATAGCTGGGATAGTTTATTAAAATATGGTATGTATTAATATGCTTATGAGGAGAGGCAAATCTATTCTCTAACATATTTTACCTTTAATATATTTCTAAATGGCAGAAACCCTGATTAATATATAAACACTGAAGGTTTCTAATTAATGGGTACAGAAACCCAAATTCTCAAACCCTATTAGATTGAAATTTGGCCTAAAGTATAAAGTATTGTTGTTCCCTTTAATATCAAGGTGTGTTGAAAGTGTATTGGAGTTCATTCTTTCAGGAGGGAGTTCAACAACTGTATGGATCCTGTGCCTTGATCTTGTTATTGTCTATACCTATTCAGGGTCAATTGGGCAACTGATAGAAATGTGTTTTTTTTTTAATTATTATACAGAGGCTGACTGATTCCATATTACCTAAGTCTGTGCCCTAGAATACAACATTTTAGGTTTGTATGCTCATCCCTAGGAATAGTTTTAGATTTTTTTCCATGAGTTTTATAAAGAATAAATGTTGAGAATGTCTCATGATGTAGGAAGGACATTTTTATAAAGATAGGACAGGTCTACAATGAGTAGAGTGGTTTTAAACTTAGTGAAAAGAATTGTTGGAAGAGTTCTGTTGGCCGGTGCTGGTTTTCCTTGGATCTTAAATGTTCTCCAAAGCTGCATATGTTAAATACTTGTACACAAGGTGCCAGTGGTGTTGTTGGGAGGAAGTGAGAGCTTTAGCAAATGGGGCATAGAGAAAGGAAGTTAGGTGACTGAGGCCACACATTCTGGGTGATATTGGGAGTGTTCCCACTTCTTATCTTGTTCTTGATCTGGCCACCACGACATGAGCAAGCTCATTCAATCATATGTTCTTGCTTTGGTGTTCTGTCTCTCCAGAGTCCACGGTATTAACAATGAAGTGAACATGGCCTGCAACCTCTAAAAACAGGAACCCAAACAAACCACCTCTTCTTAGAAGTTGTTAGTGTCTGGGCTTTTATCATAGAGATGGTAAGCTGACTCACATACTGTCTCAAAGATGGATAGTACCCATGTCTCAAAAAGTGACTAGATGGATTCACTCCTACCCCCTTGCACTTGACAATGGATTTGAAACTCAGACAAATGAAGTTATGCATCTGAATTTACTGGGGACAAATGGGAATCTATTCTTCACTGAGATTTGGTCTTTCCATATTGGCATACAGTATGTAATTAATGTGTTGGCTATTGTAAAGAACGATCTAAATAAGAACCCAGCATCTACATATGAACTCTGGATATGTGTCATCATCTGACTCCAGGAAATGGTTCACAAGAAATAATTCTTGTCTAGAGTTCTCCCTGGATCCAATCTTCTAAAAATATTTTTGTTGTTGTTAAGAAGAATAGAATTGTGTATTTTTATCTTGCTAAACCTAAGAAAGCAGGTTTAAGCTAATCCATAGAATCAATGTTGTGATTGCTTTCTTGCCATCAAGTATATTAAATTTGTCAATTTCTGACTCTTTTCTAAAGCCATGAGTAGTTCAAATCATGACCTAGAGGCCAGGATATAGAAACCATAGTAAACATGTAACTGCAAACATTTAACCTCCTTAGAGGAGCCATAAGCTTAATCTTATAACGCGTCAGTTCAGAAATATGGTATTTTCACCTTTCTTGTGTTGATGTTGGGAGCATGGTTTGGGACAAACAACTTTCCCAAGCAGAATAGCAAGACATTTTGTTTAACTCTGTTTTAAGACCATAGGTTTACAAGGTAAATGTAGAGACCAAACATTTAAGAGATCTAAAATACAAGCAAGAAAAATTTCTAGGGAGAAGAGAAAAGGGATGGAGCAGATATGGTCAAAGTACATTATATATTTGTATGAAAGTTTCCTTAAAAAACCTAGTATGATATACTATGAATAATGCACCAAGAGGAAAGGAAAAATCCACTATATCGATTTACTGGATTTATTTATACCTGTGAGCTAATGAATTATAGGCTTATATGCAGATATTCATATTACTGCCTTTTCTACCCAGAGAGGCTGTTGGTTCAAGCTTTCTCTTGACTAGATGAAAACTGAGGCACAGAGAGCAAGTGTCTTGCCCTTGGGAGAAGTTCTGTCAAAGGGAACTATCACTGTAAAATGGTGTGGAAATGTTCTTCCTGGTGATGTGTTAATTTTAACAAACTTTATCATAATGAAGCAGCATATTTAACTCATGAGTTTTTTTTTTATAGCAGTTCTCAGTATGTGCAAAGTAAAATCTGATGGTGTCTTCAAATAGTCTTTACCTCCCCCATTTTTAAAATAAAGAATTTCAAGAGCAGAGTGGGAAGTCTTAATGATAAAAATATAAAGAGTAGGATTTCTATTATCTTTAACCAAGAATAAGTTGAATTTCCCAGTTTCTTACCTTCTGAAGATTTTAGTTCTTAAAAAACCAAAAATACATTAAAATTTAAAATATTGTTTATTCTCTAAAAAATTGTAGTGCTTGAGAAATCAGTTTAAGATCTAAAATAATGTTGAATGTCAACCACTGATAATTACTTTTCTTCTTTCTGTGATCCCTTTACTTTGGTAAACAATTTTTACTCTATACTAATCTATTGTGTAACAGTTTCCTCTGAATTGAAACATTCCATAGTGAAGGGAAATTCCTTAAACAGGGAGGTAAACAACTCAATAGCTCCAGGAAGTCCCTGAAACTGACCAGATTCCCTAAGCCCCTCCCTGCCAGAGTAAGTAATAAAAGCAGAGTCACTCTGAGACTGTCAGAGCTAACCTGCAAAGACTATGAAGAGTCATGCTGCGAAGAAGACTCTTATACCAGGCCAGCTGCCTGGGAGAAGCAGAAACCTGTAGAGCTGTCTGGAGGAGGTTTAGATGATAGTTGCTTGGAAAGAACACCCTCTACCCTGTCAGCTGCCTGCAGGGTACACAGTGCGCTCCAGCTTCACAGCTTTTGTGATCTGTCACCCAAGCTGGAGTGGGCCTTGGTGATGTAGATGTCTTTGAATCCTTTCTGTTCCCATAAGTAACTTTCCCACATATTCCTGTAAGTAATTCCAAGAAAACTCTGTGTTCACTGAGTTGGAGTCTGGTAGTATGAGTGGTCTGGTATGGGTTTTCTTTCTGAATTTATTAGACGTGCATGTTGCATTTCCCCAGGAAAAGTTGTCACACAACATCACCTTAAAATCCATCATTCTTAATTAAGATAAACCAAGAAAGAGATGTCATGTTGCATGCATTTACCCCTGGTAAGTCCACATGTTGAAATAACCCCAGGGTAAGACCTATATGAAGAGATCAGAGTGGAAAGGAAATTAAGAGGTCATCAGGCTAATCTTTCTTCTCGAGTAGAACCTTTAAGACACATCTGAGAGGTAACCAGATAGTGACAAGAACCTGACAGTGGCAAGCTACTTCACATGGCAGCCCACTCCTGTGTTCGGAGAGTCACACCCAGCATTCGATGCTCCTTTCTAACTTAATAAAAATCTAAGTGTTCTTAACCTTGGCTCAGACCTGACTTTATAGGGGTGTAGCCTTCTTCTTGCTTGCAGATGAATTTGAAGACATGTTGCCCTTCTTAAGGTGCCTGTTCCTCTGATGACACTGACATACTCAAGATTCCTTTGTTTTGTTTCCCTGTGTCTTGGTCTCTGATCTGTCAGTATGGTCCTTCTCCAGGAAAGCAATCCTCCCTAGCTAGGCAATGATGGTATACACCTGTAACCTTGGTATTAAGTAAGCTGAAGTGAAGAGCGCTGGGCACTGTGAGTTCAAGGTCAGCCTGGGGCACATAACCAGGCCCTGTCTAGTAACCAACCAACCAACCAACCAACCAACCAACCAACCAACCAACCAAACCAAATGCAAAACCAACCAAAATGCAAAACAACTCCTCAAACAAAGGAACTCTTTTCTCAATGTCTCAAAATTTGCCAATCTCCCTTTGAAAAAGCATGTGTCTACATTTATGCAGTCTATGCTGCTGAGACATTCACCCTGTTCATGCAGGGCTCCTTTGGGGACAGCAGGTCTGTGACTTGAAGACTTACCTTTGCCAGGGTCTCATCATCCAGGTGGTTCTTCTGAATCACATGTTGCAGTGCAAAATAAATCTTTTCCTGAAGCTTCTGGACTTTTCTTGGTTCGATCAGCCAGGCTCGGTCTGACAAGGGGAAAAGCCGAAGAATAAGGAAAGGGCACAGAAACTTTGCTTCGTTTACCTACATATATAAACACCGAGTCTCAGGCCATCTCAAATTGTGTAGCTCTAAGTTGCTTTTGAGGCTGTTTATTTTTATTTGAAACAGGAATATCTTGTAAATAGTGAGGTGAGGCTGACCACACGTGGTGTAAGGATACAGAGAAGCCATTTGGTTCCAACAAATTTCTTCTTTGCCTAGTGTTTGTGAGTGTTTCAATATTTCTTCCTTCCTCCCAACAGATGCTTAGATATTCTTTCAAAGCAGAAATAATTTTGGAACCATAAAGGAATACTGTTAATAATCGCAGTCCTTTTCCTTAGCATGAGTTATTCCTTCATCAGATATAAAGCTGATGCCATGCTATAATTTATAGAATGCACACATCAATTTCAGAAACAAACATCTGAGTTTTATTTTCCTGTATTGAATTAAGTGTTAGGTTATCCCTTCTCCTTTTCTTGCTCTGTACTCTTCCTTTCCCTAATGCTCTTGTGTGCTCTCTCTCTGTCTCTCTGTCTCTCTGTCTTTCCTCCACTCCTTTCTTTGTCTATTTTTTTCTGATTAGATTTATACACCATGGTGACAAAATGTGCTCAAGTGTTATTTCCTTAGTTTGATCAAGAGATGCTGAGAGTCTCCAAATGCTGAACAAATACTCATGGAAAAGCACTTGGCCGTGATCCTCCTAAACATAGTTCAGGTCAGGTGAGAAACTTGACTCGGTAATCCTAGACAAGGCAAGGACAAGTCAAGCCAAGAGTTAAGCAAACCCTTACGTAAGTGAGCACAAAGGACTTCAGTGACAATTGTCAATCAGAATAAATTAAGTTTCCTTTCCCTTCCCTAAATTATTTGGGAGTAAATAGACAGTAGCTATTAAGTCAAAAGTCTGGGGGAAAGTGGGATCTGACTTGAGAGGACACAGATCGATCTTCCGTATCGTATAAGCACGGCACAATGCCAGGATGACAAAACAGGGCACTTGATATCGTGTGGGTGGGCTACTAGGGCTGAAAGATTCCCCACTAGGTGGAGAGTAAGACAAATAGAATGCTTCCAAACTCTTCAGAGAATGAGAAGGATAGCCTCACTAGTTTTAAAAAGAGCCTGCACAGCTCAGTTGATTTTTAACTCAGGGAGAACAGCTTCACCTCCTGGGATGGTCATTTCCATGGCTTTTTTCAAGCTGAAGATGGCATGTCTTCAGCATTTGCTGCTAGGATATTACTGATTTCCACAAACATGCTCAAAGAGGAAAGAAAGGGAGTCTTTGTAAGGCTCTTCCTTTGAGGCAGCAGGAACCAGAGTGGGGCTGTCTTCTGCTTCCATAGAACCCATCTTCCATGGAGCAGAGCTCAGGGTAGAGAATTAAGTGTCATGAGAATATAGGAAGGCATCATTTGGTATATAGTTGCTATTAAAAAAAGGACTTTTGACACCTTTCCTATATGTGTTTGTGCTTCAGGGCCTTTCTGTTCTGATGAAAAGGGTCAAATGAAAACCAGAAACAAAAAAATTGAAGACTTGGCTAAACTATCAGTGATCATACTGTAAGATAGCCTTTGCATAAGAATGTGCAGAGGCACTCATTTTTGACTATAGCTAGGATGACATGTCAAAGATATGATAAAATTCAAACTACAATATCATTTGAAATGTAAACAAATAAAATGATTAATAAAAGAAACCCTAAAACTGTGTTAAAACATTTTCTTCCAGCATTACAGAAAAACACTAGGGTGTAAGTAAAGAGATTTAATCTCAGAGAGAAATGGATTATGGAAGGAATTAAGGTGAAAAATGGAAAGGGATTCATTTTTCACTCAAGAGAGCTGAGAATGAGCAATGATGCTACGTATGTAACAGACAGCCCTTTGAGTGACTGGTCAAAGAGGGAACACATATTTAGTATCACAGTGTTTTCATTATATTGTTATGATTATCTATTACTAAGCTATTTACTGCTGCACTTCAGACTGGCACTTTAAAGTCCCTCTGTTGCTACACTTTAAGTCATTCCCTAAATGTCACATTTTACCTTTGGAAAACAGTTTAGTAATTTACTGCATTTTAGAGTTAGAGACAATGTTAGCCCGGACCCCTTCCAGAGTCCATTGTCTTATTTTATCAATGAGGGAATTTCAGCCTTGGAGTTACACAGATCCCTGAAGCCATGTCTGAGATTCGTCCTCTTCATCAGGCAAGTCCCACCGCTGCAGCTAGCCTTCCACTTGGAAACACTTAATACTGCTAAGGATAGAGACAATTCATTTGTCTCAAAAGATGATTGCAATGCATCATGGGTAGAAAAGTTTTAAAAAATGTATTAAAGTTCCTATACTTGGTCTTTCGTTTAGGCATTTTTTGTAAGCTTCACTCTATTAGACTCTACATTAAAAAAATTATTTCCTTTATTCTTAAGCCAGAAATAGAGCCCAGCTGCTCAGTTAACCCACTATTCATTTTTATTATTTGTTAAGGAATAATTTTGCTTACCTGAATCTGGGTTGATCCCTGCCACATGTGACATCCTTGTGTTAGGAAGAAAATTGGCCATTAATAAATGTGAAGCTACTTGCCTTTGCATTGTCCAAAAATATCAAACAATTGCTAGAGAAAATGCAGTCCCTTTAAAGTTATTTCTCGAACGCATTGGCTTGGGAAGGTGCAATTGATGTTAAAGATAGTGAAGCAGGTTTGAAAAGAAGGCAAGGGACCGGCGCCTTCCTACCTGGGGATATCAGAACAGCAGAGGAGAACAGAGCAATCTCTTCCTCAGTCAGCTGCAAGGAACACAGATTCTTCGCAAAGTCAAATGCTTCATTCACTAGGTCATCCGAACCTAAAAGGAAGAAGAAATCTTAAACAGAAATACTTGAACTTGGAATGGCGCACAGCTAGAAATACCTCATTATCAAGTACGTAGTCAGGGGTTTGCATATTAGAAACCTAGACCGGACATTTTCAGACCCCTGTCACATGAAGTGATTTGATGTTCAGTGGAGAATGAAGAAATTGGGCCATGTCTTTGCCAGGTAGCTGAAGATAACCTTGGCAACAATGGGGTACAATACTGGCTAGTGTGGATTCCATGTGACCTCAGCTGGGAACACATAACCTAAGTCCTACAAATCTGAAAATATTTTTACCTAAAAATTGTAAGTAAGCTGGATTTGGGGGCACATGTGTAGGATGCCAGCCCTCAGGAGAATGAGGCAGGAGGATTGCAAGTTTGAGGTCAGCCTGGAGACATGGTGAGATTTTGTCTCACCCCTATAAAGTCTCACCTACATGACTGTCTAGACAAGAGCTGAACAAAGACAACAATAGATATGCCAAAGTGGATGAAGGAAAGACCGTGACACCTCAGCAAAGGGATAGAGACAACTAAGGGATTCTGAGAGTGGAAGAAATAGTCTTCCCTAGGAATTGGTAAAATACCAAATGGTCAGCTCTGAAAACAGACATACAAGTAATTTACACTGATGGAGCACGTTATAGTTAGAAATATTTATGTATGTACTTCTACATATATGCTTGTAATAACAATTAATAAAAATGTTAGGAATTTGAAAGAGAGCAAAGAGGGGCATATGGGAGAGTTTGGAGGTAGGAAAGGGAAGAGAAAAAATGGAATCATTATGAGCTCAAAAAACAAAACTGACAAGAAAAGAAAAGAAAAGAAAAAGGAAAAAAAATTAAAGTGATTTGGGAATCCTTTAGACTAAATCCACAGCTTTTACAGAAAACCTAGAGCATTCAACACTGGGGCTCAGGCAGTGTCACTGTAGTGGCACTGAGACCTGGCAGCATGAGGTATCCAGGAGCTTCAAACTGAAACTTCTTACATAATGCTAATGAGCTTCACTAATGTTGTGCTCCATACCTCCCCCCTAAATTAGACTGATTTTTTCATTGTCTAATTAAATGGCTCACAGGTCAGTTTCTTAGTCGTTGTGAATTTTGGCAAAATAGCACTGTATCTCTGCGCCCATCTCTGTAAATGTTTATTTGATGAAGCTGGAAATATCCTGAAGCTACTTGCCAAGAAGGCTTTTCCTTCTTTCTTGAAAATCTAGCCTCGAGAAGGGCATGGATGCATATCAGCTGTAGAAAGGGAATGTTGCCAGCCCATTGGGCTTGCTGTTGGCTGCCATATCAGCTAACAGCACAAGGGGTGAAAGGGCAGTGGCTTCTTTGGTGTCCTTGGGCAGCTATGGAACAAGTGGCCCTATCGTTTGTTCAGACCTTTCCTGGCACCAGCCCATCTTTGCTAGTGTTCTCATCCATGCCTCATCCTGAAGACTGGATGTGAGGATACTCAGCACCTCCAAAGACTGATCCTGCTTTTGTGACTCCGAAGAATGGTCTAGGGGCCACTCTGACCAGGTCAGTATCAACTCTGTCTGTGCTCCCAGAAACTCACAGTCTTCTGGATAAGAAACAAGAACAGCAACAGTCTCTCGTGGTGATTACACATGGTTATTGCTTTTTATCTTGACCAGTGATTACAAATTTACTTAAGAAACTTACGGGTCACTCCTATAGACCACCAATGGTCTGCACAATGTGTTCCATAGAGCAGTTAAGCAGCAGCTACAAACATGGTGGTCATACAAAGAGTGATCAAGAGTGGACCTAGTTCATTTAACATCACACTTTGCTTATTTCCGTAAGGCCAGAGTTGTGCCAGTTTTAATAGGGCTCATGGTTCTCTCCTTTTCTGATTAGGAACTGTAATTACAGGACCTGTAGAGCTGGGTAGAATACTGAACACTCACCTGGTCCAATGCGAATCAAATAATGAGACCCTAGCTTCTACCAAAGAATCAAGGTATATCATTTGCTATTCGAGTCTAAGTATATGGAAACTGAAGACACTTAGTAAAATTTGTTGTCATCCAAGGGAAACTTACCTAAGGCTTTGAACATTTGCATTCCTCCATATTTTCCTTCAAACAGAACAGTGTTGTTTAATGGGTTGAAGGCACGACACATTCTCACTAAAACCACTTCCAAGCAACCTATGAGATAAAATAATTAAAAATGTACACATGAATGTCATATATACAACAATAAAGTGGTCCTTTGTGCGTATTATACAGAGTTAAATGAATTAAAATGTACATGCATGTTCCATATATCCAACAATAAAGTAGTCTTTAGTGGATAGTATAAAGAGATAAAAATTAAAAAAATATATGTGTGTATGTCATTTATGCAACAATAAAGTGGTCCTTAGTATGTATTATACAGTTAAAAGAATTAAAAATGTGTATATCATATATCTAGCAATAAAGTGCATATGAGGCAGGAAACATTTTACAATTTTACTGTTTTGATATACAATCTCCCCCTGCAGCCTATGTCAGCTTTATATTCAAGATCCTTCTGCCTCAGCCCCAAAGTTCTGAGATGTATCATCGACCTAGGACATTTCAAGAGAGTCCTTCTTCAAAAGTAATCATCTTAGGGGTGCAGAGAGATGGTGCAGCTGTTGAGAGTATGTGCTTCTGTTAGGTTCCCAGCACCATATTAAGAAACTCAAACTCTAGGAGATCCTATACTCTCTTCTGAAGGTACTACTACACATGTGAAAAATTATTACACAGAGTAATAATTTTAGAAATCAAGATCTTTTGATACTTTGATAAAGAAATAAAAAGAATATATTTAAAAGCTGGATAAAATGGAAGACAATATTTCCTTCCTTTTTGTTTGTCTTTTGACAAATTTTAAATTTCACTCCAGCTTTTCAACTTTTAAAGTTGATAAGTGGTCCAGGAAGTGTCAGCCACATCTACTCTATGAGCTTTAGTATAAAAAGGGTTACTTCTGGAAAGGTTCACCTTTGGATTTTTGCCACATGTAACAGCAGTAATACGCATTTGGAGTAATTTCACTCAGTCTGACATTGTGTAGGACCAAGGAAAGTTGGCAGCCCAGAGTGGGTGCTTAATAACATTTAGTGAATGAATTAGTCAATTGCCTTTGTTTGTCCTCTCAACAAACATTTCTATCCCGAGACACTATTGCTGTCCCATTTCTCCATGTTTTAGAGATGTGAGCTTTGCCCTATTTGAAGGCGAGAGACTCCGGAGTACCACATTCTTGTGTGAAGATCTTACAGCTGATTTGGCTGCATCTATGGCACCTTCCTTACACCCTCACTTTATCATGTTTGTGTTTTATTTCCTATGCTTTGCTGATTTTTCCTTACTTTTAGCCTATGAGTATAGAGATAGGAGAAGATGTACAAATATTAACCCGGTATGGTCATCTTGACACCAGTGGAAACAGATACCATTGATCGCACATCTGCACTACAGAAGACAGTTTCCTGGTGGTAATGACCATTTCAAGTGAATTTCACATAGATTCATGTAAATAGAAATTACAGGAGGCTTTAAGGTACTAAGTACCTTTATACTGAAGACACCATTTGTATAGGAGGCAGGATATGAATGATCATGTAATTCAATGGCACCAAATACCATCCACGGATTGGGAATATACGAATCTCAGAAACGCACTGAACTGGGTTCCCCTCTAAAGGGACTGAATTCCATACTCTGCGATGATGGGTGCATCTCTGAACTGTTAAAAAGTTCCTTTCCTATGTTTGCTACAATTCCTAGTTTGCGGTTCTGGTCCCATTCTTTATTTTAAAGGTTAGAACACTGACTTCTTAAGGTGTTTGTTCAAGGCCATACTTCAAACAGGTCAGGTGTTATTCTTTTGATAAGAGTCACAAAAAATGTCACCTATTCCATATGCTTCCAAAACCTTACTGTAGAAGGCATGCCTAGTACACTTGACCCTGGGTATGCTTTCATGATAGCATTAATTGGTAGAGAATGGTATAGATAACCTAATGTGACTTCTTAGGGTATGTCAGAAGATTATAAGAACTCCCGCTGTGTTGTTTTGGAATTCTGGATTCTGGAACCCAGTGACTATACTGTCTGGAAGTCCAGGCCATCTGTGGAGCCATTTTTCTTACAGGGACAGCAACTGAAGCCCCAACACAGAGCCTTTGTTGATGCTACCCTTTCACCAGCAGATTGTTGCCCACGTGAGCAATAAAATGGATTCTCCTGTCCTGATGGGAATTGTCTCAGTGCACACCAGGAAAATAAGCATAGTAGGGAGAAACCATCCTTCTGAGCTCTATAAACTGTAGCCTTGAGCACAAAATAAATAAATGATTATTTAACCAAATTTTAGGATGGTTAGATAACTGAGATAACATTGGAATCAGTGCTTGAGTCAGAGTTTTTGCCCATTGCTATCATTGGTTAAAGAATCAACATCATGCTACCATAACAACTCTAGGTGGCCTATGTTCAAATGGCAGCTTTATCATGGTTTGTGATATTGAACACGGCCTTTTACTCTCGTTGTTTCAAGTTTGAAATGATACCAATCTCATAAAAATAAATGAAACATCATGTGTAAATGTGGAGATATGTACGAGGGAAAAGGATGTTATTTTCAGTGTGAATGAGTCCAGGAAGATGAACCCAAAAGCTACTGGGTTCCAATTTTCTTTTCAAAAGGATCCAAGAGAGACACAAGTACTTTTTTTTTTGCTAAGGCCACAAATAACGTCAGTATTTCCTGTGTGTTAAAGAGAACATCAGAGAAGAAGGAAGGATCCCAACACAGAGGAGTTTCTTCCAGTAGATCCAGGCTGCAGGCTATTCTCATTAAAATGATTGGAAGTGACCACAGAGGCCCAGCTCAGCCAGCTTGGATGTTTTTGTTCTCTTGCAGGAGCAAGAAGCTGGTTTTAGCGCCAGCTCAGCAATTCAGCCACCTTGACATGCTAATTACTTTCACTGCCTGTCAAGCTGGGCATCTCAGCCTCGGCAATTAATAGCTCTACTTTTCAATAAGCAAAATTGTATTTGACTTCAAAGGGGTATATGAATGGATATCAGGGCATTTTTATTACTGAGTTTCCTGAGGGAGTTAGGTGACTGTGTGGGTGGCAAAAAAGACCTACCTGTGGAAGCAGGGTTTTCTAGGACCCGCGGAGTGCTGACGGCCAAACAGTCCCTGTCTGAAATAGGCCCTCACAAGTCAGAAGGCTCACCTGACTTCAGAAGTAAGATCTGATCGTTCTGACACAGCTCCATGAAGCCTGTTATCCGCTTGGCGAACTCCACCACGTACTGGATAGCATGGGTGATCTGGATGGCACACTGCTGCCACAGAGCCTCCCTGGACTGAAGCAGAGAGGACACAGCCCTTGAATTGACCACCTTCCAAGGAGATGAGGAAATACGCATGCCTTGCCCCACCTGTCACTGCCACCCAAGGTGGGAAGTGATTTTTTTCTTTCTTTTTTGATTACGTGAATTCTATTGTTCTCAACTATCAAAGTACCATAGCTAAACAAGGAGAAATGATGTTTATAGAATGCAAAATAAATATTTTTCTTTACTATTTTTCTCCATTTCTTACTGCAACAAACTCAGTCTTAGTTCAATAGCCATAAACAAAGCCCATGTTCAGGAATAGTGAGTGATTTCTATCCTAGCATCCACCATAATACTGTCTTTTTGGGAACCTGGTGGACACTGAAGATAATATTTTCATGTTGTGTTCTTTTCCCAGAATTTAAGAAAAAAATCCTGATATTGTGGTTGTCTATTATTTTATGGGGGAGGGTGAGTTTCACCATGTAATCCAGGCTGACCTAGAACAAAATGCAGAGCTTAAAGGGGTGTGGTGTGTGTGGGGGGGGTCAGCTTCAGAAGGTTCTTCTCCTTTGCCTTCTGAGTGCCAGAATTGTAGGCAGAAGCCACCAAACATGAGTTATAAATTGTTTTGTTTGTTTGTTTTGTTTTTGTATAAAAGAAATTCCATAGGAAAGATGAGTTCAAGTCAAGTCGCTCAATAAGTAATAGAGACCCTCAAATATATTTTAATACTTGAGTTATTTTCTTTGAACTAAGAAACTAAATCTATGTGACTGTGAAGTGTGCTTTTTGTGGATCTTCTTATGTCTGTTTTCATAATTATGTAAAAGTAGCAAGAATTAGATCAACATGTTGTCTAAATCATATGTTTTGATAAACACATTTATTTTACTAAATTTCCACCAACTGGTAGATCTTGTGGGTGCCAATCTCAGTCTTGAAATCAAATAACATGAATTCTGAGCCTCCAGGAGCAACTCTATCCCTTAAATATGTCTAGTGTACTCAGAGAAATAGGATTATTACTGATGGTATGGGGTGAACTACTCTTTTGCAGCACTATTTTCCAGAATGTTGGACAAGAATACAAATGTAGAATGCATTGTTCTCTGTTTTTGTTTTACCACCTTTGGGCACCATTTTTGCAATGATAATCTAATATCATCTGCTCCTTGGCTTAACCCATAGTTACCATGAGAAGTTCCAAAACACCTGATACAGGCACCATCGTCCCAGTCATTCAAATGGGGGCATAGCTTTCCATCATGGTAGCTTGCCTGCTATAGACCTTCTGGGAACAAGCAGACAATTTTGGTTTCTACAACCATGGTCTGTTGTAGATTCTCTCACTCAGGAGAAACTGGAGAGGCAATGAATGGCTTGTATAATACACAGAGTAACCCAACAGCTAAGAATGCTCAGGTGTAAAATGTCAACAGTGCTGAGATGAAGAAATCAGAAATGGGCAACGTCGAAGGTGACCTGTTTCCCATGGTTCTTGGAGTACCTTGCTTTGATACGCCTTGATTTCCTCGTAGGTGTGGGTCTGCCATGCCAGCTGATGGAGTTCTTCCATGGTGTACTGACATGTCTCCAAATGGGACTTAATGATGTTCTGTGCAATTCGATCTATGAGAAAAAGGATAAGCAATTTGAGGTTGTTGTGGTTTAAATATTTTTCTAGAAGATGGTCTGTAAGGACACAGATGGTGATGAGCTAAGTGCACAGTCATGTGAGAGGATCTAGACGTCACCTCCTATCTTAAAACATCCAAAGTCTTTGTCTTTCAGTCAAAAATTTCTCATCTCTCTCTTTGATTATAGCTTTGGTATCTTGCAAGTTGTAAAGCATATCTGTTTGCCTTTAAAACACATATTAAATTACCCTATTGTTCAATTTTTGGCTGACAATCTCTAAACAGTTTAACACACATCCCAATTACTCCATAAGGTTTTGAAAAATCACTGCAATCATATTTTATACCAGGAGGAGGGGATTAAGTATACATATTTGTGCTCATTTGTTTTTAAGAATAGGATGAAATAATACAATGAAAAAGAAAGGCTGTCTATGTAGAGAGGAGAAAGCAAACAATTTGTTTACTTTGTACATTATTAGGAAAACATGGCTACTCTATGCATTATTAGAAAAAGAAAGCACCCAATGACATGCATTTCCATCCCTATTTGGTGCAATGTGTGTATCTCTCACACTTAACAGCCAGAGTCAGGTAGAGACAAAATAACATTGGCCAGTGGGTGGTAACTATAACCTTCATTCATACAATCATCAAGCTCAAACTTATAGTTTTTTTTTCATGTGATGAAATCTTTGTCAAAAAGTTATACACAAGGACATGATCATATCAACAAAAGGAAAGTGACAGATCGTGTTCTGGGCTGTTTGCCTCCAGGTAGCTGTAGTTTATGTTCTCTCTTAAGTCACTGTCCTTTTGGCTTTGGTTTCGTGATGGAACTGGACAGGAATGCTCCCCTGAAAACCAGCTAGGAGTGACCTGTGTCAGATGGCACTCGCTGGAAGTTCTTCATAGATCCACATGCTGTTTGGATACGTGCAGAAGAGGAAAGCTTGAGAAGTCAAAATACTCAGGAATCCTGTAATGTGCAGTGTACATGGATGAAGAGGAACACGTCTGCCTGGTAACTACTGTTCTTGCAGAAGTGATCTTGTGTTTCAGGTGCTTTTGGAAATTCAAGATTGTTTTTGTTCTAAATGCTTTCACTTTAGTTTTCTAGGCTAGGTCTCCAAGTAATATGTCAGTGCCCCGTTGGTCCCTTGCTGTGTTTCTGGGGTATGCGGTGTGAAGTTGGTTGCTTTTCAGAGACACAAGGGATGAAAAATGTAAGCTATGTTTTTAACGAACTTTCTAAAATGAAATTCTCCTAAGCTAATGAGCACACTGGGAACTCCGAGTAAGTGGTTGCTACAGTTATCGATGAGAAGACATTCTTTGTGATTTCCCACCACGGAAGCAGCGTGAAGAGTTGGATGGAGACAAAAGAGAGTTATCTGATATTTCAGTTAGTACTACTGATGGGAGACATTTCAATACATGTTTGCGATTTTCAAACCCGAACTATAAAGGGACAGAGATGAAGACACTACAAAACGCTAACTTATGATGCTGATCATATTCTGTTGGCTTCAACCTTGACATTTCTAGCCTTTTAGCATACTATACTACAAAATCCTTTCCTTATAAAATCTTATATTCAAAGTTTATTGAATACCCTCCTATGTTATAAAAAAAAGGTGGGAATTACTCTCTACATTATATTAAAATAGATTGGTAAGTCATGGTTCATTATTTTTCAATTTCATTTGGGAAGTCTAATTATTTATATTATAAAAATAGATATCTGTTTTTCAGTAGTTATGCAATGAAAACCTAACACGAAAGCTTTACAGTTTTAGACCTAGAGTGGCTTAATTTCATCTTCAAAGGTATGCTGATTTGGTGGTGACTCACAGGCTTCAGGGTTTATAAGCAAAACTAGAACTGCTACTTAGAATTGCCTTGCAACTGGTCATCTCCTCCTCCAGGTTATCTTTTTGGACCTATGGACAAAAGTTTAAGAATTCTCTGGTCTTCTGGCACTTGACACTTGTAGTTCTAAGGTATATCAGAGGAGTAAAAGGACAGTCAGTATGCGGAAGTGCTAAGAAGATTGGTGGTTAAGTATACACTCACATCAGGACTTGGTTGCTTGTGCACTTGTGGGGAAGGCTTTCCTGCCTCTTTGTAGCCTCATACAGTAGGGCTGGTGGGTCATACTGTGATTCTCCCTTCTGGTGTTGAGTCCTGATTCTAGCCAGGTTCATAGTGTGGTTATTTTTTATGAAACTGTCTCAGACCCTTCAAGACTAAATATTTCAAGAACTGGAAAACAATACTATTATATGTTCACTCAACAAATGCTTAAAAAAAGAAAAAAACCCTAGTACAGATCAGGTCAAAGTATAGATTAAAACAAAAGATATTGTTTTTCATCTTTTAGGATGTATTGTAATAAATGCCCTTACTTTCTGGAGTATCTTCAAGAAGAAAGTACTCAGCCCTATCTGGGGAAGATTTGAGAGAAAGAAGGGAAGATGCAATCTGAGGGATGAATGTTTGTGACACGGAAGAGGATAAGATGAATTATAAGATGCATGCAGGTAGAGGGGACAATCTTATGAAGACAGAGCTAGGCATGCGCACTAAGCTAGGTCACTTCAGATGTTATCTGTTACACTTGTACAACCTTTAACTCTTCATCATAAACTACCCTTTTCAGTTTTTATGTTGTTACTGCAGAAACAAGGGTTAGAAAGAGCAGGCAACTCTGGACTCGTTTGCAAAGAGTTTGCAAAAGCCATTTTGGAGTCAGTTCCATCTTCTCTGTCAAAAGGTCAAATGTTTGTGACCCTGAGTGTGTGGAGGAGATGGGGGAGAAATGACACTATATGAGGGTACAGAATGGAGCTGGAATAGCTGAGAAAGAATGTCCAGGCATTACTTGTTCTGTGATTTTAGACTTTGTCAGCAGGGAGCCAGAGGACGCTGTGAAGGAGGAGGGTGACAAGATTAGAGATTTGGTCCAGAAAGGTGATCTCAGAAGGAGTTGTATTTGGGAGTGTGTGAGCATAATCAGGTTGTTGTGAAAATGTAGGTAAGATATAAGATGTTCTGTACTAGGTCATGACATAGAAGGGTAGAAGGTTTGGGTGCCAGACAATTCCGAAAGGAAATACACAGGACCAGAACACAAGGCAATAACACAAGAAACAGTAACAATAGCAGAAGCTTAGTTGTTGTTCACTTACATACATAGGTTGGAAAATGTCCACACATCCTTATATGAATACAGCCATCATCTTTCATCAAATAACCACCCAAACATCCTTTTATCCCTTCCTTGATTCCCAAAACACTTGAGAAAGCTAAGCTTTGTCTTTTTGTTTGATAACCTTAAAGCCTACACATTTAGAATTGAGAGACGTGAACGCTATAAGTAGATGATGATTTTCCACATCCCTCTGATGAGAAATAAGTCAAATGTCTTTTACACATGGCAATGGAGGCTCCCAATGCAGTGTGTGGTAGGACTGCGTGCAGAAACTAACTTGGTCCTTTCCGGGCTCAGGTCAGTATAACACAGGGAAAAGCTATTCTTGGTCTTAAAAGAGTATGGCCAGAGGTCTCACTCTGTCCCTTAGAAAGATGCTTGAACATCAGAGCAAGATAGTTTTCTTGGGCTGAGAGTCTGCAGTTGTGAAAAGGACTCAAAAAGAAAGGACAAAGAAGAGACAGTGAGTACAGTATGCTAAGTTCCTGCTGGGAGCCAAAGGAGCTTCGAGAGTCCCTGCCTGAAAAAAAAGAGAAAAGGTAATAGCAGATGCAGTCCCCTCTGGGGACCAGCCACATGAGAAAGTCCAGACAAAGGAGGCAGAGGAGAGAGAACAGAGACGATGGAATCTTACTGGGCAATCACACACCCTTCATCTGGTACCCTGACTTGGATTGCAGCTACTTCTCCGCAGGTGGCTTCTATTGGTTTCTTTAACTAGCCTGGGCTGAAGATGGGTACATGTTGAAAGACGAGTTGGCATGAGCTGTGCTGGAATAATGAGTTCAACAGGAATATGACAAAGTCCGCCATGTCTCGAGGTGGGGCACATGGAGCCTGTGCTTTTTGAGATCTGGAGGAGGAAGGTGATTCATCAATGCAGGGAAACGGATTTCTAAGGACAGCTGTAAACCCTCTGTAAAGACCCTGTACATACCCTCAGTAAATCAGAGGTTGCTCCATTCACCGAGAGTCTGAAAGCTGCTTTAATTGCCAGTAAAGTGATGTTGAAGAATGAGAAACACAATATAATATATCCAATTCTGTTTTCTACTCTCCATTACAAGGAGGAACAGTGCTAATTCTGGCCCAGGCCAGGCAAACTGGGTGTGTAATTTCAGGTTAATATTAATCCCATGTTCCTTATTTTGCATCTATTAACTTCATGGAACATCCCTCTGCCTTCTGTGCTGATGAACATAAATCCCCCCCCCCCCTTTCACTGACATTACATGTAGACTTAGATTGTAGTTCTGATTCTTTTCTTAGGGGAAGCTTATTTGAATCCATGTTTTAAAATGAACCAATAGAACTTGTAAGTTCCTAAATGAATTTAACTACGTGATAAAAAAAAAATTACAACGGTTAATTCACAGGAGATAATAATCCATGAAAATTCTCTGTTATTTTTGGTGAAAAGATATAAAACAATATCACTAAATTGTTACACTTCTCCAAAAGTTTTAAGGATGATCTTAACTCTACTTATGATGTGGGCAATAAGAAATAAGAAATTAAAATTTTGAAGGGGAAAATGGAATAAAATTGATGGTAATTCTCTGTAGTGTTTGCAATAATTATGGAAGCCTGGGGCTGGAGCTAACATCCTTCCTCCATTTCCAAATGGTCCGTGCCTAAATAATCCTATAAGTCTCTCTCCCTGTCCCTGTCTCTGTCTTTCTGTCTCTCAGTCTCTGTCCTTCGTGTATGTCTTTGTCTCTTTGTCTTTCGGCGTGTCTCTTTCCTTTTCTGACTTCCACACTTCTTGTCCATTGTGAGTACTTCTCTTTGTAATGTAGTCAATGAGTGAAAGTGAATAAGGAATCCTTTTTAAGGCACTTTCAGCATGGCAAGGTTGGGATGCAGGGTGAGTTTACATAGATGGAGTTTTCAAGGTCAGTTAGACTGGATGCCATAAAAAGATGCATAAAAAATATTTTGAAGCAAAATTGCAGAAACACATGGGAAATAACTTTTCTTGCATACCAATTCAACAATACAGCAAAGTTTAGAAACAAGCCACCCATTGCCAGGTTCAATGCGAAGCAGGCCACCTCTGCTTCAGCAGGGAAGAAAACTGACAGGCAAGGTGACAATTTCATGTTTGTAGCTGTGATGTTATAAAACGGGGACCAGCTTGCAGCTCCTAAAATAGCAAATGACCTTCTGCAGCTCTGATTCCAACCACTCAGCGGGTTTTTTTTTCCTCTCCACCAAAGTGGCTTATTTTAGCTCTCACTAGACATTTCAGCAAATGGTGCTCTCCAAAGGCTACATGGTCTCAGTCGTGGGTCCCACATCCCACATCCCACAGGTGGTTTCATTAGGACCTGGAGAGTTGAGCTTATCTTTAAAAACGGCTGCTATTAGTGTTATTACCAGGAGCATCCAGGTCTAACTGCATGGAGTAGAGAAGACTACATGGTTCTGGAGGGCTGACATCTGAACATCCCAATCCCCTCCTTACTCCAACCCCCCCCCCCCCCCCAACAAGAGAGAAGGGTTAGTTTCTTCTCTGTGAACTTGCATAAGAGATTTTTTTTTAAGTTTGGAAATATTTTCCTAAAATACTATATTTTAGCCTCAATCAAAATGATTAGTGGATTTTAAAATTGTCATTTGCCATAAAGATCTAGGGAAGGGCTGAGAATTGTGTTTAGTTTACATTCCTTGTGTGAATGTGGATTCACTTTGAATTAATGTCAGGCTATCTCCTTGGACTCTCTGACAGCAGGTTTAAGCTCCTATGTTAGGTTTCATCGTATCAAGGTTTGCCAGGCCCCATACTTTGAAGCAGCAACTATACTATAATACACTATATATATTAAGCCAGCTGACTGAGAGGGAAAAGCACTTAACCAAATGCACATGTTGCTTTTTGCCATGAATCATACTTTATACCTTTCTGTAGTTTAATGGGACTTTATACCTTTCTGTAGTTTAATAGTGCAGTGGTTTCTTACCAACGGTGGTGTGTCAGAAGAGACCATGTCAGTTAAGACTTTTCTGATATTTTGAATTTCTAGTTGGAATGCACGACCTTTAGCATGAATATGATTAAAACATCAGTAACCCTGAAGCCTAAATGGTCAATGTATTAGTAATCCATTTGCCTTTAATGAAACAGCAGCTTTAGCATTTATGGTTTGCATTCTTCTCAGTGGGAATTGTCGGCAACAATAACCTATGTGTTGTTTATTGGCTCAGTCCATTGTCTGGCCTTCATCACTCTCCCCAGTGAGTCAGAAGAGCTTTCAGTTTGCTTTTCATGGGCTTTCTATTGTCAACTCATATCAGAGAGTAGCAAAATTGATTTTTTTAGACTCTAGACAAGCAGCAAAAGATGTTTATAGACTTTTTAGAAAATAACATATTAAGAAAATATGAAGTTATATCATTTTATAGTTTGTAGTTTATAGTCTAGTTATGGAGTGCTGAAAGTATGACAAAACACAAATATGAAAGAGTGAAAATAGAATAAATCAAATTAATGTAGGCAGTGATAACATGTGAAGTGAATCACATGGGTGAGTGAAGAAGGAATTAGAATTATTAACATTTTCTTCATATTCAGAAAGATCATATCCCATATAACAGCAGAAGGTAAGAAGGGGAGAAATTTAGAAGATTCAAAAGAGCACATGTAAGCATTTGTATTTAAGCTGTGCTGATTAAAAACAAAAAAACAAACAAACAAAAACATAGCAAAACCAAATTAACTACCTAAGAGGATGCTTTCTCATTGCTGGTTGGTTGAAAGCTGTTTTGGATCATGCATCTTTTGTTTTATTTCAACAGTGCATGTGTAATTTTTGGGAAATTAGAGTTTTCTTGAAACCAGTTGGCAACATTGAGAAAGAATCTATTATGAAAACATTTCATTTCAAAATTAACTTTCCAAGTAAAAGACCTCCTCCACAGAACAATGGGGAGAAATGGGTGTGCTTAAGTGTCCTACAGTACCCAGCTTTGAGGCAGCTGTATTCGAAGGCGGGGAAGTCTAATATAAGCCCTTTGCATCTTCTCGTTTATGCTTTGGAGAAAGTCAATTCATCTCTAACTGTCCTGGTTCCATCCATAGGAAAGTTTAGCCACAGTGACACGTTCTTTGGCGTTGGAAGTCTGAGAGGCTCCCTGGCACATTTTGTTCTGTTTGACTCATGCAAGATGCATCCTACTGAGCTAAAGACAGTACCGATCCTAGCTTTAAAGGCACACGGAATTCTGACATGACAGGCACAGACAATGGAGCACAAAGCCGGACAGAATCCTTCCTTATTCCCCTTTAAGAACTGCAGCCCCGATCCTGCCCAGAGGACGGTTAGAGGATCACAGATGATGGAATCTAATTATAAAAATTGCTTAGGGCCACCACCAGGATTGATGTTTATTATCTGAATTTTGTTGACACATGGGTTGATTGTTAATTTAGATGGAAGCAACCCCCCTCCCTTTCTCACTGCAGTTTTGGAAGTTTAGTCAATACATTTCTGACCTTTGGAAAAAAAATTTAGAGGTAACCTTTGGATGATCACATTTGTATTTTCAAATACATAATGTACATCTTAATAAAATATCTTGATTGTCTAAATAATTTATTTAATTAGCCAGCTTAAAATAGTGCTTCTTTAAGGAGTCCAGAACAAAACTATCCAAAATGTTTGAACAGTCTGCTTACAAAGGAGTCAACAGTTTCTTATGTACAGAACAGGTCTTTCAGGGTTCAAGTTTAAACAGTAAATTATTTTTCCTCCTTAGTACTAAGGACATGTTCTCAAAAGAAAGCTTATACTTCAAACTAAAAAAAAAATTTAAAAATTTTCCAATTCTACAGGTTTCTTTGTATGTTACCCATCACAGAAATAAAACCTCTTCTAGTTGGTAAATAGCCACGCGCTAGACTAGTAGTCCCAAAGTGTACTGATCACCATCAATCTGATGATCAATAGGCATTTCCTGGTTCTTTGGCCACTGTGGTATTTTACCCCTAAGTAGCTCTTTCAAAAAAAAAATAAATAAAGGATACTTGAAAACAGAATTTGTGTTGTGCCATTACAACAAGAGATAGAGCCAAGGTCAAGGTTCAGAGTAAGGTGAAAACGTGGCTCGCTGCAGGAGAATGCTTGGAAACACAATTCCGGGTGGTATTGTCAGTAAAAGCCACGTCAAATGTCACCTTGTACGTCCTAGAATTCCATTTTATAAACCAAAGAAGACCTTCGTGAAATCACTCCCTTTCCTTATTGTGGAACATTTTATATCTATGATGTCTTTTGAAATTGAGTGTCTAAAATGGAATTGCTTTTCCAGTGGCTTCGATGCTTTCTTCCCCCCCCCCCCACCCCCACTTGCCAGTAGATTTTAGAATCTTCTTATGAAGTTTTGAATCCTGAGTCAAGAATTAATCCTAAAATAATATCTCTAGGGGAAAATCCACCGAAGATCAATTTTTCACACTTTCAACTCAAAATCGAAAAAGTGTGTTGGATGATTTCCTTACTCTAGTGAATGTTAGCATGTTGTATTAAGAGTGGCACGAACATTTCTGTATTGTAAATAGATACGTATGTTCATAAGCACTTGAACTGAACAGGCATGTTTGCATTGATTATGGTATAGAAAAACCTTAATATTTGCTTTGAGCCTTCCTACTCTCAAAGTGCTTTGTGTACTTTCTGGATTATGGGAAATCATGCCCCTGAGGTAACCTCAGACTTACCACTAGATGATATTAGTAGTCTTCAGGGGAGGATTTATTAAAGGATATCTATAAAGGCAGATTTGACTGATCATTAAAAAACAGCTATAGAGTCCTCTGTCCTAAGTACCATCTAAAATAATTCATGGCTACACACCAGTTAGAATCAATTCTAATCACAGTCAGCTCAAAAGTGGGTGGCAAATCAGGTTGATTAGCTCAGTTCACACACTCGGAGAATTCTTTCTTTGAATAGAAGCTAGAGTGCTTGAACGAAGCAGATGTTGGGAGATCATCTGTGAGTGATGGAAGAACAGGGTGATGTTAAAGCATCATAGGGGCTAAGTATGTCTCTTTCCAGTGGCTGGGGTGGCTTTCCTCAGTAGTCAAGAGCAGACTTTCTTTTACTTCATGATCATGTATATTTTTCCTTCAAGAGAGACTTGGAAGTGACGACCCCCATGGAGTGGGCCAGTGAGGACAGGCAGGTTTTTTTCTGAAGCTACAGTTGCACAGCTATTCACCGGATATGTCCATTGTGTGTAAGCATGAAGGTATTGGGACTGGCCACACCACCTAGTCCCTCAGATGTCTCTTTTCGCCCCTGACTTTCATTTTGTTATTATTTACTTAGTTATATGGTTTTGGGGGGATAGTAGATGGAGAGAAGCAAGTGCTTGGCTGGGTTTTGGTCATGGTCACACCACTAAATAGAAGCCCAGAGAAGGGTTTCCTGGGTCCTGAGGAGGGGCTCAATGGCTACTGCCACAACCATGCTATTTAGCACTGCTATGGAGTGCATAGTGGCTCAGAAGTCCCTCTTTGCCACTCTTCTGTGCTTTTCCTGTTGTAGTTGTTGAAATAAGGATTGCCTGTGTGCATTGTCAAAACTCTCTGGAAAGTGGGAAAAAAAAACCCTCACAATCCTCTGAGGTCATTTTGTCCAGTTGCCTTACTTTTCAGATGGGGAGACTGAGCTGCATAAAGAGGAACACTTGGAACCAGCCTACATGAATAGAAGATTTCCTGTGATTGCAAATATTAATACTTTCTCTAAATGCCCGCAGAGTCTGTGGCTGGAGTGAGTGTCAGCCAGGGGGTTATGGGACATTTACAAAACATTTACCCTCAAGTTAAGAAAAGCTTAACCACAGCCAATGTATTTTCCATTCTTCAGACTATTTGAAAGCTTTCTCCAATAGATGTAGTATCCTATTTGTGTTAATGACCTCTATTACTAGAAACTGAATGTCACTTGTATGTGTACAGATGCTACTAGAGGACATAGATACTTCAGGAGCTGCAGCGTCTGTTCCCTGTATCACACCCCCACAGGAAGTTAAATAACAGCAGTTATAAAATACTTAGAAAAGTCTATACCATCTTTAAAAATAAAAGGCTGCTTTAAGTCCACGGTGTCTACTTAATTCTTAAAGTCAACATTTGACACTTACTGAAAAAATTGCAAAATAAAGCACCCTGAGTAAATCCTTTGTGTGGCTCTGTAGCCTTAACAGTATAAAGTCGTACATGACTGAGACTAGATCATTTTTATGCCAATCTGCTTGTGTAGTGTCCTCTAACTATTCATATCGTACTCAGTTATGTAATAGACACATCTAAAATGAGGGTTATTTCTGTGTTTGTTACTTTAAACTCCAGATTCCATGAATAGAACACAAAAGGAATATGAGAACAAATCCATGCTAACACTATGTGGAAAGAATGAGACCTGGAGTTCACATTCCCTTGTCTACACCTGGAGGGAAGACCCAGCCGATGGTATGGAAGACACACCATCCTGCTTAGCATTACAGCTAATTTAAGGATGGATATACATATATATTCATATATATGCATGTGTATATATTAATTTTCTCTCTCCTTTTAAAAATATTGTCTGCCTCCTTGAACTTTCTTTTCTGGAACTTTCTAGATACCTTGTCAATCATCCTTCAGCTTAAATGAGCTTTACTGAGAATATAATCTTGTGGCATCCCCAGAGTATCAGAGAGCTCTGATGGAAAGCAAAAGCCAATGGTTCCATTTTCTTTCCTGCTCACTTTCTGAGAATCCTCTGCCTAGCTTCCCTTCTCTATCACCAACCACGCAAAATTTTATTCCCAGAGACATAACACATCCATCATGCTAGCTCGAAGTAAATTTTCAGCCAAGGCCTGTCAATACTAAGGCCTAAATATTAATTTGCGGTTGACTTCCAGTTTCTTCTTATTTCATGACTTCTTTTTCTCTTGGGATTCTGAAAAGCCCAGGGATATATTTCTGAAATATTCTTTGCTGTTTCTGTTCTCTTAACTGTGTTTTGCTTTCCAGCCTCAAGATTCTGGGAATAAAAAAGTTTCCCTGATAAGAAGGGGTCTTGAGTAGCTGATACGCGCCAGCTCCCAGAACTTCATATCCAGGATCACCTAGGACTTAGGTTCTATGACAGTTTTAAAAATTAATTTACTTAGTTTAGCATGCTGGGGATCTATCTAAGGGTCTTATGCACGCTAGGCTGGTGCGTCACTACTGATAGCCAGTCTATTCTATTCTAATTGTAACTACTTCTCTTGACCGCTGTCACTTAGATGGTAAGGATAGAAGCTGCAGTTTGCTGATTTAGTGGCTGGAATATTGCAAAAAGAAATCCTTCAAAGCATGCATGGAAGTCTATGGTAGTAAAACAAGTTGCTTAAGTTAGAGTTGATCTTTACTGGGTTGACTCACTCTGTGTCTTAGGGAACAAACTCCCATTTCTCACCTTTAACCTATCTAGAAGCTTCTTCATGGTTGATCTGAAGCAGGAGGTAAATCTCTTGCTGACTGATACACGTGAAAGATGTTTCCATTTTCCTCTAAACAGAAACTATTAGCACCAGGATCCTTATTCCAGGAAGTGTGGGTTTTCTTGACCCCTTGGAGAAGGGTGGACTTGCTTTGGGCTTATTTCTGACTTTAGTAACAGTTATAATAATTGACTTGGTGATTTATACATAGTTGTTCGGACTGTTATGTTGCAGTCCACAAATCAATTTTAATTAAACATTTCAAGGATGCGAGGACTGGTTGAGCACAGGCTAATCCAAACCTTGCTTCAGAAGAAAGATCTTCTCATAAGGACTGAGCTCAGCATGGTGGCAGGACTGCATGTTCTTTACCCTCTCAGAAACCAGAGGAGGCAGTCAGAATCAGTGGCCAAATGTGGTGCTCACAAATTTCTTAGTGTGCCAGAGTCTTGAGTTCGTTATTGAAAATGTTGCTAAGCCCAGATTTTTCTCTTTTGTCTGTACAGGAATTTTCAAATGCCAGCATGCCAGCAGAAGAGTCACTCTGATGCCTAATGATCAAATAAAGACAAAACGTCCACAGAAAACTCTGTGAACTTTATTTAGTGTCACCTAGAACGATGTTAGGCACCAAGGGCCAAACATGCTTTTGTGTAGTAATGAGAATGAGCTTCTGAGTGTCCTCAGTGTTTCCAGGAGAAAATACACATACTCATGTCTAAAAAACTGGCTTCCGATTTCTTAGACCTGCGCTCAAATTTCTTCTTTGGTGTTTGTGAGACTGTGACCTCTAAGCCTCAATATATATATATATATATATATATTTCCTGTAAAATAGGTATACAAAAGATACCTAGAGCATCTTTTATCCACTAGTGTGCTATTAAAATTAAAAGGTAGAGTATCATTTAGTACAATGGTAAAAGGTGATTATATTGTCTATAACAGCTAGGGATCTTATCATGTAATAATTACAATGTCAATCATATTGTTACAGTGATTTCTTGAGCATGGCAAGTAATATCAACAGAAGTTATAAATATCAGCTCAGTTATCCATTTGGACAGTATATATGCATAAGCACAGTGACTATTACTGGTCCAGGTTTAATGCCGAGACTCATAGCTGTCAGGTTACTTGCCCAAGATAAAAGGTTGCAGCTTGACTGTGAACCAGAGCCCATAAGCACTCTCTGACACCTCTCCCATAATGATGCTGTTATGGACTTAGTGTTTCAGCGACACAAACGGCAAGTTTTAGATAGTTCATTAAGGCAAGGGGAGGCATCCACCACCCTACTGTGTCATGTAATCACATAACACTTAGAGCCATACACATGGAATGGGTTTGTGTCCACTAGGTGGCATTGCTGTTTTAGCAAAATATGAACAGAGCCACTATTTAGGTTTAAGAGTCTGTTGCATTTGAGAGTACTCACAGGACAATTCTAATTTCACTCTTCAAGTCTGATGAAAATTTAGAGCACATGGAGAGATCTGTAAAGACTACTGATGTCTTGAAATAATTATGAAAAGTCCTCTTTGGGAGGCAGTGCCTCTGCAGGAAGCCATGATAAAACCTGAGACTATCCAGGTCTCTTCTCTCAGCTCCTAGGAAAATAGGCTGAGGGCCAGACAGGGAAAGCGATGGCTCACAGGAACTCACAGACAGTGGTTTGGGCTGTATTTTTCTTATCATAATCTCTATTGATGATAAGTCATAAATAAACCGTGATAGATTTTTTTTTTTTTTTTTTTTTTTTTTTTTTTTTTTTATGTATGAGGGCAAAGATTGCTTGGTCAATTCCAGGTTTCCCTTTCACAGGGACTAAATATGGTCCAATACAATACTGCACTCAAGAGCTTGAGTAGTAGATAGTATGTTATTTGGTTTGACATACCTTTCTTGAAAGTTTAGAGGCCCCCTTCACACAAAGGCCATTTCTAGGAGTTGTGAATGAATAAGTAGCAGGTAAATGGATGAGCCACAAGACCCTGGAACTAGACTTACTGAAGTAGATCCTGAGTTCTGTCAGGAAGTTACCACAGGTTTCTTGAGAAGCAGTGAATTGCCTTTGGGGTTCTGTTTTTGCATTGAAACAGGAGGTTTTTTTTTTTCTTTTAAGACTTTTGTGAAAATGAAATTTTACAACGTATCTTCAATATAATAAGGATGACAATATAGTGGACTAGTCTGAGTCCAGCTATTGGTGTCTTTTGGTTGGGACATCAATAGCTTAACTTTCTACCACACAAGACACCACTGAAACAGAGACGTCACATCTCAGGTTTATCGTTGTGTGACATTATTTCTTCCGCAAATGCATGTTATAAGCTCCCAGAACAGCCAACATTTCATTATATGTTCACCAGAAGTAAAGTGAAAACACTTGTGGGCTCTTGTCACTTATTTGATGGTCACTACGCACAGTAGCAGAGGCTTAGTGGGAACTTGTCTGGTGTTGTCTTTTTTATGAGATCCCCGTGACCTGAAACTGCTTTATCCCTTTCAAAGATTAGAGATCTGGGGTCAAAGGACTTGCTCTACTTAACACTGCAAACTACGGAGCCAGGATTGGAACTCAGGTGCCTGCCTCCTAGCCTGGAGGCAGTCACTTCTGGTTTTAATCTAGCTTCTTTGTGGCAAGGTGCACATGGAGCTCTGTTGTCAGGGAGGGAAGTACCCTAAAAAATCTGTTCTTATCTTTGTGGCAGTTCATTAGATCAACCCACTGAGCATTCACTAGACTGTTGAGTTAAAAAGACAAAAAATATTACAATGTCAGAAGAGGGTTAGCCTGAGATGGGGCACCCTGACACTGTACACTAAGAAGTCAAAAGTCATCGTCATAATGGGAAATGTCAGGGACTAACTTGTTACTCTGTATTGCCAAGATCATAGTCTTTGTTGTGGTGGTCCAGAATCCCATACAGAATTTGTGTGGGTACATGCACATATGTGTATGCTTACATATGTCTATACATGTATGTGAGATAAACTTGGCTGTTGTTTCTCAGGACTTATCTACTTTGTTACTTTGAGACAGGCTCGATCTCTGTTCTGGAGCTCAAGTAGTCTAGGCTGGTTGGCCAAGAAGTCCAGGGGTCTGCCTGTGTCTACCTCCTTAGTATTGAGATTATATGTGGGGTACTACGCTTTTAAAAATATGGATTCTGAGAATTAAACTCAAGTACTTGTGTGTGAGCATTCTCCCCAGAATATCTCGCTCATGTCAAATTCTTCAATTTAGATTCCTCAAATCCATAGCGATGGTCTGGTCTGCCTGCTATACCTTTACAGAGAAGAAAGCTGGGATACTTGCACTTACGGTGTAGTCCCTGCAATCTTTGAGAATCATTCATTGTATTACTCCATATTGTGTCCACTTCCCTTTCAGTAACATTACTTTGGATAATTAGAACATTTTCTTGCTCCCATCAACGTTTTTTCTTCAGTAAGAATCCACATTCACCCAACAGCATCCATTCATCCCTAATAGCATCTTTCAATTCCTTCCATCTTCCTTCACTCATAACAACTTTTATAGGGCAAGGGGCTAGTGATAATTGTGAGAGTATATTTTAAACCAATGTTATCTTCTCAGTAGAAACCAGGTATGCATGCAATTTAATCTAGGGCTGTGAAAAACGACTTCCCTAAGTAGGACTAAGACACCGTCAATGGAGAAATTCCAGAAATGAAACTTGGGGAAGACTCGGACTTACCGATCTCAGACATTGTTATCCCGGGAGCTAACTGCCCGTTGTTGAAAGAGCTATAGGTAAACAAGTTGGGTACAGATGTGAGGTCATAGATAGGTTCTTGCTTTATCTGTTTGATCCCAGTCATGTCCAGTCCTGACTGATCGGGAGACGGCTGACCGGAATCTATGCTGTAATAACCTTCGGACTTGGGCAGGTCAATGACGTGCCCGTTGGCGTATGTGCCGCCGGTCTCGGTGTTCAGGTTGCTGAGGCCATTGCTAATGCTGCTGCTGTACACCCTGGCGAGGGCCTCCGCCTCCCCACTCTGCTGCTGCCGCTGCTCCTGCAGCCTTTGCTGATGCTTCTGCACCTCAGCATACAGGCTGTCCCGCTGCTTCTTGGACATCCTCCCGAACTTTACAGCTGGGACGGAAAGAAGAGCAAAAGACAGAAGTGTGGTTACCATCCTATTTAGTCACTTCAGTCTGAGACATGCACGGTTGTCTCTTCGGTATCATAGAGACAAATCCCTATGGCTGCCAGTCAGAAGTTCTACTCATCTGCATTTCACATTAAGGGGAAAGATTATGTTTGGAGAGTGTGTTGGTTTGCATCACAATGATGAAACCTGTGTGTTGTCCAGCTTTCTACCACTGTAACAAATATCTGAGATGATCAACTTAAAAGTAGAAAAGGTTAAGTTTGGCTCACAGTATTAACGGCTTTTGTGATGGTGGCACATCAGGATACTATGTTTGGAATGTGAGACAGAGCGATTCAACCCCAAGCAGGTGACAGAGAGGAAGAGGAAGAGAAAGAGCATAGGTCTCAGTGTTTCTTTCAGAGTTGCACTCGCCAATGACCTAAGGCCTCTCTCTAGGCACCATGCTCTAAAGGCTCCACAACCTCTCAACGGTGCCAAACTGGGGACCACATCCTTAATATATGTTAAAATATGGACCTATAGAGGACACTCACTATCTAAACAGTGACAGTAAGCTAGGAAGAAATAAGCTAGGAAGAAATGTAAAAATGCGAATTATTTGTCACAGTCATGAACTGGAAGATGTAACTCTCACCCTCCAATTCCTTTGTGACTAGCACATACAGAGACAAAACAGCAAATCTCTGCACACTAGCAAAGGGTTCCTGCTATTAAAATGACCCCCATATCAGTATTGACATTTCCCCTTAGCATTAGGATTTCGAGGTCCTCGGGGAGGAACCTGTTGTTTCAGGTTGGGATATGATTTATTGGGTACGAACAAGGATGCAGGGGCTATAAAAATAGCATCACTTGCTGGCATCTAGATTGTGGTGCAAATGGGAAGAACCTTTGGAAGATGGCATTCACATGAGCTCAAGGCAAGCAAGCAAGCGGGAGCGACTTTCCTCCTCTTCCCCATCCTTGCAGCTGAAGCATAGCTTCCTCCCCCCTCCATCTCTTGCAAAATCCCCAGGCATTTGTGGGGAAGCGAGGAAGGGGTTCCACAGGGGAGTAACCCCCATGTGCTGCTTCTTTATGTGTAGAGAGGAAACTTCCTGAACTGTTTGGATAGTGACTCTTTTTGTATGGGCTGTCCACTCCCCTCTTTTAGCATCTGGGCAACCTGAGTGCTGGGCTGCCAGGTTCAAATCATCTTACGAACAGTGGGGACTGTGGTAGTCTTGGAGATAGATGCTCATCCCTATAGCCTGGCTTTCCAGTGCTGCCTAAGTAGGAAGAAGCAGTAATTATTTAGTAATTTTTTTTCTCAATGAAGAGAAACAATCTAATTAACTACTAACAAACTCTCCCTTTTCTCTCTCAGTTGTCCTTTTATTTGGTCTTGAATTGGATTAGGTTGTCTTGTTTACCTTGCTATGTAGACACGGGGCTCTTATTAGCATTCATTCACGGAGTACAGTGGTATTTCTATTTGGCCATGGGCAGAATTCTACAGAATGGTTGGGACAGCTTTTTCTTGTACTTTCATATTATGCCATTCTAAATAGTTTGCATATTGTTCTCTGAGAGGGAAAGACTTTTTTTTTTTTAAATCAGGAAAATTAGAGAATGTTAACCATTGGCTCAGGAGGACTGCATCCCAAGAAAGCAGTGATGCGCCTCTTCTATATTTGTGACTTTAGCTCTTTAGCCTCTGTGTCAGCTCAGATGGTCCTTATGACAGCCATGGCCTTACCAACTCAAGAACTACTGCATGAGATTAAAACATAGTGATTTATAGACTAGTGTGCATTTACTGGTTTAAATCATAGGAATTAAAAAATCCAGAGTTTTTCATGGGATCAGACTGCCTTTAAACTATACTTGCCATTCAATCCTCACTTTAGACTTCTATGTGTTTTGAGGCAGGGGGATTGTATTAATGACCCCAATTCCTTTTACCTGCATCCTTTTATGTCCTTCTCCATGTCTATTCCCAATTCCTTTTCATTCTGTGCAGGCATGCTGCCCAAACCTGGACTTCCAGTCACATGACCTGTCTAGGTCAGTGGGTTATTGACAAATGTTATACAAGCAGAAACTTAAAAGGGGCCCATTTGATTGGGCGCCTCACCATGGGAAGGGCATGCCTGCACTAGATTGCCGAACAATAGGCTGTATGAAGCTGATTCAGGCCTCTTCCATCACCAGGGCAAGGCCATCGACTATCAGCAGGGTCACAGGCTGACCTGCTGCCAAAGCATGCAGACATGTGCTGTTAACCATAGGCCTTGTAATTAGAGCTAACGATGTTGGAAAAGCACATTGCCAAGGGCTCTGCTGTAATCATCTGAAGACGTAACAGAAAAATGTACATCTTTTGTACAAGGTTGACTTGTCAGGTGACTGAGCAATTGGAATATCTAGAATTAAGCATCTTAAAGTGACTACATTTTGGAATTCTCCGGCTTGGGCTTAAATCAAACGCTTTATAGACAATGACTAGGATGAGTTTTCCATTTATTTCTGAAAGGTGTTTCAGTTTTATGTCCTCTCCCGCAATAAAGCTCACAATATACCTGGAGGGAGAAATGTATAGCACACCAAGAAAACACACCTACTGAACTTTCTGACACAGAAATATTTCCTGGCTACTCTCTGCAGACACATTGATGTATTCAAAGCTCCACTCTAACAGAGGCCACGTACTGTTACATCTTCAAGCATTTCTGTGCATCTTATCACTCCCCAAGGGTGAGCACAGCGTGTATTTTAACTGTTTGCACTCTAACCTGATTTGTTCTGCTAATGACATTCACTGGAGTAGAGACAGCTTCTTAAACTGCCTCCTCTTAAGGAAACCAGCACAGTTCTGTATACAAGTGATTTCCAAATACTTAGGCTGACAGCATCAGTACACAATATATGTTTAACCCTTATCTTAATCCCACAGATGCAAAGAACATTTCCATGTTAGAGGGTCAGAAATCACTTCACTTTTGTATGGCATGTGGGATTTAAGGTAGAACAGAAGTTTTCAGGGTGACTAGAAATTAAAAGTCACATCTCCATCAAAGATTTGTACCTCCCGTGGCATGAGAACAGAACAGGTGTTTTTGAGACCAGCTGCACAATCACCTGTGACTCTGGGGGTCATTTTGGAAATTGTTATGTCTTACTATCTCTCAGTCTCCAAGTCTTCAGGTTTCCACCTACTGTTCACCGGTTAAACTGGTCTTAGCTTAACTCTTTCAGCATTGAAGATAACCCAAAACCATTAGGGATTTGAGCTTTGTACTGGAAGTCTGATCCAATTGGCTCATTTCAGTACCTCTCTCATGTCATCTAAGCCTTTCACAAACTTTGGGTGTAGAGGGCAGCTTCTGTTATAGTAGTCACAAGGTAGTGTGTGACAATGGAGTGCATTAAAGAAAGAAGTATATGACTAAAGGCCTGATTATTGACTTTTAATTGAAATTTAAGTCAGCTAGTGATATATGTCATATGATCCAGTTCTGCCTGGAAAACATTTTTCTGTAAAGCTTGTCTGTGTACAGAGTTTCCAGTGTTTTCATAGGGTTATGTCATCTATGAGAACAAACTTGAGACACTTAAAATTATAAATTAATTCTTCACCTTCTAGATTTTTGCGTGGTAAATATTAGGCTTTGCATTTTGAGGGGGCATATAATATCTTCCTATTGACATCAAACATTTCTCCACAAATAGTTCTAAGGAGGATTAGGACTTGTAAAGAGTCTAGTTAACAGAAAACCAGAAGCCAGGCATGGAGGTGCATACCTATATTGCAAGCATTTGTGAGTATGAGGCAGGAGGACCGTCTTTGGCTACAGAGTGAGTCTGAAGCCAGCCTGGACCATAGGTTGGCATTCTATTTCAGTAAGCAAACCAGCAAACAGAACCAAGAAACAAAGAAAGTATACATCACAGAGAAGAAGAGTCAAGATACATGGTACCTACTGACATACACTTTTGCCACTTTACAGCAAAAGCACACATATGTATTTGTTCAGATACATTGATTTTTGTTTTTAATTCTTAGCCTAGGTAGATTTGAACAAACTTGTAATCCCTGAGTTGGATGTCTGCTCATATATACATGAGAGGATACAAAGTCCATTATGTGAATAGTGAAGCAGCTGTCTACCAGAAGCCGTGCTGTTCCAGTGACCAGATGTAGTGAAGACAGAGCCAGATATAAGTGGCAGAAAAAAAATGAATGTGTCAACATACTACTGTACCATTGAGGGAGATGTGAGGACATCTTATCCTGTACTACTTAAAGAACTTTGCCAGGATTTTCTGAGTCAGTGGATGGGAAGGATAATTAAAAAGCAGTGGGAGATATTGCATTGCTTAAGTCCCAATTAGACCAACTTTAGGATTCTTCAGTACCATATGCTACCATCACTTACTGGGACAGAGAGACCACCATCAGCTCTAGCACTAGTGGGATTTGTCCAAGACACATGGCCATTCACAGTGCAAGAAATCTGTGGCCAATAGACATATCCCAGCACTAAGGAGGCAGAGGCAGGAGGATCTCTGTGAGTTCGAGGCCAGTCTGGTGTACAGAGTTCCAGGACAGCTGGGGCTAGACAAAGAAACCATGTCTTGAAAAACAAAACAACAAACAAACAAACAAAAGAATGGGTCTTAATAACTAAAAATAAAATGAAAAAAAAAAAGAAGCAAAATTCTTTGCTTACTGTACTTGAATTTTTCATCTTGTATCTTGAATCTAAGCAATTGTTTGGGTATGAAAGAGGAACACATACCCCATTATCTGAGTGGAAACTCGGGACCCTTGAATATATTTTCACTCTTCATACTGTCTCAGAGCAGTGCATGTCCCTGGCTGTGTGTTTCTGAACAGCCAGTGGTCTGTCTCACTTCCCGTGGAAGCGTGTTCTGTTCCTAGGATCTTCATATATTAGTAACTTGTGTACAAGTCAGATGGCTCTGGTGGATGAATGGCTTCTGTTCATTTATAGCTTTGTGACTTTAACACTGAAGACCTCACATCCCAGGAAACCCTCCATTACAAGAAAATATGCTCAGGTAGTCACTTACTATCAAATGTCTTACCTGGCCTATACTTATCCTAGATAGTGTAGGCTGTCTGCAAGCCTCTACCACCTTCCTTTTTCTTATTTCTCAGGCAATGCTACATTTGATATATTTCTGCTTTACTTCTTAATTCACGACCAGTCCTCTGGTTCTCTTTTCTTTATATCCCCAATTCCCACCGTTAAAACTCTTTCAGTGGCTTGAACAGCCTCTAGCAAAACATCCATTTGAAAACTCTTAAGGAACAGAAAGGGAGAGGCTTACCATCTCTTGACATTCCTAGGGCAAGACACTTCTGCAGGCGGCAGTGTTGGCAACGGTTCCTGTTGGTTCTGTCAATTAAACAGTTTCTCTGCCTTGGGCAGGAGTAAGAGGCATTGTTCTGCTGGCTCCTCCTGAAGAATCCCTAAAGAGGAAAAGAGAAAGCAAGGGCAGGAGACTCAGAGGAAGGGCGGCATTAGCATACACACTGCTATACTTTCTACACCGAGTATAGCCAACTTTCATCTTTCAAAAGTTTCCTAATGCTTCTTAGAGGGCTTCTAGGTGGTTCTGAGCAGAATATATGTACTTATTTATGGGCAATTCACAGGATCTTTCCTTCAGTTGTCCACTCACTCACTCACTCACTCACTCACTCACTCACTCACTCACTCACTCACTATTTAATATTTACTAAACTAATTTCTTTGAAGAGAAAAGAACAGGGAAAGAATGTCAAAGAGGCATGTTACTGCTAAATCAAGTATGACGACGGGTGTCTGGCTTAGGTTTGAACTAAGTGCTATGGGTAATTGGGCAGAAAGTTGTTCTTGAAACCCATGATGTATTTGATCAAAAGTAACATTATGAGTCAAAGAAATACTAACCACAACTTCATCGATGCAATACAGGCAATAAACAAATGCCCGCACTTAGGTTATAGGATATAAGAGGTTCTATTTCAAGTAGGTTTGGATTCTTCTGGGGTAGAAGAACTACAATTGTCCCTTGACATCTGCAGCTGGGTGTTTGTTTGTTTGTTTGTTTGCTTTTTAATTCTTGGAGTAGCAACCTCCCTTAGTTTTCTTATGAAGAAAACATAGTAAGGAAAACAAGCATTTTCCCCAAAGATAGCAAAGTTTCTCTGTTTATTCCCTCACGAATCAGTTTTCCTTATCATTGTTTGCTCTCCAAATGCCTACAGTAAAACAATGAAAATGAAAAGGCCCCTGGCCAAATGATGTTAGGAAGATTAAGAAGAAACAGAAAATAAACAAACAAATAAACAAAAACAAAACAGGAAAAAAAAAACCACAGTGAAAGATCGCCTCCTAACTTCTTTCAAACACCCAGGAGAATGGATTAAATACAACACACAAGAGAGCAACTTGGATATAAAGTTCAGGGTTTACCATAAATAAAGGCTATTCGTAAACATAATTTTTTGATAGAACATTAAAATCAACATCAATATGAAAATTCTTATTAAGAGTTTAAGGAAAGATGGGATTGATTTATTGGGTGTTTTGTTTTTGTTTTTGTCTTGCATTTCAGTAGGGTTTTGCTGACCCATAAGGAACCTTAGAATGGCTGTGTGGCTAAGAACCCCTTGGAGAGAGAGTCACAGTTGGTTTTGTGGTTTCAGCCCAGGTCTATTCAAGAAGGGCTACGTTTACCTCTACATCTTCATGTGTGGTGTCTGTTCACTATACTAGTGACTGCACAACAGGGCTCCGTGAATCCAGTTCGATTTGATTCTGGAAGCAGGAACACACCTAAGTCCCCAGGGGGCTATATCAGGAAAGCTGTCATGAGGCAGGATCGAAGTGGCTTGGAGCTGATTAGAGACGCCTTGGAATTTACATCTTAAGGAAGAATTGCTCCTCCCTCCTCCACTTTGGATATTGGAATGCCATTTAGTGAAAAAGTTGGCAGGGAGGATGTTCTGAAGTCACAGCCACAAGTCCCCATTTACAGTCAATTTGACATTAATTATGAGTCATTTCTTGCTTATCTGTTGCTCATTATTGCAAATGAGATTTTTGGCATGAAAAATAGATTCTGTTTCACATTTTACTGAATGAATAGGAGCTGAATAAGTTGGTGGGCTGAACTGATGTATATAATGGTTGTATATGTCAACTGCAGAGCATTATTACAAAACCTTAGAGCTTGGTAACTGAATATGATGACATTGACATCTGATTCAGAATGAGATTCCTACTGGAGAAAACTGTGGCATATTTACATAGGGCCTTCCTATGACGTAGATGAGAGTACTGGGATACGTAGCCAGTTTGGTGAAAACCTCAGAATATGCTTCCTAGTGACTACAGAATTTCTATTTCTTTTTCTTTATTCTTCTTTTTAATTTTTTTTACATTTAAGGCATTTTTATTAGATATTTTCTTCAATTACATTTCAAATGCTATTCCCCAAATCCCCTATCTCCTCCTACCCTGCTCCCCAACCCATCCACTCCCGCTTCCTGGCCCTGGCATTCCCCTGTACTGGGGCATATGATCTTCGCAAGACCAAGGGCCTCTCCTCCCATTGATGGCTGACTAGGCCATCCTCTGCTACATATGCAACTAGAGACACAGCTCTGAGGGGTACTGGTTAGTTCATATTGTTGTTCCTCCTATAGGGTTGCAGACCCCTTAAGCTCCTTTGGTACTTTCTCTAGCTCCTTCATTAGGGGCCCTGTGTTCCATCCAAAAGATGACTGTGAGCATCCACTTCTGTATTTGCCAGGCATTGTCATAGCCTCACAAGAGAGAGCTATGTCAGGGTCCTGTCAGCAAAATCTTTCTGGCATATGCAATAGTGTCTGGGTTTGGTGGTTGTATATGGGATGGATCCCCAGGTGAGGCAGTCTCTCCATGGTCTTTCCTTCTGTCTCAGCTCCGAACTTTGTCTCTGTAACTCCTTCCATGGGTACTTTGTTCCCCATTCTTAGAAGGAGCAAAGTATCCACACTTTGGTCTTACCTTCTGGAGTTTCATGTGTTTTGCAAATTGTATCTTTAAAATATTGAATGAACATAACCCAACATACCAACAGTAGGAACAAGTAGCCCTGTCATCCTTTCAACCCAACACTAAAGAAATTCTGTTGGATTGAAAAGAGGACAGGACTACTTGTTCCTGCTGTTGGCATGTTGGATTATGTTCATTCAATATTTAAGAGCCTGTGTTTTAAAAACTACATCTTAAAATGAATATCTACCTACAGTTTGAAGTCCCATATTTTCCCAATGTCTTGTAACATGATATAATGAGCATGCAGAACATGCTCATTATAACAGAAGACGTTAAATACATTGTAAACTAGGCAGGGCTCTTCAACTTGAAGAACAAGCCTGTAGAAATGCCTTCACTGGAAAGAGTTCTCATTACAAACTCACTACTGCTTATGACAAACACTATTTGTCTGCCTACCCAGAGAAAATGACTTACGTATGGAGGGTTAATAAAACAACTGACTTCTTATTTTGCTATATTGCTTCCTATTGATGGAATAAAAAAAAATGCCTGATAGCAGAGGATACCTAATTCTTCATTCTAACTATGTAAGAGGAATAGAATGATGGGTCGTTTTATAAGCTTTGCCTAAGGACAGTACCGACCATCTCATTCCAGACCATTTCACTATGTTGACTGTTCTTTACTCATGTTACTTTATTTTTTTTCTTTTACCATCCATTTTTTTTCAGTCCCGATTACTTTGTTTTTTAAAGACTTGTGAAGGCATCGTCAATTTTCAAAGAGTAGCGCTGTTTTGATAACTATAATGTTTTATATTTTTTTACATTTAAAAAGTCTCCGAAGATTATGATTGAATCCTAGGATCTATGCCTGTGCCTCACCTCCCTTGGTTTACTGAATGCAAATAAAGGATTCATTTTGCCTGCATATTGCCAATGGCTTTGCCAGCATTGCCCATGCCCCTTGAAGATGACACTTGAGTTTTGTTTTGGTGATGCCCGTCTCTTTAAAAATCATTGCAGAAACATTTTGAGTGCACCTTGCTATGCTCACTCTTACGTCTCTAACAAATTACTTTACAACCTTACTCTTAATTTTCAAATTACCCCAGGTTAGGTCTGTGGTAACTGTTATTCCTTTGCCTTCTCTTTCTCACCCATCTAACTCGCAGAAACAAGTTTATCATAGGGTTGGCAACTCTCTCAGAGGGAACAATGGACAGAATGTGAAAGACTCTTGTGCTTTTGGTCAGTTTTTCCATTTCCTATTTAAACCAGTGGCATATGTCAAATTAGATCTTGTTTATCCTTCGGGAACTCATTGAAAAATTAAGATTTGATGGAAGTTGACGTTTGACTGGTTTAGACACCACTTCTAACACATCCAATGGTTCCAGAGCTTTAAATTTTTTATTACTGTTTTTATACTTTACGTGTATGGGTGTTTTGCCTCATGAATGTTCCGTGTACCATGTGTTTAATCCCCAAAGTCAGAAGGGGACATCAGATACCCTCAGACTGTAGTTACAGATGGCTCTGAACCACTATGTGGGTGCTCAGCAGTGAACTTGATTCGTCTGTAAGAGCAACTTAACCTGTAAGACTTTAGTTCTAAATTTTTAATTTGTTGGAATGTGAGAATATTATAGTTGTCACCTCGGTGTCCTTAACAAACAGACAAACATGTCCATTAGCTTCTAGTCTTTATTTTAATCTTATTCTAATCTTTATTTTAATCAAATGGAGTCAGTGTTGCTAATACAGAAAGAATTGATATTTATTTCTTCGTAAATGGGAGTAGTTCAAGTCTTTAACCATTCATGTTTTAAGAGCTGCAGATCAGTTAGACAAAAACAGGTAAAAGGAAAAAGAAGAGAAGGAATCAGTCCAGCCACGCACCAAGCCAAAACTTCCGGCAGGGACAACCATCCTCACCGCGTCTGCTCTAAAGCTTCCACTCACCATCACAATGCGGAAGTCCTTACCTTGCAGCCTTCACACGTGATGACTCCGTAGTGGATCCCGGAGGATTTATCGCCACAAATTTTGCATGGTATCACTTCAATTTGTGCTGAAAGAGGAGAAACAAAAGAATGTCTATAATTGGCTTTAAAAAATTGTTACTACTTTCACACTTAGCTGTCCTTGCCAAGGTATTTGTGTTAGATTCTTACAGTTAGAGGATGCTGGGTGCTAGTGATGGCCTGGGGTCATTACTATTTGAATGGCCTTCCTGGGCTTCCGCTAAAGCGCTGGTTCTCAACCTTCCTAATGTTCTAACTCTTTAATACATTCCTTACGTTATGGTAATCCCCCAACCATAAATTATTTTCATTGCTACTTCATAACTATAATTTTGCTACTTTTATGAATTACAATGTGGATATCTGAGTTTTCAGATGGCTTTAGGAAAGTCTCCCTTGTGAAAGGGACCATTAATCTACAAGGAGTTGCGACCCACAGCTTGAGAATCATAGTTCTAGGCCTGGTTATCACTCTGCTTTTTCAAATGCAAATTCTGCCCCCCCCCCTCTCTCCTCTGTCTCTTTCTTTCTGTCTCTCTGTCTGTCTCTGTCTCTGTCTCTGTTTCTCTCTCTCTCTCTCTCTCTCTCTCTCTCTCTCTCTCTCTCTCTCTCTCTCTCACACACACACACACACACACACACACAGATGCACAAGTCCCTGCATGTGTATATTTAGAAACTAGATTTTTTTCTCTTCCTTTCACTGTTTTCTCCTTTTAAAACTTGTTTTTCCTAAAATAGCACGGCAGAAAAATCCTGTGAACTCGTGCCTTTATATTTCTTAGTTTACTTTTGAAATAGGAAGTCTCTAGGTGTTTTGCCATGGTCTTATCTCAATAATATTTAAAATAACTAATAAAATAAATTTGGAGAGTTGGTATTTGGTAATCTTATATATGTGGCTGGATACACTGTTTACCCGTGTGAAAATACCATTAATAAATCAGCCAGTCATTAAGTGAGCATGCTTTAAATATCTGGAAAGACACTGAGAGATGATGATAACTCAGGAGAAGATATGGTAGTGACTCTGATAGAGTCATTAATAAGAAACTTAATAATAAATAAATCAGAAAAATAAATTATATAGGAAATTGGCATGCATTTAATTTCACTGGAGATGAAGAGGATTCATTTTTAAAAAAGAGTGTGAGAGATAGTTTATTCTGGGGCATATTTGAGTGACCATGACCCAGGTCATAGATTTAGATTATCCCAAATTCCATGTTGAAATGTGGAGAGAGGTTCATAACATTTTATAGTTTTACAGAACAAAGAAAGTCATAGATTAGGGCAACTTTGAAATACATTGATGGGTACATCAGAGCAGTGGTCACAACAATGTGGGAAAAGCTTTGCTATAGGTCTCAGACGCTTTCTGATGGCATTCTGAGCTTTTGGGTTAATGGAAGCTAGAGATTTGCTAAATTAATAGATTCTAAAAGAGTTTTATCTATCAGTCATAGGATGTTAGTTTTGACACAGTAGTGGGAATACAATTGCTAGCCAAGTGGGAATACAATTGCTAGCCAAGGGGTTAAAGCTAGCATAAGATGAAGTGATTAGCCCCTGACCTGCAATATTCCAACCTCTTCTATCACTAATGTTCCAACCGGGAAGACAGTTCATTTTATAAAATGTATGGGATTTGGTTTGGCTAAAGAGAAAGGCTAGCGTCATTGAATGAAAATAGGTTAGAGGTCTAGTATGACTGAGGCTGATAATTATACAGAGTAGTTAGCTTTACGGAAAATTTGGGTCATGTGGACACACCAAAGTGTGACACAAGACTTAGGAGCCACTGGAGTTAGGCAGGGGAGTTTTCACTTGATCTTGTTTGCCACAAGGAATGAATAAAACAAAGAGCAAATAAGTGGTTAGGACAAGGCTGGGATGTAACCCTGTGTTAGAGTGCTTGCACAGTGTAAACCACTTCACAAGCTACGTGAGACGTGAAGGGAGATCCTTATCGCTTGGGAGGCTAACCAGAAGAAAAATGCAGATCAACGAAAAGTTACTCCTGACACGGGTGTTAGGCAATGGCAGAAAGAGGTATCAGCTCCGGGAAAAAAGGTGGCCCAGAAACATGAACAAAAATGCTTCAGAGGCAGACGTGGGAGTAAATGCTGAAAAGTAAGGAAGACCGAAGCTGATGAAGAATTGGAAGATCTCTATCTGCCTCACCTTGGAAGCAAGGCAAAGTGATAAGCTGATAGAGATGGAGACAGTAGGGACAAGGATGTTGCCAGGTGGGGTGGGGTGAGAGAGAGCGCTTGTCTAGCATGCATGAGAGCTAGATGTGAGCCTTGGCCTTGGAACAGCAATGAAGATATTTGTGGAGTATGATGTGGTGTGGGACCGGGACACATGTGCTTTCATGGGGCGTTTTACAGACACCTGAATGTAGAATGTCTTAGAAGGACAGTTTTGTCCTCATGGGAAGTTATTTAGAATTCAGGAATTCCTGTGTTTGATAGTCCTCTAAAGAGTTGTTAAAATTATTCACACTAAGAAGATCTGCTATTTCCTCTCCCAATTTAAAATAATTATGCAAAATATCCTTCAAAATGCTTCATACATAAAGTTGACACTTGCATACACTTCTATAGCATTCCACTCGTAAATACACAAGACAAATAAGAGCGAAGCATCGCCATCTTTTGTTATTGCTTTATACAATGAATATAATCCTTGGCTTTAGGGTAACATGTTAACTTTTTCAAAATTAAATACACTACAGACACAATTTTTTTTTGTAAGACAAAGAATTCACGGGAGGGAATTGGGGGGTGTAAATATGACTGAACTGCTTTCAGGATATTGTGGTGGGGAAAGAGGAAGTTTGCAGTTATTCCCATTTGTCCCTCTGTGTTGCACTCCTTAATCTATTAATACTTAGGGACACAGATAAGAGAAAGCCTTTGAACTTACATTTTCACTTAAAAATACCGTATTCATCAACAAACTTCACAAAGCTGTGAGCCTAAGATGGCTATTTCCTGAAGGACATCATCATTACATCATCATAATGGACACCACTGCCCCTGTTAACTGATTTTTGTCTAATGATTTAGGGAAGAAAGAACATGTCAAAATATTTGATAAATTATTATATCTTTATTAAAGGTATTTTTAAAATAATTCAACGAATCACCATAACTTATTTGTACTATGGACTTCAGTTTAGCAGTAAGATTTCTAACAGTGGGTGTTTATAGGTACTGTAAACTGACTAAAATCATCCCAGGTAGCCATTGAATAGATTTTGGCTCATATGATATTAAGTCAGAGGCTCTCTTTGCATAAATTACACTCCAGGGAGTAGCTTACACGTGGGAGAATCTGCTTCAATACATTCTTAATTATAAAATGATCTAACTTTAAAGGAAATGAAAATAGAGGTAATTTGCTCCCTGAGGGGTAGGAAGATGTTTTTGAAAGACACAAAGGTTATCTTATACATCTTCAGAAATACAAATGAGATAAGGAACATTCAATAGGGCATCTGCATATTTATGCATATTCATAACCTTGCTCTATGCGTAATCCTGAAGAGCTACAGACACTTTTAACAGCGTTTTTAAAGAGAAAGAAGTCACCTATAGTGTCTATATGTTTTATTCTTCGGGGGAAAGTGTTCTCAGTTTAGAAACCTTGTTGCTCTTTCTATTCTGGCAGAATAAGTCATCTGATGTTTATTAGAAGTGAAGACATCCCAATCACTTAAAGTAGTAGCTACTTTCCTTTTCCCTCATTAAAAATTTAAAAACCCCTGTTCTGAACGGCAGCATTACAGTTTGCACTACGTGTTTCCTACAGCACCTCTCCAGGACAGACTTTCAGGCCCCAGTGAGGATCCTAGACTGCAGCACTGCTCATTGCTTGCTGTTTCGAAGTGTCTTGCTAAGGGCAACGACATGGCCTTCCCAGGAACTACAATGTGCAGACCCAGTACTGTGCTCTTCATCATTGCTTCAGGCTGAGCATTTTAGAAGGGTGTGGCTTCTTGGACCTCACCAGCTATGGCAGGAAGATAGTAGGAGGGAACTGCGGAGGGGGCTGGATTGGTATTTGGCATTTTCGCTTGGCTTGCTGAGATCTGTTTATTCTTCAGTATGACAGTCATTGAGAAACAAATTTAGAGGATCTTGGATGGCCTGAGAGATTGATAAACGTTTACTTGGTCTTCATTCTGTTCCTTTTACTAAGTCCCTCTTGCTCTTTCCTTGCCCAGCGTCTCCTGCCCAACATTGTGCAAACTCTTTGTCTCAGTTTTTCCTGTTTATTGAAATATATGCCTCTTCAGTTCTGCCCCATTCAAGCTCCTGCTGGTTACAGCAGGTGCTGAGGTCAGAAAACTAATTCAGGCTAATGAGTTAACCAGAAAATGGCTCAGGAAAATACTTTGATTCTTAAAAAGCATCCCTCAGGAAAGCGGTGATGTTGAGCCCGCCAGGTACTTGATGCCGGAGAGTGGTGCATTTTACTACACATATTTTGAAGCTTTCCACTCCCATTAATCCGAGTTTTCCAACTCTGCGTGGCCATTTTGTAGCCTGGGCATTCTAAGTTGAAGCAAAGATAAGCCTGTACTTCTTTATGTCTTATTGTGTGTACATGTATACATGTGCATGCACGCACACGTGTGTGTGCATGTGTGTGTGTGGCAGATGAATGTGTGGGTGTCCACACCAATGCATTTGTACCTGAAAGCCTGAAGTAAGCACTGTGTGTCTTCTTCTTTTGCTTTCCACCTAATTGTTTGAGCCAGGGGTTCTCACAGAACCTGGAGCTCACCTATTGAATAGCCAGGCTGGCCAGCGAGCTCCTACATCTGCAAGTTTTTGTTCCTCTTAGCTGGGAATGTGTGCTATAGCTGTGCTCAGCTTTTATGTGCCGGGGATCTGAACTGAGGAATGCATTCTTGTACAGCAATTACTTTGTAACCAAGTCCTCTCCTCAACCCTTGCTTTTTCTTTTTAGTGGTGTCTAAAGGAGCTCAAAGTTGTGGTCCTAAACTTCCTTTTATCTTTCAGTATTGATGAGAGCTGTGACATACTCTTTTTTTCCAAAGGAGGATTTAAGAATTAATGATTTGACATATTTGTTATGAAAACAAGAAACAGCTTACAGAATGGTGAGAGCAATATATTTTGAATTAGGTTCCCCCGTGATATTGATAATAGTATGGCCTTTAGGAATAAAATGATTACATCTACCGCTCAAGTCACCTCAAAGGCACTGAAATCCAGAAAGGTCAATTGGGAAGGAACAGCCAGTAACTGAAGTTTTGTGGCTTTGGGATGATAATTTTTTTTTTTTTGCAGTATCTGTTGTTCTCTGATGCATCTTCCAGGCTGAGTTCTGGATACTGGACACTGTTCCTTCCACAGCACAGGCTGTACCCCTGGGTGCTGGGCTTGCCTGCTAGTTTCTATTTCTTGTAACTTTGCAGTTAGGCTAAAAGTGGACAGAGCAATTAACTCTCTTAATGTCTGTGTGAAACACAATTTACACATGTAAAAATTTCCAATAAAGATGACTATTTTGGTTAAAAATCCTTTTGCAGATGGTCGCAGTAGCCCATGTCTTATGTCATCTACCCAAATTGTATCTGATCTACCATCTGTGACAAATTCAACTTAAAAAAATCCTTCTACTCATCCCCTTTCTCCCTGGCAGACCTGAAAGTATTTACATCCTTAGTATGATACCTTTTAAGACCACAAGACAGTCAACCTAAAGGACAATAGTGAAGGATGCTTAAGACCCAGTTCCACTCTGAGGTTAATCAGACAATGGCCTTAAGCATGGGATGGAATGCAGGCAGGATCTTGACTGTGTAGTCTATATCATGTTATGGAATGATTCTGAGAGTCCTGACCTTGGATTAGGCTGCATTCATGGGTATCTCTCCAGGGCAGGGTGCATCTTTGTGTCAGGCACCAGCTTAAAAATCTACCGTGCAAGGATACTCCTGCATCTTTCTCTTTCTCTCTGTAATTTTCTGGGAGGTGGGCTCTTGATGAATATCTCTTGAGTGACTTAAGGATACATTTAACTTTAGACGATTGTAGTTCTCTATACTTCATGTTACTAGAAAGTAGATTAATTAAAATATGACCCTATGACAATGTGAGAATGATTTTTGTTTTTCAAAAACAGTTGTAAGGGGGAATCACACTGGGATTGGTTTACCTTTGATGGATCTTCGTGTAATTGCCCACAGAGTGCTGCGTGCTATGCTTGCTCTTGAGAACAGAAACAATAGAAAAATTGAACCCACAAATAGCAACTAGCATAGAAGAATAAAAACAATTTCAGAAATTGCCTCTTACCCACAATGCAGTTATCATTGTTTAAGCTACCCAAGGACAACCACAATATGAAAATATTAAGTGGAAAGCTCTAGAAATATACAGTTGAAAGTTTCCAATCGCACAGTGCCTGAGTAGAAAGGTAAAATCTGGTACTGTCCCATGCTATTGTGAAAAAGAAAAAGAAATCTCTTTGCCCAGTATAGCCACACTGTATATGCTACATACCTGTCAGCCATACAGTATCTGTCTTGATTGTCAGATCAATTGTCAGAATATGTGCATATGATATACATTCTACTTTTACTATGAGTTGTAGTAAATATCTTATGACACCTAACTTATTGATTAAGCTCCTTTGTAGATATTGTTATTTGAAATGTCCTCAGGGGCTTACATGTCGGAATACTTGGTCTTCAGCTAATGGGACACTGAAATTTTCAGAGGTATGGCCTATCTGGAGGAAGTGGAGAGCAGAGCCAGGATTTATGGGCTATAGATTGGTCTTGGTTCCAGCGTGAGCTCTCTGTGTTCTGGTCATTATGAGATAACAAGTAACTGCCTTTCAAACCTGCTAGGATGGGGTCACCTGTCACTACCATGGCTTCACTGCACTGAGGTTCTAGGAAAATATGAACCCAAATACATATTTCTTTCCTTGAGCTCTTTATGCTATGTATTTGGTCTTAATGATGAGTAAAAGAATTAACATTGGGTTTGCATTTGTAGGAAAATACAATAAATATAGTGTTTGGTAGTAGCCATGGTTTGTAGTGTCCACTGAAAGCTTGGGAGTATTTGGATAAACGTGGAGGATTGTTTTAAATACAAGTTCAATGTTGTACTTTTAAACACTTCTATGTGTTCTAGTAGTGCCAAGATCCTAACTTGTGAATTAATTCCTAGTTAACACTTCTTGTCCTGTCAGTGTCTTCACATTTTATAAGACATGTGTAGGTATATTATTCAAGTGGACTTGATGTCTTTTGTATTCACTCAGGGAAGCCCATGGACCAGGGGCTTTGGCATAACTGGGGAACAAGTTTAAATGTGAATATTCTCACAAGCTCAGCTGATATGAAATCTGGCTTGTAACAAGCTCCCATGGCACTATTCAAGCTCAAAAAGCATTGTCCTGCGATGCCAAGGGTACACAGCTGTAGCTACTCCGAGAATGGATGGATCTCTGATTTCACTGGTGCTGAGATAAAAATGTTCACAAGATTCTGGAAAAACCATTCCCTGCTTTTGCTTTCTATACGTCACCCTTTGTTTGTAAGGGCAGTAGGAGAGCTGGAGCTTTAGAACCCCCCTCCCCTGTAAAAGACCTCACAAACCTGGTCACTAATTGATGGTGTCTGGGGAAGAGAATCCAGCACACACCAGGAACATCTTATGTTGCTGCGTTTTACACAGGTCACTGCAATGTTCCCTTTGTAGACAGATCTGCTCTGCTTTTTCTCTATGTCCTAGCACTGCTTGGGGAGTGGCTCCATCCTTTCTCTGACTTGTTCTCCAGGTTGTGGCATAGATGCCAGTTTCTGGATACTGAGTACAAATCAGTTTTCTTAAAGTTGATTTTTGAGGGTATTTTAAAATTCACATTTTATTCTCTCCTCGGGTTTTCATTTTTTTTTAAATGTTAGTTCTTTTGAGTGTAAAGAGTGGTATGTGTACATGTGCATGTTTGTACATGTATGTGGCAGGCAGAGATAAGACTCAAGTGTTGTCTGAACTGCCTACTTTTGTCTTGAGACAGGGTCTCTCATTTGTTTGCCTGGAGCTTTTGCTTTGACCAGAATAGCTTGTCAGTGAGCCCCAGGGATGCTCAGCCACTGTCCCCTGCCCCCAGCACTGGATTACAAAGCACACACCACCATGCCTAGCTTTCTATGTGGATTCCAAGGCTTGAACCCAGGTCTTTATCCTCATGCAACAAACACTTTACCAATTTACCCATCTTCATCTAAGTTCTTGTTTTTCTAGATTATCTGCCTGCCTATCTATCTGTCTGTCTATCTATCTATCTATCTATCTATCTATCTATCTATGCCTTGAGGATTTGTTTTTAAATACAGTTTGCCTATTTTAAAAATAGAATTGAACAAAGATTGTTTTTTGATGGAAATTGTTAAGTCAAGCAATGTTTTTTTTTTTTTTTTAATCAACTTGACATAAGTTAGAGTTATCTGGGAAGAGAAAACACAACCGAGTAAATGCCTCTAAGAGAGTACATGTAGTTAAATGAGTGGAACATTTTCTCAATTATTGATGTGGGAGGGCCCAGTTCATTGTGGATGGTGCCCTGCTTGGGCAAGCGGTCCTGGGTTCTATAAGAAAGGAGGCTGGGTAAGCCATAAAGAGCCAGGCAGTAAGCAGCTCTCCTCCATTCCTCTGCTTTGGTTTTGACTTCAGGTTCATTTCCTACCTTGAGTTCCTGCCCTGACTTTCCACGGGGATCAACTGTGATTAGGAAGTCACCATAACCAAATAAACCCTATAGTCCCAGAGTTGTATTTGATCGTGATCTTTGAAGATGTATCCTAGGACCTGGAGACATGGTCTAATCAGTAAAGAGATTGCTTGTTGTGCTAAAAACCAAAGTGCACTGAGATAATGAAGATGTAAAAGTTGCAGAATTGGAGGGAATATTATAAAACACATGTCCAATAATGGGCCTATGCTTGCAACATACAAACGACTCCTAAAATTGAAGGCTAGTTGGCCAAAGAGCTGAAGATCTGCTTTCAAAAGGACAAAACAATTACAAGATGCCATGCTTCCTATGCATTGCTGATCTGCAAATCACCTATCAGGAAGGCTATACTTGAAAAACCAAGAACTATGCCGAAAGCTGGAGAGGAGCTGAGCAAATAGATGCTCAGTTCTTGTTGGGAAGGTAAGGTATTAAAGCCACTTTGAGGGCAGTGGGGCAAGTTTTACACCGTCAAAGGGAGCCTTAGCAGCAACTATGCTCCTTGACATTTGGTAGCCGAGTTATAACCCATGTCCACACAGAGCATGCACATGGAGGTTTCTCCATATTCTCCCCAAATGGGATACAATCAAGATTCATTTTAAAAGCTGAATGGATGGGCATGTGATACTGGTATAGTGGAATACCATTTGGCATGGTGAAAGAACTCCTAAACTATGAGTGGCATTGTCATGGAAGACCTCACTGCATAATGTTAAGCGAAAGAAGCCAGCATGCTTCCAGCTACCCCTCTGGAAAATTCAAAACTACACAGTAAAAATAAATAAATAAAAATCAGCCATAGACACAAGCTTGGAGTATTGTGTGCACAGACATGAATGTGTTCTCGTTTTTACACTGTACCCAGAAGTAATTTAGCCACTTAAGTTTGTTTGATGCCACAGATACACACAAAACCAAGTTTTATTCTTCAAAGGGAATATTCTGATTGCACAGCCACACATGCCAAAAACCTGTGCAAAGAGCAGGCAGATGAGTCTGGAGGAGGAAAAATGAGAACTTAGTGAAGCCATGAAGCCTGACAGTTGAGCTGGCTTTGAGCCAGACCTTGGGAAGGAATGGAATTTTAAGAAATACATGTATGGGGATAGGAAAAACTTTAGCTGGTAGCCAGAGAATGAAAGAGGAAAATCCAATTACTCAATTTCCAGATTAAGTAAATTTATTTTAGGGGCCCTTTTAATGGGGTTAAGTGCAAAGCAAATAGTAAGATGTTTCTAGATTTATTAATATGCATTCCTTGATCTGTGGTAGATCAGCATGCACTGAGTTGATTCACATCAAATTACTACTTTTTGTGAAAAGGTGAATTGATATTGGGAATTTCATGTGATTCAACATTATATTTTATTATTTGCTGTGTTTTAGGATGTAGCTCCTATCCTATGTGGCTTTCAGGATCACTTGAGAGGCAGGCATATGCTATACCCATGTAATACCAGTGCTCAGGAAGTGGAGGTAGAAAATTCATGCCAAGCGGGTATACATGTTAAGACACTTAAAAAAAAGTATGTATGAAAATGAAAGTCAAAGGCGGGGAATACTTCAAAAATATAAAGATATAGGAACATGCTTAATATAAAACTGAAGATATAGCCATGGGATTTGCACTTTTGATCATTAATTAAGTGGCAGCGGTAGGGTGGGTGGGAGACAGGACAAGAGTGGGAGAGGGAAAGGGAGAAAGAATGAAGAATTTAATACTAATGATCTTTACACAAAACTCAAATCTTAAGGTTTTATATTTTGTATCATCTACAAGAGCTTTGATCATTTCCAACGTGAATGCCACATTAGCAAAACGACTGCAAACTCTTCCATTGAGAATTATGCTGTCATGATGTCGATGTTGTAGGAAACTTGCTGGCCAGCTACTAACTTCTTAACAATGACTCTAAATGGAGGGGAATCACAGAGTTGAAGTGAACCCTGATTCTTGTCATCTCTAATGACAAAAATAGTTCAGAGGCTAGAAGTCATCCTACTTGGATTCCGTCGACTGTTAGATGAGTGGCCTTCAACAAAGGGAGAGAGGACCCAGTGGGAAGTTTTGCTGTGTGCACACAGCATCAGAAACTATTTCAGGGGTCAAATGATCACACAAGACGCAACTCCAGAAGTTGTGTCTTACGGTTTTACTCTATGCTAAATGTCACAAAGGCCTGTTGCCCAACACAGTTGGAGTCAATGCTGTCCCCTTCAAAGACGGAAGGGGCTGTTCTGCTGATACTGCACACTTTCTCTAAGGCGATTACCAGCATAATCCTAAATATGATAGGACCGAGCTATCTTATTTTTGAGCTCATCAGATCCAGCATGCTCACATAATCCACAACAGCTTTACTCTATGTTTATGTAAGCTGGCGCTGCCTGAACAAGATGACCATGCCTTCTTCCCTGCAGTGACACCGCTCTGCTTCATTGTCACAAAAATAGTAAGAGCGGATGTTATTTTCAAATTCTGCCCTAATGGATTTCCTCCCTTTGAACTCTTCCTCCTTTTTCCCACAAGGGGAACATTTCCAGCCACGCTTGCCAGTGTAAAAATCACGTCTGAACAGAGAATTGCCCCCCCCCACTCCCACCAGCGCTGCTGGTGTTTCTTACTCTATTCGTTTGTACCAAGGTATTTGCATGTTATAGTGTGGTGGATTGAATTGGTAGGAAGAAGTTTGGCTTTTTCTTTTTCCATTTGTTTAGAGATTTTAAATTGTTTTTAAAGCAGGGTAGGTATTTTTGTCTCTGGGGGGAAATATTAGAAAAGAAATTGGTGAAATCTAGAAATTGCTGAGCAGAATACCAAGTGTTCTAGAGAAAGACTGATCTTCTTAAAGTTTCACCTTTAATTTAGAATATATCCTGTAGGTCCACAAAAAATTAAAAAAAAAAAGAAAAGAAATGTAGTTTGCTTTTCAAAATGTAAAAGCATGTTAGTTCGCATGCTTCACTATACAAGGTGTGTGTGTGTGTGTGTGTGTGTGTGTGTGTGTGTGTGTGTGTGTAGGCAGGTACCTCTAAAAGATAGCTATATGTTTTAAAACATATAATTAGAAAGAAACCTACATATTTACTTGTGAGTTGCTGTTAATTGATTCAGAACTAAAGAGGATTAAGTAATAGACGTTAATATGTCCACTGCTATGAATTTACAAACAACAATAGCAACATTATCCTCAATAATTCTGTTAGTAAGGATAAATAGTTGTTTAAACACTCCATTGATGTCAGAACTGAAATCCATTGGTCAGGACTTAGTTCACCAGTCTAGTCCTTAAGGACACAGGATTTGAATGTGGTAAGTTAAGACGGACACACTGTGTATGCTCCTTTAAAATATAAGTACCCAGAGACCCTGAGGACTGTGAGAAGACTAAGTTTTGAGTTTGATGTATACATGTAGATTTAGTTTAATTAGTAAGTGTCTAGAAACAGCTGCTTTTTAAAGTTATTTGAACAATTGTTTCTTTTATAACATTTTCAACTGCTGTTTATGGCTATTTAATGCTAGTAAAAATAGCAATGTGTCATGTTTACCTTGAAATATTTTCAGAACAGATACGTAGACCTGTCCATTTGTGAAATAATATGCTTAGAGAAACATGTCCCAACTTACTAAAGAAATTAGAAGTAAAAAACAAATCCCCAAGCCCCATAATTCATCACCCTTAGACAAAGCCATTAATAAAAGGATTTCTTATACATGATACATTTCTACATAGAATACAAAATTGACTTTTAAAACAGTTAGAAAAATCAAGTAACTACAATAATAACTGTAGCAATGTAACAGACAAACAAAGCTAAAAAAAAATACACCAAGGATGTTTATATTGTCAATATATCGTCAACATGATGCGGCACATGAAAATACTCTATTTAAGGCCAGACAGTGTTTATAGTATTTCACCTCAGCACATAACAATATTTCGTATCAGCATCTTTTCTAGTGTAAACTTAGGCTATGGAGACTGATTTATTCAATACACTCCCAAATCAGAAACAATGTATTGTCCCCACACCGCTATTGCTTCATTTTGCTTCGATCCTTTAACTGCCTGCGTTCTCGTCCAAGAATGGTTTACATTGCTAAATGTCAGCAGACAGAAGAAAAAGCGCAACTCACCAGTGCCGTCAGCTTTAGTTTTGGGCTGGTTCTCACACATTCTGACGGAGCAGTGAAAAGCCTGACTGAAAAATATCTCCCCGTTTCACTTGAGGTCTGAGGACTGCCCCTATGTTATCCCACAACCAGAATCCCAACAGACTGCATTAATGAGATTAGACGAAAGAAGAGTTAGAGGCATCAACTGGCTTCGTTTCATTAAGTAAGGGTGAAAGAGAGGCTTCCTCACCCCAGGAAGGCACAGAAGAAAAAATTCCTTTCTTCTTTTTGATATTTACTCGAGTACATTTGCTAAATTGTAAAATAGCAGTTTAAACATCCTCTACCCTCCCCATGAATCACGTTGCTGTGTATTCTTTCTGTACTTCAAGTCCCCTTTGTTTTCATCCTTCTGGAGCAGGACCCAGTGTGCACCTGACAAATATCTCAAGACAAGCTGTGACCCTGACAGTCTAGCGCAGACTTCATTCAGCAGTGGTTTGTAATTATTTTGCCCCTTTTACTGAGGCCTCGTGTATAAGGATTACCCAGCATTGGATTATAACTGTCTGAGGGATAATTAATGGGACACAGAGACACTTTATAGTTGAAGAAAATGAGTATATCTTACAGCCTACCTGCAATACAGCCTGGTACCAGGACAGGGACTTCACACTAACCCCAAAGTCTAAACGACTCTATTCTATTGGAGCACCTCAGTGTCTCCTCTTGTAAAACGAGAGCGATGAAAATACCCAGAAAGTTTCCTTTCTTTGCCCTTGTTGCTGGGCAAGTGGTAAGGCCTGCAGGTTACCTATCCTATTTTTGTGGGAATTTTGACCTGCTTGGGATGGAGTAGATCTTGCCTAGGCAACCATGGCTGCTGTGGGGTCATGGGCGCTGTAACCTTGCCATGTCTACAACTTGGCATTTCTCAACATGCATCCTTATCCGATAGCTCTTAACGTGCCTTTGTCTCCTCTCCTAAGATGTTCCTTGGGTCTTGCTGGGGAATGGGAGGTTGGGAAAGATTGGGGTTGGGAGCAGGCACAGGAGAAGGTAGAGGATGTGCTAATGTAAGTTAAAGATATACAAGAAAGTGTTCCGGAAAACTCACTAGTTACTAAGCTAAGTTCAGAATACAACTTTTAAAAAAATGTGTCCACAGGGAGGTACCTTGCATGGATGACAGTACCACTCCCAGGAGACATGGGCTATTAAGCAAAACTTGCAGTGCCAGGCATGGGATGCCCACTTAGGAGCTACTGGCCAGGGAGGCCATAAAAGTCTCCAAGGCTGCTACCATTGCTCAAGATTATCCACCATAATTGTAGTAAGATCCTTTCCCTAAAGACACCACAAAGTCTGCCTGCAGGACACAGTCCTACTGAGTAGGAAAGTTCTTTCTGGTGCTGCACCTTTCATGATGCTGGGAGATGCTAAGCAAGCAGCCAAGGGAGAAAAGATATCAATGGTCTTAACCAGATCTGACCCCTGCATGCTGTCATGCCTACCAACCTGACCGACAGGATGTGTGCGCCCACGAGACAGTGGCATTGTCATTGCAGGGAAACCGACTTCTGCCTTGCTCTGCAGAGGAAGATCTCATATTGATACTGTAATCCAGTCAAAATCCCATGGTAGAGGTCAAAGCGCCTGCCTTAGAACTTGCTATGGTTATTTCGCTAAATGGTCATTTTTTTTTTCAAATAGCCTTTTAAATATTTATCTTGGAACCCATAGAACTGGGTACAAACCTGTGTTTCTCTCAATCTGAGTCAAAGAAGCTTGTTCTTGTAGTAGGCTGCAGTCAGTGCAAAGATTCCTAACTCCAAAGTGCTGGGAAGGAAGGAAGAAGGCTGCATACTTCTGAAATGCTAAGAGCACCTACTCACATAAGTGAGAAGGCTCCTAACATTGTCTGAAATGTGGCTGCAACACAGTGACTAGCGTTGGATGTAATCTTCCCGTCTTTGCTTATATCAGGGGTAAGCATCCAGGCTGCTGCTATCATTTATGAATTCATGTATTCAACACTGATTAGTTAATTACTAAGTAATTAATACTATCTGTGAAAGTCACTGGGAAATACATATGATGAAGTCCATAGGCCAGTGTATTCTTAAAGACTATAGATTTAATCCATAAATTACTGCCACTGTCATAATTAGGTTTTTCATGTAGCTAATGCTAATGTGGTTAAGTGAGAAATAGATATGAAAAAAGTATCAGTCAAGTAAGTATTGTGTATTTTATGAGTTAATTGTGGAGGCAGAACTAGTTCTAAAAGTCTATCTGTATCTCTGTCTGTCTGTCTGTCTGTCCGTCCGTCCATCCATCCATCCATCCATCCATCCATCCATCCATCTATCTATCTATCTATCTATCTATCTATCTATCTATCTATCTATCTATCTATCTATCTATCCATCCATCCATCTATCCATCTAGCTAACTATCTCACTCTCTCTGTCTCATGTATGTGTGTCCATGTTCAGGGAAACGTCACAGGTTGTTATCAAGCACCTTTTTTCTTCCCCAATTCTTCTCTACCTTATCTTTTGGGACAGAGTCTGTCACTGACACTGGAGCTATACTAGGTGGCCAGCAAGCTTCAGGTACGCACTTGTTTGCCCTTATCTCCCGGTGCTACTGTGCCTGGCTTATGTGGATACTGGGAATGCAGACTCAGGGTCTCATGCTTACAGGACAAGCATCTCCTCCTCCTTGCCACAGTAGACTATTTGTGATTATCAAATCTTAGTTTGTTTGCAATGAAATTTATAGGCCCCAGCCAGAAGGACTAAAAGTCAAATGCTAGGAGTAAAATCTTATGCATCTCCATGCCCCCAGAATCTTCAAAGAAACCCAACTCTTACCCTGGCCACCCAAGCAATGGAAAGAGAGACCCAGAACTGAATGGAATGCATCTCACAACACAGGAACCGTCCCCTTGATGCAAAAAGCAGGGTGGGAGATGCCAGCTGACATGTGATAAAAGAACCTAGCCCATGTTGAAGAAAGAAGGGAAAGATTCTCTAGAATCATGGTGTTGCCACAAAGCTTTCCTTAGGAAAGCCTTTTGGATTCTCTGGTCTCTGTGAGATAAATTCACATACCAATTCTTCCTCTTAACCGGGGTTTTCCTCACATGAACAGGCTGTCTTCAAGTCCTAGTCTGGGAACCTAAGCCAATGCCATTATTTCCCTAAACAGCCCCCAGTGCTTCACACCACTCTCTCCTTCCTGCCTCTCCTCCCTCCTTTCCGCCCTCCGTGAGTAAGGCAAGGCCTCGAAGGCCTCGCTCCCCCCCCCCCCCCCGCTGTTTTCCTACTACTCAAATTTATAACTCAACTCAGTTCCCATTACTTTTGTTTAGTGTGTGCTGACCATCTGTCCCCAATGGGCTCCTGTGTCTTTACCACTCGTTCGGTCCTGGAGTGCTTCATTAATCTTGTTTACATGCTTGCTTTCCGTCCTCTGTGTAAGCTCCTTAGTAATGACCCCCCCTTCCCCCCCGCCCCCCGCACTGTGGAGTGTAGAGTGTAGTGCCCAGCCTGTGAATGGGTGAGTGTATAAATGTTCATTCACATGTTGAAGAGTTACATACAAGCCTCACTCCTTACTTTTTTAACATTCCCACCTGTGTTTCCATGTTCCCACCTATGTTTCCATTCGGTATGTTTGCTTTCTTATTACGGGTACATAGAAAGGAAGGGAAGATAAAGAATGAAAGCAAGCCCTGACTTAAGCTCTTGTCTCTTTTTGTTTCTTATTGATTGGTTCTAGTGTATGAACAAGAGCTTGAAACAAACTTCTTCCAATTCACCTTTTTTTCCTTGATATACTTACTGATTTTCCTTTCCTCTACATTATATTTAATCATAACTCTAGATTATCTAATAACCATTAGATTAGTTATCCCATTAACCTAGGTCTTTTCTCCATCCTTTTTTTCCTCACCAGAAGTGTTCTCACCAGAAAAGACAAGAAGTTGGTCTCCCTCGAGACAGTTCTTCCCACCAAGATGGGCCACCTATGGTCTAAAAAGAGAATAGTCTAGACAATTTCACAAAACCTTTTCAGGAGTCACGAATGAAACAGGACAACAAATCTTCCTATAGTGACAAAAACCAAATTCAGACGAAGCCATTTGATAGGAAACAGCTCCAGTTTAGAACATAGTTTGCAAAGTAAGGTCCTTAGGTCAGAGTTGGCAGCAGCAGCAGCAGCAGCAGCAGCAGCAGAGGCAGTGGTGGTGGCTGCAGCATTACTGGGAAGTTATTAGAAATGCAGATTGGTAGGCTCTGAGGAATCAGACACTCTGGGGGCGGGGCTCAGCCGTCTGTGTTTTCATAAGCTCTCCAGATGGTTGGATGCACGCTTATGTTTCTGAGTTAGTGGTGTACAGCACTGGGTTCCAGTCAGAACGAGCTACATTTAATTCACAGCTCTGTCACACACTAGCTGTGTGGACTGGAGAAGTTCTTTAATCTTCAGATGTTTTCGTGTCACCGTCTGTAAGATGGAGATGTCTGGATGTTCTTGTGTCCAGAATGCACAGGCCGAAATCCTGTTTTCCCAGCTGATAGCTCGGATGCTGGTTCTTCTGTGAGGTCATTAGGTAATAAAGACAGTGATCTGCCTTGCTATTCCTACTATAAGAGGACATGGCAAGAAGGTACCATGTGTGAATCACAAAGTGGGCTCCAGACATTGAGACTGCTGGCACTGGGGATTTTCCAGCTTCTAGAACTATAAGAAGTAAGTTGCTGTGGTTTATAAGCTATCCAGTCTATACTTTATCAAAGCAGCTCAAATTGACTAAGACAATTGTAAGAATGCCCACCTTTCTGACAGAGGTGCTAGAGGATTAAACTCTTTAATTTAGAGCAGTCCTGGTCATATTATAATCTAGCCGGTAACTTTATGCGATTTACTGGTAGATCACTGGAGAACAGAAAGTGTTTCATACTTTTAAAATATCTGCTATTTTTCTCTACACATTTCTTAAAAAACTGGCTACACATTAAAAATGGTTGGGGAACTTGAAAGAAATACCTAATTTCCAAAAGCCGTATGCCAGACTAATTCAGTAAGAGTTTTGGGAGGAGACAATGGTATTTTTATTTTCCAGAATATATTAAGACGATCTTCATGCCAGGATAGCAGTCTATTGTAATCATTACAATAATTAACATTGCAATGAGAAAGATTTTCGAGGTTACAGTTGGATTAGAATTACTCATCAGTGACATGAGATACTGGGTTGGTGAGCACCCTATTTTGCCTAGATTCCACAGTAAAAAGTGCAGAGAAATGGTAAAAATTAAGTTCTCAGGGGGATGACAACTCCCATGACTGAGTGTGGCCTGGACAAGTCTTTGTCTTTTGAGGAGTGTTTTTGTGGATTTTCAATGCTATAAGCTACTACGTAGGCACCCTTGCCCCTAGTTATGAGACCCAAAAGATTTTTAAACGTGACTTTCAATTGATAACCTGTTCTAGCGTTTCAGTGTCTGGGTCCAAATCAGAATCTACCACTTAACGATATGATTTAGAGCAAGTTAAACTAACCCACTCCACTGCACTTTAGTTTCCTCTTCCATGGAGGTGCTTCCAACTATAACTATTTTTATTTTGCTGTTTGAGAAATAAAAATGCACATAAAATCCTGTATACATTGGAAATACTTGTCACTACTCTCACTATTTATGTGTTTACTGACAGTTTTTCCCTAAGGCACTAGAAAAATCTTTTTTTTTGTTTTTCAAGACCGTATGTAGAAACTGTGCTTCCATTTATTCTTTGAATAGGGAATCAGGATGATTAAATGTTCATAAAATTTTCTCAGTGTCTACACAGAGGTATAGGGTAATTTATTTACAGTTTTGCAAATGGATCATTTGTGCCAGGGAGCACTCAAATGGGATAATCCACAAAGGAATGTTAGCAGTTTAATTTTGGTGGAGTGTAATAACTATTGTATTAATCTAAAGCTGTTATTCTGGTGGCTGAATTTTCAGATATTTTAACTTTGAACCAGACCCATATTATAAAACTGAACCTCTTCACATTTCCAAGTACTTTCCCAACTCTTCTTACTTATTATTTTATCTAAGAGAAAGTTATATGAGTAGCAGAATAGGTTACAAAGGAACTAGAAAAATTTCAAAGTAGGAGTAAGTAACAGCCAATCTTTCGCTTATATATTATGGTTTCCAATTTTGTTTTTAGGGGTTTTCTGTGTGTGCGAAAGTGGGCGTCTTGTCTTCATTTGATTCTTGTGCTTTTTCTGTGGTTCTGTTTTTTTTTTCCTGTTTGTTTTGTGTTATTCTGTCTTGATGGTTTTCATTTTTATCATATTTTATCATTATTACTTTAGATACCTGTTTGTATTAAAGAGAGAGATAGAAAGAAGGGGTGTGGATTTGGGTCAGTGGGTCAATGGGGGAGGATCTAGGAGGAGCTGAGGAAAGGGAAACTACAATCACAATATATTCTATGAAAAAAAATCGATTTCCAATGAAAAGAACCCAGTTCTGGTGTAAACATAATTTTAGAGTAGTCATTAATGATGAAAACAAGTTTTCAGAGAGAAAAAAGAAAAGAAAACAGAGGAAAAAAAGGAAAAAGGAAAAAGGAAAAGGGAAAAGGGAAAAAGGAAAAGGGAAAAAGGAAAAAGGGAGGGAGCAGCAAGTAAACTTTAATCAGAAAATGTAAGCCCTGGTTGTTCATTTACTAACATTTTCTTTAAACACTCCAGGCTTTAAACCTTAAGAGAATTCCTAAGAGGAACTTCATAAAATCATATAAAATTAGATTGCTTTTATCTTGGGAGTTATTATATAGCATCTATATGGCCAATATTTGGGAACAATTACTGTTTAGTTACACAAAAGTTTTATTTTTTTAACATTAAGTGTAATCTTCCCAATTCAGTAGCAATCCAGTCTCTGTAGGAAGGATATCCGGGACTTCGGGAAAAAAGGTTAAATTTTGTCATGAGTTCATTTTGCAGATGTTTGTTTGTTGACTGCATAACCTATAACTGAGTTAAGTGCCTTGTTTCATGGAATTTCCATTTCATCAGCTCAGTGTGTTGGGAGAGCGAGAGACTTCCCCTGTTCTTGTTCACCTTCGGCCTGGGAGCATTTCTTGACTAAGTAGTTCAGCTCTTGGCAGAACAATCAGTTTCCCAATTTTACCTCAAAGCTGATCAATCCAAGCTGTGCTCTTGCACCATGGCCTGCAGTCTTGGTGTCTATAACACATCCACAAACTCTCAGGAATAAAAACAAGATTTCTATGCTGCTCTGTTGATCTCAGCAGTGCAGTAAAACAGGTAAGAAATGCAATGTATGGGGTAAGTTTATCACTGAGTTCTGTCAAGGAAGATCATCACAAATGAAACTACTTCACTTCCAGAGTCTTAATGCTCTAGTTAGAAATCTGTCTTAGAGCCTTGCTGTTGAGTGTGTATAGGGTACATGTGCATATAGAATTGGTAATATGTACAAACATTTATATATGTGTACACGAACACTCTATAGTATAAATACAGACATAAATATAGTATAAATACATTCTTTCTGTTTGTTCTTGAATGTGTGGTATAGTATTCCTAATTCTTTAGAAGTTTCTCAGGGCTCCAGAGGCCCCAGAATGCCATCAAGGGAGAAACACTTGTCTGCAGTCACTGCCCCTCAGCATATGGAGTATGTGAAGACTAGAGCGCTAAGCATCATTCTATAATGCTAATTTAGTGGTGAGTTCAGTTCCTCCCTTATAATACACATTCTACTTATTTCTAGTCTGCAGGTCAGTGTTCTTCGTGGAGGCGACACCATTTCCAAACATAGGCACAGACATCAGAAGCATATTTGTCATTTCCAAGTCTCGGGAAACTAACTTCAGGTGAGCACCTTTAGAAGCTTACAAGTCACAAAGACAATTGTTGTCAGATGTTGGGGCAATAAGGGTAAGCTTGTGCATTACTAAGTACGTAGGATCACTGGATGGACTTTGTCTAGTTCAAGTGAATAGCAACCCGCGGTTGCACCATGGAATTAACTGTAGTATTACACTTTGGCATGAACTTTGTTAGGTCAAAATTCTCTAGCAAAAGCATCCCTAACTCACAAGTTACATCTTCCATTGTGTCTGGTCATGAAACAAAACAAAACAAAACAAAACAAAACAAAACAAAACAAAACAAAACAAGACACAATAGCTTCTTTCTTTATAAGCACTGGTGATTTTTTTTATATTAGTATTTTTGACAGTAGCTACCTGTGTAGGTTAGAGTCAATTATTGAATACTATTCTGTGCTCCCCATTCTGTACTAAGACACCAACAAATCTTTATTTCCCTGAAATCCAGGCAATCCAGTCAGGAAGAATTCAGGTGGAGTCATTAGTGCTAAACTAACTCAGCTTTGTGCTAAACAAGCCAGAGTTGAGTTTCTCATCCCGTACATTCTAAGGAACATACTCACCAAGAGACAGCTTAATGACCAGATACAGTAAATTTACTTAAAAATGTAGAGACATCCAGAAATAACAGCAGTTTCTCTGTGGGTGGCCCACGTTTACATTAGCAGAAAGAAATTTGTCCCCGAAGTATTTTATAAAGTAGAAGTGTGCACAGTCCTTTTCCCTCATCCATCCTGGGACACCTTACGGGAGCTTGCTAAAATTGTGAATATTTTACTCAATAGGATGACAAAAAAAAGTCAAGAATATAAAAACTAAATGTTGCCAAACTAAATGTAGGATGATTTTTTTTCCAAACTCAAAGCTGTTCAGCCTGATCTAGAGTAAAAGGGAGAAAAATCCAGAGGTGCAATCAAAGGCAGATATATTAAGCCATTCTCCTTTCATTTCCAGAATCCTCAAGGATCCAGAGAACGAAGGAAGGAACAATCGTGTCTCCTTAAATGCATTCCCACTTCATTCCTTTCAGCTACTCAACGACATTTACAAAGGTGAGTGATTTTAGGGACACTTCAAGAAAGACATGCTTCAGTTTTAACTATTCAACGCTGCTTCTTTTTTCTATTTGAAGAAGTCTTGAGTCATGTCCCTAAGTCCCATGATTTCAAGGCAAGCTGTTCCTTACACACCAAAGACAGCCTGCATATTGCACAACCCCCTCCCTCTTTAAGGTAAAAAGCAAATGTTATCTTTTCCTCTAGGGATAATTTAGGAGCTGCCATGGTCGATGAGCTGGAGGTACCACCCAAAGTAGTGATTGGGGTTTAAATTTCTCCAGATATGGGAGAACTGCTCTGAGTTTCGGTCCTAAAATCTGTTTAGGGTCCTTTTCACCTCGATGAAATTGGATTACCTGTCACAAATCTGTTTCCAAATGTGAACTGTTAGTTGTTTTGTTCACACTTTCCACATGCACATTTGATAGGTTTGGCCTTTTCTCTCCCTCCTTCCCCATCCCCACTCTTTCTCATCTTGCTGGCTTTTCTTTTTTCTCTTCTATGCACAGAGGACTGGACCCAGAATGACTAAATAAATAAAATACATTCTCCTCCCCCCTCCCCCTCCTCTAAGACATGGTTTACTATATGGACCAGGTTGGCCTGGAACTCAGTATGCAGTCTAGTGTGGCCTTGAACTCATGATCATCTTGCTTCGGCATCTAGTGTGTTGAGAATATGGGTGTGTATATTTCTGGTAGCATTTTCTTTATTTGTATTTTTAGTTATTATCAGTAATTCCTTTGCAATGCTTACTGCTGAATGTTATTTCATATCTGGCCTCTAAAAAAAGAGCAAAGAAATGTCTGTCCATGATGCTCTCCTTCCTTAGCCCTGAAGGATAGCAGGGCTTCACATAATGCTTGGACTTTCACCTTATTTTGCCACAGAAAAAGGAAAGGTCCTGAATGTGGACTGAATTTCATGAGTGGGGTAGTGTCTGCGCATGCGCTAGACTCGCTGTTTGTTTCTCATCCGTGATGCTTACTAGGTGTTCAGACTGCTGTCCTTAGCACTATTAACCAGGAAAGTTATTTTCAAACTGCTAAGAAAAGCATTATTAAAAAATAGCTGCATTGGGGGGTCAGCAGAGCCTGGGGTGTTTCCAGTGATGTGTGTCATATCAACCACTCAGAAGATTTCTCCTCTCACCCTATTCAGACAATTTTTTCTTCTTGTTTTCTGAGATAAAAATCATTGAGTAGAAACAATTGGTATTTAACATCCCACTTTTCCTAGTGGATAATGATATTATGATCTGGAAGAATAATGAATTATTGTCTAATGGCTGAAAATCAAGAACTATACCCTAACAACTAAAGACTTGGGCATAAATGCTGCAGGGGTATTGCAGTAAATAAAGGTCAGTACATATCTTCCACTCTGGGATGGAAACACTGATAGAAAAGACAATCCAATTTGCCTGTGACCTTGCAACTAATGGGTCCAAGAATAGTTAGCACTAGGAATCTGAAAATTATCTTTTGGTTGCTGAAGGCAGTTGGCGGGGTGAAGTGTCGACCAAGCAGTTGCTTTAGGTATGTTTGACAAAAGTGCTTATTCTGATTTTTTGGGAGAGTCTAAATGGCTGTGCTGAGGAGTTGATATTCCTTCGGGTCTGAAAAGGGCAGGATCATTAGGATATTTTAAGCAGGCAAAATATTCAAACAATATTTACTCAGAAACGAGTCCACTTGAGATTGGAGACAGATTACTGTGCACAGTGCACATGCCCTTTTTGACTTATTTGAGATTTCAGGCCATTAGTTTGAAAAATAGCCACTGAACCTCTTTAAGTACTCTTTATTATGTAAAATAACACGTAACACAATACTATGGATGTTGTTGCTAAACAAATGCCACCGTGCTTGGATCCATTCACATATGGGCAAACTCAAGCTTAATGGCCAGGAAAATATTATTCAACTTTTAAAAAGTTTTTTTTCAATATATATTACTATATACATAGCAAACATTTATAGTTCCTTTCTCCTTCTCTCTGCCATTTACCAGTGGATTGCCATTTCACTATAGTCACTAGAAAATAGCAACTTTTCAGGTCTTAAAATAGGATGTTCCCAATAGTAGACTACTTGGTTAGCACGTGTGAAGCTCACTGTTCCCATCCCAGCACTCATGAATACAATCCCCAGCCATGGTGTCAAAGTAAAACAAATGCAGCACCGGGTTATCACTATTTCAAATATTTTAATACCTAGCAATACACCAAGTACCTACTGGCCTGATTCTTGTTCTTGGGCAACCATGAGGCACAGTAGAATTGTGACTTGGATCTTCCAAGACCCCAGGAAGCCTTGTGATAGTAGAGGCTGGTCTGGAAGAAAATGACTGAAGACCAGACCTTTGGAATTACTGGTTTGCAGTGTGGGTCTTGGGCATGCACTGGTCAGTACTTGGACTAGTGTACATAAGAGTCATGTCTTTGGTCAAGATCAACTCCTTTGTGTCTGTTTCTTCTTTAATCAACTGGGGTAATGATCTCTGTTTCTGTGATTGCCTAAAGAATAAAATGAAATCACATTGAAAGGTGATTGACCTGTGTCTGTCGTAAAGACAGTGCCACCATGTGGTAGCCATTACTAAACAGGAACACTTTCTACCTTATAGCTGAGTCCCATTTCCTTGTATCAGTGAAAAAGCCCCAGCCTAGACATGCTGGGTGCTTATGTTTATCAGAACACACCCAGAAGCCAATGTTGGGGAATGAACCTATTCTGGAGATTACTTCCTAATATCTGTATTGCCAGATAGTGTATGATGGTGAGTCCTTCCACAGACTGTCTACACCTTCCTTCAGAAATAGGCTATGCTAACTCTACTGCCTATAATGTCAAGGCAGAGAAGACACATATGTACTTCTCAAACAAAAGCCCAAGTTCTTCCGTTGCTACCAGAGCATTTACTCGGTCAGGTTGTTTTACTTAACACAATGTGCAAGAGTAAAAGCCACCCTCAACATTTACTCTTTGGTACAATAATATAGAATTCATTATATTCATTCATACACCATTTTTGAAAGTCATTGAATACTTTTAGGTCAAGTCCAAAAATTCAAAATAGTTTGTATAAAGCTTTTTGTTTTTTCAATGTATGTTTTTCTTCTGAGAAAGGAATTCAAGTTCTGAGCAAAAAAGATCTTGGTCAAACAGTGCTTAAGCTGTCCAGGGAAAGAGTAGCAATAGATTGCTTCCTAGGATCTGAGAGGTTTCTGTAATGACAGTGAGGAGGGATGTTTGATGAGAACCTGGATGTCCCACCACAAAATGGCAGAACTTTTGTTTTACTAGGAGAAATTAAACATTTGTTCACATGTCTTAGAACTTAGAAAAGCATAAAGTATGTTTGATATGCTCAATATATAGCTGCATACTAATTATCTCTGAGGAAATGGCTAGGGTCATGGAAGGACTGTTTACTTGACAAGCTTCTGTACCATTAAATACTGCCTATCTACCAATCAGATGTCCCATACAGAAATGAAAATCAAATTTTAAATAAATAGAACATTGTTAAATGGTTGTTCTTAGAGTCTGTGTAATATTACACCCCGTGATGAGCTTAAGTTTATTCCAGATTCCTCTTAAGTGGTTATTTAGTGGTTTCTAAGAGGGTTTTCCCCTTCTCTAATAATTGTACATGTCTGTTTGCTTCTTTTTCCCCAGAAGAATAGTTTAGGAAAGTCTATAGTCCTGTTCGATACTCTTTGAAACCCTGAGTGTTATGTGGATATTTCCATCACAGTATCCCCACCCAGACACTGAGCATTGTCAGTTTTTAAAAACAGCCACTGCTGATGTTGTTGGTGAAGAGTTGCTTCTGGGAACTGTGACATTGTAATAAAATGACTCCGTTTACCAGTGAGTGATTTCTACCTGCTAGAGAACAATGAAATCTAGTTCTCATATGTTTGACAGCTATATAATACCAATTACCAAAACATTAGTCCAACAAAATTGAAACATTGTCGAGATGAGCATGTTGTGTTCAGGAATACACACACACACACACACACACACACACACACACACACACACACGTATGTAACAACAACCAGTGTAGAAGAGACCACAGGTGTGAAAGACAGCAAGGAAGAATATATGGGAGGTGGGTGGATGGAGGAGAGAAAAGAGGGAAACGATGTAAATTTAATCTTGAAAAAAAGTAAAAGATGTAGATAAATAGAAAAAAAAAGATGAAAAACATGACTTTAAAGAGAGATTAACTCAATGCTGAGATAAAAGTAGATTTTAGATTCCTTGTGATTTGGTAAACTCTGGGTCATTTTAGTTCTTCTGTGACTGGAGGATAGTCCTTGCTAATCCTGACTCGTACTAATAGACCACACCTTCAGTTAACCAAGGTCAGTGTGCTAATGAGTATAGTTCTGACATTCACTTCCAAGTCTCTAGATCTGGGACAGTCTCAGTAAGAAAGCTATCCTAAAGCCAACATCAGTGCTCAGGTTATGGCCAGCTATGGCTGATGGCCTGAATGGTGGCTGCCATTGTATTTTGTGAGGCCCATTAGTGATCCATGGACATTTGTGACTCTCGGTGTTTCCATGTCTATATTGGTTTTCAATGAGATAATTGGAACACCTCAGTTGTGCTGGATGGGTTTTTAAAATATGAATTTGATACAAGTTAGAGTCACCTGGGAAGAGAGAATTTCATTTGAGGAAATCCTTCCATTAGATTGGCCTGTAGGCAAGTTAATGTGGCATTCTCTTGATTACTAATTGATGTGTGAGGGTCAAGACCCCCTGTGGGAAGTGCCATTTCTGGGCAGTGGCCCTGTATTCTATAAACTGCAGGTTGAGCTTACCATAAAGAACAAGCAAGGAACCTGCATTCCTCCATGGCTCCTGTTGTAGTTCCTGCCTCCTGGTTCCTGCCTTGAGTTCTTGCCCTGACTTCCCTCAGTGATGATGTATGACCCGAGAATTGTAGAATGAAATAAACCCTTTCCAGCATCTCAGGTTCATTTTTGGTTATTTTTTTTTATCATAGGAACAGATAGCAAACGAAGACACCAGTAATAAACTGGGATGTTTGCCTTAATTTGAAAGAAAATAATTATCTATAGATAAATATTTTACATGATCAAAGATATCATTTTGTATGAGCATGTATCTCTCTGGTCTGTCTGAATGTTTTATCCTTTGACCATTTAAAATTACTTCCATTATTTTTGAGATTATAATATAATTACATCCTTGCTCGTTTTTCTTTCCTCTCTCCAAAATCTCTCATATATACTGCTTCCCATTTTCTTTCAAATTCATGACCTTCTTTGCCATTAATTGTTATTACATGTATATATTCCTAAACACACACACACACACACACACACACACACACACACACACACTCCTGCATGAACACATATTCCTAAATACACAAATATAGCCTGATCAGTCTATACAATGTTACTTGTACTTGTTTTCCAGACTGGCCATTTGGTATTATGCAATTAGTATATTCTTCCCTGAGGAAGCTATTCCTCCAGCTCTTAGCATTCCTTAGTTTCCTGTAGTTCTTTTCCTAGAATTGAGGCCATGAGACTTCCCTCTCCCCCTTAGCAGGTCTATTGGTGTTGTCCTTGCTCAGCTCATGTTTAGTTAGTCATGTTTGTACGACTCCAGGAACGTAACTTCTGACATCCATAGGAAACAATCTCATAGCAAACTCTCTGTTCCACTGCTTCTTATACTCTTTCCACTCCCTTCAGAAATTGATCATTTTAAAGGACATTGCAATCTCTAAGACTTTGAATCAAAGAGTAGCCAGACATGCACATATGCATAATGACAGTTTTTGGCAGAACTGAGTTTGAGTTCAGTCTCTGGTGTTGAGATTCAGTCTCACAGAACTTCCAAGTAGTGTCGAATATAAAATAAAGCAGGAGATTCAGACTCTTCTGAGAGTGAATTGATGTCAGAGATGTGAGGCATACAGATATCTGAATGAGAAGACAAGATGGGAAGGTTTTATGGAGGATGGAGGACACACTTGAAGCTCCTCTGAGTGCCACAACTGAATCCTTGTCTTATGAACTACTGATAAACCTGTCATTTGAGGAGATGGCCAAATTGCCAAGAGATAGTAGCATAAGAAGTTTGACATTTGTTAAAGAACAGTTTCAACTTCAGAATTTGTTTAGCTCTAGATATTGCTCAGGGATTTTAGTTGGTAAATAATATTACTAATAATTTCTAGTCTTGGAGATTGTCTAGGGCAGTAAAAGGAAAGAGATGTTATGGTACATCCACAATGTCAGATAATCCTTGGGCATGTTTTCACTTCTTTACATGTGTTAACTGTAACTGGTGGAAGCAGAGTCCATAGTTTTGATCACATGTCCACTAGTGAGGCAGGTGAGTGTAGAGAGAATTTAACAATCTGAAACTTCTTTTGAGTTGGGATATACCTTCACCCCTCTCCCCAAAATGCACCCAATAACATAGAAGCTTCCCATGTATCAGGCTGCAGTCAATGGAGTAAGATGCTCCACACTTGGAAGTCCTTTAGCAACTCTTCTTTTGTGGATACTTTCCATTCAGACATGTCATGTAATACCTGCGGTCTAGAGGCATGGGGCCCCATCCAGCCTGAACCAGTTTTGGGGATAGCTACAATAAGAAAAATTGTGTCCTCTGAGATAACTTTTTGGAAAAGTCCTCTATTTACTGTTGATGTTCTGTTCATGGTTGGGTCTTACATAGGAGATGAGGGATGTCAAGAGAGCAATAGCTTTAGTCACACAGTACCTCAGTGAATTTCCTGTGATGACAAATGTGTTCTGCTTCTGTAATATCCTGTATGGTAGCCACTGGTGACTTGACTAGGGAGTACTTGGAATTTGGCTAATGCAAACGCAGAGTGATGAATTACATTCAAAGTTTCCATTTTCAACACAAATTTAGGAAGCCAAATTCATTGAATGTGTCTAGGGACCATCTATTGAAGCTCTTTCCAATAGGCAGGGGATGTAGTAGTTGTGATGGGGCAACGCTGACTCACACTTGCAGTGGTTTCAGGGTTAATGTTGAGGCAGAGTTGTTAGTCAAGAGCCCCACTTTCCAGGTGTAGGCTCTCAGAAGGGAGTGATAGATTGAGTAGACCAGTGTGTGTTCTAAACCTGGGATTAGGGTAATCAAAACAACCCTTAGTCATTTGCTTGATAAACACACATGCTTTACAAGAGGAGAGGTAGACCCAGGAAGTCTGACAAGGAGGCCACAACAGACAACAATCATATTTTGTAATTATTGTTGCATAACCCATTCTCTTCTTTGGGGCCTCAGAACAGCTAGCCTACTAGTTTATTAGTGGTCCGAGTCATCCGGCTGGGCTTATGATGACCTTTTCTTCCTTGATAATTCTCTTTCTTCAAGAAGTACTCTCTTGAGTTGACAAATGTTCTTACCTTTGTCCTGGACCCTTTCTCCCTCCACTGTTCTTGGGCAATTACTATGATTTCCTGCACTTCCACAGTACAGGCGCTTTCCATAATGACACAGAGAAAGAGAAAATGACTGGATATCCAGGGATGAGATAGAAAGCCCTCAGTGCCACAGCTCTTACTACTTAAATAAGACTGAACCCGAAGGAAAACGACCTGCAATTTTTTCCCCCTTTTTGGTTCAGTTCATCACACCATACTTAAGCAGCTCGAACCCTTATTTTTCTCAGATATGAACCATATTTGATCATGAAATGGAACTGGCGCTGTGCAGCTGGGATTTGGTTTCTGATAAAATTCTCATCTGGTAAAAACAAGGACTTTGTGTCGTCTCAGGGCATCTTATTTTCTTACCATCTAGTCTTTAATTCAGGACCCCCCCAAAGGGTAAATATGACTCCCCACCAACTCCAGCTCCTGACACTGCCTCCTTGCCTCTTTAATCTTTCCTTAGAGAGGAGTTAGTTAAAATCTAGTTGTAAAGCTTATCTATAGAGAAACCATATTCTACTTTCAACTTGAATCAAAATATGATGTATGTTGAACAAAGGTGTCACAGAACTGGGTGAAATGGTGACATAAAAAGGGAAAGTGATGCGAAGCTTTTGCTTTCCCTATGCCTACCGAAATCTTCCTGAGCGGTGTGCTTTCTCTACCTCATCGATCTAATGCTTTAATTGACAGACAGTAACGTCTGATGGGAAAATAATGGTCTCTTAAATACCTGAGAATGAAAAGCAAATTAAGTTAGCACAGTGTAAAAGGCAAGTAATTACATGATGTCAATCCCATTATTTAAGCCGAATACAAAGACAGGGCATTTTTAGACGAGTAAGGCAGCTTTCTCAGGTGATTTAGGAACAGAAAGCTCCAGGGAAGGTCAGGACCAGGCTGGTCTGTATCCGTTCTTCATCTATGGTCTGTGGTTGTTTGCACTAGCCTGCTATAAGGTAGCCACCATTGTCAGCCAAAGTTTCCTTTTTTTTAATGACCATATTTGAGAGCAGGAAGATAACCTGACTGAATATGGAATAGACCCTAGAGAGTCGCAGGGAGTGTTTGTTGCTAGGACTATTGGTGTGTTGTGTGTGTGGGTCTCCATCTTTGACTATGTCCAAGGATGGCTTTGTGGCTTCAGGAGATTTTTGACCTTATGGCCTTGGTTTTATCAGCCACCACGGAGGGACGTCCTTAGGGACCTGACATGTAAAATAATCACTGGGCTATGTCAGGGAAGCTCCATAGAGTGAAGGGGGTAGACTATTTAACATGGAGAAAGATGAAGGACACATTATAGGATGGCTAGCAACTGAGAGATCAATAAGCTAAGTCACCTCACTCACCCAATCCTCTTTCTTCGCTTCCCTCCATCCTTCTGTCTTTGCCCTGCTCCCCTTTTCTTCCTTTCTTTCCCATTTCTTTATCTTTTAACTTCTTTATTCTCCTTCCACTTTCCTTGTTTTTCTCTTCTTTCTCCTCCCTTCCTTCTTTATGTTTCTTTCTCCTTTTTCACTGCCCTGTCTCTCATTCTTTCCCATATTATATAGTATACCATATATATGTATATATGCATACATACATACACATGTGTGTGTGTTATCACTAAAAAACATCAACAGGATGTAGATATATAAAGAAAGAAAACTTCAAGTAATTTTATTTTCTAAAGAATATCAGTTAAGAGTTTAGACATATTTTTGTGATATTTTCATGAATATTTCCAATCCCATATCTACCTGTCTTTCTGTTTCTTCATCTGTGATAATCAAATTTAGTACACTGTGTCAATAGATACACTATATGTAGATTGTGCATAATGATTTTTGTGATATTTTATACCCAGACAAGCTCATTTAAAATAGTCCTTAAGGAGCAGATTAATACACTTCTAGCTGGAGCTTCCTAAAGGTTTGATGGAATTAACCACCAGGGGAATTGGAACATGTAGAGTGTGGTGACGGCTCAGATGGGAAAGGGTGCACAGTGCTCGTAAGAGCACAGCTGGCGCTGATGGTGCACAGGCTCCCACATTTGAGAGGCACCTGGATAAATCAGGACCTGTGCACATGAGCCTTCCTTATTCCAGCCTGTTTGTCATTATGCCGAGTGTGTTGTTCCCTTTTAAACACATACGGAAGCCTCAGCTGTTCAGACGTTTGCGGTATGAGGCATTACAGATCTCTCAGATGCGTCATGCCTGCTGTTTCCAGCACTGAGTTTTCTATCGGATCCTCCTTGGAGATATTCATAAAATATATTACATAATTTTAATTTTTCTCAGATACAATATTCTGGACATGTGTAGTTTTTGTAAATACTTAGCTCACGTTTGAGGCCCCAGAGCATTGATGTGGAATGGAAAGTCCCAGGTATTGTGAGGTGTGAACAAGTGCTGGTATCTATGTAAATGTGAATCCAGAAGGCTATATGTTTCCTGGACTCTGGCCTTCTATTTATGTCTCCAATATATTACTTTATAACTGGATCAGTCTATTTTCCTGAAGGAACAGTGTTGTTTGTGTTATCTTTTCTTTTCAATGTAGTCTAATTCATTCTTCCTGTAGAGAGGTCTCAGGTAGAAGGTAACCAAGATTGTTGTAATGGTGTAGAAAATGGGCTAAACACATACAAATAGAGAGAAGCATTCATTTGGCGTGGTTCTGCATGGAGAAGGGATTACATTTATTATGAAATTGGCTGCTTGTTATGGGTATTTGTAGTTGCTTCCACTTTCCCTCCTTTGATCATTATTATAGCACCTGTCACACAATCAATAAATATTAATCAAATTAAATGAATATTTGGTGTGCATTTTTGTAACTATACCACCAGAGAGTTGAGCAATGAATGGACAAATGGCCATATCGAAAGACACCAGAGGAAAAGGTTGCTTTGACTCTCATTAGTTAGTAAGGGTTAGAGATGGTGGATGACTCCAAAGAAACAGTGTCTTTCAGGAACGATAGGACTAATGTACAATGAATAGCATGCACAGGTTTAAGCCATAGGGGTGCCAATATTAAGACAGGGGAGTGGACAAGAAACTATCTGCAATTGATGTCGACTGGCAAAAGAAAAATTAATTTTTCAAAGGAGTATTCCTGGTATATTAATCAAACCTCATGGTAGGCACAATGTCTAGGAGTAAATGGGTAACCCAAAATGAACTCAATGATATGTTTGTCTCATGTTTCATTTGGGTGGTTTTTTTTTTTTTTCTTTTATCTTACTTGTTTTTTGTTTACATATTTTGGTTTTCATGGTTTTTTATATGTATTTCTTGTTTTTTTTTGTGTGTGTACTTTTTAAATAGAGAGAAGGGAGTAGAATTGCGTTGAAGGAGAGATGGGGAATCTGGGTGGAGTTGGGGATAAGGGAAGCATGATCAGAATCTTTTGCCTAAGTTTTTTTATTTAAAAATATGAAAATGGAAAATTGCAAAGCTTCTGCAAAGCAAAAAACACTTTCAATAAGACAAAAAGGCCACCAACAGATTGGGAAAGGATCTTTACCTATCCCAAATCAGATAGGGGACTAATATCCAATATATATATAAAGAACTCAAGAAGGTGGACTCCAGAAAATCAAATAACCCCATTAAAAATGGGGCTCAGAGCTGAACAAAGAATTCTCACCTGAGGAATACCGAATGGCAGAGAAGCACCTGAAAAAATGTTCAACATCCTTAATCATCAGGGAAATGCAAATCAAAACAACACTGAGATTCCACTTCACTCCAGTCAGAATGGCTAAGATCAAAAACTCAGGTGACAGCAGATGCTGGCGAGGATGTGCAGAAAGGGGAACACTCCTCCATTGTTGGTGGGATTGCAAGCTTGTACAACCACTCTGGAAATCAGTCTGGCGGTTCCTCAGAAAATTGGACATAGTACTACCGGAGGATCCAGCAATACCTCTCCTGGGCATATATCCAGAAGATGTCCCAACCGGTAAGAAGAACACATGCTCCACTATGTTCATAGCAGCCTTATTTATAATAGCCAGAAGCTGGAAAGAACCCAGATGCCCCTCAACAGAGGAATGGATACAGAAAATGTGGTACATTTACACAATGGAATACTACTCAGCTATTAAAAAAATGAATTTATGAAATTCCTAGGCAAATGGATGGACCTGGAGGGTATCATCCTGAGTGAAGTAACCCAATCACAAAGGAACTCGCACAATATGTACTCACTGATAAGTGGATATTAGCCCAGAAACTTAGGATACCCAAGATATAAGATACAACTTGCCAAACGCATGAAATTCAAGAAGAACGAAGACCAAAGTGTGGACACTTTACCCTTTCTTAGAAATGGGAACAAAACACCCATAGAAGGAGTTACAGAGACAAAATTTGGAGCTGTGACGAAAGGATGGACCATCTAGTGATTGCCATATGCAGGGATCCATCCCATAATCAGCTTCCAAATGCTGACACCATTGCATACACTAGCAAGATTTTGCTGAAAGGACCCAGATATAGCTCTCTCTTGTGAGACTATGCCGGGGCCTAGCAAACACATAAGTGGATGATCACAGTCAGCTATTGGATGGGTCACACGGCCCCTAATGGAGGAGCTAGAGAAAGTACCCAAGGAGCTAAAGGGATCTGCAACCCTGTAGGTGCAACAACATTATGAACTAACCAGTACCCCGGAACTCTTGTCTTTAGCTGCATATGTATCAAAAGATGGCCTAGTCGGTCATCACTGCAAAGAGAGGCCCATTGGACTTGCAAACTTTATATGCCCCAGTACAATGGAACGCCAGGGCCAAAAAGGGGCAATGGGTGGGTAGGGGATTGGGGGGGTGGGTATGGGGGACCTTTGGGATAGCATTGAAAATGTAAATGAGGAAAATACCTAATAAAAATAATAAACAAAAAAAATAAAAATATGAAAATGGCAAAAATTAAGAACTCAGGCCACTCCTAGCTGTGCTTTAGTAAATGAAATGTACTTAATGTGCCTACTAGAATCCTCTTTATGTATACAATTGAACATGAACCCATTTGGCTTCTATCAGGGAATTCATGTAAATTTTACTTTGAATAAAAACATGTTTTACATAAAAATAATGCCAAGTGTCATGAAAACCTGATTATTTTCTCCATAATCTTCCACTAAGGCAGTAAAATAAATAATTAGTTTAGTCACTGAGAATTCCTGGTTTATGGTCAGTCATATTAGCTGTCTGTAGCAACAGAAGGATGTTTCTTACTTTGTTTTATTCACATTACCTGGCATAAATCTGTAGCTTTTACTTATTTGTAATGAGTCCATAAATCTGCATTCTAAAGTATCTTTTAAAGGTTAGGGATTTAATGTAAGGCAAGAATCAGTGATAACCATGCCAATGGTGCTCTGCATGCTGAATAGATGACAACTCTGTGATGGATACTGGCTTCTTGCAGTGGAATACTATGGCCCCTGCTCAAGAGAAGATCTTTTTTTCTTTTGATCATTAATATATGGTTTTACTCTGGCTCTCTGGTTTGTCTAGTCTCTGGCTCTTGGTCACCGCAGAAGTGTTGTGTATGGGTGCCATCTCATGAAGTGGGCCTTAGGTCAAATCAAATGTTGGTTAGTTACTCCCACAACCTTTGTGCCACTATTGCTCTGGTATATTTGGCAAGCAGGACAGCATTGTAAAACCAAGGGTTTGTGGTTGGGTTGGCGTTTATGTTTCTTTTCTTTTCTTTTCTTTTCTTTTCTTTTTTTTTTTTTTGAGTAGGCTGCAGAGTACCTTCCCATATCAAAAACATTAAAATGTAGGGATAAAGGCTCTATGTAGCTGTCAATTCCACCTCTCTATGTTTAGTGAGTTGTGTGGTTATCTTTACAAATGAGACTTTGCTTTTAGTCTGTGGACAACAACCCATTGCCTTTGCAACAGACTGGTTAGTTTAGGGATTTCCATGGGACCTATTTGGCCAACAACTCAATTGCATGTAAATTAGTCCAGGTACTGGAAGTATTGTTTGGTGAAAAGAGATGGCCAGTTGGGACTCTGTCTCCCCTATTACTGGGAGACTTCACTAGGGTCACCTTAATATATTTTAGGAAGTTTCCACTGCACTAGGTTGCAGTACCACCCCTTAAATGCCCTTCTATTCTAGCTGTCTCTCCTTTTCTTCCTTCCTTCATCCCCATCTCCTCTCCCCCTCCCCACCTGATCCTTCCATTTCAGTTCCCCCCACCCCTAGCCTGGGGACATTTTAAAGAAAGCATTCTGGTGATGGTGGCGAAAGTTTAGACATTCAGTTTGCATTAAGATCCATTGTATAAGACTTCAGTCAGCTGGGGACTTAAGTGCTTTTTAGCTAATGCTTGATAGAAAGTGCCTTCTTCTTCCTCCTTTTCAATACCATTTAGCTAGATTTGAAATTCTCATTAAAACAATCAAGTTACTATGATTATGAGGCATTATAGGGTGAAAATGGAACTAATCCTCACAGGGTGAGAGCACATCTGTAGAATACCTCCTGGTGTCTCCTGAGGGACAGAACACCCAGTTGGCTGGGCCAGACATCTAGATGTGACATGACAGGCCATCACAGGAAGGTCTGACTTAAAGCAAGTACAAATGCCTTTTATTTTACACACACTCTTTTATTTAATCCTCATGGTAATTCCTCCTTACGAGTGAAGAAAGATAATGATGAATGTTAAGGTAATTTCCAAAGCACCACAATATGGTAGTAGGATCAAATCTTGAGCCTAAGGCTGACTGAGGCCATTGTCAGAGTACAGAGTTTTAACCATAGATACAGCACACTCTCTCTCTCTCTCTCTCTCTCTCTCTATATATATATATATATATATATATATATGTATATATATATATATATATAATATGATATACATATATATATACATATATATGTGTGTGTGTGTGTATACACACATATATATATGATAGATTTTAATCCAATGGAATTGGTCTTTGACTAGTTGTGTTTGGGTGCCTATAGTTTTCTAGGCACAAATAAGAGTAAAGGGGTTTAAAAATGTGCATTCTAGCCTAGTAGGGGACACTGTTATTTTCTTGCTACATTTTGTATGCACAGCATTCCTACTGTGAATTCTGCTCTTGCGTCTATTGGCATCACTCCACTATTATTCCTGCTATTATTGACTGGCAAGATTTTAAATGCCATCTCACTGTTGTCTTTGTATGACAGTTCAGTAAAGCACAAGAGTGTTAAGTAGCTTGCAAGGTCATGTAGATATTGTGTGAAGATGGTAAAATTGAATTCTAAATTATCTGATACAGGAGTCCATATTCTTATTTACCATATAAGGCTAATGATTTTAGTGAATTGATTAATAATGAATCCTAAACTGCAAAAAAGAATAATAGGGAGAGTGTAATGAGTCACCTAAACTTGTACCTGTGGTATGAAAATGCTTTTCTTGGGGTAAGATGGGATGATTGTGGCTTGGGTGGAGTGCACAGTACGCCAGATCAGCAAGTGTCTAGAAAAGGAGATGACAGGACACATGACGCACATGGCACTTTGCCAAGGAGAATTCTGGGGTTGTCCTTTTCCTTTCAAATTTAGTACTCTCAGATGTGGGGACAAGGATGGAAAGTGTGAGAAGGAAAACTAAGTTTGCTGTGCAAGTTATTTCACCAGATTCATTTTCTTCAAGGAATGAGTTGATTGTCACAAATTTTAGAATGGGGAAACCATGGAGGGTTACAGAGTAACTTGCCCAAAGCTGCACTACACATTAGTTAAAGTCAGAATTGGAATTCAATACTTGTTAGGCTCTTCTTTTTCTTTTAGATTTAATCCCCACCCCTGCCTCACAGCATCTGGGTATATGAGAGAGAGAGAGAGAGAGAGAGAGAGAGAGAGAGAGAGAGAGAGAGAGAGAGAGAGAGAGAGTATGTATGAGTGTTTGGGGGACAGCTGCTTGGAGAACTTTAGTAGTCACATTTCAGTATTGAAAGAGATAGGAAATAGGCACAGTAGCCCATTTGGATGGTTCTTTCTCACCACTAAAATTCTTGGCTTCCTTAGCTGCTGTTTCTGGTTTTCCTATCTGTTTGAAAAACTACTAATCTTTAGACCAAATATGTACAAGTGGGATCAAGGAGTATTCTGGCCCTGGATACAGAAGGTGAATTGAGAATCATGTCCCCCTGGTACTCTATGTCCAGATGCTGAGTGCTACTGAAAATGATGGCTGGAGTCATTCCTTTGCCAATTCTGCACATAAAGCTTTTGATTCTTTCTGAGTCCCTTGATAAAAAAAAAAAAACAAATCTCATCTAACAGAGTCAAATCCAGAGGAAAACAAAAGGAAATAAGAAACGTTAACAGCGTAAGCAGGCCAGAAAAACATAGAAGTGCCTTGCTCAGAGGATTAAACGATATCTTGCTTTGAATCACTTTGTACCCATACAACAAGGCAATACATGCGCTTTAGCTGACTAAACAAGATTCCATCGATAGCTTAAAAGCTCCAGTTCTTATGTAATGAATATACTATTTCATGTTCTAATGGCCCCAAAAGAATGAAAATTGCTTTCAACCTTTCCTTCAGAAGGAACGGTAACTGGATGATGAATTAGAAGTATAATACCCTTGTTTTAAATCAGAGAATACCCAGCCATAATGAGTGATGACCTATAACAATATTATACCATATATAATGGCGTTTATTAGGACAAGAGGCAGACTTCTCATTTCCATCACTAGACTGAATCTTAGAAGCATTACTTTATGTGTAGATAAAAAAGTAGACATTAATTTCCTTTGGCACACATATTATGTATTGACCAGTACTTGCCCAAGTCAGTATTTTCTTTTTATTGAAATGTAATGCATCCATATGTTTACTGGAACAGAGAATCAGTTTCACTTCCATTCTGTGCATGCCAGATGTCTTTTCATTACAGAACACAAGAGCTAGGTGAAGGATGAGTACCAATCCCTCAATTTTGGGATGAGGAAACATTCTCAAGGGCAGGGTTCCTAGTTGCCCCATTGGGTCTCTACTATGGTTCAAAAGCATGACTGCATAGGCCTTATCTGCTGCCTTTGTTCCATATCTCGTTGGCTTCACTAGATATTTTGAAATCTCCCTATTAAATTTAAAGGGACATTTCTTTTTAAATCTGTAAGAATGACAAAAAAAAACAAAAACAAAAAAACAAAAAAACAACCACCAAAAAAAACTCTGCAACCTAAGGGCCATGCACAGAAAGAAGAAATGATGAAAATCTAGCAACTAAATACACAGACTTATACTGAGTGATTCTTCAGTGAAATATGTTCCCCCCCAAAGAACCCCACCTGTCTGAATAGAATTATCATGCTATTAGTCTGTCTTATTGCATTAAAGGCCCTCACAGTTGTGTAAGTGCTTCTGTATCCACATTTACACTGCAGCCTCCTACACTGAGTCTGGATGATAGCATGTCTGAGAGTACAAAGATTGACAAGTCTGTGCTCACTGGAATTTGACATTGCTTACTACTTTTTAGAATCCAAAGGCCCCATGTGAAGAAGGCCAGGCTAGTTCATGCAGGAAAGGTCATGCCAACCAAAGCCCCTGTACAACAATCTTATAATCACTAGAAATGTGAATAAGACCATCTTGGACCATTCATCTCCAGCCAAGACTTTAAGTGACCTCAGAGGTCAGCTCTACTGACCTAGCTACCCTACAGAATCACAACTAATAACACACATTAATTTCTATAAGCCCCTGAGTTTTGGGGTGATATGTTAGGCCAAAAGAGTGACTGGCACATGTGTCCTTAATTTATGATGGAGATACTTACTACACATGACTGAAAAGCCCAGGCATGAAATGAAGAGGGTATGATTGTAGGTGAAACCATTTAGTCTGATAATTCCAGGCTCTTTATTAAAGAAACAAAAGCCACTCAAATACTCTCATCTTTAGAGGTGCTAGAAGTTTTCATAGAACAGCAACTTTTAATATATATAGAATCTTACTCCCTTGGGGGATGACCAGGGAAGATCCGATATGAGCAGAATCCCAAAGAAACTCATAGTTTCTGCTCAGGACCAACCCAGAGCCTAAAGTCATCAATTCACTGTGAATGAATGCACAAGGCAGAGCTCTATCACCATCTGACTTTCACTGATTCAAATGTTCTATTACTTATCTCTTAAAATTTACATGAAGCTTTTCATTTTGCTGCTGGGGGAAATTGCAATACAAAATGAAACAATCTGCTTAAGCCAGTTGGGTGAGTGTCTCTACTAAGGGAATGGACAGATGGGTTAGGTCCTCACTGGGAATCAACTGAGGCTTTTAACGTGGACAGAAGATACATGTTGAAATGGGTTGAAAGGGGCACAGAGTAGGAAGGGGCATGCTCTTAATTGCAACTAAACCAGTTACTTATTTTATTCAGTGTAATTCATTTTAATGATGCTAGCACATACTACTTAAGTCAAGTCCTTCCCAACTCATAGATAGCAAATAACCTTTGCCAGGTTTGGAGAAAACACTCCAGTTTTCTCCATGTGACATAGGAAAACTTGGGTAGAAGAAAGAATAAAGATTTAAGACATAAAATATCCTGGAACTATGAACACACACAGACACTCGAGTGCCTGTACTCATTCAGGCACAATTCTATTTTTTCTAAAGCATTAATACAAATACAAATAAAAGAAATTTCTCCTCAATGTAAGTTACCAGTTCACGCTAGGCCCTCAGGCCTCTTTGGTATCTATGGATAATTAGTGTGCTAGTGAAATTGTGAAGAGTATTAAGTAAGCTATTTTAAAGCACCTAGTGCCTAAGAACTTACAAACTGTGAGAGGTGAATGATACTATGGGGAAACTATGAATATATACGGGGGGGGGGGAGGGGACAAAAGAGGTCTTGTCCATAATATAGAACCCTCCCCATAGGAAAAAGTTACACTGTGTTAATCAGCTGCATTCTAACCTGAATACAAGACTTCTCAAACTTGTAATAAAATGACCTGCTTTACCATAGACAAAGATTCAGACTCATCCTTTAAGCTGTACTTTGAGAATCTGTTGACATGGCAGATTTCCAGTTACAAAATGGTGCCAGTGTCCTCAGTAAAGAACCTTCACTTGAAACATGGCCACGGTATCTATTTGAGACAATATTTATTCAGCCTGCAGGCAAGCCTTTGCAGCTGTGGGGGTTGGATGCCTCTGCTGCAACCCTGCCATTTTCTGGTTGGATAGAGCTCTAGGAGAGAGATGGAAAGTAGAGACGAAGACCCAGTTTCTCAGAGCCTTAACTTTGATCACTTTTAGCATGCTCTGTCATATTAGATCATGCATAGCTGCTTTATTTCCAACAGTCCAACTTCCTATCCCTGATACACACTTCTGCTGCCAGGTACTTTTGTTACCATAGCTGTTGATCCCCTCTGCAGGCAGCCTCCTTTGACTCCTTCCATTTCCCTTTTGCTGATAGCTCCAACAGTCTGTGGGTCTGTGACAGTAGATCCTGAAGACAGAGCTGAGACAATTGCAGACTCTCTGTCTCCATTATCAATGACCAGTGACAAGAAGTAGGCTAAACTAATGTCTAGCTAAGTGTATTCTTAATGGCTTTCTATCCTCTCTGCTATGGAGCTGATATGAAGGACAGTGGACCCCCCCCCCATAAATAGAAATCCCTTCTGATGCAATAAATAGCCTAGAGACAGTCCTTGCTGGCACATCAGAGACAAGCATACCATACTTCTTGGAAGACACTAAGACATTCATAGTTAGATGAGTTCATTGAACATGCTAATCACTGTGGAATAACTTTCATATGTTATCTCATTTAATCATCACAGTATCCCAGCAAGTGGCTATTTTACGTTAATACCCATTTTGCATGAGAAAATTGAGAGCCAGATGATTATACAGTTCAAACTCAGGCAGCCAGTGCAGTTTCAGACTTATTGGCTACAAATCACTCTACCAGGTCCCCATTTTACCTACATGTGCTTCAGAAGAGCCAAGCCGCAATTATTTTTATATATTGCTAAGTCTTCACAGAGTATAGAAAAAAAAATTCTGTGTGATTTGCCACAGTGATCCCACCAGTAGTGAGGCATTTAAAGTTATGGATATTTGCTCAGCCAAACACTCAGGGTTGCAAAGACTATTTCTGGACACCAAGCCTGGCACATAGAAGAACAGCATGTGAGGTCTTCCAAATGTTACCTCACAGAAAGTCTCATTTCGGTATCGGTGCTATACAAAGACAGCATTTGCATAATCTTCAACGACACCATCAAAATTCTGAGGCTATTTTCTGGCTAACTTATCTTCTGGCTTGGCAAATATTAAATTCTGCCTTACAGAGAATGTGATCTTAAGTTTGGAGAAGGCCCCCCAACTAACATTGACCATGTTTGTATCTAGCAGTTTAAGTTCCACCAGTCGGGAGGGTTGGCGTTAACTAGCATTTGCTCCTTGGCTGCTGTGGTTCAGCCGCTTGACTGCCCTCATGCAAGCCCCAGTTTTGAAGAAAGCATAGTGTGGTTTTATACTCTCAATTGTCCATCTTCTGTAGCTGGCTGGGATTCATCCTGCAACTCTTGAGACTCCATTAAAAACGCTTCCTTGGTGAAACAATTATTCATAGAATTGGTTACCTAAACAAAAGACATTACATGTATTTGGAAAGAAATGGTCCCGAGAGTGAGGCAAAGTGGAAGCTTGCTGTGGAATCCCCGTGCTATGTGTAGGGAACAGATACAGTGTTTCTGCAGGGACTGACTGGGGGTTAAGAACCAAGCTTGCAGTGAATGGTTGTGGGAGTTGTCTACAAAAAGAAAATACAGAAGTTTTGCATTAGCCCACAAGTTTCTTTTGTAGCCACCTATAGAACAGAGGGATACTTGAGGGGTGGTATGGCCATCTAGTGCAGTGGAAACTTCCTGAAATACTTGAAGGTGATCCTAATGAGGTCTCCAAAGAATGGGGGGAGACAGAGTCCCAAGTGGCAATCTCTTGTCACCAAATGAATCTTCCAGTATTAGAACTGGGTTACATCCAATTGAATTATTGACCAAAAGTGTCCTGCGAAACTCCCCAAACAACCCAGGCTGTTGCCAAGACAATGAGTAGCTGTCTACAAACTGATAGCAAGTCCCCACTGCTGAAGACAACACTCACACAGCTCATTGAACATGGAGAGGTCAAGCTGGTTGCCTGTGTGGAACCTTCACACCTGTGTTCTAACCTCTTATGTTTGGGAAGGTACTGTGCAGGCTGCCAAAGGATAAATGTAAACAACACACTAACCCCAAACCCTTTGATCTACAATATTGATCTGCCTACAAAATATGCTAAGGCAATGGTGGCATAAAACTTGTGGGAGAAACCAAGTGATGTCTGATTTCATTTACACACATTCTATGAGATGGAATCCATACTAGTGACCATGACCCAGAGACAAGATAGCTCAGAGAACTAGGGAGATACTAGTTATAATACTAGTGGTCTTAAAAAAGAGTAATAAAATGACACCTAATGCTATACTCATAGATTAGTGCCTTATCCAGCAATAAATAATCAGAGAAGCTTCCTCCTGGAGCAGATGGGAACAAATACAGAGAGTCAGAGTTAATGGTAAATGTATACAGAGAAACACAATATACCCTTGATTGGAAAATGCAATGGTGTCAGTTCCTGGAATACTTTGGGGGAGAGGATACTTTGTTGAAGATATGATACATACGTCTAACACCTTTCTTTTTGTGTAAAACAAGGCCTACTTCACCCACTCCATAGGTTACCTTGTACTTGAAGAGAGCTCCTAGCATATATGATATTATCTATCACTGAGACTTGAGCTGGGAAACAACAATGGTTCAAGCTCTTGAATTTAGTCCTAAATATGGTTTAAGTCTTTCTTCTTTTTTTCATTCTTCAATGCAGTTTTGGCACCACCCAAAGGAGTAAAGGGATCATGTCTACCACTCAGACTCACAACTGACTGTCATTTGTAGATAGGAGCTTGAGGAGCATGCAGAGTCACATGATTTCTGGGACTCAAGCTAGAAATGAATGTAACCGAGTTGACACCGGAAGAAGATTTTATGTGTGGGAGAGACGAAGGTAAACCAGATCCATCCAGAAAATCCCAAGTGGTTCGGAAAAAGCTGATCTATAGAAGAAGAACCCAAACTCAAGAAGCAACCCAGATATATGTGTGAAATGGTTCAATCTTTTAAAGAATTTATTATTGTGTGCTTGCAGCTTATGTGTGTGTATCTCTCTCTCTCTCTCTCTGTCTGTGTGTGTGTGTGTGTATCTGTTTGTGTAGGTCAGAGGACAACTTCTGTGAGTCAGTTTACTCCCTCCACCATGTTTTCTGGTGATGGAACTCAGGCTGTTTTTAACAAGTTCTTTACTGGCTGAACAACAAGGTCTCTCACTAAACCCACTAACCTGACAGGTAAAAGGCCTCTGCAGATCTGCCTATTTCTGCTTTTATCCATAACTGGGGTTTGTAAATGTATATAACTATGGCTGAATCTTATGGGGGCACTGGGAATTGAATTTAGGTCTTCATGTTTGCATGGGAAGTACTTCATCCATTGAGTTAAATCTGCAACCTTTACATGTGGTTTTCTTTGATTGTTTTTAATAGTGTAAACAACAAGGTAAGTGTTATGGTGGGAGCTATTTTAATAGGCATCCTTGAAGTTTGTAATCTTTGTAATATTTTTAATCTAATAATTTGCTCACAGATTTGAGTGACATTGGCATCCTTATCATTCCTGAGGTATGGACCCAGACCCCATTCTGACATCAGTGGAGACTCACATTGGTCCAGTCACTTTTCTGGTTAGTTCCTTTTTGTACATATACTGAAATTGATGTAAAAATTGAAGTAAGTAGGAAATAATTTATCCTAAAATAGCTAGTTGACTTGTAATTGCAAATCAAAGCTTTGTTTTATTAATGAAATGACCTAAATAATTTAGTGTGGTTATAAACATGCCTTGCCTCATACGTCTCCCATTCCATGAACATTGTACTGGGTCCTATTTCTTCTTATGGGATGCAATATTTTGTTCAGGTTTCTAAAATTAAGAACAAATGTAAGTAGACACTGGCTAGACCATAGAAAATTTATAATTTTCTTTATCACAAAGACCAAGGATTCAGTCAAAATTTTTGAACTGATTGATACAGATGAGAATTCTTTTTTTTTTCTTGCCAATCATTTTTTTTTTTAACCAATCAGTTCAGGAGTATTTACTTTACAAAAAAAATAAGCACATTATTTTTTAAAATATAAAATAAAATACACAAGGTATATCAGTCATCTGTAAGTATTTTTAAGCTCTAGAGAAATAGTGCTATAAATTATATGATTGAAAAGTCCATAGAAGAATGTTACCGTATCTTGATACCCTACGGGTGGTCATAAGTTCAATATCAGATTGGAAGGAATCACTTTATGATGAGAGTATTTCACAGCAGGGATATTTGGATTGTGGAAGCAGATGCTTGCCATGTGGGAAGACTGGTGTTTGAAGGATATAATTGGCCTCACACTTTATGGTTGATGCCGGTGGGGTCTTCAAAATGGGGCTGAAGGTCATGACCTTCCCTTATTTCATAGTTTTGGTGAAGCTGTGAAAGAGATTAACTCATTTCTAACAAACCTCACTTGTTCACAGAAATTTTCTGTTGGTCTTAGGTTCATGGCAGAAGAGCTGAAAACCAAAATAAGTCTGGTTTCCTTCTCAAATCATCTCTTCATCACATCTCCTGAAACTGGCTTTAATTTGTTAACCCAGTGAGATGGGGGTGGAGCTCATACAGACTGTTGGTTTGTCACTTAGCAAAGAGTTGACTTGGCAGGTTCTATTCTGGTTCCTTTTTATATCCATCCTTTGTATGTCACAGACATATCCTCCGTGCCTGTAGCTGCATGGAACCCTTTTCTTTCAAGCTTCAGATCATTAGGAGTGTATGAAAGAGTAGCCAGGCATGGTGGCAAATGTCTTTAATCCCAGCACTCAGGAGGCAGAGGCCAACCTGGTCTACACAGAGAGAGTTTTAGGACAGCCAGGGCTACACAGAGAAACCCTGTTTTGGAAAACAAAACCAAAATAGAAAAAAAAAAGAAAGAAAAGAAAAGAAAAGAAAAGAAAAGAAAAGAAAAGGAAAAGGAAAAGAAAAGATTCTCAAGGCACTGGGGGATTTTGTGAAGGAAGAGAAAGTCTGTAAATATATCATTATATATTTGATATATTTGATTATATATCATATATCTTAGGACTGTAGCAATGTCATTTTAATGCTCTGTGATCCTGAGCTACCAAGTGTGAAACAACACAAGAATAAGCCCTGAGTGTAGAGAAAAAGTCAGAATGCTCCCTACTTTCCCACCTGAGCCTCTGGCTCCTCCTCACAAACTGGCAGGGAAAATCTTTCTTCCCTTCTGCAGATTCTATGGGATATTTGAGATGGCAAAAACCACATTCTTCTCCTGTTTGTGGACTTGTGGATAAAATTTCCTCTCTTCCACTTTTGTCTTTATATACATATTTATTCTATAGTCAAAGTAATGAAGGCCCTATTTAGATTGAGTGTCAGAGAGTCTTCTAGTATGGTTATGCCATTACAAACCACTGGCACATCCAGTGTTTGACACTTCACGAGGCTCAGCTTGGCAAGTTGTCTGGGTTACAATGAAGGAATTGTTTATCTGCTGGAGCTGCTGTCCCTAATGGATCCAGGTTGGTGTTCTTTATTCCCATCACACATGTTGCATATTCCTTAACACACGATTATAGAACAAAGAGGAGACAAAGTGATGGATGAGAGCTGACAGCTCTCTGACATTTCTTCAGCCTGCAGTTTTGAATATTTGTTGAGCCACAATTCTCCGAAAGGTGATTCCAGATCTTACTTACATAGAAAGCCCATCAGAGGAGCTTCACTTTCTAGAATATTCATGCTAGTCTTGGCATGGTAACACAGGTATAGCTGTAGGTATGTCTTATGTCTATATTGGAGGCTTTGTTGCCACAGGGAGTTTATCTTAGCTAACTGATGTCATCCCTGTCCCTCTAGTCTTCTCTTGTTAAGGCACACAACATCTGTGCCATTTCCAAATCTCATTCTTTCGAAATAAATGCTTTCTGCAGTAGTTTGGATCTCTAATGTATACCAAAGGCTCCCCAAGTTAACAGCATGCTCCTCTGTGTGATGCCACCTAGAGCGTGTGGAGCCTTTGAGATGTGGGGTCTTGTGGGAAGTCCTTAGAGTATTGCATGTTTCCTGGAGAGGGGTGATAAAATTCTGACTTGCCCTTGTCTTCCTTCTTTTTCTTTCTATCCACAAGGGGAGCAGTTTGTTCCACCATATGTTTCCCGTCTTTGTTACTGGGATCCCCATCAGAAGCTCAAAGCAATAAATCTGCCTCACCATGGGCTTCAATCTCTAAATCCATGAACTTAGTCCTTTTCTCTTCATAAGTTAACTATCTCAAGCATTTTATTTATAGTTATGGAAAGATGTTTGCCACACTTCTTAAGCCTATTTTGAACTCTTTCCTACACCAAATAACTTCTGGTCACTAAGACATCTCAAAAAGAAAACTGCCCGTTGACAAAAGAGAGCTAAGGATGATGGGAAGCTATTTTGCTGAGCTGCATGGTGTGACAGTTGGATTGTCCCCAAGCATATGTTCAATCTGTATCTTACCGACTCTCTGAACAATCACTGCTTTTTTTTTCTTTGCCCCATGGTGACCAACTATAATCTGAACTTGTCCCTTGTTTCAGTTTGGGATTCTGGTGGTGACTAAAAGCAAGATTATTTGGACCAAGGACTACTCTTGACTGACCTCTCCTGGCCTAAAACTTCCAGTCCGAAGAAAAGCATAGTGTATCATGAAAGCATAATGAAAATTATTCCTGAAGGAAGCAAAGAAGCTATTTCCTGTTTCTACCATTACTTGGTAGATGTCTGAGGGCACTGAACTTACGATCTACTTTTGCTTCTAAGTTTTCTTATCTGCACAATAGGTTGATGTACTAGTTGTGGCTAGTCTTATGATGCAAGCTACCATCATTTGGGAAGAGGGAACCGTCAGTTGAGAAAACTATCCTACCAGACTGGTCTGGGGGCAAGTCTGTAGGGCATTTTCTTGGTGGATGACAGATGTAGGAGGGCCTCAATCACTCTTGGGCAAGTGGCCCTGGTTACTATAAGAAAACTCACTGGGAAAACCTTGAGGAAAAAGTCACCAAGTCGTAGCTCCATGCTAGAGTTTCTGTCTCCAGCTTCCTGCCTTGAGTTCCGGTACTGACTTCCCTCAATGATGAATTGTGGCCCAAGCATTTATATTCCAAGAGGAAATAAACGTGCTCCTTCTCAGGTTGTTTTTGGTCATGTTTCATCACAGCAAAAGATAGTTCAACAAAGACAGTTGCATAGGAATTAACACTTTTTCTGGCTGGGGCAGTTAGGTTTTTGGATTCCTATCAGTTCTTCTAGTTAAGATTTTTTTTTCATTTGGGGCTTAGAAGCTGTTGTACTATCTCTAAGGGTGATCCCAATATTCCTTTGTATTTTGGGACAAAAATGAAAGATGTAATGATTAATTAAACAAATAACCAGGCAGCTAGCTTCTGTTCAGAATTTTATAGGGCTTCTCATTACTCAGTTGTCACAATAAAGCTCCATTGTTGTGCCTTTATTTTATGCCATTGGTCAATGAAGATCATCCAGGCTATCTGGTGAGAAACCTGGAGAGCTGGGGAAATCTGCTCTGTTAGGTTTCTGAGTATCTTCCCGATTTCACGTTATACATTGAGCACGTGTTCCCCCTCTACCAGCTCTCTCTAAGCAGTGTCTTACTTTTGGCTTTGACGTTCATATAGCATTCCCTTTAGAGTATAGCACACAGGTTCTTTCTTTGTAAGAAAAACACACACACACCCATCCCATGGTTTCCATTGACTACATTTTCTATGTGAAGGATCAGTCTTTTAGTACTGCTGACTTGAGAAAATTTAGGGTGAGGCAAAGCAAACAGAAAGGTGAATTCCTACAAGTACATCAACAGGCACTCCTCCATACTTAATCCTATAGTGTAAGTCGGGGATAATTTGGAAGACAAAGGGGAGATGATATGTTCATTGTTTAAAGATACCTATGTATAGAACCATTCTTATACTGGTGAAGAAGCTAAATTCAGGTTATAGAACTAATTGTTTAGAAATAAACTAGAGAACAGGAAGACATGAAAAACACTGAAATTCACTTTGGTTCATAAGAAGATACACAATCTACTCTTTCTGAAACCAAGATTTAAACAGAGTATGTAAACATACACACATGCACTTTTTCTCATGTAAACTCACATATATGAAAAATTCAGAGGCAGTCAGTGTACAGGAGAAGACCAAGGATTCTATGTGTAGACTGTCCAGACAAGGAACCTTACATCTTCAATTGCAAGTCCTATGATCACCAACAAGCTAATTAACACTATAGTGACTCAATTTCCCTATGATTTCATTCTGGATATGAACTGAGGCCTCACATGAAACACTTCCCAGTGTCATAAGGTGCCCACTACTTAAGTGTTTCAGCTATTACTATTTCATAGGTATGATCTTAATAAAAGGCTTTTTGAACCTGCACAGCAGGAGACAAAAATAACTTTTAAAATAGTGTTGCCTTAAGTCATCAATTACTTCCACTCCAAGGTTCAAAAGCCAGACACCAACTCTAGAAAATCAGTTTAAAATTAAGCTATACAAGTAGATGGGAAGTTTTCTAAAAGGAAACCCAAAGGCTTCCTTGCTGGACTTAAGAAATAAACTACAATGTTCACATTATAATAATCGTGACACTGACACGGACAATTCCATGTCTTCCTCCCTAGAGCTTTCCTTTGCCCACTATGAGATCCTAAATTCTCTTCAAGGTCTTTCCTCCTTAAGATTGACTAATGCCTGCCACTGTCACCTCTCTCATCACTTCTGTGATGCTTTGACACTTCAAGGCAGGTCACAGAATGGCTGCCATACAACTGAGATTTCCTGCAAGGCTCACCAAGCTAATAGTGATTAGCTGCTACAGATAGCAGCTAGGGTCCATGAAGAAAGTTCAAACAATGGAGTCTAATGTGAGACCACAAAGGCTTTCATGTTGAGAATGTAACCTCTTGCGAGATATATTCAGCAGCCTCAAGGTAATTGCATTGTGCTGGAACCAAACCTAACAGGTATTTTATAATTAAAGATCACTCTGGCTTCCTTTACCGTCACCCGCAACTTAATCACATACTTGAAACATCCCCCAAATAGAGAGGTTGTTTAATATTTATTGAACATCCACTATCATCTTCACATTTCATTTCTCTGGAAACATACTCTTTTGGTTTTGCTTCTAGGGACCTTGAAGAAACTATTGTCTTATTAAGAAAAGTGGCAAGAATCTCATGTGATAAGATGAGCTGTAGCGTTGCTTACATTTCAAAGGGCTTTTGCATTTACAACAGGCTTGTTCGTTTTTCATTTCATTTGATCCCCACACAGTTCTGTATTCTATTTGTCCTTTTTACTCTGTGGAGTAGAATATTCCCAGTGCCACTCAATACATAGACCATGCTTTATTCCCTCCTTCTGACTTTTAATATGTCCAGGCCTTGTAAGGGAAGTAAGTCAGTCTTTGAGGTAAGTCTTGTAAGGGAAGCTGTAGCTGTCCTTGTTTGTTTGTTTGTTTGTCATCTGTCTCATGGGCTGCTGAAGTCCATTCTTCAACAGCAGATTGACTTGGGTTGTTGCTGAGTGGATGCTCTCATATACACAATGGTTCTTGGGCCATTGAAAGTGGAAATAGATGTCTCTGCAGGCTCAGCATTCCTTCTCTAAAAATGCTTGCAATCAGAAGCATATTGGGTTTCAGGAGATTTGTTTTTTTAATCTTGGAATATTTGCATAGGTTGAGATGTGCCGGGGATAGGACTCAAGCCTAAACACAAAATTAATTATACTTCATATACACCTTATACATACAACCTGAAAGCAGCCTTGTGCTGTATTTATACCTATGTTTTCAAAACGACTTCATTATAGGAGGCTAGGTGTGGAAATAACCATTTCTGGCATCAAGGTGGTGCTCAAAAAACTTTTCTATTTCAGAGCCTTTCAGGTTCCAGACTTTCAGATGAGGATGCTCAGGCTGTGTGGATAGAAAGTCTTGTAGGCTATGCATAACCGCAGAGCCTATGAAGTTAGTTGCACAGGTCTAATTGGTCTAAGCTTCACCATTTACTACACAGCTTAGCAAACTCCAGGAAAGTGATTCAGTTTCTCTGGGGAAGAGATTGGCTGGGTTAAACCATGTCAAATAGGTGGAGAGAGTGACATCTAAGTAAACACAGATTCCCAGACAGCTAACCCCTTCCTCTGACCTTGAAGTGCTCCTCCTAGCAGACATTACTTCAGGGCAACTCTGGAGCCAACAATGAAGTTGAGACCCAGTTTTCTTATTTCTAAAGTGAGATGAAGAATTTCTCTCTACAGGTTCTTTTTTTTTTTCAGTAATAAAGTTTTTATTTGTTTGTTTGCTTGTTTGTTTTTGCCATTAGTCAAACAGGTGTTCAAGTGATTCCAAGAATTTGAATGTAGTATAAATTCCTTATATTTATTTGCCACTAGATTCCTCTGGAGGAAATGTGTCATTGCTTTTGAATAATATCAGGGCTAAGTGTCATGTGACTTGGCAGCCTGGCTGCCTGTGTTATGCATAGCTTCCTTCACTTTAGTAGTGTTGTGTTTTATAAAAAAAGAAAAGAGCCGAGGATATGTCTGATAGTGGTACAGTGAGAGTCGGGAGGGTATAACTCTGCGGGCCCATGCTGAGAATCCCTTCCCCCCTGAGGTACCAGACATACAATAGGACCCTATAGTATAGAATAGAATTTATTTAGAGCATGGGAAGGGAAGTTGAGAAGGGAGGAGAGAGAGAGAGAGAGAGAGAGAGAGAGAGAGAGAGCGAGAGAGAGAGAGAGAGAGAGAGAGAGAGAGAGGAGGGAGAGAGAGAGGAGGGAGAGAGAGAGAGAGAGAGAGAGAGAGAGAGAGAGAGAGAGAGAGAGAGAGAGAGAAAGAGAGAGAGCAGGAACAGGCGGGGGGAGGGAGATGAGGAGAGAGGGAGAAGGGGAAGAGAGAGTAAGAGAGTAAGAGAGAGAGTGAGGAGGGGGCAAGCAGTCCCTTTTATAGTAAGTCAGGCATACCTGGCTATTGCCAGGTGACTGTGGGGCAGAGTCTAAAAGGAATGCTAACAAATAGTCTCTCTTCCTAGGGCATATCCTCTGGTGCTTATTTTATTTTCGGCGCTTATAAGAGCAGAGGTCAGTAGCATTTTAGGGTTTTTTCTTAGTCAAATATATCAAATTTCTATCATTACTTCCTTGGATTCTAAGTTGTATATAGCCAGGTCAGGGCTTTCTCATGATGTTTTTAACTTCTGGCTTTATGAGGTAAAAGATGTTAAGAAGCTGAAGTGTGTTGACCCTGACCTGGGGAGGCATTGAGGCTTTACAATGACCTGACAACACTGTGTGTTGTGTGCAGGTGATGGCAAATGCCCAGACATACAAGTAGGAACATTTACACCAGGTGCCTGAATTTCCTTTTTGGAGCTCTGTAATGCTTACCACCTTACACAACTGCCTTCAACAGCATATTTGATAAAGAATGTGATATTAAATTAAAAAATATATGTATAGGTTACAAGAGAGAAAAAAAAGTTTGAGGATGTGTCTGGAAGGAAACCATGAAGAATTAACATAAGAAACAACATGACAGAATCCAGGCATTTTAAACATCAGGCATTATTATCTACTGCTGTGTTTACTGAGGATTCAAGATAGTGACTCAGTGCAAGGACTATTTGCTGGTGGGACAGAGGAGGACAGGTGAATCAGAACTCTCCTTGCTCTTTGCTGGGAGACAAAGGGTGTTATGATGAGCCTGCCAGGCGATCAGGAAAGAAACAATAGGGAGGTAGTCAATCAAAGCTGTGGCAGTCTAGAATGGACCTCCTCTTCATCTTCCTGCCATGGCGGGACATCATAAAGGCTCCTCTGTTTCTTTAAAGTGCTGCTCTGATAGTGGGCTGGCCTCCTGAACATTCAGTGAGGGTGACTCTAGCCTTACTGAAACACAATCCTGACCACAGACCTTATTTCCCCTAGCTGCTTTGATACTCTGTCCAGCCAACGTATCCTCCAGAGACGCAGTGCATGCTCCACAGTGGCTTCAGAAACCACTTCAAGAGCACCTGAGGACAGAACTTCCCCCACCCCCTCCCTTTCACCACTCACAGGCGTGGTTGGTCAAGTGTTTCATTAGCGAAGTGCTTTAGGGTGCATCTATGGAGACAATCTGGCTGTTGGCTACTGCTCTAACAAAAAAACCAAAAGGAGTTGGAAACTCTGGTAAGTGGGAGCTTTTGGGCCAAGTGTTTTGTCCTTGTGTGTTTTAGAAGCAGTGCAGGTCATTAGCAAGTCTATGCTAATTGAATTTGATTTCATGTCAACACTGTTACAGTCACACAGAGCAGACCAATAAAATCCTCACACTGAGCTCTCTGATTATTAGGCCCAGGTTTTCCTAGCCACCAAAATTCAGCCTTTGGATTATGATGGTTTTCAGATGGCATCTAAAGAATGCAAGGAAAATGCATTCTATAGGAAAAATCCAAGCACACACGTCATCCTTGAGGTGGGACAAATAGAAAAACCACTTGGACAAGTGACATTCCCAAGTGACTGATTGTTAACATCTCATAAGACAGACTGGCTCAGATTCTCCACAGGATGTACCAGTGGACTAATTGCCCAAAGTGGGCCATGCCATCCTTTGCTTTAGAAAAGGAAGAGCAGTAGAGTCTTTTCAGCAAGAGAAATGTGTGTGAAGCTTGTGTTATGGCGACACATTCTGTTATATTTTCTAGGGTGGGAAAATGGGGCACTTGACCGAATTAACAAAATAATTTATTAGAAGATCTGAGATCTTTGTGATCTACAATTAAAAGGCTCTGAAGGGTGGAAATTAACCTCTTGAATTCGGCTGGTTTGCTGGTTTTTGAACAGTCCTTCAAGAGGCAATTGCCTTACATTCTCCTTAGTGCTTCACACCAGGGGAGGTGGAAGCTGGAAGCGGGGAGTGTATTTCACAAGACATGGGGACTTGCTTTAGCATACATTGTCATGTTCCACCTGGAGAAGGAAACATGAAGTAATTAAGTAAAACCTATGGAGGAAAAGGGGATTTCAGCTGAATTGAGCTAATTGGTCCCGTGACTGGCCTGGAGTGTAGAAGGGATAGAAACATCCCAAGTTGTTTTTTTTTTTTTTTTTTTCTTTTTTCCTTACTGGGTTTAATTAAGATGAGGGCAATGGCAGTCTGGTCGGCTGTGTTTGTATCTCATTACCCTCAGGAGCACCCTTTTTCCTCCCGTGACCTGAACTTTAAGGGTGATACCATCACCTCATCAATTGCCAATGCCCCCAGTTCAATAACCGGCTATCACACCGGTACATCTTTCTCCACGACAGGCAATTGCAGGTCTTGGCTCCTTCCAAAAATAGCCCGTTCTGCAGTGCCAGGCTCACTCCCAGACTCCCTCAGGCATCTGTGCGCAGGAAGAGTTCATTCCTGGGCATTCTGTGGGATACGTGCAAAATCGATATATAAAAAAAAGTATTTTCTGTGACTTTTGAATCATGACACACAGACCATATTTTCTTTAAGTCTCCCAGTACTTTGCTATTTTCCTTTAAGGGCAGTGACAATTTCTTTTGTAAATAAATGCTGTGTGTGGTTTCCCATCCCACTGAGTTTAGGAGCCTGAATTTTAAAGAAGAGAAAGTGAAGGCTTTTCATCTAGTACCTCAGGGTATAATAGGAGAGCCCCTGGGGAGCTTGCTTTGACTAAACCCTAGCAAAAGTTGCAAAGTGATCTCTCATCTAGTGGTGTGTTAGAGTGAAGAAGTCCCTCTCTAGGTAAGAAAACCAAGTTCCCCAGAGGCTCTGTGCTTTGCAGTATAATGTAAATTGGAGACCAGGTAAGATTTATGGGCTGGAGGGGAAAGTGCAGAGTTGGACACCCACCCAGACTCTGCCTTGGCTCTGTGAAGAGCCTGGCTCAGTAATTCTGCCCTCTGCGTGTTAAGTCTTCCTTTCAACATCACAGGACTATATTCATGACTGCAATGTCTCATTTAATCAAATGACAGGAACACTGCAGAGGTGAACTCTACCATATTAAGCACCAGCACTCTTAGGAAACCAACTAAAGTCAAAGTTAAAAAACAAATCGCCTCAAGTTTTCCTTTACATTATGAATTTGAAAAAGAAGATATAACAAAACACTTCGTAATTCTAAGAAATAGTATGTTTTCTCCAGCAAGGACAATATTTGATTAAAATATCACATGTAAATAAAATAAAACTATTAATTTAGCTTTTAACAATGGAAACACTTTTCAAGTAATTACAGAAGGCAGTGAATAGAAAATTTTACACTCTATTAAGCAGAACAAATATCCCCGCCCCCAGTTTTAACATTTAAGACTATTGCTTTTATCTGGAAAATAACAAGTAAAATAATTACTGCCCTGAGTGTTGACTGCCCACAATACTATAACTTAGTCATACACCAAGATGATCTAAGAAATTCTAAAGTTTGAGGGAGAAATGGTTAGTTGTGGAACAGAAAAAAAAATATTTGTCTCAAATTTAACTGAAGCAAATAGCTTTAAAAATCTTTTATTTTGCTGACAGTAGTTCGACCAGCTTTGGAAAATATTCTAACTTTGCTGACGATACCAACATCAACCACATGATGTCACCAATAACTACAACAGCAAACAAAAGAGTCTTGGGGATGAAACTAAGAAATGCATGCATTCCTCCTTACTATAGGTTAAACTGATGTGTATTTTGTTAAAAACTTCTTGCTGTATTTATTAAACTAATAAGAAATTGGCACTGGCTTTCTGCTCTCTCTTTTAATGAATTGACAATTACAGTGTGACTCTCTAGACTTTTAGAATTTGAAGTATATGAGAACTTAAAAACAAAAATAAAAAAATTAAAAGTAATAAAATTTAAAAGTGGATCTTTCAAAAGACCCACTTGCTTGTTGACCTTCACATGCATCTTATGATATAATCTGGAGGTAAGAAATGAATGTTCATGAAAAATGAGTATTGAAAAGTATTTACCAAGCGCTGTGGTAAGTTGGAGATGCAGAAACATAACACACACACAAATGCCCACACACATATGTGAAGTATAGAAGCTTTAATCTCAGTGAATGTCACAGGATAGAACTCTTCTCTTTTAAAAACATTTTGATTATATATATATGAATGGTTTGCCTACATGAATATCTGTGTACCACATGCATGCCCTGTGCCTGAGAAGGTGTTGAGGCTCCATGGGGCTGCTAGAGATCAAACCCAGGTCATTTGCAACAACAAATTCTCTTACCAGGGATCCAACTCTCCATCTCCTAGAACTATTCTCTAATGTGAAGTTAGAAGAAGATATTCTTGTCCTATAGAGTATGTCAGACATATGTAGTATTTGGGTTTTAGTTTGGTACAATACATGATTAATTTGAATAAACTTTTCACCCCTATTCATGAAGACAAAGCCAATCTTTTCTCCCTCCATTTCTCCTCACAGACGCCGTCTGAACATACAAGGTTAACAATTGTAACTGCAATGTGATTGAAAGACCAACTTTTTCTCTTGAAATGGTTTATCATAATATTATGCTTAATTATGCAAATATGCTGCAGGCTTTTTTATGGGTGCATCAGCCAAATTAAATACATCAAAGATGACAAATGCATATTCATTTATACATTCAGCACATATACCCTGCATGCACTGTTCTACTAATTTAACAAATAATGGTACATAGTGACACAAATAATGCCAAGTGAAAGAGCATGGAACTCGGCTGGCAAATGTCCATAGAGAAATCTGGGAGGTCAAGGCAGGAGACACTGGAGTACAAGGTCATCTTTGACTGTATAGTGAACTTAAGGCCAGTGTTAATGAGAGCTTGCCTTCAAACCCAAATTAAGAACTGAAAACCCAAAAGCAAACCACAAACCTACTTATAAGGATTATTTTTATTGTGTTGATTTTTCTTGGTCATTTCCCCAAAGATTTTAGGGGGAGAGGATATTAGTTATAAGTTTATAAACCTATATACTTATATACTGATAAACATAAACTTATTTGGGGAGTTTTATTAATAATAAATAACATCAACTAATATTTGGTAGATATATATAATATACACATATATATCTTGCTGACACAGTTGGGATTGTTGTTAGACCTAGTCCGCTGCCTCTTACTGTGCTTTAAATAGATTTTTTTTTTTCTGTTGAAAAAAGCACGTGGTATGGTAAAATTAAAAAAGAAGATGTAATCTAGTACTTTAATTAGATTTAAAAAACATGGAAGAAGAAGATTCACATTTCCAAATATTTGGTAGAGAGAACATACAGTTGAATCTCCAATTGAGCATGCCTGATGCCTGACTTTTTGATGTAGCCAAAGACAAGATATGCACATTTAAGTCGTAATTTACAGAGTCTTTTTTTTTTTTTTTTTTTTTGTGGAAAGCGCAGCATATAATTTTCTGTTTATACTTTCCTGAGTATTTCAAAGTATTTACAAACAGGTATTAAAACTTCCTAACGTTTCTGATTGTTGGGAAGTCACCAGGTTTTTTCAGGGATGAGAGGGGTTTGTAGGTTTGTGACAGTAGGACATCCAGGACCCCTGAGGCCAGAGCCTTCAGCTGGACCTTTCAATCGCTGTTTCATTGCAAACCACCAACTTTCTGTATTAATCTTGTCTCTCAGCATCATAAAACAAGCTGAGCACACTCACCTGCTTCTCTTTGTAAACTGGCATTAGAATGAACCTTAGCAAATGATAGAACTGGTTCATTGTTTGTTTTTGGTTTTCTAAACACATTTCTTTATGGTGGCTGAGCTGGTTACACATCAGCGTCAGTCTGTCGGATTTAGAATTGCCCAGGAGACTCCCCTCTGGGCACACTTATGGGGGTGTTTCCAGAACAGTTCAACTGAGAATAAAGACCCATCCTGAATGGCTGGGCTTGCACCATCTCATAAGATAGAGTCATGGGCTGAGTTTAAAGGGGACAAGGAAAAGGGGGCTGAGCACAGTACTGCTTCTCCTTTGCTTACTAGTCTCTCTAGGAGTGGTTAAGCTCCCACTTCCACAGCTTTTAGCTATTCCTCTCCACACACTTTCTTTGAAGTCACGGCCAGTAGCAACAAATTTTGACCCAAGATAATTCGTCCCTCTCTGAAATCACCTTTTGTCAGGATTTTGGCCACAACAATAAAAATAATACAGCTATAAAATATTCCACATACTTTATACATGTATACATGTATCCAGAACTTTAAATGATATACTATTTGTAAAACGTGTCTTTAGATATTCAGAAAACCAAAAACCCTTGTAGGATAAAGCTTGAAAAAATTCCATTGTATTAATTTTTGAAAACAAAACTGGTTTTATGTAAAATAGTTTCATTTCATTATTATCAATTAATTTATTTCATTTGTGCATTGTGATAGAGTAGATTGATCCATGTTTTGTTTATATAATACACTATAAAAGGTTGGTACATCCTCTGGTGTTTTAGCCTTCGTGAAGGGCACTGTTTTCCTTGTGACTGGCAGCATAGTTTCAGAATGAATGGATCTTTTATGTGTGTCACTTCTCTGGAGGAAAAGATGGTATCCACCACAACTATGGCTTCCCTCATGTTATCTTGTTCCTGTTTTTGAAAGCCCTGTCATTGAGGAGCATCATTTTTCTATTCTTGCCATTTACCACGTGTTCTGAAGTTTTCTGTTTTTCCTGCCTCAATTATAAATGCTCAAGGACTAAGAAGATAGTTGGAAGGTCTGAGTCAGCCTTCTCTTGCACCCATCTCTACTGATTTGGAATCCATCTGGCTTCATTCTGGCTAAAGGGTCTCCTTAAACAGAGGGTGATCCTTGCCCAAATAATTTTGGAAAACAATAGCTTTTAGAGATTCAAAACAACCAATAGATAAAGCTCCTTTAAGCAGAAATGTTTTGGTCATCTTAGACTTCTCCTTGGACTACTCTGCTAACAAATGAAGCCTTACTATGGCAAGATTGTGGAAATGACTGTATCTTCACTGATATAATTTGGTTACTAGTTTTTCATCTTATCCATCCCCCAAACTAATTTACCAAGAGGTGCTTTGGAGAATGGATATAATGAATTCCTGTACAAACATAAAACTATGGATAGCAGAAGTTCAGAATAATAAAACCAACACCACTAAAAATAGAAAGCAATGGAAATAATAGGTCATCAAAACACAAGAGGAAATTTACATGCATTGCATTCTTCCAATGACTATATGAAACAGAATTATTCTGTGATTCTAATAGTAAGAGGTTAGGTTTCAGAAAGCTGGAAGAGTTGAGTGCTGAGAAAGATTTTAATAAAAGGTGTTAATAAAAGGGCATATTCTATCTAACTGATTTTTCTGCTCTTGGATTTTATCATCCCCCATTTATCCTTTCATCATTAGAGAGGATCAAAGATGGCAAATGACAGAGGAGGAGGAAGAGGAGGAGGAGGAGGAGGAGGAGGGTAGGAATTTTGTCATCTACAGCTGGCAAGTGCAGAAGTGCCTCTGGTCTTTTCACTAACCCTTTGTTGGTCTGAGAAATCAAGCTTCTACATATGATATTTTTTATATATCCTTTTTTAATGTGAAATTTTAGGATTGGAGATCATCAGAGCATCTTGTTTAAAGAGCACTTATCTTTAATCAGGACAGTTACATTAGAATTAGGCAGTTCTGATGTTCATGTGCCAGGCAGGAAAAAGACTGTGACTAGGAATCGGAACAGGAAGAAAGTAGGGCAAACTAGAAAAATCTCACTTGGACAAACATCCACAGAACAACCCAGGATCCCAAGTGACTCAAGAACCAGCACACAGGCAGAAAGACTCAGATAAGAACTCATGAACATGAAACTGATTCTTGTTTTAAAAAGGTCATTAAAAAAAAAAAAAGACACCTGACCACTTCTTACTTTTTGAATAAATGCAAAGTTAACATTCCTTTTAATTTTACGTTCTATATTTAACCACTAAGAGACCATATATCTCATTGCCAAGTAGAGGGTCTTTAGAAATGAGCAAACTCATTTCAGTCTGTAAGGTAAGAATTCAGATGGAAATGTTTGATGATAGTATCAGCCAGCAATGTCTGGCAGTGACCAGATCAATCATTTTAGATGATTTTATTAAACACATTGTTTGTTGTGAGTACATCTCTGACTTCTCTCATCCATGAGAAGTAACTGGAAGTTAAGTCAAAGAAGGAGTAGTGGAAAGCAGCCAATCGATTTGAGCAAGTTATTTATCATACAGCAAACTTATTCATACACACTTGGAAAGAAATGCATTGTGTATACGGAGTTATCTTCAGAAATCATGTGATCAGCCTTTCCAGCTAAGAGTTATCTTGGTATTTGCTATTCACGTCATTAGGTTCTGAGTACTAGATCCAGGTTACACTAGATAGAAACCACCACGGAAACAGATTTGTCACACAAGGAGACATTTAAATAAAGAGATGTGTGTTTTCCTTCCTTATGAAGACTAGAGTTAAAGACATCTCTTATAACCACCAATGCTCAAAGGTGTTGTTCAACCCAGTTGTTGTTAACACACATTGTGTATATTGAAAGAGAAAAGTGTTCTTAATCTTTGCTGTGGGTCACAAAATCCCTTCTCACCTGCTCTTCAGGATTTCTCCATATAGCACAAGCTGGTCTCGAACTCATAATCCTCCTTCCTTAACCTCCTGAACCCTAGGGTTATAGACATGAGCCATTGTGCTTAGCTCAGAAAGTTTTTCATGGTTTTTTTCTCTTGGGGATTGAATCAGGGTTTTGCAGCTTTGAAGGAAGGGCTCTAGCAGTGAGCTTCCACCATATTAAAACAAAAACAAACAAACAAACAAACACCCCAAACATATTTCCTCAGTGCTACCAATGTAAAGCTAATCTCCCGGACAAGTGGTCCTTAACCTGTGGGTCATAACTCCTTTGGGGATTGAATGACCCTATAACATGAGTCGCCTAAGACTACTGGAAAACAAAGATATTTATATTATGACTCATACCAGATAGCAGTAGCAAAATTACAGTCATGAAGTAACAATGAAAATAATTCTCTTGGGTGGGGGGTCACTATAACATGAGAAACTGTATTAAAGTGTTCTATCAGTAGGAAGGTTGAAAAACACTGTCCTGGACTCTCTACATTTTTAATTTTTAAGATTCTGGGACTGAGATGCCATTAAGGTTCATCACAATATTGCTCTGTCTCATCCTATTAAATGAAAACAGCAATGAAAACCTCATTCTTTAGTTTCTTGGGATTCTAGTAGAGGATATATTTTTAAAAATGAGACCTATAAGAATCATATTTACATACATTCTGTATAGCTTCTACCAGTGTGCTTTTAATAACTGCCAAAAGAGCCATGATTGGTCAAAGCTAATCAAATGATCAAAACCAAACCAAACCAAAACAATGACAACAAAACAAACAAACAAACAAACAAACAAAAAACACTAGTGGAGATACAACAGTGAAAACAGTTATAATTCTTTTCAGAAATGTTCCCAAATGTTAGAAAATCGTGGACTTACAAGTAACAGTTATAACTTCTGCTCCTCATCAGAAGCAGAACTGAAGGCGATACCCCAGAGCAACACTACACAAGAAAATGGTTTCCTTGAATAATTCTAATAAAGAGACGTTCTGACTTTGTACATGAGCTATGAACACAAATCATTCTTCTTCATTTACTTTTACTCTCAGCTCATGAACTGAGTGACTGTATGGCTCTATACATTCCAAAACAGGATAGTAGTCCTTGGGACTGTGCCATGAAGGAAATGGGCATACGAGGATGCTGTGAAGAGACTCAGAGAGCCTAAGTATGTGTCCCAAGCAATGGACACTAATAGTTAAGGCCATATTTTCAGCTTCATCCTGTAGAGATTTTATTTTTTTATCTTTGGGTAAAGTTATATATTACAGCTGGATAGTATGTGGTTATAGAATAAGAGGCACGAGACACAGCAATAATAAATTTTGCAGAAGCTGTTTTTGCTTGTTTTTTTTCCCCCTGAGACAGGGTTTCTCTGTGTAGCCCTGGCTGTCTTGGAACTCACTTTGTAGACCAGGCTGGCCTTGAACTCAGAAATCCGCCTGCCTCTGCCTCCCAAGTGCTGGGATTAAAGGCGTGTGCCACCACACCCGGCTGATGCAGAAGCTGTTCTTCACTGACCTACAAGGTCCACTGTTGATTTTATATTTGGTCCTCTGGGGACTGGCATTTATGAGCTACAGTGGTGGTGTTCCATGACTTCTGGCTTCTTGTAGGCAGCCACTGGGAAGCCTCTGCATCTGCTCCTGTCACACATCACCACAGCACCAATGGTGCCCACCCCCCTGCAATGTTTCTCTCAGTTCCTCCTCACATCTTGCTCTAAGGTTCTAGGTCACAATGGACAGGTCTGAGGTCACATCCCTTCGTCTATTGCTGGTTCTCAGTGACTCCTTGTTGCCTACTTATGCGTTACTTTGCCCTGTTCTCTCCTGTGTACAAAGTTCTCTCCCAACACACGTCACTGTAAAAAACAAAAAAACAAAAAACAAACCAAAAAAAAAAAAACAAAAACAAACAAAGCAAAACAAAAGAAAAAAAAAACCCCCAACCAACCAACCAAACAAGCAAAAAACAACTTGAATTTTATCTAACAACTGGGAAGATTAGAAAAATCCAAATGGAGGGACCTTGTATGAAATAACTGGACTTTCTACTTCGAAATGTCAATGTTGTAAAAGAAAAGGGACTGAGAAAACATTTCAAATATAAAGAAATGGAAGATAGTTGGCAATTAAGTGCAGCACACGATCTGGAACTGATTCCATGAAAGACTTACTTTTTCTGTAAAGACCATTTTGGACAAAAGTAGGTGAAATTCAAGAAAAAGGGTGTGTGTTGAAGTAATGGATATTAATTTCTTGTATTTTTATTACTGTATTGTGATTCTAAGCAATAATGCCCTATTGTTAGGAAGTGCCATTTGAATTATTTAAGGAAATAATAAATCAATAACATGTCTTCACCTCACTTTTAATAGAACTGAAAAATTTGAACACACACACACCCAGATAAGAGAGGATATGGAAAGGTCACTGACTGAGAAAGTCACAGCAGTGCTAAAATATTAACAATTGAGAAATCTGGAGAAAGCAGACACTGCAATATTTTTGTATGGTTCTTAACAAACTTTTCTGGTTTTGGTTCCTGGTACTGGGAGCAAAAAAAGAAAAGAAAAAAAAGAAAAAAAAAAGAAATAACAATCCTCTTATTTAACTCTTTTATTGCTTCAGAGTCACCTGGGGCAGCAGAGGGTCAGGATTAGAAGCATATAGTTCTGAGAGGGAGTATGCCAGCATCAGATGCTCCTAGAATGGTCAGCGTCCCAGCCTTGTTTCTAGATGTGATTCCCAAGTCAATGTAAATTTATACACTTCTTGATATTCTTGACATGAAATGATTCACTGTAATCTTGACTATTCATTGCAGTAACTTATTAAAACACACACGCATGCACACTGAGAAGATTGTAGGGATCAGAGTACATTGTAGTCTTTTATTTAAATTTCTGCCTCACCGAATTCAATTTTGAGAAGTGAATAGTAATATTTTGGCATATCTGTACAGGTAAGATGTAAAAACACACCTCTCATATTATAGAAAGAGAGGGTAGAATAGTAGGCTCAACTATGCAGAAACTTAGATATAAAAGTATTGACTAACTCATTGACATCAGATGCAAAGTTATTAGTGATATGGAAGTTTGCACTGTGAGCAAATATGCAGGCAAGCCCCAACAGCGATGTACCATATTATTAACGTACGCCATGCCTGTATTTTGTTTCACAATGAATATTGGCAATCTGTTCCTTAGAAAATATAAACTAAACCCAACCTATGCTGTGTGGCATCCTCTATGAAGTCTGATCAATATTCATCAATAAGACTGCAGTCATGAAAGGCAAGGATATGTAACCTCACAGATTATAGAAGCATTTCATCAACTAAGTACAATGTGGGATTCTATGTTAGACCCTGGAAGGGCAAACAAGGGTTAAGGAAGAGCTAATAAAGTACAAGGTAGGTATACTGGGAGTAGCTTACCGATGCCAACCTACTGGCTTTCCCCCATTACTCTATTTCTTCACATTGTTAAGGGAGGTTAAATAATATCTATCTGTGAAACCTCTGTATTGTTTTCTCAACTGCCTGCCAGTCTAATTTTTTTTCTTAATAAAAATATTTCTCAGGACTGATTCTCTAATGAAATTATGATAATTTTAACATGGATGTTTCTGATTTGAAGACTATGTCACATTAAGTAAAAAAGTGCTATTTTTGGCAGAAAAATAAAGGGGTTGAAAATTTAAACTCATATTCAGTTATATGAAGGACAAATATCAAATAATAATTTCATAGGCATATGCCCATTAGAAAGGTTTTTTGAGTATCTTTTAAAGAAACGTAATACTGTGTCGAACATTTTTCTGCTACTTCAGTCCTCCTTTTGATTGACATTTAGCATGTGAGCTGGAGGTGCAGGTTGGTGTGCTCAGGGCACTCAGTCCTCACCTCTGGGGAAGCCCCAGTGCTGACTTCAGCTAGCCAGACATCTCTGTTGCTATAGTTTTCTTCTAATATTTCTTCTGCGTTTTTCTATCCACTGGGACCCAGAAACTTAGAAGAATACTTGTTCCTATGCTCTTAAGGTTGAAAGATGACTCCTGCCTTGCCTGAAGCTTGAGCTGAAGGTCTGGCTCTGATACAAATGTACTTGCCAATAACATCTGGTCAGCCATACATTTCTCCTGTTCTGAGAGTCATGTGAAAGAGACAGAAGTCCACACAGTCGTAGGAAAGGGCCGTCTATATGTTTTACTTTTGATATTTACTTGGACAAGTAATTCTAAAGCAATAAACAGTTGTAATAATTTATATGTTATCAACACTGAAAACTATTTAGGTTTGCCATCATGTTTTACTAGATAAATTCTGTAGACAGTTATAGACTCTCTCACACTCACTTCCCCACTATCTTCATCCCTCCCCACTCTCATGTGTGTGTCTCTGTGTACCTATGCATGTAGGTTCATTGTTTGTGTGTGTATATGTGCATGCTGGATTCCTGTGATTGTGTGTATATGTGCATGCTGGATTCCTGTGATTGTGTGGAGGCCAGATTTGTACAGGAAATTTCTTTCTCAGTCACTCTCTACCTAAGGTTTTGAGATGGGGTCCCTGACTGAATCTGTAGCTCTCATGTCTGCTAGAGTGTCTGCCTATAAGCTTCAGGAATTCTGTTGTAACTTCATCTTTCTGTGTTGGGCCGCAGAACTCAGCTTTTTACATTTGTGCCGGGGCACCAAACTCCAGTTTTTGTGCATATGTAGTTTTTATGCAAGCACTTTCCCTACTGAGCCATGTCCCCCAGCCTCTACTTCAATATTTAACCTAGAGTTTCCAGTATTTTTGGAATAACCACAAATGCTAAAATCTTGAAGGAAACCTCTATATTTTCTCAACTCTATGGGTAAGCAACATACTACATCATACTTCTTTGCTCTGGTGTTTTCCATTCAGTAACTTTGTATAGAGTGCATGTGATTGACATGTAGCAATTGTTAGCACACAGCGCCACTGTGATCTCTGGCATGCTCTATGTGGGTAATACCCTCACATTAGAAGAAAATTACAATGGTCACAGTAAATTCTCCATCCTTGCTCAAATTCTGAGAGTGTACCTTAAATCACTCTCAGGAGTACTAAAACAAAACAAAACAAAACAAAACAAAACAAAACAACCCTCCTCCCCCCCACACACACTTGAAGATATGATCTGCAATTTGAACTTGTAGGCTAGACTCCAAGGAAAATAGCCAAAGGGATGCTTCAATAGATAGAGTCTCACTCACAAATGACATACCTCGAGGAGAACCTTGATGTGTCCACATATCACTGAAGAATAGGGACTAAAAATTGAGAACTGTGAAATCAACACATGCTCCAATTCTCTTTACATTCCTGAAAAACTCAGTTATTTGAGAGATGTGAATCTCAAGCAGGGTATGTGTTAGTTGATTGTTCATTATTAATACATTCAAATAGGATTTTGAAGATGGTTTATAAGGTGGTTGTATGACATTTGGATGAAACTTTTAGATTTTTCCTTAATGTCCTTACATATTTACAATATGTTGACCCAATTCACTCATATTTTTCTATGACTTTTTATAACACTTTTCAAAGAATCAGGCTTTGGTTCTTCATAAACAGAGAAGGATAACAGTATTATATCTCCTGGATGGAAGCATTATGAATATTTCAATGATGCTATCAAGGTGTATTCATCTCTTTGGTAGGAAGATGTCATAGAAAACCAGAATATTACTGTTATTATCCCATATAACCTCAGTGAACTTCAGAACCCAAAGGTCTTGTCTTTGTGGGTTTTATAATCCAGCCTGAAATATCTGGATTTGCTTTTAAATTTCATCAAATGTCTAGCTCCATCAATAATGTGCAAAGTCAAAGGTGAAACTGTAGCTATATTAAAAAAAAGTAACCAGCAGAGACTTAAAAAGTGGCAAAGGAATACAGTAGATGAGGTCACTGGGAGTGGATTTCTTGGGCCAGGGTCAGGTTGTCACCCAGTAACTGCATCCTTTGCAAGTCTTATTCTGATTTTTTGGAAGGGGCAGCCAACTCTGAACTGTCTCTCTTCCATTAATTTCCTTATCCTGGAGTTTTAGAGACCCTTTTGGAAGTTCACACTCTACCTCTCTAAGGGTATTAGTATCCTGCAAGGCATTTTGATACAGAAGATAAATGAAAGTATTGGCCAGGAGGACAAAAATAAAGACTGGAGATATTGCTCAGTGGAAGAACACTTTCTTAGAATTTATGAGTCCTGGATTTTTTTTTTTGTTAGTTAGTTTGTTTGTTTTCTTTGTTGTCTTTTTTGAGACATGGTCTCACCATGTAGCTAGCTCTGGAGATCACTATGGAGACCAGTATGGTCTCAGACTCATAGAGATTTTACTACCTGTGCCTCCCGATTACCACCATGCCCAGCTGTTCTCCGAGTTTGATCCCCACTGCCACAGGGAAAGGGCACTGATATACAAAGAAATACACTTCAAAGAAATCTTTTGCCTCAGTTCTACCCCAGAAATCTATGGTAGGTATCAGATGCTATATATTGAGCAAGTTATTGCTACCAATTATGACATTTAAAGTGGACAATGGCGCTTCGGTTAAAGCCATTCAGGTGTTAATTAAATGGGTCAACCATGCTCTCTCTAGAATTTTGATTTTATAATTGTTGCTAACAATGCCCATGTACATGTGCCTGCTTTTAATGAATGCTCTCTGAGGGGGATTTTTTATTTTAGTAGACAAGAGCTAAGATCTTTCTGAAGCTAAAATCCCAGGATAGCTGGCAAATAACCAGTCCTGGGGCTTATGTAAAACAATATTATGTAAGTTTAAAAAGCTCCCAAGAAGAAGTGAGGTTCATTGCTCTCCCCTCTACTTCTTAGCATCTCATTCTTAGTCTCCTCACACTGTATATATCTTCTCCAATACTGAGGATACCCAGAAAATCTAGTAGAGTCACTTTCTATCAGACTTTTTGTACCTGTATACTGGAGTGACTGGTGAGTGGGTGATGCAGTACTTGATAAAATAGTATCTTTGGTTTGCAGAGTTAGAAAGTGAGCCTGTATGTCAATTTTTAATATTTTACTTATTATAAAAACTTGGCAATAAATAAAAACATCACCTATCCAAATTACCCATCTATAATTAACAATATATGATTACTCATATGTAACTCTGTAATTCCTCAAGTTGTGTGGCTTTTTGGTTAGTGTCTGCTGATTTAAAGTTAGTCTTAAAGGGCTTGTGAGAGTTAGGACAAAAAGGTAAGAGAAGGAGGACAACTGGCAGAAGTGGTCAGCACAGTTCCTAGAGGTACCAGTATGAAGACCACAGATTCTCAATGTACAATAAGACCATCACCAAGATCCCACCCACCCCTCCTCTTTATACTCCATAGACTCACAGGCTGGATGTATTACCCTGGAGAACAGACACAGAAGGAAGGATTGCTCTGGTGACACTGTAACTAGTACACTACCACAGTCAAGATGTTTGTTTATATCCAAATCACAACTGCTTAAAAATACTGTGCATGTAAACATTAATGAAAGTGTGCCCTCCTGAATAGATAAGTATATGGCATGGATCTTTTATTCTCTAAGGTAGAAGTGTGAAAAACTAGAGTGTCATCATAGTCATTTCCTCCATTTAAATGCCTTCTAAATTTTGTGTGGTAATTAGTTGTCACATCTTACTTAAAAAAAAAACTTTAAAGTTTATAGAAAAACGTAATATGAACCAACCAACAACTGTGCCTGTGTAATGTGGGCTACTGGAAGGAAATAAAACATAATGCTTTCTCTTTATTAGTGAAGCCAAACTGTTTGGATGTGGTGGCACACACCCTTAATGCCAGCACTGAGGTGGAGGGGATAGGAAGATCAGGAGGTTAAGTTTAGCACAGACTACATAAAGAAAGCCTCACTCAAGAAACAAGCCAGCCAATGAGCAAACAATAATGACATCAACCAATCAAACCCTAAAAGGAATAAGGCAGAATTTTAGCTTCTGTGGTTTGGTTTGTTCCTTTGAATGCTGAGACCCTGAACAATTTAATTTTGGTGACTTGAGTTATAAAGCTTGTCACAAATAGTTCATAGCCATTGCCACAAAGCTGAGATGGTGCAGAGTTTGCAACTTGTTGTGTGTTGATTGTTGGCAGTGTGCAAGTACAGTGGAACTTTCTGTCAGAATAAAACCATGTCCTTAAATTGAGGTCAGATATAGACACATGTTGTATATCTGAATGCTTCAGATGTATAGAGTGGGCTATTTTCAACTTCAACAACACATTCCTGACTCAAACTACACAAATCACTCAGCTGTTAACCCTTTAAAAACATCCAGAGGCAGAAAAGAGTTCCAGGCGGGAGGAACAGTCAAATTCGGACCATTCTCTGGCACTCCCTAATGTGTAGGGGCTAGTTCCGTAAGTCTGATTTCTGTACTGCTTCAAGGCATGTGCTGGAGTAGCCACCGAGGCCACCTCCTTCCCTATTCAGGCTGTGGAAGGGCAAGAGAACCTTCCTTCTAAGTGTGGACTACAGTATTTTGGTCAGAGAATGCTGTGTTATAGTTAGGCTCAACCCACTTTTCAGACCAACACTAGACAAAGAAGAGAGATTATTCTGAGTCTGACAGACTAAGATTCAACCTTATAACAGAGGCAGGAATAGATTAACTTTTGAGTTTTCTGAGTTACACGAGGAGTGAGTTTGATCTTGAAAAATAATTAACAAGTGGGGGTGTTCTAACAGATAGAAGAAAATGGGCAGTAAACACTAACAATAAGTAAGGAGAGTGTCTACTATGTGACAGTGGACTCACAGCAGAAAGGGGAAAAATCAACAAGAGTCAAGATATCCAGGATATATTCCAGGAACTGTCATTTTAGTAACAGGTCACAAAGTTTGTGGGCTTCAGTTATTGTATCAACCGAAAACACGAGATAGTAAGAAATAGCTCTATCATTGTGTTGAGTTTCACTATCCGATTCCTCTTTTCTACCCCTTCCCCACCCTGCAACCCAGTCCCTAACACACAAAGTACCCACTTTAGTGTATAGTTAAATACCTTTAAAGGAATGACTTTATCAGTTAAAAATTTTTTTTGATATGAGTGTGCTATTTATCTCATAGCAGATCTGCCAGTTGTTATGACCTAGCAAAGCAAGACAGTGTGTGGTGCAATTATCTGTGAAATATAAGACAGCCTGTGCCATCAGATAATGCGGGTAAAGGTGGGCTTTGTTTCCCGAATGATCTATGGGGTCACCGTGGATGGTGCCCAATCCTCAGAGAAAGGGACAGGGCTCCAGTTTTCTTTGGTTGCTTAACTCCAGCTCATTGTGAGTGGGGATCAAACTCTTTGGTTTCCAGATAAGATCATTTATGCTACATTTTAAAAGCAAAGGTTTCTTTTGAAAGGCTCAGTTTGCTCTTTTAGCGTCATACGAGACTGCACTTGCCCAGGGGGTCCCTCGACCTACAGCAGAGGTTCTTGTGCTTCTACAATAACATATCAATAAGTATGTGAAATAATGAATGAAAATCATGCAATGCTTCCATCTTCCTACAAACAATCAGGAACGTACTCAAATTATTCCAACCACAGGCTTTTGCACTGGTGGTCGGTTATACACGTTGAAATTACTGGCAGGAACTATTCTATATGTTCAAAGACTACAATGGCAGAAAGCTACAGGACTACAGATTTCCAGTTTAAAAAAAAAAACATTTGCTCTTATTGAAAATGAACCATAACCCTTTGAATACCCAGAGAGACATCATTACTTTGCCATGGAACTAGTAAAAATGCCACCAAAATACATTTTAAAAATGGAAATACCGCCTGAATTGTGGAGTCAGCTTGTGGAGGTTTGCTCTGAGAAATCCTGGCTGGTCTTACAGATGCTAATACCGTCTTATTTTCCCACGCTGACATCATATGCAAACTGCCACATCCAGAAGGCATTTGCAGAATACGCAAGTAGCAGAATGAACATCATTCCTTCTTATTTGCAGCCGCTGCAGACCCTAATTGGAGTTGCTGTGCATGTAAAGCAGTGGCCACTGCAGGAGTGCAAAGCTGTCTAAGACCTGCACTTTTTCAAAATGCATCCTTCTGAAAACTCCGTTAAACCGATCCCGTGCCTTAGGACATGTCAAATTCAGTGGTTGGAAGTACTTAAACAGTTGTGGCTTCCAGTTCTTATCAAATTTATAATTGCATGTGTTTGAACTGTCACTAATTTAATATAGGCGCATACTGTATATTTATATTCATTAAGATTCTTTTTCTCTTCTACCAATAGTAATTTCTTAAAGTGCTTGTGGCTTTTGGACTCATTGAAATGGTCAAGCTCTCCCTTTAAATGTCTCCTGATCACCGGCTGCTTCTCAGGCTAATAAAAGCCGCTAAATCACAGCTAGGACAAAGGTCTCCACTGTGGTGCATGAAAAAGAAGATTTACAGTCATATGCTATGCTGAACAGCCTTGTTGAGGGCAATGCAGTGCCCAGTGTCTGTGACAGGCTAAAACAAACTGCATGCCAGATCTGATTTCAGCCTTATATAAGAAGCCTGCTAGGCTGCAGTGCTTAGGACAATAAAATGGATGTGAGTAGAGGGGTCACGAGAGAAGATGAGAGAGGACCAGACCAGGCAATTAGCGTGCATCTCATTTTAAAGACTGATTTCCCAGGGTTGGTTCTGCTCGTAAGCCTACTTTTCCCTACAAGTCTTTCTTTGCATCCTGTCCTGCATACAGACACAGTTTCAATCACACCAGAAGCAGCATACAAACGTTGGGGGGGGGGGGGCGTAATTGTATCGTATTTGGCCACATTCACAACCACAGAAAGGAGACGCCAGGCAAAGTTCTAGGGTGACGAGATCTCTAGTTGGTGGAGAGTGAATTTGTAATACCCTCTCATAGCAAAGCCAGGAGGGAATGCATTGTTGTGGCCAGGAGCTACCAAAAAAATTAACCAGTCATCTGAATTTTTAAACTAGTCCTTCAAGTACCTTCCGTTTTTGAGGAATGTATACCTCTATATTGAGTAATTCTTAAATAAACGAACAAACACACAAGCAAACAGGAAGCTGGTGCTGAAGATATAATCAGACAAATGTTTGTGAAAATAGACAGTGGGATTCGATTCGTTTTTGCTTGTTTTTTAAAAGATGTTATTCAGATTAGATCTGTAAGAACTCAGATTTTCCATAGTTCTAACCCCCTTATAAGGCTTAGCTGTGACTAAACAGAGCTGCTTGTACTTGCTCATTATTTATGCAGCCTCTAATCAACTCACTCCAGCAACTGTCCAAAAGGACAGGGAAAGAGTCCAGGTGCTTCAGAGATGTAGGACAGGAGGCACAGACAATTAGCCATGGTGATAGGACCCAACCTGGTCTTCTCTGGTTGCCTTGGCAGAGAGAAGAAAACCAGTTCGGGATGCAAATACAGGAAGCCAGCAGGCCTGACGCTGGAGCTGGTTTAGCCTCGAGCAGGGTCATCCTCAGCAAGTCCTAGTATTTCTTGGATCCTTACCTGCCTTACATGTGCAGTGAAGTATGAGTAAATGCTCATCAAACTTGAGTGTGGGCAAATTTCATCTAGAAGGTTTACTAACGTGCACTTTGTTGGGCTCCACCTCTTGTTCTGATTCAGCAGATGTGGGTGAGGGTGAGAAATCTGCATTTTTGACAATTTCCCAGGTCATGATAATACTGCAAAGCAGGAGATTATTGATTGATAACTACTGACTAGTATGACTTTCTAGAGATCTTGGACTACATAGATTGCGTTTCAAGCGATCTTGGAATCTACAGATTGCTGGGGATGGACTCTGGGGACCATGAGGATGCTAGTCTAAGCCCTGGGCTCTAAGCTCTAGTCTATATCCCCAACCCTTTCAAGGCTCTTCACCTTTTCTGAGGTATATAACTTGATACGCTGTACTCAGTTGCAGCAGGTTGCTCATGCCAGTTCAAGGGGATGAAGGAATAGTCATAATACACAGGAGTTCATTGGATCTAACATCATTCGCTTATTGTATAGAGCAGAGGACAGTAACAAATGTCTGCTTGAGAGCCCAAAAGCATTGTTTTTCAGCAAGTAAACACAGTGTCAACGAGTCTCACAAATTTTGTCTGTTGGGAAATTCATTTGCTAACTTCATGTCCGTGAAACACCCAGCTTTCTTTTGATTCTGTTCATTTAAAAGCACACCTGTGACACATATTTCCTCTGCCTTCCTTGGACTGTTTATGTAAGCATTTAGTATATAACTGTGTATTTTGGGGAGGTCAGTTTATTTGATAACGATTGTAAGATGCTAATTCTGGAGATCGTTTTGTTATTGTAGCTTTAGGGAAGTAATTTCACTAGCTGTTTCTCAGAATTCTACTCCACGAAAAGAACACTCTCCAGAATTAACAGTATTTATTTAGAATTCTGCTTTTCTAAATATGTAAGTAAATGAAATTTTTGGTTCCTGAATCAGAACTAAAATATAAATGAGACTGAGGCAAAGTATGTAAGTCTCATCTGGAGGCTCTAGACTCGGAACAAAATTGTCCCAGCCCATCTGCTCCTGCAGGACCACCCCAAATCGCTCTTCTCTCTTCAACTTCCACTCCCCACATCGCCAACAGCTTCCTATGGCCTCAAACTTAGCAACATGACTGTTCCAGCAAGTCTCGCCTGCCCAGGTAGGTTTTCAGTGGCTTCCTACACTCCATGTGACTTACCCTCTTGATCTTGAATCTTCTGCCTATTACACATTTTCAGATTCTGGCTTTCTGAGAGACCTTTCAGAATTATTCTCTACCTCTTCACACTATGCCAACTTCACAGTATTTGTTAAACTGTTTCTTACCCATGCAGTGTATTCACTGTTTATCCTGAGCATTGCCTATGGAGAATGTAAGGCCTGTGATGGTTGCACCTTTCTCTGTATTGGCTGCCCTGTCCTTGGAGCCTAGCAGTACACATAACTCTGATATGATCATTTTGCTTGTTTGCTAAATGTGTAAGAGAATATTATAAATATGATATGGGAAAAATATTTTTGCTCCAAACAGGCATATCTCTCTTACACTAGCTGAACATATTGGGCACATTACAAGTTAAGTGTTTATATAAATATATCACACAGGATTACATAAGGCCATTTTTGTGACTGAGATAATGTACTTTGAGCATGCCCTCCTCGTAGCCCACTGCCCTCTTCTCTCTCTCCTTTCCTCCCCAAGTTCTTTTTACCCTAAACATCTTTGAAACAGTCTAACTTACTAACGTTAACAGTCAGGACTCAAGACATAGTAAGATATAGAACCACATTTGCAGAGCCTATGCTCTTAAGCACTGTGCTATAAATGGTAAGAGCTAACTCTTAACATCTCCTTTCCAAGAACTTCATGCTAAATGAACTCTTCATTTAGGCTTGATCACTTCCACATATAAAACTCTCGTCATTCCTGGATCAGCCCATTTCTTATAGTGAAAACTGTGATAAATTCCCACTTATTCTGCCTCTAAATTTTCCTCATTGTTGACTCTATTTCTGTCTGGGCTCTACTTTTGGAAGCCCACAGACCTAATCCCAGCAGTCAGAAGGCAGACACAAATAGATCTCTGTAACACTGAGACCAGCCCATTTATAGGATGCCTTCTAGGCCAGCCAAGGCTGCCTACAGTGAGACCCTGTCTTAAAGGAAAATGAAGCCTCCAGAGAGGCATAGCTTCTCTTCCATGATGCCCTCCAGCAGCTGGAAGCTATTTAGTATTGCCTCTCTGAGTCTTTTCTTTCCAATGTGACTTTCCCTGTTCTCTTGGAGGATTTTTGTAGCGTAGTCCTCATGCCTCTTCACATACTGGTTTCCTCTCTTTGGGGAAGATCCCTCAAGTCTTTGTCCTATTAACTTTTGTTCCTGTAATCACAGGTCTGGTGTGATCCCATCCTATAAGAGCAGAGGGCAAACACACGGTGACAGCTATGTCAGACCTGTGTGTATACAGTGATGAAACTCAACCATCTGAAGTCTCTAATGGCGTTATATAATTTTAGTCTCCTAAATTAATTTTCCAGTTATGTGAAAATAATGAATTTAATTTGCCTCAGAGGGAATGTTTTGTCTCTAGCTATCATCATTCCAAGACTATCTAGTACATGCTTCATGCACAATTTAAAATTCTGTGGTAGCTAAAAAAAAGTAGAGAAACGAGTGAAATTTTAAAATGAGTTTAATGAACTCATAGTTCCAAATTGTCATTTCATTTCAATGTGTAATAAATATAAAACGATTGGTGGAATATCTTTGCATTTGTAGCTACTATCCAACATTCACCTACATTTAAGGATGTGGTGATTTGGAGTGGCCAGTTTTTAATTGCTCAATAGGCAGATACGGCTGGTGGTGCCATACCAGACCCCTGTAGCTCTCAATGCTCATAGAAAGTCCCTAGCACAAACTCATTCTCCGGGCTGCCTTTTAGATCTTGTTTATGACTACCAGCAAATGGGGCTGACCTGACAATTGCTTTCTACAGAGTAGCTAGAGAAGAGAAATGCTTTGAAGTGACATCCTCTTCTGACAAATACACTGTCAAGTGGTAATTGAAAGGTGGAAGGATCCAAAGTTGTCATTGGCCAATTAAGAGGAAGTTGCAGAGAGCTAGAAATCAAAACGACTGACTTCTCATCCATTGGAAGCTAATAGAAAATTACTTTCCAGCCGGAGCTAGGCTGTAAGACCACTTGTGGAACTCTCAAAGCTTACAGCTGCCCAAGTCCTATTTCTGATCTCTTAGTAGAGACTTTCTGGAGGCAGACAGGTGGTCCAAGTCTGCATTCCAGGTTATGAACCACTTATTATGAGTCACCTGGGGCTGGAAAAGCATGTTATCCTTCATGAGTGAATCCTGTTCTTTTCTGCATAGTTGTAAAATACTTTCCCTTAATCTCATTTGAAACACATATGCTAGTAGCTTTTTTTTTTTTTAAACTTAAAACGTGCCAGAGATAAAAAAGAAGTTAATTTTAAAATAAATTCACTGAGGGTACATATCAAACATTTCATAATATTTGGTGAACTATCATCAAGTAGTTTTGAATTATATCCACAACACCAATAGAAACAATTGCTTAGTGTGGCCAGGAGGAAAGAGAAATAATACAGAAACCTAGAGCAGCTGAGACAAGATGTCTCTAAGGGTGTGGATGAGACTCTGAATGGTTTACCTTTCATGGGAGCCAGGTGGACAGCTGAAGATGCTGACATTATTTGATTTATGGCTCTCATTTCCACATGGTTAAAATTTAAATAAAATATTATAAAGTCGGGTAAAAGATTAGAATAACTAACTATAGCGTATTTCACTTGAAGGAATTATATATCCATTGGTGATACAAAATCATTGATCAAATGATGTACTCACTATCTACAATCTGCATCACCATGTGAGTGCAATGCAATGGGATAAGATTATGGGAAAGTAGAACATTTTAGCTGAAAAAAGTCGAAGCCTAAATGTGTTCATACTATAATCTCAAATTTGAAAAACAAAGTGTCTTTATACATATGCATATATCAAGGAAGGCAAGAAGATAATTCACCAATATATTTCAAGTGCTTATGCATTTTTGTTATGGTTTTGTTATTCTGCGCTTTTGATGTCCACTGTAAGGGTCAGTTGTCCTTTGGATGCTCACAGTCGTTTAGAGGTGACTATATCATGCCTCCAGGGAACAAGAGGCCAGGCTGTGGTTGGAGTTACAGTACACTGTACATGATGCTGGAAGCACAGCCCAGACCAAGCAGCAAATCCACTGAAAAAGCCAAGTGTGAAATAAGAAACATGAAAAAGGCCTAACCTGGACAAAATGGTGATTTCCATGGGATAAATACCTTCTCAGCAGGCAGCTAATTTCCAGGGTAGGCTTTTTCTGTGCAACCTTAGAGGTACATTTTTCTGTAAACATTTCAGCTCAAAGAAACTACTCTTTTGGAATAGTCAGAGTTGTAAATATACTTACTCAAAACATAAACAGAAATCTAACTTGTTGGTTCAGTAAAGGTTATGCCTGTCATTTAATGCAACATGTGATTGCCCAGGAGGAGATAATGCAGCTATCAGAACAGTTCAGTACCCACAATACACTCCCCCAGAACTCTTTGCCCCTCCCCTGCCCTGTAAACTAATCTGTTGCTTTGGCTGCACAGACAAAAAGAGGGGGAAATCATTCTTAACTAATTTTCTATTTCATATTCAAACAGGCAACAGTCCCCTTACAGAGAGAATTACATTGGAAATGTATCAGTAAAACAAACAGTGAATTTCTTACAAAAGGCACAGGAGACCTTCTACAACCAAGGACCATGCAACTTCTTCCTTTTTTTCTGATAGTTCTCTGAGCTATCCCTTTGCTTCCAGCTTTTATCTTGATACCTGAGGCTCTAGCATTAGCACCGGTTATTCCTTCTGCCTGGAATATATTTAACTATCTCTCACTAGCTTCAAGTCTGGGCAAAAGCAACGTGGAGGTCCCCTCAAGCTCCATTTAAAACTGGAGCTTGCTCGTGCCACTATAGTTCTACTACTAGCATTTCTCAAGTCAGCTGTGACTAATCTCATCTTGATTCCCTTAAGCCCGTTTCATTTAAGGTCAGTGGAAGATGTTTCATCTTTCCTGAACTGATAGGTTTTTAATTAGTGAAGCTGAGGTCACCTGTGGTCACCTTCACTTTATCTTGGAATCACAACACGTATGATCCGTTCTCATTTTTGCCTCCAAGGCTGACCAGGCTTCTTCCTTATTTAAAACTGGGTGCTCGACACCGCAGATCTCACACCCATGTTTTTCACTTGTGCCATGTTTCCCCAGTGGGAAGATACCTGTTTTGAATGTCATTCTGTAGTTTTCCTTCTCCATCCAACCTGCAAATGTACTTAGACTTCACTTCGAAAGGAAAGAACTCAAGACAACCCAAAACATTTTAATCGTGATGTCTCTTCAACCTCATCGTCAAAATTCGTAAGCACTCTCTTCAGTTTTGATCACCAGTAATCTCACTTATAGGAGATTTAGATTCCACGTTAAGCTGATCACATCAGGATCTCTAGGTGTGGGTTTACGGTGTACCCAATCTCACCTCCAACAACCCTGCAGGAGATGCTAACTAACGCCTAGCAGGATCAAGAACTTCACCGAGCCAGCACCTCAATGTCTCACTGATTGCGTTCACCACTCGCATGGCTTCTCCTTTCCTTCCTGTTGAGTCCTTCACTTGCTCAGGATGCTGTGCAATACATCCTTGTCATACCACCTTCTATGGCTACACTTGTTCTCTTCTCTGTGTCTTCCATGCTGGATCCTTTCCCTGGCCAGCTGAAGGCAAGTAGTCCTCCACTATTTTCTGTCAATCCCCATCTCTTATTACATTACATATTTTAAAAAATCCAGTAGCTACATTAATTTCCAAAGTCAGTTTCTCCAAACTCCTGTATGTCTCCTCTTTCCAGATATAAATCCAAAAATTTTCCAGCTTCTCACAGGTACTTCTAAACGATGGTATCCAAACTAAAGCTGTTGTTTTTCCCCACTTAGAACTCCAAAGTCAATTTATGTAGCTTCTCTACATCATGCCCAATATTTTGTGTTAGACACATCTTTAGAGCAGCCCTGTTCTCTGTAATGGGTACATTTTATTACTGCCATTCTTCTGGATTAATAGATACGACCATTCTATCAGTCCATCTTCTACTGTATGTATCACATCACATTTTCTTTATCTAACCCTCTGTTACTGGCACCCAAGTTGTTTCCATAACTTAGCTATTGTGAACAGTGCCTTTTTCACATTAACACGATATCTCAGTAATGTGTTCTTAAGTAATTGTGAATGAAATTGTTTTCCTGACTTCTTTTTCAACATGTTTGCTACGGGTATATAGAAAACCTACAGATTGTTAATTTTGTATTCTGTCACTTTATTGAAAGTATTCACTGGTTATAAACATATTTTAGGACAATCTTTAAAGTCTGATAGGACCTGAAGGGAAAGATACTTTGGCGTCTTTCTGATTTTTATCCCATTTACTTATTGTATTGCTCTAGCTAAGATTTCAAACATTACAATGAATGAGAATGGAAGGAGTGTATACCCTTGTCTTGCTACTGATAGTAACAGAAATGTTGTGATTTTCTTCTCATTTACAACAATAATGTCCATCAGTTTGTTGTTTATAGCCTTTTTCATTTGGAAATATGTTCCTTTTACTCCTGATCTCTTTGGGGGCTTTTACTGTGAATTAACAATAGATGTTGTCAAAGGCTTGTCTGCATTTGTTGAGATGGTCATGTGGCTTCTGACCTTGAGTCCCTTAATACTATATATTACACTTTGTGATTTAAACATAATGAACCATTTAAGAATCTCTGGAGTAAAGCTAAACTGGTCAGGTAGAATGGTCTTCTGAATGTTTTGTTTGTAAACATTTTATTGAAGAAATCTTTTTCTTTTTCCAATTTTGACATCAGGGTAATAATGGCTTTATAAAGAGAGGTGGTAGCACACCTTCTCCCTCTAGTTTTTTAAATAGGCTGAGAAGGATTGCTTTTAATTCTTTAAATGTGTGGTAGAGCTTACCAGTAACTCCATCTGGGCCTGCACTTTAAGTAGGGAGACTTTTTAATTAGTGTTTCAATCTCGTTGCTTGTTATAGATCTGCTTAAGCTTAGTTTTTCCTTTTGGTTTAATTTTGGTAGGTTATATGCATCTAGAAGCTAATCCGTTTCTTTTAGATTTTCCAAGATGTTGGAATGAAAGTTTGTAAGGTGTATTACAATGATTTTTCTAAATTTACTTGGCATTTGATGTAATGACACCATTTTTATCTCTTATTCTTTCTCTTGATTACATTGACTAAGCATTCATTGATTTTAACACTTATTATTTCAAAGAGCCAACTCTACACTATCACATCTTCACCCTTCAATAGTGTACCATAAGTTCTTTATGAGTTTCTGTGTGTCTGCATCTTTTCTTACTCTTAATTTCTAGTTTTGTTCCAATGTGGAAGGTAGAACCTGAGGCATTTTATTTTGATTTTCCTGTATTTGTTTAGATTTGCTTTGTGTCCTAATATATGGCCTATTTCAGAGATGGATGGACAGACTACTGAGAGGAATGTGCCAGAAGAATGCTAAACTATCTCTGTGAGGATGTTGTCCCTCAACTCTTGACTCTTGTCCTTTCTTGTTCCCTTGATGATTTGCAACGTTTCTCTTCTATTTTCAAATTCTCTTTTCAAATGCTGCTTATTCCACAAATACTTTTCCCATCACATAAACAAGATTGGCTTTGGACTCCCACAAAACACAATGTTAATATTAAATATTAAATATCTCCCATAAAAAACAATCCTGGGGTATCACAAGAAAGTCAGGTTGGTTAGTTATTTGTGCAAAAATGATAGAAATATTTTATAGATAAAAATTACTCCAACTTGAACTACCAAAATATCAGAACCTCTCCTATTGGAAACAACCTTTTTGGTTGTAACACTATGTTTAGATCTCTTTGATACCAACAGTTGCAGAGAGGGTCTTTAAGTAAGTTAAGCTTTGAGCTTCATCCAACCTGATGCTAATTATCACTCTGTGAATAGAGCATCCCCTTTTTTGGTAAGGGCTGTAAAGAATTTTGAGGATGATGGAAACAGAGGGAAGAACATTTTCACATTTGCCTACCTCAGAACAACCCACAGAAGTCTTCCCATCCATCCCCATACCTAAGCACTGTGGTATCTCCATTATGAATCGTCACCTTACGATGAGGAGCTTCTGTGAGGTTAAAAGTCTCTGATGATTGCACCCAGATAGTTAGTTAAAGGTCAGTCTGACCCTGAGTTCTAAACACCTGCTTCTGAAGCTCATCTTCATTCTCTTGGATGTGACAGGGACCTGGCTGACATATATTGTTATTCTTCAGGTAGGTTGGGCTCAGCTGATCCAGCTGACTGAAGAGGGTTCTGCGCCCCAGTTTATGCCAGGATTTGTAAAGCCCAAGGCACACTGGGATCTGATTGGGCTCTGGAGTAGTTGGTTTCTCTGGGCATCACACAACAGCCTCGAGGGAGGAGTTAAGAGGAAGAAAAGAAATATAATGTGACAAGTGAGGAGATCTCTAGGCTCTGAAGACTGGCCTGTTATTTCACCAAGAATTGGACCTCTACATCGAGAAAGCGTCTCTTGCTGTGCATTCACTTATTTATCTAAATGCATTGTCTGCAAATGAGAAAATGATCCAGGCATCCGTGGAGCACAGCCCTTTCCCAGACCATTTTGGTTCTAACCATTTTCAGAACCCAATTGTAAGTATAGGACAGCAGGATGGCGGGGGTCACTGGACACTACAGCGCTACCCTTTATGAAGGCGGGGGAGTGAAGGAAAGAGGTTGAACTGGCATTGATCACTTCAGCAGCCTTCATGTGACCAGATAGCAATCAGCATCAATAGCTGAGTCCTCCAATCAGTAGGATAATGGCAGAATGGAGCAAACAGGCAAAGGGAAGCCTGAGAGTGTTTGGATAAGTCAGGATCTGTGTCTCAGTGGTGAAGAGAAAATAAGAAAGGAGAAAGGGCACTGTGTGTAATGACAGCAACCTTTGCTGCTTGCTTCTACCAGGAAGAGTCCCTGGTACAATCTCCTGAAAGATTCCGTTCAATTTGGGACCTCATCTGGGGGACTGGAGAGACAACCCCTAAGCAGTGGGTGTCTATCTTTAAGATGTTGTTTTTAACACAAGCCCAATGACTTTGTACCCAAAGATGAAACCAGCTTTCATATTGCATGCATTTAGCTGAGACTGTGTTTCCAGTAATTTCCTCCCCACCCTGATGAAGTGATATATTAATTTCCTCTGCATTATGGCAGAGGAAAATATCTCCCATCTCTCTTTTCAAGATCCCTGATAGAGGGGTATATTAGTTTTTGATAGAATTGATTAGGGACACATTATTTACCTACTCAATTTGTTTCCATTTCAAACATCTGTGTTATTTCAAGACAGTTTCAGGCCCCTTACTTCTTTGTCTTTGAAGCTAAGGTTTCTATTTAGAAACTACAATTCGTTGAACTCCCAAATTTACCTGGAGTGTTCTTTTGGAAGCAGCTTGTGCCTCCCTGGACCTGATGTGGTCCTGATGTCATGGCCTCGCACAGGGAAAAGAATGGCACAATAAACCTGCTGACTGAGATAATGAATAACCAATAAAAAGGATTCTCAGAAATGAGCAGAGCAAAGAGCCTGTTCTTTTTCCACAAGATGTGAATAGAGGCATGACATATCATGAACACCAGGAGTGGGGGGAACTTCTTTAATGGGCAAGCTATATCATGTGGAGCTCCTACCTGTCCCACAGCTCAGTCCAGAGACGTTCCTTTGGAGGTGGGGGTCATCTGTAGGTGGGCTAGTATTGTAAACTCACTGGATTGGCTAGAAGAAGTTAATTTGACACCACAGATCTACAGGTCTGAATGGCATCAAACCTCAGTGGATGTATGCTCAGTGTGTTGTACTCGACAGAAGGACATTTGTTGGCTCTTGTGTTGAAGACCCTATTGTCATTATGAGTGTGTGGAAATTGAGTGAATACGTGCTCAGCACCCAAAATACACAAAGTGTGGGAGGCATTTCATACATACTTCCTTATCTCATTTTCATGGGCTACCTTCATAGGAAAGATTCTGTTCCTCCCATTTTAAGTATAAGAAGCTGAAGCTCAGGAAGCCAATGACCCTACACAGCTAAGATCTATAAATGCCAGCCTCAGTCCCGGTCCCTCAGCTTCCTCACACTAGTGTCCAGATGGGCATCGAGAAGTGTAGGGACTGTGTTCTAGGAAACTCTAGGACCACTGGATAATTAATCTTGGGATTATAAGCATTATGAGTGGAGTTAGTACAGAACTTTTTAAAAAAATATATTGGATAAAGCACCTTTGTTGGAATAGAGTAATGACAATTTTTTTAAACAGGTTGTGAAAAATTGCTCACAGCAGAATCTTGCACACTGACTTCTATCTTCTCTGTCTTTTACTACGACTCCGATGACCTGTGCTAGAGATTTTTTTGGTTTACCTCCCATATCTTTCCCTGTGCCTTATATATTTCCCATCTCTTTGTTGTATGGTACAGTGGGTGAGGTTCTCAAGTCTGTCTTTAATTATTCCTCAGTTGTAGTTTTTTCCAACACATGTATATAAGGTTCTCATTCTTGTCTAGTGTTTCAGTCAGTATATTTCATTTCTGTCAACATTTTATTATTTTCCATAGTCTACTTATTTGTGCAAATTGAGGTCCGGACTGAAATTTGGTTTTTATCTTCTTACGAGAATTGCATTAGCAGTCAGTAAGTAACTGCGGGGAATACCTGTTGTCTCAAATCAAATGTGGATTGAACTGGGGCTCCCCCATGTGAACAGTGTAAATTTGGGTGCCAGGCAACAGGACAGCTTTTTTGTTATCAGTTCTCAAGAAGGTCTTCTCTTCCTCTACAGCCAACGGAGTGGCATTGCTGCCCTTCTTGTGTCATGTAGGCTCCTCGGCATCACCCCTGTTTAAGGAAAGTCCTAAGATCCCTGTCCTGTCTCCTTGGCCCATCTTCCCTAGCCTTAAAAATTGGAAGCTCCTAATGACTGGCAGATCAGGGATGACAATATTAAATGCTTGTTCTTGCATCCTATCTGTGATTCATAGCTTATTAATTATGAAGATAAATGTTGAAAACTCCTTACAAACTGAACACATATCAAAGCCTGAACAACTTACTTCCAAGCACCCTGAAATGGTCCTAAACTTGTAGTTTAGGAGAGGAATGGGCCACTTAAAATAGATACTGTGTAAGAACATGAGGCCAGGGTGGAGGATTGGATGGTTGCTTGCAGATGAATATAATTGTCTATCAGACAATGCTATTATACATTTTAATTAGAATTCTTAATTTTAGATTTCATGTGTGTTTTTTTCCCTCTCAGAAATTTTGGCTCTTTAGTCAGAAATATATCTTTACAGAATGTTTCTTCAGATGCTTCTCCAACCTCTTGGTGATCTCTGACCCCTAGAGTTTGGCCTAAGTAGTTAATGCCCTTTGCTTTTTTTTTTTTTTTTTTTTTCACTGCAAATTTTTCTGCATAGCATCAAAGTGGGATATTTTTGAGTTTCTTTGTTGAGGCATTGTTAATAAAATTAAAAGACTAGAAAAATTTAAATGATCCTCAATAGTCAATTATTGTAGAGTTAGACAATGAAATAATGCACAGCTATGAAAATAAAAAGGTATACTGTACTAATAGTGAAATTTTTTCTTATTTTTATTTATATGAGTGTACTGTTGCTGTCTTCCGGCACACCAGAAAAGGGGAATCAGATCTCATTACAGATGGTTGTGAATCACCCAGTGGCTGCTGGGAATTGAACTCAGGACCTCTGGTAGAACAGTCAGTGCTCTTAACCGCTGAGCCATCTCTCTAACCCAAAAGTAAAATTATTTTAAGTGACAAAAGACAAATAATGTAATAATATATTATGCTCTAATTTTTGCATATAAAAAAATCTCCAGTATGGTTTTTTGTTTGTTTTTGTTTTTTGTTTTTTTTTAGGTCTGTCTTTGTTGATTGAACAAACACATTTGTTAGAAACTCACATGAATTATTATGGATATTAATCTATTTACTAATCATTCAAACCTTTGATATGGATGTAGTTCTTCATTTCTGCTAATGAACAAACTGAGCCACGTTTGTTGACCTCCTCAGGCATATGTGTAGGGAAAACACCCACACATATATTGAAAAAGGCCTTGGCAATATAATCCTGTTGTAACATGTGAGAATTAAATACATAAAGTTATTTTTTGTTTGTTTGTCAATATAGACTTCTGAGATTTCTTTTTCTTCTTTCTTTCTTTCTTTCTTCCTTCCTTCCTTCCTTCCTTCCTTCCTTCCTTCCTTCCTTCCTTCCTTTCTTTCTCTCTCTCTCTCCCTCCCTCCCTCCCTCCCTCCCTCCCTTCCTTCCTTCCTTCCTTCCTTCTTCTCTCTCTCTCTCTCTCTCTCTCTCTCTCTCTCTCTCTCTCTCTTTGTTTCATTTCTTTCTTTTTCTTTTTTCAGTAGAAGATACCTGGTTTGTGATACTGCTGCAAGAAGATGTGGACTTGATTAAAACTCCCTTTTCCCCCAGGATCCCTCTTTGGCCACTTGTGACTCTAAGAAGCTGTGACTCAAACCAAACTAAGCTGTTCTACGTTCCTTTAAGATAGCCTTTCATATTTGTGACTTGAATGGGCTGAGACAAGAAGAAAACTTTGTTTTCCTTTAGAAAATTTATTTGGGGTGGAGTAAGCTGAGGCAACAGGTGTTAGCTACAAAACTTTAGGTTTCTTGGGATGTGCTTGAAGTGGCTCCTCTTCTCTTTTCCTGAAATCTGGTGCTGGCTCTCCTTACTCATCTTACTGCACTTCTGACTCTCCAACCCTCAGCTATTCATGGGCTGAACTAATAAAGAAAATTCTCTGTGTGAGCCATTCTCGGGAAGTCGTCATGGGAGTTACTCACAGGAAACAAAACAAAACAACAAAACAACCCATCCCCAAACACAACAAAACGACAAACAACAACTACAGAAAACCACAACATTTCTGTTTCTTTGACCTTTTCTCCCAACTCCAGTCCATCTGCTGCAAAACAATCATAAAAACCAAAATAACTGCGTGTTATTATGAGTATTTGGTTCCATTCTGCCCTAGATTAATGGATCACTTCTTTATTAGCTAGAGACAAACATGGAAGGCATTGTCTCAGCATTCTCTAGGATTTGTTTTAAATGTAAGTTGGCTTTTCTAGCCTCGTAGAGGTTCAATTCAGCTTCCCTGTTTATAGTTCAATACAATTGCCAGTGGGAAGGGGAGTGTAGGGCAGTTTTGTTTCTGTGACTGCATAGAGTACATTGAGAGAGACATTGCAGCCACCATCTTCTTTGAGGGAGCTGTTCTTTATTACGCCTTTTTCATTCGTGGTGGAGGGATCAGGGAGCCTAGAAAAAAACTTGTTCAAGGTCACCCAGCTGGATAAGCTTAGATTCCTACCCAGTATTATCTGACTCTGAGGACCAAGCTATTAATTATGGCTGAAGCACTTCTTTACTAGTTAACGCTTTCCTGTGATCCTGTTTATTTGTGTGTGCGTGTTTTTCGTTGTCATCTTTCCCCATGAGCCACTCAGAATTAGTTTATGAAGCATATCGGACATTATGCTTGTATCTAGTCTCATGGCTGTATTTGCACACTAATTTTAATAATTCAATAACAATCATTTAGAATCTAAGAGTTATTATCAGTAACTGATGTACAACATTTTTTTTTCATTAAACCAGCATACTATCATCCATGAAAAGGCCACATAGATAAACTCTTGCAAATTTCTTCCCTGTTCTTTAAGTTCTAATGTAGTATTTTATTCACCTTCGATTTTTTAGATCAAGTTAGTAAACCGTGAGCAATATAGAGAGAACTTTCTAGTAACACTTCCTTTAGCTCTTTCAGGATTATTGAAGGAGCTTCCTGCAAACAAGGATGCTGTGTATTCACCAGTTAACAATGATCTTTGTTATTTCTGTATCCGTACTTCTCAACTTCATCAAATGACATTTAAAACTTCAAATGGCTCAAAGCTAGTCAGCAAAGAAGCCCTTTGAAAAATGTTTCATTTTGAACTAATGAATAAAATGCTTACTTCTGAAGCAGAAAGACTAAAGTAAAATGTCATTCTTGTTTTAAAGAAAACAAACACCTGCTTGAAGATTCTTTTATAGTTCACTAGAACTGAGGGTTGCGTGTAAAGGGAAAAAAATGAGATTTTTTTCAAGTTTCAGGAAATACAGGAGGACTTTTTCTTTTCTTTTTTATTTGAGTGGGCAAACATGGAAAGGAGAAACTATTGCACATAGAAACAAGACAGCCCAGTGGAGAAAAAAAAAGTCTTTTCCTTCTTTTTAGGTGCTACCTATATTGATGTCTCATTGTCTTTGCCAGCTCCATAAGTGAGAGAATCTAGACTTTATTCTTCAAACGCGCAAAGAGAAATACTTTTGGGGGTTAGGGTGTGGTGGCAGAGAGCATGGGGAAGATGCAGTGATGAAGAAGGCAGCCTGATACTCTGAAGACAGCATCGCATTTGGGGGATAAAGGTGCTTGTGTTCCTAGCTCAGTTCTCACATAGTTTGGGAACCTGAAGTCAGTGGCTTAAGTCCTTAGAACTCACTTTCTCTCTCTAAGCTCAGCACCAATCCTGTCTGTTGTGCTTTTACTAAGTGGTAGCTAGAAATCAGTTTAGTAGTGAACAGCGTGCAAACCATCAAAACTCAAGATTCGCTATGAGAATGGTTCCTGGTGAATTCTGGGAATGCTCAACACGTCTAGGGAATTTCAAACATCCTTCTCTTTTAGCCAGTTGAACGCCTTTTGAATGGCAAGTGTTAAACTGTGTCCTTGTTGCTAGTCACCGAATGACCTTGGGCCCATCAGCTGGTGTCTCTGCTTTGTAGTTTCTCTTTTCAAGCTGCAGAAACAACATAATAAACAACTCTAGCTATACAGCCCACTGAGGGAACCTTAGACTTAAGTCTTAAGACTTAGTGACTTGGTCATATCATCGCAGAACAGGCAGGCCAAGCAGCTGGTTTGGAATTATGCAGTCAGTTGAGTGTCTTCCAGAAAACTGAGAGAACGGGACATTTTGAACTCTTTGTCTCTTCAGTTATCCAAATATTAGAGCAGCTGGTATTTTAATGTCTCAAAAAGGGGTAAAGAAAGTTAGTTCTTGTATTTCTGAGGTCTTTCATGAACTCATACGGGTAGTCTGTTAAAAACAGTACCTGCCTCTGCTTGCTGTCTTACAGGAAAATGTCATTTAATATTCTTTCTCCCCATTTTCTCTTTTTATTCTGCATACTCCATCTTCTTTGTGGACCCCTCTCATTAAATTGCTTGATTTATTTATTTTATGTGTTTGAAGGTTTGGCCTGCATGTATGTATGTGTGCCACCTTCATGCCTAGTACCTTCTAAGGTCAGAAATGGCTCTAGAACTCCAAGGGTTCTACTGCTGAATCCAGGTCCTCTGCAAGAGTATCATGTGCTCTTAACTGCCGAGCTTTCTCTCTAGCCCTGCTTCCCTGCTTTAAACCGAAAAAAACAAGATGCTATTTCAAGTATCTAAACCAGGATAGACCATCAGTTGAGAAGGTTTTTGTTTTGTTTTGTTTTGTATTGTTTTTGTTTCTGGTTTCTTTTTTGGTATGTAATTGATCTAAAGAATTTAAAGAATTCTAAAGAATTCCACTTGGGTAAGTGGAAAACTTTATTACACAAGCTAGTTATATATTTGATTTTATTTCCAAGTGTGAAGTCAGTGATCCATAGTTATCTTAAAATCACGTGTCACAGCTTTTTGTAATTTTCATAAGTAAAAATGAAAGATGTGCCTATAAAGCCCTCTTTAGTGTTGCTGTCAAGTTTTCCCACTTAAGTTCTTATGAATGAGCAAAGATAAAATACCTCTAATCTTATACCACTAATCCACCCATCAAACATAAACGTTTTTGTTATACCTCTTTACAATGTGTTCTTCCTATGTTATAAATTTTCACTGCACATGGGAAGATTCTCAGATCATCCTTGGAACATTCTAAGGCAGCCATGCTTTCTTATTGTGGGTGTGCTTACCAGGGAGTGACAAAGGAAGTTTCTCTAAAATCCATGCAAAAGCCCAAGGCATCTCTCAGACTTCGAAAATCAACAGATACAAATAGCTCTAAATTCTGTCAGCTACATAGAAACATCCTGGGAGTGTATTTTCCTGTGAATGGGAGGAGAAGGCTGGAAAAGGTTACCTAGATGTTTTTTTCTTTTTCTTTTGGGCATTGTAGGTGGAGCCCTGCGATCCAAGTGGTGATTGTCTGAATGATAGCATTGGCTGGAAACTCTTTGTCTTATTCCTTTTGAGTAGCCTAGACTCTGGTGGAAACAGAGGTCTGCATAGGCTTTATCCAAAGAGCAATGCACATCCCTCCTCCACAGTGCAAAGATTTGCTTTTTCATCTCCTCTTTCTGTGTATCTTAATAAAGTGAATAGAACCACGTCTCTTTTTTTTGTAAGATGATGTGCTCCCACCCCTGTGGTGATGTCTCCCCTTTCTTCCCGCCCTGTGTTGCTCTGGAAAAGGCACAGTTTTCATGTGAGCTAACTGCATGTTTCACCTTGTTCTCCTGGGCTCTGAATTGCCAGTCTTGTGATACACTGTCACAACTTATGCGTGACTGACTGGTTACAGAGTCGGCTGATCTATATGGAGAGGTGAGAATTTGTCACTGTGCATAAGCAGAAAGATCAGTCAGATACAGTGATAGATCTGCTCTTTGCCTGGATTCATCTGCTGCTATATTAGGGTAGCTCTGCAGCTGCCAAATCCAATTGTGAGCCTGGCTTTGTGGATCAGGAAACAGAAAAGGAAAGAACTATGTCCTGACATAGTCACTTTGGGATACAGTATCTGCAGAGTGAAAATATTATTGTAACCAGTATGTCAAAGTATTTTCTGACTGTGCCAACTTTAGGGCTGCTTCAGTGGCTTCAGCATCCTTTCTCAAGCCACCATGGAGGAGTTTGTATATGGTGATTTTGGGGGGTGCAAATTAGCATCTGGGATAGAAGTATTTGGGCAAAATCATACATTTTTTTAAAAGCTTGCTAATTAGAATGAGCCTCTAACATTAAGAACAAGGCAATCTGATACCAAGGATAGCATATGGTCAAGTGACCCCTGAACATGCAGCAATTGGCATTACATGAAATTATTACAGATTTTTCACAGCTCATTAACATTAAGGGCATAAAAGACAAAGTTCCTGTTAGGTTGGAGGGTACAAAACAGGCATGGTGGTTTCTTGGTTCTTGTGTTTTGTTTTGTTTTGTTTTGTTTTGTTTTGTTTTGTTTTTCCCTCAGTCATGTTCACGACTATTCATATAGATTGAAGAAGGGGGAAAGAAAGATCAAAGAAATCATATCAGGCAATCATCAACCAGAATTAACTAGTGTGCTTTAAAAGGCAGCCGCCACTCAGAATTCCACGTCTGAGTGAAACTTGCTCCTCAGCTGCCCCTGGGAGTGTTGAAGGGTATTCTGTGTGTTCCTTATCCCTATGTGAACCTGGCAAATCTTAACATGGGAAGGGAAGAGAAGACACAGGAAAGGGGCATTTGTGCAAGAGAAGAAACATCCCGAGGGAAGTGACATATGGATTAAATCTGTTGCAGAACACTCAGTGTAGATAGAGATGGGTAATTCTGTCCTTGAAAATGGCCCCCTGACACCACAGTGCCTCAGTATTATTTAAGTATATTATTTTTCTCCCCTTTACCTGATTAAATAAAGGGGTCAAAGGTATAATGTCCTTTGCTAATAGGCTCTTTATTACTCCCCAACACGTGCTTGTCTTTTTTAAAAAGTCACCAAATTCCAGCTCTTCTGTAAGAGGATGACTCATTATTCTTAAAGGGCCGGTGGGAGCTCAGCAGTAATGCCTACTTTAAAGAGTCAGAGCACCTCTCTGCCTTCTGCCTAGTGAAAGCACCATGCGGACTGTAGCTCACAGGTCTGGGGAGACAAAGGCACGTGGGTGATAACGGGCGCCATTGTCTCTCTGGACTGATGTTCAGCCCCGAAGTCATTTTAAATAAACTTGACAGGTCCGTCCATATTAAATTGATTTTTAAAAAAGGAAAGGGAGTGGATTAAAAAAAAAAACAACCCAGCAACATAATAAGCATTAGAGTGTGTTAGCCCTTGGAGACTTGCACTGTGATTAAAAATACACACGTCAAAGGGACTCCACTCTCTAGCTTCCTGTCATTAGCCCTATCCAGGTCAGGGATGGGGCTGTCACTGCCACTATCAGTAATTTTTCAGGACATTTTACAGAACATTTCAGAAATGCAGATCTCATCATGTTCTCAGAGTGGAAGCAACTGAATGAGGGCTCCTGAGGAACGAGATCGAAAAGCTGGCGAAATTTTGCATACACATGAGGAAAGCCACAGGAAAAATATCTTGACAGTGAATGGATCCTATCAGAGGCAAGCATCTATTATTTTCCCTCATGGGGAAGTGGCATTTGTGAGATAGTTCTATAAAACGAATTGGAAAGTCTTTCAGAAAATGTTTGTCTGGAGCAGAGGCAGCAAGCTCAAGTACCCTGAGAGTCCGGCCAGGGAGTCCCAAGTGGAATGAATCAAGGGTAGAGGGGTGCGAGGTGGGGGGTGGGACAGGGGTGGCACAAAGATAACAGGAAATACAGTGGGCATGGCCTTCAGAAGATGGAGACCAGTTCTCAGTTTCAGTTCTGCAGACATGGACCCAAATTTACTGCCTTTCAAAGTTTTCTTACAAAAGAAGTGAGAATTTAGATGTTTGTTTGTTTGTTTTGTTTTGTTTTTTATTGTGAATTTTTTATGTTGTGCAAAGTTTCAAAATGAAGGGCAACTTATTCAAACTGAGTCCAAGAAAACCAGATGGACACTTTGCACAAACGATTCCGTCTCTTCTTTCGGGAAGGATAGCGAAGCCTGTATTCTAACCCCTGGCAAATACTAGTCGCTTAAGAAAAGTTTGTGAAATGATTAAGAGAAATAAACTAAGCTTGTGCTATACCTTTTCTGTCACAACATGTATATGTGGACACACACACACACACGCACACACTCACAGGGACCATCATACCAGCTGTGATGTTTAACCAAAACATTATCGTATCATTTGCACAGTAAGCAACATCTGAGTGCTAAGCTCACTAATTACCTTCAGAGGATAAAGGTGTGAGAAGGCACATGTTGATGATGCGGGTATTACAAAGAGCAAGATGCGCAGCCGCGGCAAGGCGTGAACAGCTCTACATCAGTAGTATAAAGGTATAGTATATAAAGGTGCAGTATATAAATAACATTACATTTTTAAAAAAGGAATAAAGATTCTTTATGGCATTAAGACCTCATAAGGAATAAGGTCTGTGAAGAGTCAATGAAACCGGAAAGCAAAAAAAAAAAAAAAAAAAAAAAAAAAATCAAAAAAAATCAAAAAAACAAAACAAACAAAACTAAGCTTGGAGTGGTTCTTTGGGGCTAGATATCAGACGTACTCTTCAAAATATAAAATAAGAGAGGTAAGATGAAGAATCTGTTAGATTTAAGTCATCTTCAAGTATATCTGTCCCGGTAATGTGATTCTTCTTGAAATAGGGTTGCATTTACAACTTGGTCATTTTTCTACATATAGAACACCACAGGAAAGAATAGTAAAAAACAAACAAACAAACAAACAAACAAAACTCGTCATGTTTTAAAGGAGACATGTCTCTGATAAGTACTGGGAATTAGAATCTGTGCTCTCCAGTTGGTGGTGCTGTTTAGACAGGCTAGGGGGTGTGGTCTTGCTGGAGGGAGCATGTGACTTGGGGCAGGATTTGAGGTTCAAAGGCCCTGTGCAGTTCCCAGCGGGCTCCCACTGCTTCTTGCTTACAGTTTAAGCTCTGAGGTGCTTCAGCTGTGCTCAACTGCTGCCTTGCTTCCCTGCCCTACGGATGGATAATGGACCCATTTCCCACTAGGAACTGCAAGTTCAAACAAACCCCTCTTTCTCGAAGTTGCTGTGGTTGAGGTGTTTTTATCACAGCAATAGAAAGGTAACTGACACAGACGTTGGTACCGGGGAGTGGGCTATTATTCTGAGGAACCCGACCATGCTGTTTTATGGAGGAATGTTGAAGACTTTGGGATTTTGAGCTAGAAAAGGGGTTGGAAGGCTATCTTAGATGAATCTAAAAGAGCAATGTGGACTGTGGAGGGCCACTGCAGAGGTTTTAGAGGGGAACAATATTCACAACCTTGCTAGAGACTGTTCTTGTATTATTCTGGTGAAGAATGTGGTTGCTTTCTACCGTTGTCCTAAGAGTTCGCTTAAGGCTAAATTTTAAAGTAATGGATTGATTTCTTTAATACAGTATTACTCAAGATTTTGGACCTAGGAACTCATACTAATGTTAAAATTCCAGGACAAGTAAGCTTGGAGCAACCATTTGTATTGGAGAAAGTTTCACAAAATTATGTGTTTCTTCATTTTTCATCACAGTGACAGTGTGCCAACTTAGATGAGGAGAAACTCCGAAGGTTTTCATAGGCTTCTGGTACCTAACACCATGAATTCTCGGGAAAAAAAAAAAATCACACGATACGAATTTAGATGGCAATAATTTTGACAATAAATTTCAGAACTAGGAATCTGTCAACCTTCCATTCCCCATTAGCAAGAAGACCTAGCAAGCATTAGAAAAAGTTCTCATGTAAGGTGTAGCAAGAGTTTACTTGAAATTTACTGGATCCGGGGAAGTATGCAGAGAGAAAAGCTACTGCATTCATCAGTGCTTATTTTTCTTTTAAATTGAAGGTTCAGTATGGAGGGCTTATTTTTCTTTTGTATGTAAAAAAAGGCAATTATGGAATGAATATTTATAGGTGTGCATGTATGGGCATGTGGAGTCATGTTTGAATTTAAGTTATCTGAGCCATTTAAATCAGTCTCATACAGAAGGAATAAAATCCCAATAAACACACAAATTTGTCAGTTCTGAAATAGGAACATTATGCACTTAAAAAGGGTATTTCAGCTTGCAGATTGTCCCTTAATAAGGGAGCTTGTGAGCCACTCTCCCACAGCCTGAGGATGGTTTTATATTTTCTGTACTGGTCACTTTGAGGTTATGAGACTGTCTTAGAAGCCAAAGCTTGACTTAGGGTTTCATCTTGATGAGTCCTTGGGATGTAGTCAGGGGCTCCCGGTATTCACAGTTTATGCTTTTAGATGAGCTGATCTCACTGATGTTGAATTAAAACAGTTTGAAGTGAGCCCTGCTTATGTAACACCGTGGTCCCCAAAACTCATGAGGTTAAGGTCACCACCTGTCACCTAAAAGTGGGCACATACCTGTTCTCTAATAGCAGGAAGAATTTTTCTTAATTATGAAAAACTTTGCTGTTTACAACAAATATTTTATTCCCACTTCCCTGGAAAATACAGTATCCCTTGATAAAGCAACGGTTAACCAGAGAGGTCCGCCAAAGTCAGATTAAAAGAAGGTTCATGGATTAGAACTCTGGGAATCTGGAACCATAGTCTGGTATTAAATACACAATTCAGGGGGGAGGTGTTATTTAAATTACATTGGCCTCATCCCTACATCTAAAATGTGACCTTAACAAAAGTGACAACCTCACAAGATTTTTTTTCCATTAAGATTAAATGAATTATATCTAAAACTTAAGGTGAGTAGGTAGGCTTACAACAAATGTTAATGACTTCTTCCACTTGTGAGAAAGTCCAAAAGCTAAGGCGCAGAAATGTCCCTAAGTAACACAGCATGAAACACTGGTGCAGTACTATAACCAAAGAAGGGGTGATTCCAGAAAAACAATAATTTAAAAAAGATATTACATTTAAAAGAGACAATTTTCAAGTTGCCCCTAAATGTTATTGAAGATCTACTCATATTCGGAATGGAAGTTTGAAAACAGTTGTGGGTACCCATACAGCCTGTCTCCATCTCTGTCTATTATGCTCACAGCTTACAAATAGAAAGGGTAACGAGACTTTGGCCCAACACACTAAATCCTGAATTCAAACATACAGAACTGCCTGTTCTTCTGCTGCCAGACGGATGGCTGTTGGAGGAGAGATTAGGAGACACTTGAGATGTGGATGCCTGAGGCTTGCAGTCCTAACCATAATAAACATTTTCTTTTTCAGTAAACCAAATATGATGGGAGCAGCTGCAACAGCCAAGTACCATTTTCACAGTTACTTCTAGCAATAACCGCACGTTAATGTGTTTCCAACATGTGGGCTCTGAGCATCTTCGCTCCTGTTCCTCCTGTATCACAGTTTGACTCAAGTTCGGGAGTCTCTAGCACCTCTCCCTTTGGGGCCCCTTGGTCTTTGATAAAGCAGAAGAATGATCTCTGGGTTTCTGTCACTTAAATTTAGGGACAAACACGTGACAGGTTCCAAGTTGATTTTTAAAATGCATGAAAGTTTCAAAGTAAATGTGAGTAAACTCTATGTTGATAGCCTGCATAGATCTCTGTGGTCCGGTCTCTGCGACCCCACTTGGAGACAATGTTTGACTATGCTATCACGTACACTGTGGTGATAACAGCCATCTGTCCTTAAATGCGTGAAGGCAGTGTGCTAATCCATAGTCACGAGGCTGGTGAGATGTGTAGAAATGCTTTGGAAGAACGAAACATTTTTAGTTATTATGAACTTGTTCGCAGTAACACAATGGATCTGAAGGGGCAACTATCTTCCTAAGAGATGTGGATGACACAATGCAGACTACTGGCCACCTGTGGGTGAGCATGAACTCGGGGTGTCAAATCTTAGACACAATGTTAACTGCTGTAGCTCTCTTCTTTCTTCTGGGAAACCAAAAGGTCGAGGTAAATGACCGGAGGCATGTGCTTTTGAATATTATTCTTAGCAATAGAAAATGTAGTTGTATTTTCATTGTATTAGACTAAAAAGGAGTACTTCCCTGAAACTTACCATGTCTATCCTTTTGTGCCTCATTTAAACTTTTCTCTTCAGAATTGATGAGGTTTACAAATACTATATTATACTTATTAAGAATAGTTTCTGTCCCCCCACCCCCATTTCTGGAATGCCAGTTTTATTGCAGTGAGCATTCTTGATCTTTTCAGTCACTGCTATATTTCTAGATTTTGAAAGTTCTACCACTCCCCTATTTTACTTCACTAACTAGGCTATGCCACTGTTTGACTTCCTATTGAGGTTTTAAAAGGACCTTAGAAACACTGCTTCTCCCTGTCTTCACGTTAGAATTTTTTTTATTCGATATATAAGCCTTTAGCTGGTAATGAAAAATCAATATAACCTTCAATCCTTATAAATTCTTTGTTTTACTTACAAAGGAATTAATAAGTCACAGTAGGGATTGTGGCAAACAAACACACAGTTCTTTCTTTATGTGCCATTCAGTTGACAAAATGAAATATGGCTTATATTCTGAAAATCGGGATGTTAGCCTTGTTAGTCTTGATTAAAAGATTATATGGCCTGGCATAATCTTTTGTATTTACTTACTAGCATTATGAATGTAGGATGCTAAGTAGACTTAGCATTATGTAAAATTAATTATAATTTCATGAGTGATTTTGACTAGTATCTCTGTCTATTTCCTTAGATTTGAGCTATAGCAAAGCCAAGAAGAAAGTAACAATTTCTCTTTCTAAAGATTTTTCATATTAGATCATGAGAATATTAGACTCTGAAGAACTTTGTCATTAGAATTAAAGATATGCTTTCCAAGAAACATTTTAGACTCTTAAAGAAAAATTACTGTGACCCAGATGTAACCTTTATCCACAATATAACACAGTATTCCACAATATTTTTCATAATTCAATTTAAAGATGATGTCATATTTAGATTTGTTTTTTATATTTGGGTTATAGTGGTTGATCTAAATTTCCATTTCTAGACAAGAAATAAAAGCCAATATTGACTAAGAAAAGTGTTTATATCATACAAATAAAGACGAGACTGACTACAGAGATAGCTTGAGCAAACAACAGGATAAATATTTAAACATTATCTTCTCCTATAAATTAGTTGAACCTTTTCATGAATGTGTTTAAAGCAATAGCTCATCTTATAGGAAGAGAATGAAAAGGTCACCAGAAATAAAGTTAATTAGCTTTTCGGCAGAAGTCAAGACCTTCTGACTTCCTTCAGGATCTCTCAAGACTCAATATTGAGAACATGAAAATGACAGGGCTGTAGCATCAATCTTTTATAACAAACTTTTAGTTGATTTCATTATCCATCATACCAAATTTCTTTGAAGGAATACCACCTTTATTCAGGCCCAATCTACCTTATCACCTGCTGTCCAAGACAGACTAAAGTCCCTTGCCTAGGATCTCATACTGTATTGACATTATTGTTGGGTTTATCTGTGACTTTTATATATGGCAGGATCTCTACTCTTCTTCCTCTGAGCTAACAAAGGTCTTGGAACAAAGTAGTTTCTAAAAATGTATGTCTAATATTATAAATGAAACAATGGAGACAAACAGTTTCAAAATAAGTAGGGATAATAATACAAGGCCAGTGAGATAAGAAAAAATATCCCACAAAGACAGAAGAGATAAGAGAAGTTTAATGAAAGAAGAAAATTAACCCTTAGGTTTTAGAGCTATATAAAATGATGGAGAAACTCAGAAACAATAGAAATAAAAGGGTTTGCATTTAGGAAAGAAATAAAATATTTCCCAAAACTCCACAGTGAACAATCAAAATCAAATCTCAGGAAATAAGCTTGTTAAGGAGATAACGTCAAATGGAATCACCCTGAACCTGGAAGCCAGCGATGTATGCTTGGTTGGAAGGAATCAGAGCTAGATGCTAGAACTCACACATGTTTTGCATTCTGCTTCTCTTTTCAGTTTTCCCAGTAAATTTCACCGATGCCTCTATTGGCAAATATGCGTCTTTCCATTCTTTAGTTTATTGTTTTGGTCTAGTGGAAGACTGAAGAATGACTTCAGTGTATAGGCTACTATTGGGCAGAAAAGCCTACACATGCAGTTGGTCCTCATTTGGGAAATGTTTGAGAACTGAACAAGGTAGTCATAATGTTTTTATATGCTATGTAAAGTCTACCCTTGTGTTACTCAAATACTGATTTCTGTGATGTCATATTTGTTTTAATCTGGACACGTTACTGTAATGCTTTTACCAAGAATCTCCTGTCTTAAGTTTGTGTAAACAATTCTAACTATTTATTCTCTGCCTTGTCAATAAATGCTGATCATCAGTGACTGGTCAGAATAGAGAACATGTTGGGATATCCTCCAACCAGAGAAAAGAGACAGGAAGAGAGAAAGATTCAGATCAGCAGGGAACCATGATGAAGGGGTCTGGAGAGAACACACCTAAAGCCCTAAGAGCCAGAGCAATAATAATATGCAAGTGTCATAGGATGGGGCTGGGAGTTAGCCGGACTATCATAGAAGGCTAAGGTAGACTATTTAAATGCTCAGCTACTGAGGTGCAGTTTTTAATCAGTTATTGTTTCTCTTTGTGGTTATTGGAGACTAACATAAGGTGAAGAAATGCAGCTATAGGATTAATTTACTGCTACATTTGTATTAAAGATAATTCACTCACAGAACACCAATACCATCCACTAGGGAGGCAAGAGGCAGACAACACTGTAAACCATTTATTTTAGAAAAGTATCAAAGATTTGGACTTTGTTAAGACAAATGCACAGGTACGGCCTTGCTGCTAGATGTTCTCACTGCTTTGGTTAGTAATACAAATGCTATTTCTTGACCTTAATTTGACCTATATGGACGTTACTTGGAAAATAGTATAGTAACATCACAATATTTAATTATTTTAGTTAATACTTCCTGACAAAAGATGAATTTTATCTTCTGTCTTTCTAATGTTTGTGAAGGTTTGATAGCAGCCACTTTGAAGATAAAAATGCTTCATACAAATTATGAGGTTAAGACAATGTGGACATTTTCAACACATTCATAGAAATCAACAACTTTAAGGCATTGCACTTCTCCAGATATGGCCAAACTTGAGATGACTAGAATGTAAACTGAAATTTGATGCTTGATAAAATTCAGTAATGTTACTAAATGTATGGCTCAGATTGAGTAATCACAAATATTTTCTGGAGAAATCTGGTTATCATCTATCTATTATCTATCTGTTTGTCTACTTATAAATCTATCATCAATTATCTATATATCTATCATCTATTATTCATCAATCACCTATCATCTATCAATCATATATCTATCATCTATCTATCCATCTATCTATCTATTTCACCTCTCTATCTATAACTTATACACGTACAATATTACAGTGAACTATCCAAAGGCAGTTAGCTGTTCTTCCATGCTAGTATAGATTGAGAAATGATTTTGAGCTCACATCCTTGATGCTTTCAGTAAGCATTTGTGTTAATCACTTTTCATTTTTGGCAACAAAATACATTGGCTGAAAGAAAATTATAGAAGGAAGAATTTATTTTAACTTACAGTTCCAGAGGGGTCTACAGATCTACAACGGCAGGGAAGGCATGGCAGCAGGAGTAGTCAGCTGAGCAACATCTTTCCACCACACCCATGACTCAGGTAAGGAGCAGGAAGTGAGGCGAGGCTCTAAACCCTCAAACTGCACCCAGCAACATATTTCTGGTGAAGCTTGAACTTCTGAAAGTTATTATGGCCTTCCTAAACAGCTCCACCAACTGGAGACCAAGTCTTCAAATATATGAGCCTGTTTAGGATATTTCTAATTGAAATCGTGACAGTACACACGGTATTGGGACCTACCTTAGCTAGTAATGGTAGACTGGCGAACATGTAGCCTGTGATAAGTCGAGATGAGGACCAAACTGCAAAAGTCTGTTTCTCTTGGTTTGTCTGTCTCATCAACTCAGCAGTTTTCCCAGATGACAGGATGAGCAACATTTGGAAGATTCCCATAGAAAAGTTCTCAGATACATTTTAAAAGCTGCAGCACCTCTATAGATACATGCCCATTGTTTAACTTTGCATTTGTGGTGAAGATTGTCCTCTGTTCTTGGGTTAGCAGTGGAAACGCAATTCCTTATTTGGTAGGACCATGGCTATGGTGAAAGAACCTGGAGCTAGGGACGGGAAAGGAGGTGCCCACATGTTCTTTATATTTTCTTCATTTTCCGTTTGCTTAGTGAAGTTCAGTGAAGCGTCTATTCTCAAAATGCTTCTTCCCTTCTTTAGTTTATTACAGTGTTGAATGTCTGTTTGGATTTTCTGAGCTGCATTCTAAGATCTGAATTTAATTTTGTACCGCAGAGCTAACCATGGCTCTGTGATTTACCCAGCAAAAGGTCATGGGCTAATCCATCTGGATTTTGATGAAGGAAAGAGAACACTTAGGTTAATTATAGAATGAGTTTGCATGATCTATCACCCCTAGATCTGTTGTGGAAAATTCTCAAAAGATTCAATATTCATGTGGTTCTTTTTCTGGAGGGTCCTATTGTTGTTACAGCTGGACTTCACAATGTGAATCATCTTGGGTTTATGCTTAGACCCTTAGGAGAAACATTATTCTGAATAAATTGTTATCTCAGAATCAGAACAACAGTTCTAGCTTAGGTTTGATGAGTATTGCCCAGGTACACTTAAGTGGTAGTTCTGGCAGGATTTTCAGGCTTGGAAAGAGTTCTGAGTTCTTTTAGCAGCTAGGGAATGCCAGTTAGCATCCTGTTGTCTAGTAAGCTAAATATGCATTTGCTACATGAAGATTATTGGCCCAGTTTAACACCTCAACCTGATTAATTATTCAAGTCACAAAACTTTACCAATTGTTTTTTGTGTCTTACAGACCTGTAGCTGGAGATAGTAAGAAGGTGAGGATTTGAAATGCTTTAAGGTAAGAGAAAAAATGCTCCAGCTTGCTATCAGGAAAGATACACCAGCAACAGATCTGCAAGCAGGTTCTCCACACGCAGGAGGCAGCTGGCCAGTAATGTGAATGGCATATTAGATGCCAGGTAGCTGCTGCAGACCAGCCTGTAAAGTGCAAGCATACATGATGGCTGCCTTTCACACGAGATCCCAACCAATGGAGTATCTGCTAAATCTGACTCGCACAGCTCCACTTAAACCCTGCAGCTACCCAGCGGAAGTAGGCCTCATTCTCCTATTGGACAAGCAAGAAAATTGAGATTCATGAGGCTAGGGACCCCAGCACAGTGCACCCAGAATGTATTTAGGGGCACAAAGACATCTGACTTCAAGACTCCATGGTTTTAGCTTCTCTTTCTTCCCCCCTTTTATTTTTTTTAAAATGCCATCTTGTACTACAGTCCTAACACTCACTTACTAAAGTAATTTAGGCTCTTTGCACTAACAACTTTGTATTTGTGGGGCAAAAATTGCTTGTGAACAACAGTTTATTAGACTTCAAGCAATTCATGAAAAAGAATAAGAAGGTAGAGTTTTGGTTCTCCCATTCTCGGCTGGGTTATGCCACTTAAAAAAAAAAATTTAAAAAAATACAATATTGAGGAAAAAATGTCTCTTTATTGTCTGTGAAATCCTTAAATGGAAGGATTTTTTTTTCTGTTTTCCTAAGTCTCAGTGTCTTTCCAATAGCTGTTAGCAAAAAAATGGCCTTTCACTCTTTGAGAACAATGCATATCGAAGATTGTTCCTGCTTCTCAGAGATATTTTAATTGACCTGCAGCAAACAAAGGATGCAGTTGTTGATATTGAAAATTGCTGTGAAATGTGAAATACACACACACACAAACACACGAGTGCATATGTATGTGTGTGTACATCCCTATCTATCTACTATCTATCTATCTATCTATCTATCTATCTATCTATCTATCTATCTATCTATCTATCTATCTTTCTATCTATCCATCCATCTCCAGGGGGTGCAGATGTTGGCAGGTTTTTGATTTGCATTTTTGTAACTTACCTACTTCTGAGCGTCCTTGCGAGGACACATTTAAGAAATTAAAAGTGAAATTTTATTTTTTCTGAAATGTTTTCTGACCTTCACAGCATCAAAATTAACGAGGCCAAGCCTCAGGGAGCACAGGCTGTTGGTCTGGTCCTGCGTGGCTGAGCGGGCAGAGCTCTGCTTTCTGCTCCCAGAAAAGTCCAAGTCAGCATTTACTTAGACAATTTCTTTCAAAGGAGTTACAGAAGCAGCCCGCAAGTATCAATATTCCCCGTACAAACTCCTATCTTTGTTCTGTTCGCTTGCTCTTGTGCCGTCTCTCTCTTTTTGATTTTCCTATAAAAGCTAAATTAGATCTCAAGGGTTCTGCACCACCGAGCAAGGATCTCCTCTAGTCCATTGTGATGGGAGTAAATGCACTCAGGAGGGAGATGTACTTGAAGGAGAGGCTAAAGTGTCTCCCTTCATTGGGTTCCCCTGTCTCCTGCACAAGCTATCCACCCTGACTTCTGTCTCTAAAGCCCTCCAACACGCGCATGCGCATACCACACTCCAGACAGCTTTCGGCAAAATCGTCCAGGGGCTTTGACGTTTATCTTTAATCAGCACAACCTTTCTATGCCTGTCCTATCTTAGCTCTGTCAAGAGGGGAGGGAAGGATCATCCAAGTGCTCTGGCCATCTAGCTTTCTTCTATCCCTGAGAAAATGTGTTCTTGGGAAATAACTCTAGGATCCTTTATGAGGCTGTAAAGGATGCTAAACTCAATGTGGTGTGTACCTCAAGACCGGGATAGGGTCCTAACCTCTCTGTAGTTTTAACAGACATGTAAGGTATATTGTAAGATCCGATACCATGAGAACTCACTGTGAGTCTAACAAGGCTGAAAGTAGGCTTCCTTTACATAGATTAAAGACTTGGGACTAACCTCCTAGTTCCGAATTTAGGAATCCTAGTGTTAGAGCTGTAGAAGATTGTTTGGATTTGGGTAGTTTTAAAAAGCTTCTATCATAAAAAACTAAAAGAACTAAAACCAAACCCCTTTAACAATGCAATTAAAATATTTTCTCTAGACTTGAAGAGGTAGGTGGCTCAGTGTTTGAGAGCATGGACAGGTTGATCTTCCAGAGGACTTGAGTTCAATTCCGAACACACAGCTCACACTGAACTCCCCTTTCAGGAGATCTGATACTCTTTTCTGGCCTCTGCTGGCACCAGGCATACAAATGAGAACAAACATACATGATGGAAAACCATTCATATAAAATATCTCTCTCTCTCTCTCTCTCTCTCTCTCTCTCTCTCTCTCTCTCTTCTCTCCCTCCCTCTCTCTCTCTTCTCTCTTTCTCCCTTCCTCCCTCCCTCTCTCTCTCTCCCCCTCTCTCTCACACACATCTATCTATCTATCTATCTATCTATCTATCTATCTATCTATCTATCTATCTATTTATCTAATCTATCTATCTGTAAGAGGGGATATGATTCTATTGATGATATCCGAGAGAGAGCTTGGGGATAATTTCACCCCACATTTTCTTTGAGATTAGAAGGTGGGACCCTGGATGTATTACCCACAGCTAGTAAAAGTGCTGACTGATGTAAATCTTGGAGTTCTTTCCATGGAGTCTCCAGAACTCTGCCTGTGTACTGAACTCTGCCTGCCCTTGGGTATGAGCCACATTATCCCAAGACAATTTGTCAGGGTCAGGTTTGCTGATATTTGTTTGAATGTAGAATAAATAGTAAGATATGCTCTTCGGTGATGTTAAATGTTCATTCTCTCTCAAACTCCCTGTGCCTCCTTACAGGTGCAGAGGAGGAAGTCCTTAGCACTACACACAGCTCAAGGAGGAAAATGAACCAGAGTGTTAGCTGTAGCCTGGGTTGAATCAGAACTCCGTTGCCTTGGAAGGGCCACTAAAACAAGAAGACCCATGGGGGACATGAGCTGGAAACACATTGAGGCCATGTCTGAGTGAAGAGATTCAATCTTAGCCTCCCAAGCACTGCTGGGTGTGATCTTGAACAGGTTTCTGTAGGTTTTCCTCAGCTGTAAAATGGATTAAAATGTTACTTTTTCCAGTGGCTTTTTCTGATAATTAACAGAGAACACACATTTCAAACACCATAGCATGTTTCCTACTGTAAATCATCATTTATAGTTAGCTATGGTGAGGAGAACAAAAAACAAAATAAAACAAAAATTTTGAAAAAAGTTCCAGAGGAACTTGGACCTTACAATTTATTTTTATTTTATATTACACAATTATAAGATTTTGTTTAAGTTCATTTAACTTGGAGACATGGCTTGAATAAAAAATCTGCCCTGCCTTCCCCCCCTCCCCTTTTATTTTTTAAAGAACACTTTAAAATAAAATAATGCTTCTGGGACATTTCCCACTGCTTTTAAGGAAAATGGACTACTAAGATTTTATATTAAAAATGTCCAGTAGCTATTTTTCTTCTAGTGACAAACATAAGCTTATCAAAGGCCATTCAAACATTGTGACTTTTGTTTATATAAAACTTTGTGTTCCAAAATAGAATCAGCTGGAGGAGGAAGGTTTCATGACTCTTCACAAGGTGCTAACATCTGAACCAGTCAGGGTACTCCCAACCTAACTGGTTCCATTTGGTCTTAATTATACAACACGGTTGGGCTGAGGACAATATGTACCTATGTAGCGTAAGTTATACAACTTAGATCTGTTGATATTAGTCCCTTCCTTTGTTTAAAAGTAGAACCAAAGCAAAACAAACAAACAAACAAACAAAAAAAACAAGGTGATATTGGCTGGGGCTGTGTTAGCATGTGTATATAGTTTAGGAAGAACTTGGGCTTAATCCCCAGCACTACATTAAAAAAAATAGAAAAAGGAAAAAAGGGAAGAAGAAAGAAAGGGAGGAAGGAAGGAAGGAGAGAAGGAAGGAAGGAAAAAGGAAGGAAGGAAAGAAAGGGAAAGACAAAAAATATGTTACTTATTTTAGGAATAAATAACGTGAGAATTTGAAGTTTTGTTAAGAAAAAGTTGTATAATCATTTGCAAGTGTATATTTGAAAATAGACCTAGATGAAGTTTTGAGTTTTTCTAATCAAAGGCATGTTTTTCAGTAGGAGCAAGAGAAAAGAATTAGCTGCTTTAAATTCCTGGAAGATTTTCCAAAGGCTGTGTGTAAAATATTTTAAAATACTAGATATCCATCTATATGAAAACTGATGAGATCTTTCTGAAAATGCTCCCCAGAAAGACCCAACAAGTCTTCCACAGCCATAAAACACACACACACACACACACACACACACACACACACACACACACACACACACACACAAAAGCATGCCTTCAAGCACACACTTCAGGCCTAACATTCACCGAGATTGAATGTAGGCAAGCTGCAATTTACCTGTTAATGTTGTATCTATTTTTTTTTCAGGCAGAATGTTAAAAAAAAAAAGTAAGTAAGCATGAGAATAAACCTTCAGTTGTATGTTCAGACCTGCTATGTGTGAGTAAGATGCTCGGTAAAAGATGGGTCTTGAGGGGCTAATGGTCACTATATAGCTTAGCGTGCAGACATTATGAAGACCAAGCTCCAAGCCTTTCTATTTGATTCTTCCCAAAATGCATGAGGTTTAAAGAGTTTATCTTTTACATGTGGACAAAGGCATACATTTCATTTCCAATCAAAAGTTCGCACATTTATCTCCAATAACAATCTAAATAGGCCAGCACGTGAAAAATACCTTCCTGTTTCGCCATTTGGGTATCTTTAACCTATACTTTTTATGCAGCATTTTACTTCCTCCTGAGTCCACCCATGGAAAACTCGTACAACTTGAAAATACTACCCAATTGAAAATCATCAGTTTTTGATTCAAGGCTAAGCTTCCCCATAAGTGTATGGAGGCTACAGCACTTCATATTTTGTATGTAATGATACCGAGAAGCAACATAAGCTCTCTAATAAGGTATGAAGTCTCTATCCTCCCTCTAAATTAATTATTTGCAATTAATTTACCCCTAACAATGACATTAGCATAGAGTTATTATTTACATATATATGAAATACATACACACGAGACACACGACACACACACACACACACACACACACACACACACACACACCTTTGAAGCTCAGAAAATTGATACACCAGTGGAAGATTAGAACCCCACTTCAATGACTGGGATTGTTGGTACCCTAGGAAGTCAATATGATATTTTACTGAAAATGAATATATATATATCTATGTTTTATTAAGAAGTGGTTGAACATAACTGAATATTGGATGCTTCCCAGGATCTTCTTCTCCCTAACTAGAGGGGCATCTACCTAATTCCTATACTCCTCTAGATTATAAAATTTACAGGTATCATTTTGCAATGCCAGCTTGTGTTGTACTCAGAGATAACCATTTATACCTGTTATTTTAGAAGATCAGGGATTTTTTTTTAATCAAGAAAAGCATTTGGTGAAGGATAAGAATAAAGTCATGAGAGGAAGAGATAGGAGACCTGAACCCCAGGCTTGTACTTATTTGGTGTGTGACTTGGGAAAAGTGCCCCGCCTTTTCCTTATCTTAGCTTCTTCATCTATCAGATAGACCAATAGCAGGTACTTTGTTTAATCGCTCACTTGCTACAATAATTGACCCAGTTACTATTTGTTACTGGAATTGCACCAAAACTACATCAGGAATTACATTAGAACCCTGAAGGTAAGAACTGCTGTGTAGTATTTGCTTACACACAAATGTTCTTCAGTGGATCGCCTACAATGATTTAAAGTATTCTAGACCTGCCAAATATTTGGTAATTGTTTTGTTAATTGCCTGATATTTTGTTTAGCTTTCGTCAACCATAATTAATGTGATGCTTCAGCTAGCTATTATAGATACGTACGGATTTAGTCTTGGGGCTGATCCAAATGATGCAAAAATATAAATGAGAAAAATATGTGAACATTATTCTTGAGGTATAATTGAGTGTTTGCAATGGGGAGGACCATACAAATAATGCATATCAAACTCACCCCACTGCTTGTGGCCAAAAAAGCACTTTTGAATGTCTAAGCTATATTGTGATTTCCCCCCCTTATTTTCAATCATTCATTGTATACCAGCATATTTTGAATACCTTAAGGTTTAAATTTTTGTGCCCATTGAATAATTTTTGACTCAGGAGATCAGAATACCAAATTTAGACATATACCCTGTCTTTAGGGACTTGACAGTTAATTGTTGGAACCAGCAAATAATTGTCCATCTAAATCTGGCCCACCTTAGTTCTGCAAATAATATTTTATTGGAACACAGTCACAATAAATAAGTTGTTGAACTTGGTCTATGGCTAACTTGTAAAGTTCTAATATTGTGAGCTGTGAGGAGATCCATAGGGGTTGCATGAATCTCTGAGTCTCAAGTATTTACTAATGGGGTTTATAGGATATTTAGAATGGTCTAGAAGAATACACTAGCTCCTACTCTTTGAGTATAATGGTTCTTATAGCTCATTGTTGATAGTTCTATCGTCATAGATCATTCATAATTTATATAGGGGTTAAATACATGAGTCAAAATAAGCAGCTGTTTATTGTCCAAAGACTGATACGATTGTGCCTGGTTAAAAAAAGCTAACCCCTTGAAAATGGACAATCGCTAGGAGCGTGGAACAGTTAGTTGCCCAAGTATTGCACTGATGAATTAGGATGCTGGATTCATAAGAAACAGGGAAAATATGTCAGGTGGCTATGGGATAGGAGTTCTGGGCCCTAGGGCAGAGTGTTCTCTGTCATCCTGGTATGACCATAGAAGCAAACTTTATGGCCTTCATAATACAAGTTCAAAGAAAACAGTTTCCATGGAATTTTAGGTTTTATAATTTGGAGTAAAATGGATGAATTATTCTTTAAATATACCAGTGAAATCAAAATTTCACAATATTTTGATATTCACATCATAGATTTGAGGAGAAAACACATAATTTCTTCTTGTCTTCTGGAAGTCATACTTTCAAACCATATATATTTTGTCAAAACTTCCATGTTTAACACTATTTTATTTAACCACTAAGTTGTACTTTATTGTAATAAAATATGCATTAATTTAACATACTGTCACTGTGAATACTGATTTTGTGATAGAGTTTCTTCATATTGCAAACTTATAATTATCATTAGCTGATACAACTGACAAAAATGGAAGAGTATGCAATAAATTTTACATTATTAAATACAAAATTAATTTTAAAGAAAATCAATCTTTTAGGTTAGAAAGGAACTTCTTCCTCTATTTATTTCTTGTACTCATATTCAACTATTACTACCAAAATAACAATGGGGTTTATCATCAACCCTACTACTAAAACCACAATTTATATAAATATATTGAAGAAAGTAGAGCCTTCATAATTGATCTCATTTACTTCTATCTTTAAGCTCCTTCTAAAGTTGATGTTTCAACTTATATATTATTCTGTCACCAAAAGCTATTTTGAATGATCTGACTGACAATCTTAACAGTTTCTTTTTAATTTTGTGGGAAGCAAAGAAATAAAAGCCATCTGACTTGCAAAAAAATACCCTGTTAATTTGTTAAAACATTCATCATCTCAGCACCGGAATCAATGTTTGAATGACCTGTCTTGTTAACGCAGTAGAAGGCTTTATATTTTGAAATTCTTAGAATGAGCACAGCTCAATCTTTCTTACGGGTGGCAATAGGGTTATTATGCAGGGACAGAGGGTGGGAAAGTTGTAGCTTTTCCAAGAAGTACAATGTGGGAAGGCACACTGTTCCGAGACCCTTTCCAGACTTCTGCGGCTGACTGCTGTCACTACTGGCCATGTTTATGGCAGGATCATCCTTTACTCTACGGGCTTTGCTGTATGTTGCGTGATGGTCATTGTTATTCCTGGTCTCTACCTATGAGGTGTGCAGACTTCCACCTTGGCTGTCTCAACCGAATTCATCTTTAGACATTAACCCATGTTTTCTGGGAGTGGGGCAAAATCTGCACCCTTCTTCCAACATATTTCCCTGGTCCCAAATTTGAACCCCACTTTAAACCACTGGCCTAGAGCTGTTATGATTCATAACATGCATGATGACTACCTTGGAGATGAAAAATCATTGAATATGGCCTTACATACTAAATACCACTGAGTTTCCCGCCATCTTAAGGGTGAGTTGGGATTCCTCACTACCTCAGAGCACATGGATATTTAAAATGTCTTCCAAGTGCCGTGTGTACGGATGAATTACTTTTCTCTCTCCTTATTCTGTGACACCCAGGCCTATCAATGTTAGTTGACATTTTAGCCTCCAAGAATTGTAAAACCTGCCTATGTTGTTGGGATAGTACAGGGAGTTCAACAGACAGAAGTGGAGGAAAACTGATATGTAAAGATCCTGGCCTTTGCACCTGCATTTGATGTAATGTGTATTCAAAATTAATATGAACCTTGAGAGATATAAAGAAGCTTGTTAATTCACCCCCCCCCCAACAAGAGCTTAATAGGGCTTTGTTTTCGGGTTGAGAAAGTTTTAGTATGCCCTCTTCTGCTTCTTCATCCTCCTCCCCTCACTCCTGACTCCCCTCCTAGTTTCATTATTTCCAGCACTTGTTTCTGCATCATAACATATGTGATTCAAGAAGACAAAAATATGTGTTTTAGAGCATGGGGTTACTCTGTTCTGCAAATACATCAGCTTTCAGTACAGTGCCTAGTAAGTAGTACTTCACTGAGCTATGGTTATTTGCTCAGTGTTAGGAAATGAATGAGAGAGCAAATTTCTTGATGGATCTATTAGGAATTCATTCTCAATCCAGTTAACCTGCTAGGTACTGCAGCCTAACAGTTAATCTAAAATACAGCGACCCAGAGAGAAGAATGCTATCTTACTACAATTACAGAATGCTTACTTTCTTACTTTAAAATGATTCATTCTGACTATGTGTATAAAATGTGAAGGTATAGAAAAAAAAACATAAAGAAGAAAACATAAATAAATAAATAAATAAATAAATAAGTCTTAGTATCCAGTTGTTTTTTCTATTTTGTTTTTAGGCATTTTATCTAAGTGAGATACTATGATATCCACAGTTGCGTTACAATTTTTCTTACTGGTGTTTAGGTTTAGTCTGGTCAAAGAGACTGAGCTCAAGTTCTAAAGCATGTTATTGTCTACACATACATAGTGCTAGCAGGGTACGTGGAATGCCTGACAAATGCATACACGTGCAGAGTGAATGTACAAGGAAGGGTGTGTCATAATGGCAGCGAATAAAAGCATTCCTCATATCACTGCAAAGCCCATGATAAGACTATGACCATGACTAGTGAAGTAACTTGCCCTTTAGTTTATTTTCCCTTGGCAAATCTCCAAAAAGATGAATTGCCAGAGCAAAGACTATGTCTTTTAAAAAATTAATAACTTTTACGCACGTGATTTCACACACACTCTATAAATGCTCCATATTCAAAGGTGAATTATCAAAATTTAACACTTCCGAGCTTTGAAAAAAAAATTCCAGCTTTGATTAGTTATAAGGACACTTCAGAGCCCTGTCTACAAATGCCAAGCTGTCCAGTTTATCCCTCTGTAAGAAGAACCCAGAAATCACCGAGTCATCGGAGCAGTGGATGAAAATCACCAGCAGGAAGCACGGGGGATGAGATAAAATGGAACAAAATGAAAGCAAAAGACTAGCACATCATAAGCATTGATGTTACAGGTAGCGCTAATGTAATTAAAGCACCACCATAGCACACAAGGACACTGCTTCTCAACCCATCACCGCTACCACCTGACAGGCGAAAAGGGAGCTTACATTGCTTTACTCTTTAATACTTGAATCTGAGCTTCTTTCCCCAGTGTTCATTAGTCGTTTTTTTTTCCTTTAAAAAAACCAGATGCTTACTTTTTTTTTAAATTTAGGGCTAGTTTGAAGTGTAGTAGTTGGCAGCTTAAATTGTTCTGTAAAGCATTCTATTTACATTTGAGAGTTTGCCTAGGCTCTTCGCCCCAACACCTATTATTTTGCATACCTGTCTTACACATCTCCCAATATTGCTGAGTGGGCTGTCAAGATAGCATCTACATAAGCTGGTTGGGAGCTATAGAGCAAGAAACAAGCACGATATTATTATACTATTTTTTCCTGCTGTTACATCTGCACAGGGATGAGGCTGCATCTGTCAGCTCCTCTCAGCTTTACACAGTTAGTTCCTTTTAAAAAAACGTTTCCAGAACTTTCCTTAATAGCAGCCTCAGTCTACTGACAGAATTAATGATTTGGAGGAAGAGGGCCACTGTCTTTGAAAGAGTGCTACTTCAGAGGGTATTTTACATAAAGCAAAACAAAGAGGATCCCCTGAGATAAGGCTACAGTCTCTTCTAACCTGATACTATTAAACAAAGTAGAAAGCAAATAGGAGATGAAAATGACCCAGTGTGTGCAGGTTTCTTTTGAATAGTATCTCTGGGCAAATTAGGATGACTACAGGAGTCAGCATCATTATATAATGTGATCAATTACTGTCCCAAAGAATAAATAACAGGGCAGTGCTAGCATTTCATACCACCCTTTGTACAGTACAGTTTACACTGAGGAGGCCTGAAAAATCAATAAGAGCAGGCTAACAATCATGCCTTTAAAGAAGCAGAAATGGACTTAATTTGAAACCGTAAAAATTAATAAACATAAATGATGGCTTCATGTAAGGTGCATTCTGTCTCAGCCAAAATGCAAAACAAATTAAATTGCAATGTTGTTAGGAAGGAGTGGAACTTTGCATTTCTGCAGAATTAATATAAAATGTAATTGGCTTTCCCTTTTATATGGGTGGAAACAATTAGATATGGCACCTTCCTAATGGCACGAAGGCTCTTTCCTTAAATAATTTCTTGTATAGAGAAGTCTGGAAGGACAGGAATGGGACTCTGGTGCCAATACTAGTTGATTAGACAAGGTGAATTCGGGTCACGAGGGTAAGTGGTGGTATGCCAGGCTTTTCAGCCCATTGCTTTGTTTGAAATATTTCTACCTGAGGAGAAACTTCCATCTAGGTGACAGGCATTAAAATAGACAATTGGTGAGCTTGGGGACAAATAAGCACCATTTATGTCAGACTCAAAGAGACATTGGGAACTGAGCAGAGAAGAATGTCCTAACCAGTCACCAACAGCTTCAGATATCTTTCCCCCAGGTTTGCTTCCTTACAGTCAGTATAGATTCTCAATGGGGAAACAAAATATGCAGTTTTACTAAAATATTATAGTTTTAATTTATATTTTGAGTTCATGAAATTATATATATTTGAAAACTTCAATGGAATAATTATCAAAAGAAAATACTATTGACACATTGGAGTCATTATTATTTTGGCTAGTCAGTGTCCAATCAGATTCTGAAGTTTTTTTTTTATTGTATTTTATACTTAGTTTAATTCTTCCTCATATTGGTAAATAACATCATGATTATTCAGGGAGTAAAAACTGTGGAGAACCATGCTTTCCCAAGGGTACACTGCACTGAACAGTTAGTTTTATTATGTGATTCTTCACCATATGATGCAAAACACAAAGTTTTAATGAAAACATCTTAACGGATATAGTAACAAATTTACATCTATACCTAGCAAGTGATTAATACCTTGCATAATTTATTACTAAAATGCACTAAACATGTAGAAGTGGCAAAAAAAAAAAAAAAAAAAAAACAGAATGGCCTATAAGACCAGAGTAAAGATTACTAAAAATAAAACTATCTTGTGAGATACAGGCCTTCATTTAAAGCCAATTAAGTAACTCTTAAAAACAAGCAAAGTATTTTTTTATTTTTGTATTTAAAAAGGACATAATAACAGTGGACAACAAAGACATTCTTGTGAATGTTATCTGATGATTCTTAAAGAAGCTTCTTCTCCTCCTTCCCCCTCTTCCTCCTTTTCTACCTTTCTCCCCTCCCCCTCCCTTGCTTCCTCTTCCTCCTCTTCTTTTTCCTCTTCCTCCTTCTCTTCCTCTTCTTCCTCTTCTTCTACTTCTTCTTCTTCTTCGTTCTGCTTGAGATAGTTACTTGGAGGCTGCTGAGAGTCTTACACATATGAAGTGTTCTGTAATCTGATGTATAATGTGGAAGTGCCACACACAGCTTTGCTATGTATTTTGTTTTCTTTTTAGTAATTGTGTCATGAGAAAAAAAAAAAAAGGTTTGTCTCTGACTTTAAACCAACACTCGAGTGAATTGTGTTAGACAACTGTAAAAATCACTAAAGAGAAAGTGGATGCAACATCATTTTGGCAGAAATAACTCAGGATCAATTTATTTATGAAACAACATGTTCTAAAAGTAACAACATAAATGCTCATTTATTCTGATTTGAGCATCAGCCAGAATTAATCTTCAGTAACATTAGTAAATCAATTGAAAGAAAACCATGATGGAGATGGAGATTCACAGAAACTTATTAGTATTCTTAACATTTGCATTTTGAATTGTCCTTGGCATGGTTAACTCCAAAAGTCCCATTTCTTTGGTATCTAATAATTTTTAATAGTGAAAATGTATATGCAAAGACCAATTTGGTAAGAATTAATCTCATTTTAAAATTTAGTCAGTTTTGAAAGGAAGGGAATCTAATGTATTCTACTGTTTGGTTTGAATTGAATTTTAGAGTAAACTAATAAATTAACATATGGAGACCCAAAATCCTCCAGCTAATATATTTAAAATACTTTGTTTTGTAGAAAGAAAATTATTTCCAAGAAGCACAATACCTTAAAGATATGACATGTTTTTCCTACAAATGTTACTCTGTTCTACCAGACTGTGCGGCATTTGCTCATATTTAACGACTGTGGGAATTTGGACCGAAGTTTCTTCTCTCCTTTAAAAGTGTTCAATTCCTCTGCACGTGCCAGGCACAACGTATGTACAAGTTAAAAGAAAACGTTCTGTGTAATAATTTTATTTGATTCAACAATGATAATAATAGCAAGTAATTCATTAGGAAATCAACATGTCTAAATGTTTTCAACTTGTGTTATTGTTTGGTTCTGAAATCTAGAAGCCAACAGCTGCTGGGTGAAAAACATGATTTGGGTGTTTGTTCTGTCTTAAGCTATAGAGTAAAAATGGAAATCTTCCAATACTGAATTTCATGTTAATGAAGTACTATTAAACTGCATGAAGTACTCTTGTAATTCATTCCTTAGACATGTTCCATTTAACATTTTAAACGGAGCTTTTCAAGTAACTAGTTTCACTTTACTATTTAGGCAAATAAAAATAACACAGTGATCTGATGTTATGAGCATTAATTACAAAGAACAACACACTCTGATCCTATTTAATAAGATTGCCTTTTAAGCAGTCTTTTTAATGAAAAGAACAGAATATTAGTTTGGTTCTATTAATTAGTCCAAAGTACTAGGCATATTTTCTTACAAGTTAAATAGACAAACAAACAAATGATATTTCTGTTACAAATAGCAGCTCAAACAAATGCATTGTTTTATCGAGATTCACTCTACATTTACCACACAAAAGAGGACATTGGCCAGAAATTACATCAAGTCTGAGCATATGTCCACTGTCATTAGACATAAGTGGACCACAGAGAAATTGCACTAAGTATCCAGAAAATCAGTTGTTTTAGGAAATGACTGTTTGTTCAAATATACTAAAAAATAGAGTGGCTTTCTAACTTTCTACCCTTTTAGAGAAGCCCCTAAGAAATCAGTCTGGGCTGTTAAACTAGTTTTTGAATTCTTCTAGTATCAAGTAATAATCATACCAAGGACCAACCCTAGTCATCACGTGGCTGGATGGTGCTAAAACAGAAGACCACATTTCCTTAGTCTAATAAACAGTGTCAAGCTACACACTGTTTCTCAGGACTGCAATGCACTCCAAAATTCTATGCAGAAATTTGGAAACAACTTTTGGTAGTTCAGGAGGTTATGGCCAACAGTGGGGACAGTTTCAAAGCCTGGCAGCTTTGAAATGGTGACATTTACTGTGGTGAATTCTCCCCAGCCTGACCGACCTGCTTTTCAGCTTCATGGGCTCAGAAACTCGATCTCACCAGTGTTTCAGAGTGGACTAAACACTGGGATGAGGACTCACAATTACTTAACTAAAGCTCACAGAGCTAATGCATAAGATAAGGACTACCAAACTGTCATTTCAAAATGAGGGGCTTGACTGTGAAGACTACCTCAGGGGGCCTTCAGCCACTGCCTACAAAACTCTCTTACCTAGGTGGATTTTGTCTTGGTATCTGGTAATCTAAGATACTCCCTAGAGTGGTATCACTACTTTCAGATAATAGCTTAAACATTAAAGAAAATGAAATTCAATACGGTCAGCTATGTCCTTATTTGGAAAAAAGAATTTCATTTATTAAAAACAAGTATATGTATACTGTACTACAGTATTTTCACTTATGTTTTTTCTCTGTGGTACTTCAAAAACAAGTATCACATTACACACATATGTATGCAACAACAATAATCAAAGAAAAAGAGATTCAATTGGGGGGGGGGTCGAGCAGTGAGTGGTAATGAAATGGGCGGGGCTAGAAAGAGGAGCAGAAGGGTGGAAGAATTGTGATTCTACTTAATGAAAATATATAAACATTTAAAACAAAGAGCAACAACAAAAATATTATAATTTTCTCAGTGAAAATTTTCCCCAGATTTTTTTTTATTACTAAGAAATATTTTAGGTTTTATTTTATTTTATTTTATTTTGCTCATGGCTTGATATATTCAAGGTACTGCTCCTGCTGCTGCTTGTTCTACAGAAGATTGTGATATTTTCTCAATAGCTCTTTCACAATGGCAACTGGGGAATATACCAGACAGACAGCACGTTCATAGACCTCATTCCGATCAACAGATCAACCCAAGGCGGGACTTGGACTCATCTTTCCAGTTCACGGCAAGTAGACCACTTCACCTGTGAGACCTGAGCACCAAGGAGACTCCTCACTATTTTCTTTCTGATTTTATCTCTGTTCTCCCTAGAGCAAGGCTTGGACCATCTAAATGGCCCACTGTATCAATATGAGCATTCTCAGGATCTAGTCCTATAGTTTGTCTTGGGCAGATGATCAATACATAAATGGTATGTGTGGAAGGCATATTCATTCCTATAGGTATGGACATGGATATATATATATATATATATATATATATATATATATATATATATATATATATTTGAAATTTTCCCCTTAAAATTGAAGTTGCAGCAGACACAACTTAGAGAAAGCAATCTCCTCCTCACAGATGAGAAGTTTGTCTCGAGTTTCTAGAAGTAGGGTGATCAGCAGCTTTGACAGTTTTCAGAACAAGAGAGAATCAGGCTTATGAGTTATGAAGTAGAGAGGTGAATTTCCATTTGAAAATACTTTTAAAAATTTGGTTAGAAACATATATTTTTTCTATATATTTTTGCCCCTAATTTTGGGATCACTGCTTATTATATTTTCCTCTCAGTATTAAATCACTGTGTCTGTATAGTTGTGGCATGCTCACAGCACTGTAACAGCATTACTCAGAGGTAATGGGGTGACAGCATTTAAAATAAGATGACTGATTATATACTTTACACATTTTAAAAACTATATAATTGAAATTTAACTTTTTTTTTTGAAGTGTGTAATATAAAAGGCTTTGGCATGAGGCAAAATCTGTATAACTATTTTCTGGAGGCATCCCAGATTGTCTGCATGCTCTGTGTAGCAAGATAGTTAACTTGCTTTCATGAATGTTCAATAATAAGTAGGCTCATCACCGAAAACATCATCTAATAAACAACCAGGCTAAACTGCTATTTCTTTGCTAAAGTTGAGAGTTTCTTTAAATTAGAGAAACAAAAAAACCCCAAGACCACATACTATGCCAACCAACCACACAAAAATGACATTTGCAAATCCCCATTTTAATAAAGTAACTTACACAGTCAGCATACTTAACTGACTACTGTAATATTTATTGTGCAGAGATGCACGTGTCTAAGCCAAAGCAAGCTTATTTCCTCCTAGGGTCAGAGCTCAGTTCTAAGTAAGTTTTTAGCCTAGTTTTTGGCAGAAGTTGGTGTCTTCGTTTCAGCTTTTGTAAGAACATGCCTATACCTAAAACATAATAATGTAATTTTAAATAAAGTGTATTATGAAGTCATTATTACAGAACAATTTTTGATTTTCAGTATTTCTAAAACAGCCACTAACTAAAAAGAAAGTATGCCATTTTTATAAAACACTACATCTTCCAAATGTCATTTTTAAAGGTTTACTCTGCATAGTATACAACCACGAGTAAATACGTATCGAATAATCATTTTACCTCCTCAGATAAGCATTAATAAAATTGCAAGGATCATAGAGCCACTTGAAATATTGATGACCGTGTAGTAACTATATCTTAAAGGTTACCCAAGCAAGCCGAAATTTTATGTAGTTTGAAGTACACTATAATTTTTGTGGTGCTATGAACCCAGTATTTCCTTTTATAAGAATCCATATACAATACCATCTCTTAACCATATGTTATTATATTTAGCCAGATTCACCATAAATACCGTTATAACACCTGTGGTTTCCCTCATTAAGAACTGATTGGAAGAGGTCAGGGGTTGAAAGGGCAGCATATGCGCTATGAAAGAACTAGTTAACATAGTCTATTATATTGGTGCACTGGTAAATCTCATTTCTATTCATCAGATGATTAGTTCAATCAATATTTATTCCTCTGTGCTCCCTTTGTCTTATGTTACAAAAGAGACATCCTTCAAATTCATGGCAGAAGCCTTGTTATCTATGAATTTGTTGCTTAATTTGAGAGGGAATATTTTATTTATTTGGCAATCCTCAGTTCTTTGATTCCCTTTCCCTCTAATTATCATTAGGTAGTATAATGGAGTTTTGTGTAGATTATTTATAAATAGATGCTATTAGCAGTTCCTTTTTATGCGGCTCAAGTGCCACATGTATTCACATATCCTTTCTGAATGCTTTGGGAAGTCGTTCTGTTTCTGTAAATATGTTTGAGTTTGAAGTCTAGATTGTGAAAGCAAAGATAAAAATGATTTTCGCTCTCAAATATTCATTCTTTTTGTCTGAGTGGGTGGTTATAGGCACACGCATATACATATTGCGTATCAGTGTGCATCAACAGACACCTCCGAAGACTGCTATTATCTGCTAGGGATTCTGTTAAGTCAGAGATTCTATTCAAAGTCATATTAAATATTTGCAAGAAGCTGTAATTGGAAGATGATTGCAAAATTATAGGAATAATACTTTTTTATGTAGAGTGCTCATTTTATCAAAGGCCATAATTCCTTACATCATTAAAGACTTATTTCATTAGTCGGCTTAATTTTTACCCATTAGACAAGAATGGGTAGAGAGTAGAACTATATTCAGGGAAAAAGGAGACATATATAATTTTAAGCACAACTTCTTCTACTAGTATCTACTTTTCTATATATTTTACCACAGAATAATATTTCACTAACATCAACCAACTTAATGCCAATATAATGAAAAATGATTACCTTTTGTATCTGTAGAATAAACAGAGATGGGGCAACATTAAGGATCTATCTTTATACTCCTAGAATGCAATACTATTTCATATTATTTCCGTTACTTTTATACTTAGTGTTAATACTCATGTACCTTTACTCTGTTTTCAATGGGATGCCATTATTTTATTTTATTTTGATACACTTAACTGTAAGTCACAGATTTTGCCAATGCACAGTGACACTGATGTCACCACGCATAATTTAAACCCACACTTTACAGAATTTCAGAATCCCAGCAGCTTCGTGAATACATTTTCAAGTCTGGATTGCTTACTATAATAATTTAAAACTGTTTATTTCTCAAAGCTGCAATGTTCATCTTAAATTAGAGGTACTTTATTAGTGTAAGTAAATTAATTAGTGTGCTGTGAGTCACACTTGCATATCTAAGCACTACTGTAGTCAGAAGCGTAAAAGCTCTACAGGCCATTTTCTCTTCCTAAATGGGGAACACAGGCTTATAAAATGAGAAGTCAAGTCTTAAAACACTTATTTGTCATTTTATGTTGGAAACTCACCTGTATTAAACACTGTCCTGTTACTTTTAGAAAAACAAGTTTTTTTTTTTACAAGCTTTTGATAAAAGGAGGACCAATTCTTTTTTTTTCTATAATTTCTTTGTGCTTTGATACCTTTTTATTCTAAAATTATATTGTGTCAATTGGAAACACTTATATTTAAAGTATAATCTGTGTAAATTCAATTATGGGTAATTTTTGAGGCTTTTAAATAATTTGGCCTTTGACAAAATACCAAGGTGAATAAATATTAAACCAATATTTATATTTGGTTAAGAGTATAACATGATGAGTAATTTATGTTAAACCATAACATAAAACCACTTTGACAGTGATAGAATAGACCACCTTAAAGGGCTCTCTAATGTTCAGAAGTTATTGTCATTTATAGAAAGTGCAAGGATTTCCAAGTTTTAGGTGGACGCAGACAAAGGAGTTTTAATCTTTTGACTCTTGTTTATGAAGTCTGATACTCAAAATTCTCATCATTACATTTACTGATTTTTTTTTTATATAAAAGCTACAGTGGACCCATGCCTAACCTTCAGCTCTAAGATGTCTGTTTCGTAATAGTTAACAATTTACCACGGCTGTCGAGGGAGGAGCAAGGTGGGTGGAGGTTCTAATAGCCATTTAGGAGAATATTTGGGAAATTTTTTTGGCTATATATTTTCCCACAGTACTTGAGACACAGTTTTACGATTTTTCTTTAAGCTGTTGAATGAATTTTCTTGTTAGAAAGACAGTTCATTGGTGATTTCTGAGTGGGCAGAAATTAACGGAGTGCTGACAGAGACATCCTTTCAGCAAGCATTCAATTTGTGTGTGTGTGTGTGTAAGGTGAACTATTGGTTGGAAATATTTGACTTAAATAATTTAATTGGAACTTGCAGAGAAAATTTAGAGCAACAACTTTATTTAAGAAAAAAAAAATCCAGGGATATTCAGATCTCTTTACTTCCAAGGGTGGCTACATCTCAGAGAGCAAGCTGATTTTTTTTTTATTTTTTATTTTTTTAACTTTAGTAGGCAACAGAAATGTACTACCTGTAAATGACAGAATGCAGACTTTTTGTTTTGTTTTGTTTTGTTTTAAAAGCCATCATTTCTCCTTATTTACCACAAGAATAAAACCAGAGATAAATCCTCCCAAGCTGCAGTCACCTACTGATTGCAAAGGCAACAGTGCTCCTGTTTGGAAAAGTGGGATTTTATGCAGACACCAGAGAGAAAAGCCACCATTTATGTTTCCTTTGTAATAAACAAGACAGACTACTCAACAGGGAGCCTTGAAAAACCATACCGGGCTGGCTTACTCCTCTCCTACCTACTTTTTCCCTTTCCAGCTGTTTCCTTTTAGGAAGCAAGAGAAGAAGCATCCTTAAAACTCCAAAGGACCACCCCTCTACACACACACACACACACACACACACACACACACACACACACACACACACACACTCACATGCCAGACAAAGGAAGCAAAGTTTTGTGGGTCAGCAAGCTGCAGCCTCCCCCACTTTAGTGGAGAGGGGCTGTGGCTGAAACTTGGATCTTCTCTAGGAAGATTCAGCTTCAGGACGGAGCAATGAACCCAAGTATCAGAGCTTCTTAACATCCCTTTTACCCTAGAGCTTCCCCAGAAATAGTCTCTCAAATACCCCAAGCAGAGGCATTATTGGGTGGCATAGTCTGTCCTGGGGGTAGTTTGTTGGATTAGTCCACAGGGAGACTGCTCAATCCTAGACACGGTTTGTGTCTGGCAAGTTGACCTGACTTAGGACAGTTGCCATTGCCAGAAGCAAACGTCGGAGCCAAAGTTCTGACAGGACCACATGGAAGTGGAGACAGTGTGAGAAATGGCAGGGCAGGGCATGGTGTATGGAGTAGATGACATGCTTACAAGCAAAGGGCAAAGCCAAGTTTAATACCAGCTCCTCCCCTAGCAGAATCAGTTCCAATATGCTCAGCTTAACAGCCCCCGCACAAAGGGATAGAGAATTTGATGCTCCCCACCCCCACCACCTCTTAATTGAAGTTCAAGTTCAACTATTAGATGACTTCTGGATAGCTTGGCTCTTCTTGCACCCTATATCCTTTCCCTGTGGAATACCGGCCACTGAACCTTGAAGGGACTTCTTATTTCATCTTTAAGGAACAGCCAGCCACTTAGGTTGGGATAGGATAATTCTTTGACTGCAGAGAAAGCGAATGGGACAGTGTGAGGTCAGGAGAGGAGAGGCAAAGGGCTAGAGACCAATGACTTCTCTACCAGTAGTTTCCTCCAGTCACCTCCGGAGAGTCATCTTGGGTTAGAGCTGGTGAACTGTCCTGGGCAGTCTGGTGAGCTTGGTGTTCTCTGAGACAAAGATGTGGGTTCATGTGAATATCTAATTTAATATAAACAGGGCACTAGTCCTTGTCTTAAATCCTTCAAGCTGGCTGCAGCCAGGTGTCTCTAAGGGGAGACCGGCAGTAAAGCCACAGGAACAGCAAGATCAAGGTGAAGCGCTGGGAAGCTGCGCTCTGCTTGACACTGTAGCTTAAGAGCTTAAGCAGCTCCAGCCTTTAGTGCAGGGGACCAACTGCTGTGGCACGTGGCTTCTGACCCTCAGATAGCTTGAACTTAGTCATGGGAGGGGTATTGCTGGAGGGTGGGGGAGAAGAAAAAGTCAAACTGCTAACTGGCAGCTTCAGATGGAAGTGAAGGAAACCGAAAGGAAAGGAAAGTGTGTGAGATCCTGAGGTGAGTCAGAAAAAGAGAAACAAGAAAATCCAAGTTCTCGCTAAGGAAAGGCGCTCTGCCCACCAGTTTCTGTACTACAGTTTCTGGAAAGAATCTGGATAGTGGAGCATGTGACGATCCCGTGACTGGGACAATCAGCTGTTGTCACTGTGCACAAGCACACAGAGATTCTAACTTCCAGTGCTCGCAGGTCAATCAAGACACTCACCCAGACACCTTTGTCCTTTATCTAGAGACTTATTCCTCCATCCCCATGGGTAATGATCAGCTTTTCTCCATCCTTTTTTGTCCTGCCTTGTTCTACAAACACCAGGGCTCACGCTGTGCTTTCAAGGTCAAGACAGGCCTAGGGCTCCTCAATAACGACCAGGGTGAGGGTCATGCCCACTCCTCCCTAAGTGCACCAGAGTAGGCAGCCCGGTAGATGGAGATGGGTATTTTTGGGCCCTGTTCTAAACAGTGTCCTGCTCAAAAGCACTTCCGTCCAAGATGCAAGAAGGTTCAGAGTTGACTGTCGCTTGCTTATTTTTGCTCCGGAGGAACTTGTGAATCAGAGAGAAAAGCCACCATAGGAACGCAATACATCAAAGAAGAGAAGCTTGGATTTAGGGGCTGGGTGTCCAGACATACTCAGATGTCCAAGTTAGGAGGGCACCCGGTGGTGGCCTCTTTAAGAAAAGAAGAAATTGTGCCCCACTGTAAAGTGAGAAAGCAAGAAACTTGTACCACTGAGATCTACAAACTGACTCCTCATGCCCTCTGGCCAGCTGCTCAGGTAGCTCCCAGTTTTGGAGTCAGAGCAGGAGACTGAGCTCTGTCTTCCCTGAGGGCCACTTGTCCCTGAGATAGCACCAACATTGACAGTGGTGGTTCTATCCAGAAGGTGCACTTAGTATTAGCTTCTATTTTGGTCCTTTATCCCACAAAAGAGCTTGAGACCCTGTTTTCTCCGATGTGAGTAGTATGGCCTTCACTCTCCAGAACTTTCTCCTACCAACTTTTTTTTTGGGGGGGGGAGTGTTAGGGCGAGAGGGGGGTCGGCCTATCCAGAGTGAAGCAGAACGGGGAAGAGGGGACCCAAGGAAGGTCCAGACGTAAGCATCTGCTTCCCGGTTCTCGGGAGCATACCGTGTTTACTATTTCTAGAAAGAGACGCGCTTATAGACTGCTCCTGCATCTGGCAGCCTGGGCCAGTGTGATCCCCACTTATGCCAGGGAGTTCACCTATGGCTAGCGACCACGGCGGGATGCGAGCTGCCAGCCTCTTCTACCCAAAGTCACCCGACTTCCTGCTCTCTATCCCGTGTCCTGTGGCGCACCGGAGAGCGACGCGCAGAAAAGATTCAAATCCAGAACTGGGAGGCGCGATTAGCACTGTCCTGGTCTCCAAAAAATGCGCCCTTCAGCGTCCTGCCAAAATCCCCGAGCCTTCCACACCTTCCCACAACTTTCCAAGCCCAGGCCATTTGCAGTCCCACCTGCGAACCGAACTCGGGGAGCCTCGAGTAGCCAATCTCTCTTCCCTTGGGCCGAGAGCTCTCCCCTCCCCCAAAGCTCCCGGTCTAGCTAGAGTTGTCCTGCTCTGGGCGCCCGCCCGCGGGCTCGCTTACCTCGCATGATGTGGCCGCTGTCCTGCTCCGCGTAGTCATGAAGCTCCCAGCCCGAACCCCAGAGAACCCAAAAATTCCGCTCAGCACGAGGGAAGAAGGCGGTCGGCGAAGAGCTGCTCCGCTGAGAGAAGCATCCCTTTAGGCAGATGTCGTGGCCACAGGGTGACGGTGGCCGCCGCCGCTAAGCTAACAGTTTTGATGCTGTTGCTGATGACTGTTTCTGATGGCTGTTTGTTTGTTTTCAGGCAGAGTGGAAAAAAAATGTCCTAGCTGCTGGTGCCTGGGTTTTGTTTTGCTTTTGTTTGTTTGTTTGTTTCTTTTTTTCTTTCTCTCCAATGTGCTTGCTTTAAAAAAAAAAAATGCCACCGCCTCGGGGCTCGGAGATTTCTTTTGTGATCACTTAGACTGAGGAGGAGGAGGAGGGCAGCGGCAGGAGGAGGAGTTGGTGGTGGTTTTGTTAGTTACAAAGAAGAGGGAGAATTATCAAGGGGGAAAAAAAGGAAACAGAAAAGAAAGAAAGGCGGCATGGATTGCAGAGCATGTGCGTTTTCACATGACATCTGTGCCTGTTAGCGGATCCACAATGTGAATTTTCACTGTTCAGTTGCAGAGACGAAGGGAGCGAGAGAGAAAGAGGAGAGAGGTGGAGAGAGCGAGCGCAGAAGAGGCTTATACGCGAGGGCGGGTTTGGCCGGACTTCCTGGCCCCGCCTCCTGTCAGCACCATGGCCAATCAGCGTCCCGCAGCGCGTGGAGAGTCTGGGGAGGCGGGGGAGGGGACGCTCTTGGGGACAGGGGGCGGGGCTAGGGACTCTGGCGTCCCAGGATGTGCGGACCCAGACTGGGAATTAGAGAAGGTCCTATCTGAGGTCTGATCTGGGCCAAGCTTAGCGCGCCCTGGAGAGTGAGGCAGATGTGAGAGTGACGTTCACTTCTGACTCCAGTAATTAGAAAGGGACACTGGTCAGTCAGGTCTTTGGAGGGAAGAGTCTAGGCGAACCGCTGGGCTGCACTCTCATTCCCTCTTACTGCAAGAGTCCCAAAAGAGTTTTGTACACTACGACAGCGCTTTGAAGCGTCCCTGTTCCATAATGCAGGCTCCTCTGGCAGAGTGTTTACCTTGTCAGACGCTTCTGCTGTAGCGGTAGACTACAAAACCACACCCCTCTAGTTCTGTGCAGCTTCTTTTAAAGACTGTTCAAATGCTCCCCACCCCTCACTCTAACTTTAACTAACTAATGCTGAGCCTCAGGTCCTCCCTTCCTCCCCTCCTCTCTCTCCCTTCCCTTTCTCTCTTCTTCCTTTCTCAGTAGTCCCAGGTTCCTTTGCCAAGGACAAGGGTTTCTTTAGCATTTGGAAACCCTTTGACCCTGGTTGCAGGACTTAAGGACAGGCTCATTTGCCTTTTTATTTGTCACTTTAGTGACGGGACACTTGGCAGAGAGCCTAGACTAGAAGGCAAGACTGTGTGGTTCTGTTCAGTTGGTGAAGGTTTAAAGAGCAAGACTCTTGGCTAGTAGCTCCCCAGAGACACCTGCTTAGGAGAGTTTGGTACTAAAACGAAGGTCATGAGACTGCATTCTTTACAAGAAATTTGTCATCTATTGACAATTTACCTGTATTCTGAAAGAGAAAACAAAACAAAATGAAGCACAGGTATCCAAACTTGTTCTTTTTTTGGCATGGTTTCATTCTTTGTAGATGAAACAAACACACACTATAGAAGCATGGCATCGATTTCCTTCCGTGTAGTTAGGTACTGCTTGGAAACTTTGGTGAATTGAGCATCATGAGACAGGAAGTGCAAAAGTTTGCTTGATCATTTTGAAAGCACAGAGACAGGACTCCGTGTCACAGTCATTCTAAAAGTGAGCCTCCCCAACATTCTCCATACCCAAATAACTCGACTTTTTTTTTTTTTTGCCAGTATTTATTCATGCTGCTTTGGGTAATATGTAATAATATGTAATATGTTGTAGAATTTGGAGTCCTTCAGTCCTCTGTACACTGAACACCATCAACTAGTTGTCTCACCAATAAGAATTGTATTAATTCCCGAATCTTCTGTCAGTGTTTAACCAAAACAGTTCGGCTGTGGGCAGTTCCATTTGCGTGTAATTTAGGAACATGTTGTGGAGAAAGTAAAAGTCGATTGAGTCATTAATTAAATGAAATGAACAAAGGAAGTTACTATTCAGGAAAGCTATTCCTCATAAATACCTTTCTCCTAGATTTTTAATTGACACAGTAGTTAATCTTTTAAGATAATATTTAAGGCTCCCTGGTTTTTATCATTTTTAATCAAGTAAAATATATTCATCATAACTACATTAAAGCTGCAGTAAGTTATGCCTAATTTAGTTGCTTCATTAAAAATTACTGCATATAAAATAGTCAAGAAACAAATTGTGACTATATCATTTTAATTTTATGAGCTTCAAGCAGAGTCATAGGAATATTGGAAATGTAAAACCCTTTGTAAACATTGTAATTGCTATTGTTATTATTTCCTTTTTCTATTTCTTGTTAAAAGGAATTTCAAAACTCCAAAAATTTTAACTCCTGTATGTATTCTTAAGTTTCTAATAAACTACTGAATCCTTAAAGTACATTTTAATTGATAAACTATCTTTAGCCTTCGAAAAGACAGTAAACACATGTATGGAATGAACTTGCCAGTACACATTTTTATGTGGTTTTTGTTTCATTAATACAATACTACACACTTTCTGTGTAAAATATATTTCTTGATTTTTTTTCTCCAAGCATTTTAAAAAACATGTTAATTATAAATAAATACATCTCAAATTTCTAAACTCTGTACACATGGTGATACAATGTGTATCATTTTCTTTTTCCTTTGGGTATTTAGTAATTTTTATTTAGTATTCCTTTTCTATTTAGTATTTATTTTCTTATTAAAGTAACATAAACATTGATCTTTGATTATAATATGGTGATCTGGGACATTTAGGGCCCTGCTGAAAATTTTAAGTGGAGTTTTCAGTGTGTCTACAACTTTTACATTTAACTCAACTGAATGGAACTCATTTGGAGAAAAACCAAATATTCAAAATTCTAATTAAGGAAGCAAGAAATTCCTACAAACGTGTACAATACTTATATATTATATGATGGTTTTATAACATATCTGGTAACAAATGTTTATATTTATAGTGGTATTATAATAATAATTTCATCATAAAATATTCTTGTTCACATAAAATAGACTGTGAATAATTTTATTAGAATGATTATGGAACTGCATAATTATAGGCTTTATGCTCTGCTTTGGCTCCAGGCCTTGAGGACATTTTGTTGGTGTATCAATTTTGATTAATTTCAATGGTCTTTAGTCACAGGACACCTTTCTCAGTCTCAAGCATAGATGTGATTTTACTTAGGGTTGTATGTGAATCTGTTGTCTGTAATGTTGGTTGGCACTCCTCAGGTAAGGCTTGAGAATGTTAATGACTGGTTGTGTCCTAAAGGAAAAAGAGCTATGGTACAATCCAGCCTTCTAGGGTGAAGAGAGCATTTAGGATGATGGCAACCCTAAAATGCTTGAAGAAAAAAAAAGACGTAGCGGTTCTTTATATTTGGTACTTGGTTAGTCTATAAGCAGAGAGTGTTTATATAGTTAGACATTTTGGAGGGATGCTGGCAATACTGGCATCTGTACTGGGGATGAGTGAAAGATTTCTTCTACTTAGCATAGCTAAAGAGGCTGTGTCACTAGAAAGTTTATAGCAGAGATATATAGATACCTTGGAATATTATAAAGGCAAGGGAACAAAAAGAAAACTTCAAACTTGAGTCTATTGAGTATGGGAAAATCAGTACTGATGTTCAAGCTTATGAATGCACTGAAGAAATGGATGGGCAGGTCTGATGAAGATGCGTGGGCAGAGAATTCTGTTCTAGGTTGGGCATTCTCTGGAATGTCTCTAAAGAGCCTTTGGGGTTCCAGGCCTGCACTGCTCTAGCTGTGGCATCTGAGTAGTGATCTGCTTTCTACCTGGGAAGGCGACCCCTCAAGGTACAGGAGCAAGGATTTTCCTGTAGTCAAGGAGTGCTTCTGAGATGCCACAGGTCCTGGGCAATTACAGCATCCTCTCTTCCAGTGGATGCTGAGAGCAAATGGACAGAAGAATTCCTTGTATTTTAAACTCCTTAAAATTTGGGGGAAGAAAATATAAAGGTTGAGATTGCTCACATGACTATAAAAGTAAATCTACCTACTTTTATATTCATTACTAGATTTATTTTACTCACAGAATCTTATATAATCTGTTTGTATTTTCAATTCTACTTTCTTTTAAACATAGTTTGACAACTATGCACATTAAAGGAAAGAAAGCAATAGATACATACATACATATATGTATGTATATACATATGTGTATATATAATGTGTAATTTGTGCTTTATAATATATTAGGGAAGGTAGCAAGGGCTAAATAAAGCACAAATTAATCCCAATATCAAGAGTAGAAATGAAGAAGATTGGGCCCAGGGAAAGAAAAAAAATGCACAGTTTTTTTTTAAAAAGAGAGAAAAGGAGCTAGTATTTGATTTATAGGATTATTCATCTAGTTTCTATCCCTCTCAAGAGCTTGCCTGTCATGTGTTATATCACCCCACCCCAAATCCAATAAAGCAACAAAGGCTTAGAAAGCTAAGTGGACTATCAAAGAGCACAAATCTGAAAATGTTGGATCCACATTCAAAATAAGGTATGACAACTAAAATGTAAATTCTGAGAGTATGAGGAGTCATTTGATATTATCTGTTTTAGTGCTAAAAGATAGAGTTTAGAGCTTTGCTTGGCAAAAGTAAGTGGTTGAAATACAGAAGTGAATCAAGACACAGACATTTGAGCTTAGCCTTGCATAGTACAGCAGCCTCTATTCACTAAATGATAGTGAATGCAGAACGTTGAATCTTGATTTGAAAAATAAAAGGATAGGGTGGAAAATTTATCAAGCAATAATAGCCATATTTGGTTCATCACACAACTTAGAAATAAATTTGTAATAAATATTTCATATCAGAGATAGTGTCAGCCAGAATTAAGCTTGCAACAGTAATAATGAGGGGGGAAAGGACAAGTCTGATTCAGGACACATTTTGCGGATGGAAACTGATGTCTCTTGATGATTACAAGGGGCAGGGTGGTTAGAGGAGGGGGAGCAGTGAAACCACAGCTTCATGAGTCAGAATAGTAAGGAGCCTGGGAAGAATGAGCACTACCTAGGAATAAGCAAGGTGGAGAGGTTCTTCAAATAGGGAACGTTGAGATAAGCTTGAGTCTTCTGTATGTCACCCACAAAATCCAGGAGAATGTTGTATATACAGAGCTAGGGAGAGAAATTGGTTAAAGGGAAAGGGAAAACCAGAGGACATCCAAAACCAAAGCAAATGCAAACACTATGCAATTGACATGTAACTAAGCACAAAAATCAATAGAATTGCAATCTTATATGTTATATAAGACTATGTGCAGAGATAAGGTTTTCTACAGTTAGTTCTTTATGCTAAGTAAAGAAAAATATGTCTTCTTTTGTATAGAAGTCGAAAAGGAAACACTGTGACTGGCAGAAGATTCCCAAACAAATCAACAATCTGAGGGAAATATCTGTAACACAGCTGACAGGAAAAGATTAACAGCCTTCATAAACAAATCAATACAAAAGTACAATGTAATAAACGCTATCCAAATTGGTGTTGGTAGAAGAGAAAGGGGTGATAACTGAGACAGTCGTGTTTTTTTTTTTTCCTTAAGATTTTATCCATCAATTATAGCCCCACTAGTGTTGTGCATGAGGGATTTTTTTTTTTTTTTTTTTTTTTTTTTTTTTTTTTTAGATTGCTTGGCAAAACTTTTAGGAAACTTTAGCACATTTGGTAAAATATGATTTAAAACACAAGTGTAATATTTTACATGACTTCATCGTGGCTAATATCCTCTAGGATTTATCTTGAATTATTTATTCTTCTTTTCCTTTAGAGCCTCATTCGGCCAAGCTAGTAACCCTTTCCTACCTGCATGGGGTGAATATATTTTTTTCTGACCACCCTGATACTTGCTTCTACTCCATCAGTTTTCCAGCTATTTGAAAAGAACTTTCAAAGATATAAGTCTGGTATAGTTTTCCCATCAAAAGAATAATCCATACCCCTTATCTTGGCTTATAATTTGTACTGGGGATTGCCCTGAAACCCCATTTAATTATTTAAAGTGCCCCTATCCTTTTCAGGTGTATTTCTGTCTAGGTAACATAGAAGAGCATTACCCTAATTTTGAATTTCAGTTGACATAAATGTCACATTACTCAGGCAAAGTCCTCTCTTTATGTCTCTATCCAAAGTGTATTTGTTTGTGACTTTTTGTTAAAGCATATGTTTGTCTTCTCTGTAGCACAGAGCTTTTGATTATGCACTTTCATTTATTATTTTTAAATCAAAGGTATCAATGAATTTTAACCAATATTAATTACACAACACATGGAGAGCATAACATTATTTTACCCTTGAGTATAAGATACTTAGTATGCTTGCTAAGATTTTGTCCAATCAGTTGCTAACTTAAACTAGGTTTAAGGGACACAAACCATGCTATTTTGAAAGATCGGTCCACATGTTGGCTAAGATGTCTCTTTACATCATGGTTACCTTAAAAGCCATGAGGAACAAAAGTTGTACTTTTCAAAGCAACTGAAATATACAGTAACACTTAAAGTGCATTTTTTTCTATAGCATAATGAAACAGTAAAAAAAAAGCAAAAAAAAAGCAAACACATTTTAAAATCTCACATCTAATTAAGAGTATAACTGCTATCTGGTTACCTAACCTATTACGTACCCTATACTCATATTCATGTTACAGTCTTATATTGACTTCCAACCCTCAGTGGGGATCCAGAGATTAAGACCAGAAGGCTTTAGGTGGTCATTTAAAGCTCCTGTATCTAGTTTCTCTCTAACAGGTAGAAACACAACAAGTGTAAACTTGGAAAAAGGCCTTCATCACAGTCAGTCTGGCCAGTGTCTTGAACTTTAACTTCGGAGGTTCCTAAACTGTGAGAAAAAAATGTTTATACTTTAAACCATCACATCTGCTGTCTTGGTACAATGGACTGAGCTTTCTGAGACACTGTCTGGAGCACCATGTTTGTACATACACACGTGTGTGTTGGGAGGGGGATGGGAAAAGTGCAAGCTACGGCTAACAAATCCAAAAGGATAAAAGGAGATATGATGACATAGTGCTCAAAACTTTATAATCAAACCATTTACTTCGTTCTATGAATTGATAGCAGCCAACCTTTTCATTTAGATCATTTAGAAAACTTGGCTTGTCTGTTCTACTCCTCAACTACTTCCATGAGGTTAATGAAAACAACACATGCTACCCACTTTGTTTTTTATTACGTTTTTTTCTTTTAATTTGATTTCCCCCAATTAATGTAGTTCTCTTCCTACCCACTCTCTTTATTTGAATCAGTAATTTTGAAATGTTTTCTTTTCCTTCTGTTAATATACTGATTTGGTAAAATGTTACTGTTCTTTTAGTAACGCCACGGGACGGTTAATCTTGAATGCCAATTTAATGGGTTGGGAAGCCTCAAAGAGATTAGTAGCGTACATCTCTCTGCATGTCTGTGAGAACATATCCAGGGATGATTAAGGGACTGGGGACGAACTGTCCTGAGTGTGGACAGAATCATTCCATAGACTAGAGGCCTAGATGATGGGAAAGGAAACAAACAGAGAACCCATTACAACAGCATTCCATTCTCTGTGCTTTTGGGCTGCCCACTGCATGAGCTCCTTCTGTTTTCAACACCCTCCTGTCCTAGTATACAGAACCCTCTGAAATCCCGAACCAAGATAAAATTCTCCTTCCTTAAATTGTTTTTCTCACAGGATTAGGAAGCAACAGAAGGTCCAATACACGTCTCTAGGGGAAAAAATAATCTTGGGTCTGTGATTTATTAAAACTAATATCAGCTAGCAAGTGTTTACTTCTCAGCTAACATCCAACTCCATCTGATGTGTGGAATTCCACTTAGGCCACCATTAGTCATTGTAACTCTACACATGTTTGGATCTCTGGAAAATAGTTTTGTCATTAATTTATATCACCAACATTCATTTGGATTGTCCCCAACTTCAGCTTTTTTTTTTTTTTAACTTTTCTTGCATTTCCTCTTGGGATATGGGATATTTTCAAGCTACTGTTTCTTGGTCCTTTTTAGTAGATTGCTGCTGTTAAATGTTCTCAGGCACTGATGTCATAGGAACATCTGTATTGCTTTACTTTTAAAATATGTTCCTGGTAACTTTGTTTTTTAACATGTTATTCATACTATTCTACCGTAATCTGTTTTATATGACTCTGAGTAAGAGTCAACTGTCAGGTGTAAGATTGTCCCTTTGAAGAGAGAGAATGTGTCTTCTTTTTGGTCCCTCTTGTGACTTTTTTCTTGTCATTTCTCAGCTGTTTTACTGTGATGGGCTTAGGGATAATTTTTCTTTTCTTCTCTTTTCTTGATTATTTTAATAAGAGAATATTCATTTGAAATATTTTATTTTTGTATTTTAAGTGTGTTTGTGTGTGTGTGTGTGTGTGTGTGTGTGTGTGAGTGTGTGTGTTTATTTGCACACTCAAATACAGGTGTTTCTGGAGGCCAAAGAGGGTATCATTTTTCTCTGAGATTGGAATTACAAGTGTTTGTGAGCTGCCTGACATAGGTGCTGGGAATCAAACTCAGTTTATGTGGAAGAGCAATATGGGTGTAACTTATGATTTCAATCCTTTATTAGTTGGAATGCTCTTGATATCCACTCCTTCACACAACCCTTGAGTCATTCGTTGGCTTTCCTTCCAGAGTGGATATGTCATTCATATTAAAACTTTTCATCCTGCTTCATATACTCTTCACATTTGAGTATAATTTGTATCTGTTTGGTTCCCAGAGTCCACCAGGAGATTTGTTAGCTACATAATTATTATCTAACTAATATTTCTCAGATATTTCCTGTTTTACACCTTGTTGATAGATACATCTGTTAAGTTTTTTTTAGTTATTTCATGATTTTTTTTTGTCTCAGAATTTTCATTTGGTTCTACACATATTCCAGTTATCTGGTGAAATCTTTCATCTCATCATCTGTGTCCTTTAACATATAAGCATTGAATTAATTTAAAGTCCATGAGTGATCATTCATATCTGGGTCATTGCTTCACTTTGTGTATCAATTGTTTATTAGACAAATTCTTCTATTGAAACTATAGCAATGATCTAAAAAATTTAAAACATCCTGGAGTGATATAAATTCTATTTTTGTGGTAGTTTTCTGATTAGATTTTGTGTTGGTATGTCTGAATATCCTGTGGTAATTGATTTTCAAAAATGGTGTTTTATTAGGGTCTTAATTTTTATGTGTACAAAGTTCAAACTTTGTGCATGGTGCCACCATCTAGCTGTACTGTGACTGAAGGAGGAGGGGAGAAGGAGATGAGGAGAAGGAGATGGGTGTCTGCAGGAAAAGAATAAACCCAAGAGCAGAGCTGGCTCTTTTTCTTCAGGAAAGAATTGGCCAGCCAGGAACCACACTAATCCAATCTGAAGGTGGGTTCGTTATGATTTATTCACTTCTTCCATCACATCTCAAGGCTCATGCGTCTCTTAGTCTCATCACAGCTGCAAACAAATTTCCAGCATATGAACTGTTGCACAAAGCCCACAGAAATGGGGAAAAACTGGAATGACAAATGAGAGGAGAGACGAAGACTATTTTGAAGACTTGAATTTGAAAAAAAAAATTTGAAATACTGGTGCATATACGCAATCTGACTCAGCATTTTCTGCTAAGATTTGAGGGTTTTGCTTTTTTTTTTTTTGGTGTTTATGCTCACACCTCTCAAACATCAAAACTGACACTGTCATGGAGTTACATTTACAAAAATCACAAGTATTTACTTCTTTGTTGTTCCAACATGACTGCCCCAATCAGACTATTTCTTAACAAAATGTATTTTGTCTTTGCTATTTGCTCAGTGTGGCAATAGGAATCCATTTTCCTTTGAGATTTCAGCCTGTTGTGAAATCCTGTCCTTGTGACTTTCAGCCATTTTTTTTTTTTTCCTTTGGGGTAGAGAATAACTGAAGCCACCTGAAGAACCAAATTATGACCACCGGGTCTTCTGTAGGAAACATGTACACACATGATGAGACTTTTCAGTTTGAAAGCTTGGCATATATGAGGCCTGGCAGCCTTTCAACAGGTGATGGATGCACACACACACACACACACACACACACACACACACACACACACACACATTTATATATATATTTAAAATTTAAAAGTCATTGGCAGAGATCAAGAGATGTTTGTGTGAATGAAAGCATGCTTTTCTTAATTGGAAGAGACAAGGAAGACCTAATTCCTTTGGATATGAAAGTTTGCGTTATCTGTCTAGTGAATGGAAAGATAAAAATTGCAAGGTGTACTTTATCATTCTGAATCAATTTTGGCGGAGTTTATCTTCCTCTCTGGGAGGATGCTGCACATAAAACAAAAAAGATCAGCATGCCATTTTACAGACTTGAGGCACGGATCTTTGAACTCCTACTTCTTAGAATCTTAGCCAGTTTTATAAACACTTGGAGGAAGAAAAGTGGTAACTTCTGTTAAACTAACAACCAGGACTCAGAAGAAGGGCACAGAAAAAAATTTAACAAGGTAAACCAAACAGAAACTGAGAAACAAAACAAGGAACACAGAAGAGATGAATAGTAACAGAAAAATAAGAGAGTGAGGATGAGAACAAAGGTTACAAAAGGATGGAGAGAGGATGGACTCACTTGTTTTTAAAGGACTTGGCTAATGTGCATTAATTTGGCATGTTTCAGCCTAGTCATTCTATGGAGAGTAAGAAGAAGCAGGGCTGGGGCTGGAAGATGAAGAAGAACAAAGGGGTAAATGAGAGAGAGGTAGAACGGGAGGAAGCCGGATGTGCTTATTGGCTTTTTAAGGGGCAACATTTCACTTAAGGCTAGAAGCAAATGCCTGGTACCCAGAGGAGTGGTACCTACATTTTTGTTTGTTTCTTTGCCTTTTTGGCATTCAAGTCCCTATGGTGTTCTCACAATGACATGTTTAAACTTGGTAAGTCCTTGTCTTTTAACCACAGTGGTCTATCTGGGGAGGAGAGCAATGGGCTATTCTGCTTGGAATAGGTTAGTGTACAAAATGTAGACAGGAAATCAGAAATACAGAGTGATAGCCCCAGCCCTTCAACAAAAGATGTGGGATGGGTGTTGCTCCTCTTCTCTTCAAAGTAACATAACCAAGAACTAAACCACTTTTGAGATTATTTTAAAATTTATTTTAGTAAACTCATTGTTTATTTAAGATTTCATTAGAATTTAGATTTAGTAAAATTGGTGCAATGCACAGACATATGTTCCCATATAAGTGAACTGGTTGATGCAGGAAATACTGTGAGGGAGTCTTCCCCATTATCATTGAATTGCCAGATGTACAAGTGATAAGTAAGGAGTTTCCCACACTCAGTGTACCAGGCACAGGAATGAGATTGTTTCTTAAAAGGCCTACCTTTGGTGTGCCATGACTTTCAAAGGCTGATATAATTAATCCTGAAAGAGAAAGGTGCTGCTTGGAAAATAATTGATCATGTCACCTTTTAACACATCTACAGGCATGTCTACAGGGAAGGGTTCTATGGATACTTCATGCCTTTAAACTTGATGGTAAGTTGACAGAGAGATTTTCTTAAAGGGCCTGTATACTCTACCTTTGCCTTTGAAGATACTGGTAGAATATCAGGAAAGAGGGGAGGAGAGTCCCACTGGCAATAAACCTGCGTGGGTTGGGTTCCACTCCAAGGGGGCCTTTTTATTAACATTCTGTACTAAGAGTCTCCAGCAGAGGGTGCAGTCCTGGTGGCAGAAACTGGCACCACCAGCGAGCACTAGGAGTCTGTCTTGGATCTAGAGAAGCTGATCAGACAGACACTAGGACCCATAGCACTATTTGTTTCCTGTGAGGAGCTAACTGGAGACCTTCAAGTCAATATTTCAACTCCAAGACCACAGAGCTTGAAATTAAACATAACAAACTGTATTAATTAGCCACTAGAACATTTATTTGTTCTATTTTTAATGAATGAAAAATTAGAAAGTGAAATAAGCTTTTTATTTTTTAAATATACTTTTACTCAGAAACCAAGAGTAGTAATTTTTTATCCAACAGATAATCTGTCTACAGAACCATTCTTCCCCTGGCAAGTCCCTGTTTCATTTAAATTTTGAAATCTGTACCCTGACTACATGCAACTTAGTCTTTTTACCTGCAAGTTTGTCTCTCTTGTGGAATAGCACATTTCTCCACTAGCTCTCAGAATGCTCAAAAAAGAACCACATTTATCCCCCTAAAGGTGTAGAGAACTTGCAATAACAAAAGGACAGTAAATGGAAACATTAGAATGCCTGAGGAAAAGGCAAGCAAGTTTTGATTCCGTGGATAGTGATGAGCAGGCTAATTCACTATCTGGGCAATGATCCTGGAGAGAAAAATGTGGGGGTTGGAGTTACTAGTGACTGAGAAAAGGCTGAGAAAAAATGGGACTGCCTACGAAAACCTAGTTTTAAAGGTAAAATTATTGGAAGTTTACAGATGGACTTTTTTTTTCCATTTTTTCCATTTTTTATTAGGTATTTAGCTCATTTACATTTCCAATGCTATACCAAAAGTCCCCCATACCCACCAACCCCCACTCTCCTACCCACCCACTCCCCCTTTTTGGCCCTGGCGTTCCCCTGTACTGGGGCATATAAAGTTTGCGTGTCCAATGGGCCTCTCTTTCCAGTGATGGCCGACTAGGCCATCTTTTGATACATATGCAGCTAGTGTCAAGAGCTCCGGGGTACTGGTTAGTTCATAATGTTGTTCCACCTATAGGGTTGCAGATCCCTTTAGCTCCTTGGCTACTTTCTCTAGCTCCTCCATTGGGAGCCCTGTGATCCATCCATTAGCTGACTGTGGGCATCCACTTCTGTGTTTGCTAGGCCCCGGCATAGTCTCACAAGAGACAGCTACATCTGGGTCCTTTCAATAAAATCTTGCTAGTGTATGCAATGGTGTCAGCATTTGGATGCTGATTATGGGGTGGATCCCTGGATATGGCAGTCTCTACACGGTCCATCCTTTCATCTCAGCTCCAAACTTTGTCTCTGTAACTCCTTCCATGGGTGTTTTGTTCTCAATTCTAAGGAGGGGCATAGTGTCCACACTTCAGTCTTCATTCTTCTTGAGTTTCATGTGTTTAGCAAATTGTATCTTATATCTTGGGTATCCTAGGTTTGGGACTAATATCCACTTATCAGTGAGTATATATTGTGTGAGTTCCTTTGTGAATGTGTTACCTCACTCAGGATGATGCCCTCCAGGTCACAGATGGACTTTTTATTCCTACCAATTCTGTGAATATAGATTGAGTGAGCCTGGCCACCCATTGCAGTAATTAACATATTTTAACAGAGGTCAAAGCAAGAGCAATATCACAGATAATGAAAATTGTAATGATTCGGAAGTAATCAGGTATTTGTTTAAATAAACACACTTTAAGAAAATATTTCAAGCTATACACAACCTTGAAAAGTTATCTTCTTATATAAATACAATATACAAGCAAAAAAGGAAGGACCCCTAAACCAAATTTAGAATCACCTGAAACAAAAGATAAAACTAGAATTTACTGGTAACTCTTAAGTGTTATGTTTGAATGAGCATTTTAATAAATATATTTCAGAGCACTGTTACATTTACACAGGCATATGCACACACACACACACACACACACACACACACACACACACACACACACACACACAAACTGAGTAGAAGTTATCACAGTCTCATATGCCCTGCCCCGTCCCTACTTCTTTGTGTCTGTTATTCCTAACGTCTTCCAGATTCTCTTTGGGATCCATCATTTCCCAGATCTGGGTGGTTGGGTAAATTCCCTGTACCTGGAATGACAGCCTTCTTGTTGAGTAGATCTTAAGATCAATTACAGAGCTGTTGTTACCACCAAGGTATGTGTGTCACTATTGCACCCTCAGGGTTATACTGTCATGCTGGTCATTGTTGTAGATCACAAACATAGCTGGGTAGGACTTAGTTTCTTCCCTCCTTTGGAAACTCCCATGGTGTCTTTTGGTACACTGAATTCTAGCCATCAGGGAGGCATAATGATCTAGCCATCAGGGAGGCATTCTAGGGGCATCCAAGAGCAAAAGGAAAGGCAAGAAGGAAATGATGGAATTATATTAAAACTTAAAAAAAAAACCCAAAGGTGATATATATTGTGTATATTTTTTCTCAAGGATTACCTAGCTATCCATTTGTTCTTCCATCCATCCATCCACCCATCCATCCATTTATCCATCCACCCACCTATCTATCTATCTATCTATCTATCTATCTATCTATCTATCTATCTATCTATCTATCTAAACACCTTACAATAGCGTGACAATTCTTTGACAATTGCTGAATTAGTATTGGGATATCATTGCCATTAGCTGTTCTCTCTTCATCCGGTACAGTTTGTTGATTTTGATAATCCAACATGTTTCAGCATGACGTTATCACAGAAAACAATCACTGTCTTAGAGACCCACTGTGTCACCTCACCTCACACTCTGGCAACCACTCATCTTTTTACTGCACACATATGTTTTCTTTTCCCAGAGGATCTCACAATTGCTCTTATGTTTTCTGGAGTCTCTTCAGACTAGATGCATTCACTTCGTAATACACATTGAAGTTCTGTTCATAATTTTCATATCTTGGGACTTCATTTCTCTTATGGCCGAATGACAGTCTATTGTCTGGATATTCCAATTTATTTTCCTGTTTGCTTATAGAGGGACATCTTGGTGACTCTCAAGTTTTGGTAGTTAGGGATAGAGCTGCGATAAACAACCACGTGCAGAGTTTTATGTGGAACACATTTTCAGTTCACTTGGGAAAATACTGAGGAGTCTGAGATTTCTGGATTAGCTTTGAAAGAAACTGGCAAACTATTTTTCAAAGTGACTGTGTCATTTTGAATTTTCATCAGCTTTGAATGACATCTCAATCCATATTACTCCAAATCCCCAAGAGATTGTTTAAAATTATGTCTATTTTATCATGTTTGTATATCTTGTTATTTACTATTTAATTCTAGGATGACTTATTAAATTTAACATATTTTCAAATGTTCATTCTCCATTTGTATATTTTCATGTCTGTTGAGATCTTCTGTCCAATAGTGAACATTTAAAATTTATTAAATACAAATAACAATCAAGATAGGAAACATAGAAGAAAACAAAATATATTTATAATTATTGTGAACACAAAGCCATTGTCATTTGTGTATTTTCAGTTGAATTTTTATTTTTTCAGTGCATAAAGACTTTATATAATATTCATTACTCACATATCACTTGATTTTATTATTTAAAAATTTTTATTGAGCATTTTATATATTAATATGTATCCTGATCAAAGCCATCTTCTGTCCCTCCCCTTCAATTTACCCTGTATGCAAACCCTATTCACTTTCCCCTCCAAACTCCTTGTACTCTTTTTAAAACTCTTATTGCTTATGGTATGTGCCTAGTTGTTGGTCTATATACTGAGACATAGGTATTCTGCTGGCATCTGAGGAAAACTGACTCCCCAGAACCATCTCCAATACCTTTTCAGCAAGGAGTGGGACTTTTTGAGTACTTCCCCATCCATGCTAAAGTCTTGTTTGACTTCATTTTACACAGGTCTCCTGCATGCAGTCCCAGGTGCTGTGAATGCCTGTGTGCAGGAGCACTGTCACATCTGGAAAACACCATTTCACAGCTGTCCTCTAGACCTCTGGTTCTTTGTGACTCTTCCTCTCTGATGATTTTTGAGTCTTGGAGGTAAGGAGCTTGATGTATGTGTCTCATTTAGAGCTGAGAATCCCATAGTCTCTGATGAGAGCTGAGAGGAACTAATCTATGGTTATAAATATAAGAATTTAGCATACAGTTTATGTGTCTATTTAGCAGAAGAGGTCCTATCCCAGACCTATGATCTACTTAGCCACGAGTTCTTGTTCCATGTTAAGAGTAACAGACACAAATTCTGTTTTATAGAGTGGGCATTAAATTCAATAAGAAAGCAATTGGGTACTGTCAAAATGTTTCTGCACAAGTGGGAATATCTTGTCATACAGGTTGATATTATAGCAGGAAAGGTTCAGTGCTGGGTAGAGCTGTTTATTACTTACTCCCTGGATAGCTTTCATAGTACTTTCTGGTGCCGTGAAACACTGGCCAACCACGGTGAAGCTTCTAAGACAGTACCAGATTACTTTCTTCATGCCAGATGAATCAGGTATCTAATATCCCAAGTTTTGTTATCATGTTCAGGAAGTACCGAGCAATGGCAGTGGCTGTATTGGTTTTGGGGGAAGGGGTTTATAAGACATACTACCTAATTACTCAAAGGGAAATAAGCCATAGGTGGCACTGGGATTTTGTTTGATATACTATGGCTTCTGCAGAAGCATTTCCCCTTTGTATGGTGGGAGGAACTACGTTCAAATTCCTTTTCTATATGTATGTATTCTTTTTTTTGTTTTGGTGCTGATTTATCCTCATCATCATCACCACCACCACCATCATCATCACCATCATCATTTAATCTTTTTTTACAGTTCTGTTATTATCCCCCTCATGATCTACCCTCCCACAGTTCTTCATCCCATTCGTCCTCCACCTCCACCCCCTTTCCAAGAGGATGTCCCCACCCCCAACCCTGCCCCACACCACCAGACCTCCCCTCTCCCTGAGGCCTCAAGTTTCTCCAGGGTTAGGTGCATCTTCTCTTTTGAGGCCATGGCTGGCAGTCCTCTGCTGTATATGTGTTGGGAGCCTCATATCAGCTAGTGTATGTTGCTTGGTTGGTGGCTCAGTGTCTGAGAGATCTCGGGGGTCCAGGTTACTTGAAACTGCTGGTCTTTCTATGAGGTTGCCCTCCTCCTCAGCTTCTTGCAGCCATTTCCTAAATCAACCACAGAGATACCCAGCTTCTGTCTGTTGGTTGAGTGTAAGTATCTGCAACTGACTCAGCTGCTTGTTGAGCCTCTTGGAGGGCCGCCATGCTGGGATCCTGTCTGTAAGCACACCATAGTATCAGTAATAGTGTCAGGCCTTGGAACCTACCCTTGAGTTAGATATCAATTTGGCCTGGTTACTGGAACTCCTTTCCCTCAGTCTCTTCTCCATTTTTGTCTCTGCAGTTCTTTCAGACAGGAACAATTCTGGGTCAGAGTTTTTGAATGAGGGATGGCAACCCCATCCCTCCACTTGGTGCCCTGTCCTTCTACTGGAGGTGGACTCTACAAGTTCCCTTTTCTTACTGTTGGGCATCTCATCTAAGGGCCCTCCCTCTGAGTCCTGAGTGTCTCTTACCTCTAAGGTCTCTGGTACATTCAAGATGGTACTCCCCCACCTCCTACCTCTTGAGGTTGCCTGTTTCAATTCTTTCATCTGAAGACTCAGCTTTTGGTCATATACCCAAAAGATGCCACACAACATCTGGGTTGTTTCCAGCTGCTAGCTATCACAAATAAGGACACTATGAACATAGTAAAATAAGGCCATTGTGCCATGGTGTGGCATCTTTTGGGTATATATATTCTTGTTTCCCTATTTTTAAAAGTTCTTTGATGTTATCCTTTTCCTGTACCCAACTGCTCCCCTGCTCTTCCATTCCCTATTTTACTTACCTCTTTCTTCCAACTTCTTCCTCCTTCACACTTCATATCATCTGTTTTACTATCTGCTGTTGAAACCTATGCCCTAGCACCATCTAGTTTCCTGAGTTCTCCTGGTGCTCAAGTTTAAACACACACACACACACACACACACACACACACACACACACACACATCTAAAGATTCAGGATATCTCCTTTATCTAGCATAACTGGAAAAAGTGGGAGGCAGAAGACTCAGGTTCATGCTGGCCAGCTGTACTTTAAGGGAAATAATGAGGAAGGAGGGGAGCAATGGAAGGCAGAAGGGTGAGGGAGGTGAGAGAAATAGAAAGAGAAGACTGAGAAGAGAGGGAGAGACAGGGAGGAGGGGAGGGGAGGGGAAGGGGAGGGAGAGGGAGGGGGAGAGGGAGAGAGAGAGAGAGAGAGAGAGAGAGAGAGAGAGAGAGAGAGAGAGAGAGAGAGAGAGAGAGAGAAACTGGTCTTGGCAGACATGAACTGCCCCTGTTTTCTCACAGACCATGTTGCTAGGCGCTAGCTTGGCACCCATAGCCTCATCTTGGCAACTCAGGGGCCACATTAGAGATCTCAAAATTATAGAGACGTTGCAAAGAAAAAGTTGAAAAATCTGTGATTATTCCCAAGTTGGACTTGGTCTGACATATCATACAATTTGCCTTATTCAAATGAATGTGAATATAGTAGAAACAAAAACAAAACAAGACAAAGCAAAACAAAAAACCAAAGTCCTAAATTAACTCTCTGTCTTGATTGTGTGAATAATCTGAGAGCAAGCAAGCCAAGGGAGCAAGCAATAAAGCTGTGAAATTTTATATTTGCCTTGTTGTCCTTCAGGTCATAACTTGGCTGTTGCCTTTCGAAACTATGGATGGCTGTGATCACTGGAAGATATTGGCATTAAAATGGACCCCCTGGCTTTCAGTAGTTTGAAAGTGGGGTTAGGGTCCTGAGTACCTGCTCTTCCCAAAAGAATTGTAAATAGTTAATCGTTACTAGGGGAGAGAGCCTCTGAGGCCTTCCCCTACCCCTAAGATATAGAGACAACTGTGTCTAGGGAGAGTTTTTTTTTTTTTTTTCCTACCATAATGTAACTGCCGGTAAGTTATCCATACACCTGTAAATAGCTCTTCATCAGTGCTCAAATGCACAAGCCCAGTTAAATACATTAACTCAAATCTACATTAGGGTGGATAAACTTGTCATTGGTGCCCTGCCATGAGTGAATAGACAACTGTTCAAATTGCTTCGAAAAAAGCTCACAGAATATATGCAAATGGGAAAACCTGGTCTTGATGTTTTCTTGATGTAATAAGAAGTAGTAAAAACAGAGACAGGGGCAAGTATCTGGGAGGGCTGGAGGGGACAAAATGGAATGTGAGGGAATGTTATAATTATATCATACTCTCAGAAATCAAAAAAGAAATAAAGGAAAGGACACACAATAAATAAACATATATTATGAAAATTCAAATTATGTGAGGGCATAAATTAAAAATTATGACTCCATTGCCCTTTATAGAATTCTCACACTGATTGTAACCACTGCAAAAATATTAGAAAATTTATCCTTCAAAAAAGCTTTCAATTTTACATTCATACCCATAATTTTAGTTTCTTTTGTGTGTGTGTATGTGTGTGTGTACATGTGCATTTGTTAGTTTATTCTCTTTCAGATAGTCAAGGTGTTTTCTACAAGTAGAAATAAATTGTGCTGTCCATTGCAATTTAACATTTTGGTTAGCATAGCCAAAGTCAAAATGATTTTTTCAAATTTTGGTTGTCACAAAAACTCTATTTAAGCATAGTCTTTCCTTTGGTACTTTTTAGGGGACTGTTTCCAGCATCTCCTTCATGAACACAGAAATTCACAATGATCAATCATTTATGTAAAATCATGTATAATTATTTTGTAGATTTTTATTTATTAATTAATTTACGTTTTGAGATCGATCCTCACTTTGTAGCTATTGCTTGCCTGGAACTCTCTTTATAGACCAGGTTGACTTCTTTGACCTCCAAGAGATCTGCATGGTCACTGGAATTAAGGAACGAATCAACATGCCGTGTGTTAAATTGCTCAATTTTTGGTATGTACACATTTTTCCATATACTTTGAGTCACAGTAAAAGGAAAAACTATCACAGCATGATCATTTAGGCACAGGAATGTATACATGTAGTTTTAGTGACAGGAAACAATAACTTTTTACATAGATATCCATCCATCCATCCATCCATCCATCCATGCAAACAGGTATATGCGCACACATATCTCACATGTGTCAGTAAATAATCAGTGATTTTTCAGAAATGTCTTATTGAAAGCTTTCTTATTTCTTCACATCTAATCTTTTTTCTTGTCAGATAATTGTCACTTGTCATATTTATTCTGTTTATGAGATTATTAGGCATATTTTATTACAGTAATTACTATTTTAACAAATTAATTGTTGAGTAAATAAGAATTGTGTTTCCTAACACCAAGAAGCCTTTCTGTGGCCTACCTAGTATTTATTGTCAAAAAGGACAATGGCCATTCAGATAAGTTTTTGTTAGGAATAATTCTATTTATTTTATCACACTTTTTCCATTAATTTAGAAAAACCAGTGAAAGCCTGAGAACACTTGGAGATGTGAAAATAAGCCCCAATTTTGAGTTTTCAAAACTCTCTGGGGAAGGACATTTTGTTGATAATTGCTATTGCTTTGTGAGAAGCTTTGGAACTGTATTCAGGTCTGGGTTAAGTATGTATTCATCTGGAGGACAGCAAATCTTTCTTATTTTATTTTATTTTTCTTGAATATTTTCTTTATTAACATCTCAAATGTTTTTCATTTTCCAGGCCTTCCCCTCAGAACCCCCCTATTCCAGCCCCCCTCCCCCTATCTCTATGAGGGTGTTCACCCACCCACCCACTCCCATCTTCCCACCCTGGCATTGCCCTACACTGGGCCACTGAACACCCTCAGAACCGAGGGTCTCTTTTCCCACTGATGTCTAACAAGGCCATCTTCTGCCACATATGTGGCCAGTGCCATAGGTCGTTCCATGTGTATTCTTTGGTTCGTGGTCCAGTCTCCAGGAGCTCCAGGGGGGTCTGGGCTGTTGACACTGTTGTAGCCTCCATGGAGTTACAAACACCCTCAGCTCCTTCAGTCCATTCTCCATCTCCTCCATCAGGGACCCCCAAACTCAGTCCAATGGTTGCTTGTGAGCGCTATACTCTGTATTTGTCAGGCTCTGGCAGAGCCGATCAGGAGACAGACATATCAGGCTCCTGTCAGCATGCACTTCTTGGCATCCACAATAGTGTCTAGGTTTGGTGACTGTATATGGGATGGATCCCCAGGTTGGACAGTCTATGCTCCACACTTTGTCTCTGTATTTCTTCCTGTGAGAATTTTGTTCCCCCTTCTAAGAAGCACTGAAGCATCCACATTTTGGTCTTCCTTCTTCTTGGGCTTTGTATGGTCTCTGAATAGACTCTTGGGTATTCCAAACTTTTGGGCTAATATTCACTTATCAGTGAGTACATACTGTGTTTGCTTCTATGTGACTGAGTCACCTCACTCAGGATGATATTCTCAAATTCTATCCATTTACCTGCGAATTTCATGAATTCGTTCTTTTTAATAGCTGAGTAGTACTCCATTGTGTAAATGTACCACATTTTCTCTATCCATTACTCTCTTGAGGGACATCTGGGGTCTTTCCAGCTTCTGGCTATTATAAATAAGGCTGCTATGAACATAGTGGAGCATGTGTCCTTATTACATGTTGGAGCATCTTCTGGGTATATGCCAAGGAGTGGTATAGCTGGGTCCTCAGGTAGTACTATGTCCAATTTTCTGAGGAACCACCAGACTGATTTCCAGAGTGGTTGTACCAGCTTGCAATCCCACTAGCAATGGAAGAGTTTTCCTCTTTCTCCACATCCTCACCAGCATCTTCTGTCACCTGAATTTTTGATCTTAGCCATTCTGACTGGTGTGAGGTGGAATCTCAGGGTATACATATGCAGCTAGAGTCAAGAACTCCGGGGTACTGGTTAGTCCATAATGTTGTTCCACCTATAGGGTTGCAGATCCCTTTAGCTCCTTGGGTACTTTCTCTAGCTCCTCCATTGGGAGCACTGTGATCCATCTAATAGATGACTGTGAGCATCATGTGTTTAGCAAATTGTATCTTATATCTTGGGTATCCTAGGTTTTGGGCTAATATCCACTGATCAGTGAGTACATATTGTGTGAGTTCCTTTGTGAATGTATTACCTCACTCAGGATGATGCCCTCCAGGTCCATCCATTTGGCTAGGAATTTCAAAAATTCATTCTTTTTAATAGCTGAGTAGTACTCCATTGTGTAAATGCACCGCATTTTCTGTATCCATTCCTCTGTTGAGGGGCATCTGGGTTCTTTCCAGCTTCTGGCTATTATAAATAAGGCTGCTATGAACATAGTGGAGCATGTGTCCTACTTACCGGTTGGGACATCTTCTGGATATATGCCCAGGAGAGGTATTGCTGGATCCTCCGGTAGTACTATGTCCAATTTTCTGAGGAACCGCCAGACTGATTTCCAGAGTGGTTGTACAAGCCTGCAATTCCACCAACAATGGAGGAGTGTCCCTCTTTCTCCACATCCTCACCAGCATCTGCTGTCACCTGAATTTTTTATCTTAGCCATTCTGACTGGTGTGAGGTAGAATCTCAGGGTTGTTTTGATTTGCATTTCCTTGATGATTAAGGATGTTGAACATTTTTTCAGGTGCTTTTCTGCCATTCGGTATTCCTCAGGTGAGAATTCTTTGTTCAGTTCTGAGCCCCATTTTTTTAATGGGGTTATTTAATTTTCTGAAGTCCACCCTCTTGAGTTCTTTATATATGTTGGATATTTGTCCCCTATCTGATTTAGGATAGGTAAAGATCCTTTCCCAATCTGTTGGTGGTCTTTTTGTCTTATTGATGGTGTCTTTTGCCTTGCAGAAGCTTTGGAGTTTCATGAGGTCCCATTTGTCAATTCTCGATCTTACAGCACAAGCCATTGCTGTTCTATACAGGAATTTTTTCCCTGTGCCCATATCTTCAAGGCTTTCCCCCCACTTTCTCCTCTATAAGTTTCAGTGTCTCTGCTTTTATGTGAAGTTCCTTGATCCACTTAGATTTGACCTTAATACAAGGAGATAGGTATGGATCGATTCACATTCTTCTACATGATAACAACCAGTTGTGCCAGCACCATTTGTAAAGGAGATCAAGGGGATACAAATTGGAAAAGAGGAAGTCAAAATATCACTTTTTGCAGATGATATGATAGTATATATAAGTGACCCTAAAAATTCCACCAGAGAACTCCTAAACCTGATAAACAGCTTCGGTGAAGTAGCTGGATATAAAATTAACTCAAACAAGTCAATGGCCTTTCTCTACACAAAGAATTAACAGGCTGAGAATGAAATTAGGGAAGCAACACCCTTCTCAATAGTCACGAATAATATAAAATATCTTGGCGTGACTCTAACTAAGGAAGTGAAAGATCTGTATGATAAGATCTTCAAGTCCCTGAAGAAAGAAATTAAAGAAGATCTCAGAAGATGGAAAGATCTCCCATGCTCATGGATTGGCAGGATCAACATTGTAAAAATGGCTATCTTGCCAAAAGCAATCTACAGATTCAATGCAATCCCCATCAAAATTCCAACTCAATTCTTCAACGAATTAGAAAGAGCAATCTGCAAATTCATCTGGAATAACAAAAAACCTAGGATAGCAAAAACTCTTCTCAAGGATAAAAGAACCTCTGGTGGAATCACCATGCCTGACCTAAAGCTTTACTACAGAGCAATTGTGATAAAAACTGCATGGTACTGGTATACTGACAGACAAGTAGACCAATGGAATAGAATTGAAGACCCAGAAATGAATCCACACACCTATGGTCACTTGATTTTCGACAAGGGAGCTAAAACCATCCAGTGGAAGAAAGACAGCATTTTCAACAAAGACTTTATTTCTAAGTTCTCAGATTTTAGTTAAATACACACACACATGCATGCATGAATGCAACACACACACACACACACACACACACACACATATATACATATATATATATACACACACACACATATATATACACACATACATGCATATATATACATATACACACATATGTATATATATATGTGTGTGTGTGTATATGTATATATATGTATATATACATATGTGTGTGTGTGTGTTTGTGTATGATACATATCCTAACCAGGATTTGCTAACTATCACCACAAATCTTCTTCTCCCAGACATGTATTGAAGACCAGCTGTGTTTGTTACCCATGGTTTGAATAACATTTAAATAAATTGATAGTCACAGAAGCTTAGTTATTTGTAACTGCTGACTCTGTATCTTTATTTTTCTGTGTGTATATGTGACCATGTGTGGGTATATGCTCTGCATACACAGATGTGTTCAGGAGGCCAGAGGTTGACTTTAAGTGTCTTCTTTAATTGCTCTTCACTTTTAAAAAATGAGATATACATTTTATACTTTCAGATATATTTCATACATGTACCCAATGTACTTTCCTTATACCCAAATATCATGAGGCTCTATTCCTGGGTAGGTGTGAAGAAATATCTACTCACACTGTCTAAGGAAGTGATAACAGACAGGCATAGGGATGCTACCAAAACTTGTTAAACCAGTGAGTTTAATTGGGAATACTTATAGGTCTATGGGTGAGGGATTATATCCAGGACTAAAGAAGAGTTAAAGACAGCTGCATTGTTAATAAGTACACCCCAGAATGAGTCACATCCATGAAAGCTGGGTACCTGGAGCACATGTCTCCCTCGTGTCCTCATTGTTCATATAAACCACAGTGTGACACAGTATATCTGGACAGTTTCAGGGACTTTCTTGGATTAACAAGTTTCCCTGGGGGATGGACTTTTTTTTTTTTTTTTTACCTCTTCATAGAACATCTCTATTTTAAGGAGCTTCTTTCCAACATGGAGATTTTATTTCAGAGAAAGAAATCTGTACAAAACCCTCCCCTTTCCTCTCCCTCTCCTCTCCCCCTTTAACTCTTCCCCCATAACTGCCTCCCCCATAACTTCATGTCTTTTTTTTTTTTAATTCTTTTTCCCTTTTTCTCTCATTGAGTCTGGTTCTTCTTGTCTCTGCCTCCCTAGGACTAGGATTACATTTGTTTATTTCTGTACTCGGCTTTTTTTTTTTTTTTTTACAAGGGTCGTGGGAATTCAGATAGGTCATCATGTTTGTGTAGTAAGCATTTGCCAGAGTCATCTTTCCAATGCTGATAGCATTGTGTTTGAATATTATGATATTTATTTATTTTAGTATATTAAGTAGGTTGTAGTTTATTATGTAGTAACTCAAAGTGTAGTGATAGACTCAGTTACTCTCCCATTGATTTCTTCGGCTTAATATTAGTATATTCTAGTAGTGGAGTTGCTAGTCATCTGAAGTGCTACATCTTAGCAGATATTGCTGAACAATTTTCCAAGATGAAAACTTAACTGTCAGCCTTTCATGATAGTTCAGAGTGCTTGTTCCTAACAGCACTAAGCATTGTTAGACCTCTTAACTTCCCCCTTTAAATGTCTATGGTCTGTTACTCCTTTGTATTTGCATTTCTTTAACTTGTTAAGATAAGCATTCTTACAAATGTTCAAAGGTCATTTTTATATTTTCTTATGTGAAGTGCCTCTCCAAGCATAACTCAAGGATTTATGATTCTTTACATGCTCTGGATTCAAACCCTTTTATGGTTACATACGTTGCAATTACTTTCTGCCATCTATTTGATAACCAAAAGTCTACAGTGGCAATTGGATATATATATATATATATATTCAGACCTACTTGTTATCATAAAGTTTAAAAAAGAACTTTTCTCCTTTCAAGATTATAAAGATGTTGAAATGCTTTTCTCTATCAGGTACAGGTAGAGCTTTCCTTACACATGGTTGTTATTGTTTCAGTTAGCTGTACAGCCTAATATCTATGCAGTAATATTTCGTTCTTTTATGAAAATGTTGATACCAATATTCTTGAATTCTTATAGTATGAAGTTTTATGATATATTTGCACACACATACACATACATACACTGAGAAAGATAGTCACAAACTCTACTGTGATTTTTTTTTGTAATTGATTTGAATTTCTACATCAATTTTGTAAGAGTACAATGTTTCTTTTAATCATGATATACATATCTACTTTTTAAAGTTTTCCTAATAATATATTTTCAGATATATTTGTGTGCTTGCTAGTTTTATTTGTAAATAGATATATATTTTGTATACATTTATTACTTATAAATATGTATATAAATGTGACAAACAATTTCAAAAAATTTGGCTATTCTTTCAAATAAATTTGATATTTAGATTGCATGTGTGTCCTGAATTTGTGCCAAATGTATGGGTTAATTCTAACTGTTTTTCTGTAGATTTCTGTGGATGATCCAAAAAAAAAAAAAAAAAAAAACCACCATTATATCATTTGCAAACATTGCAAATTTTCATTCCAAATTCCTTACCCATTCATTAATTTAGCCACGGTCCATTGGCTAGGCACTGTAGCATAATGTGAAGGAGAGGAGGTGACAGTGCCAAGCTTTGTGTTCTACTCAGGCTCTGAGAGGAACTCTCACAATTCCCTCCTAGTGGTTGCTGTGGAAAAAAAAAAAGTCCTTGCAGTCCAATCCAGGGTTTTGTGCGAGTTGCAAGTACTCAGCCCTAAACCCCATCCAGCCCAGTGCCATTGGATTTAAGAGCCCTATCTTGGCTCCTTCTCTTTTTGGATCCTGATAATTTGTGGTTTATTTTGCTTGTTTGTTTTTGAGAAGCATTTTCTGAAAAACATAAATTTTATATTCTTTTCATTGAAGCTACTTCCACTTTATTGACATTAATGTTTCATATTTATTTTCTATTTTTAAAACTGACCACTATCTTTCCTTATTTCTGCTAGCTTTTACTATAAGTTATACTTTTAAAAGCAACTTTATGCAGTGAATACTTAGGGTCGTTGATGTGTTTTATATTTTTTTGAGATAATCCATAATGAAAATGCTTTAAAATATTAATTATATTTACCTCCTTTTTAGATTCTTTTAAATTTTTTAAAAAATTATTATCTTAAATCTTTTTTTTTTTTAAGATTTATTTATTGATTATATGTAAGTACACTGTAGCTGTCTTCAGACACTCAAGAGGGAGTCAGATCTTGTTACGGATGGATGTGAGCCACCATGTGGTTGCTGGGATTTGAACTCCTGACCTTTGGAAGAGCAGTCGGGTGCTCTTACCCACTGAGCCATCTCACCAGCCCCTATTATCTTAAATCTTAAACCAGTGTCTGAGAGATCTCAGAGGTCCAGGTTTGTTGAGACTGTTGGTCTTCCTATGGGGTTGCCCTCCTCAACTTCTTCCAGACTTTCCATAATTCAACCACAGGGGTCCCCAAATTCATACCATTGGTTGGGTAAATGTATCTGCTTTTGTCTCTGTCTTCTGCTTGTTGGGCCTCTTGGAGGGCAGCCATGGTAGTTTCCTGTCTGTAAGCACACCATAGCATCAGTAATAGATTCTTGTATGTGGCTAATGTTTATTTTACAGTATTTAACAGCATAATTAAAATAGCAACTATGGTAGTTCATCCGTTTGTTCTGCATCCTTCTCTCTCTACATTGTTATTGTTGCTTTGATTATAGATGGTGACATCATGCTGTTGTACAACATGCAAAGTTGGATCTATTTTTGGAAGCACTACCATACTGAGTCAAGGATGCATGGGAGGCTTGATGTATTAGGAGGATGGCACTTCAGTCACCAACTCTGGAATGACTCAATGTACCTGAGTATACTAGCATAAAAAGGCGAGCAAGTGAATGCTCATCTTGGACATCCTAGTCCAGTTGGCTATATGACTTCAGTTTCAACTGATACTTTTATTGTAAATAACCAAAAAGTTGACTGGCTTAATTCAGATTCTATTTCACAGTTGTAGAAGGTAATAAATAAAAAGCATTGTGTTTTTTTTAAAGTATTTCATTTTTACTTGATATTCTATTATTTTACAGAGTTTTAAATGATACTAGCATTAGAATTGAGTGAATTCATCAATATGTCCTTTAAAGCAGTGATAAAATAAAATATGATTGGCCCATATATCTTTGATAAGAAGAACAAAAGAGGCAAATGTAGGTTAATGAAAGAAAGAGTAGATGGATGTTAGGTACACTGCCACAAAAGAGTTGAAACTCGAAAATGCTCTGAGGTCCCCAGGAAAATTATATTACCTTTCTCTCATGAGCTGATATTGAAGTGTAGAGTTATCACAAACGCATCTGTGTTGTTTTCTCATAAGCAAGTCACCGTGGTCATGGAGTAGCTTATTTGGCACATATTATAAAATCAGAAATGGTCCTGAGTGTACAGGTATTATTGTGAACTTCAGCTGTAGTTTCAAGTCCCTATTTTAAAATTAAGATTCTCAAAAACAAAGAACTACCTCTAAGAAACATAGCAGCATCTTGATACTTATAAGCCATCATTGCATATTTCCTAAGAAAAGTAGGAAGTTAGTTATAATTTTTTCCTGCTGTTTATAAATATATGCCAACTGTAAGGATGGAAGTCCTTCCACTATGCTTCAGTCCTTCTTAGAAGGGAGAATAAAATACTTGCAGGAGGAAATACAGAGACAAAGTGTGGCGTAGAGACTGAAGGAAAGGCCATCCAGAGACAGCCCAACCTGGGTATCCATCTCGTATACAGAAACCAAACCCAGACACTATTGTGGATGCCAAGAAGGGAATGATGACAAGAGCCTTATACAGCTGTCTCCTGAGAGGCTCTGCCAGAGTCTGACAAATACAGATGGAGATGCTCACAGCCAACCATTGAACTGAGCACTGGGTCCCCAATTGAGGATTTAGAGAAAGGACTGAAGGAACTAAAGGGGTTTGCACCCCCATAGGAACAACAACAATACCAACCAACCAGACCATCCCAGAGCTCCCAGGGACTAAACCACCAACCAAAGAGTACACATGGAGGGACCCACGGCTCCAGCTACATATGTAGCAGAGGATGGCCTTTTGGGCATCAATGGGAAGAGAGGCCCTTGGTCCTGTGAAGGCTTGATGCCCCGGCGTAGAGAAATGCCAGGACAGGAAGGCAGAAGTGGATAGTTGGGTGGGGATCACCCTCATAGAAGCAGGGGGATGGGGAATGGGGAATGGGGGATGGGGGATGGGGGATGGGAAATGGGGGATGGGGGACGGGGGATGGGGATTCCAGAGGGGAAACAGGAAGAGGGGCTAATATTTGAAATGTAAATAAAGAAAATATCCAGTAAAATAAAATAAAGAGATGTGAGAAGTGAGATTTGAAATTTTCAATCATTCTCATAGTTTGTTCTTTTTTTAAATGATCTAATTTTTCCATCAATTCAAGACTTTTCGATTTTGTTTCCTTTCTTATGGAAATTAATAAAATTTTTTCATTAATTCTTACTTAAAAATGACATAAGAAACCACAGTTTTAATTTAAGTAGGAAAGAAAACAATTGAAATACCTTAAAAGACAATGATCACATGTTCAGTTTTAATTGTGAAAGTAATAGACATTTAACAATAACAAACTCTTTCCACCTCCTGCTCCTATTAAACTAAATAAAATAAAACTCGTCTAACTATCTGATACCAAGAGTTGCTTAACACCAGAAAAGTTTGAATATTTCAAGAGGGTATAAATATCAAAGCCTTTATTAATTTTCATAGAAAGGCTTTTTTTATTCTGCTTCCTAAGACTAAACCTGTATGAGGATACATGAAGATTTCAGCACTCAAATACAATTACAAGTTTTAGCGGTTGCTGTGTAACAGCATGTATTCTCTTTGAACAATTATTGACAATTATGTTTCATTAATATTGTGTTTTTCTGATTATTTTTCTGTTTATTTGATTTAGTATTCAACTAAGAAATATGGTGTATTTAATTTGTCATGTTTATATACTTTCCTTATTCTAGAGTGGTTTCTTTTCCTTTTGCATCTTTCATGGTTTTGACATCTTTGAAAACATCTGTTTAGCCAGGCTGAAATGTGTCTCATATTATGAATGAATTTTATCATTGTCACATCTGAGTTGTACATTAGCATATAGGCTGCAGATATTGTAGCTATTTTAATGTTGAACATATTGCTATATTTGATCATTTTTGTTAAAGTCATCATCTGTCACACTTTTTTCCCATTATAATTAACATTTAGCTTATAAAACAATAAGCACACTGAATAATTTATTTCTTAACATTTCTACATCCTCTGTTTTTCTTGCCTGGGTTAATAATTATAAAATTAACACAGGATAGTGATTTTCTATTTTTGACAGTCTTCATGGGGATTTAATCTAATGTACATGATTTGTTTTGTGATGTCTACTATCTTTACTGAAGGATGCTCGGATTTGCTTTGTCAAGTTGCCATTACTTTTTCTGCAAATGACCCCTAGTTCCTCCTCACTTTGAAGGATGGATTATGATGATGATCTAATCCCTTTCACCTTTTTCAGTAATGGACACATGACTTCTAAAGTACTGACAAGATAGGGACAACAAGATGGCAGGGACTTCTGCAAGGAAAAGTGCCAGGAATATCTATTACCCTTTTCTAGGAAGTTCTTGTTTCAATTCATTAGACTGTGGTTTGACCTATGTGCTGGTTAAGTTTATGTTAACTTGCTACAAGGTAGAGCCATCTGAAAGGTGGGAACCTCAGTGGAGAAAATCCCACTACAAGATCAGGTTGTAGGAAATTTTCTTAATTAGCAACTGATGTGGGAGGTCCCAGCCAATTGTGGGAGGTGCTATCCCTGACCTGGGGATCCTGGGTTCAATAAGAACACTGGCTGAGCAAACCATGATTGACAAGCAAGCAACCGTCCTCCATGGACTGTGCTTCAGCTCCTGCCTCTAGGTTTTTATGTTTGGCTCATGTCCTGGCGTTTTTTATTGATGAAAAGTGACCCGAGAGTTGTAAGCTGAATTAAAACCCTTTCCTCTGCTAGTTATTTTTGCTCATGGTTTTATATGTATAATATATTAATATACATTATATAACATATTGCACATAGCAATAATATGAATAATAATATTAATGCATTATATTATATACATTACATATAATTATGAATATCTAATATTATATATGTATACATATATACATACACACACACACACACACACATAAGCTAAATCTTCAGAAAGGGAGATAGCAATAAGTGCGGGGTCTTGGTCTGAGGATGAAGTTTTAGAGTGAGGGAAGTACCAGATGGAATCTGCTTCAGAATCTTGAGAAGGAGGAAGAAGAGTTCTGCTACCCCTTTAAGTTTAGGCAGCCCTTCTTAAAGAAGCATTGAGCGGAGTGAATCCATAAACTTTAAGTGCTAAAACCTTTTCTTTGTTTCATTTCTATTTTGCTTTTTTTATTAGATATTTTCTTTATTTACATTTCAAATGCTATCCCAAACGTTCCCTATACCCTTCCCCCTGCCCTGCTCCCCTATCCACCCACTCCCACTTCTTGGCCCTGGCATTCCCCTGTACTGGGGCATATAAAGTTTGCAAAACCAAGGGGCCTCTCTTACCAATGATGGCTGACTAGGCCATCTTCTGATACATATGTAGCTAGAGACACGAGCTCTGGGAGTACTGGTTAGTTCATATTGTTGTTCCACCTATAGGGTTGCAGACCTCTTTAGCTCCTTGTGTGCTTTCTCTAACTTCTCCACTGGGGGCCCTGTGTTCCATCCTATACGTGACTGTGAGCATCCACTTCTGTATTTGCCAGGCACTGGCATAGCCTCATAGGAAACAGCAATATCAGGAATGGACACAGAAAATGTGATACATTTACACAATGGAGTACTACTCAGCTATTAGAAACAATGAATTTATGAAATTCTTGGGCAAATGGATGTATCTGGAGGATATTATACTTAGTGAGATAACCCAATCACAAATGAAGTCACTTGATATGCACTCACTGGTAAGTGGGCATTAGCCCAGAAACTTAGAATACCCAAGATACAATTTGCAAAACACAAGAAAATCAAGAAGAAGGAAGACCAAAGTGTGGATACTTCATTCCTCCTTTAGAATAGGGAACAAAATACCCATGGAAGGAGTTACAGAGACAATGTTTGGAGCTAAGACTAAAGGATGAACCACCCAGAGACTACCCTACCTGGAGATCCATCCCATAATCAGCCACCAAACCCAGACACTCTTGCATATGCCAGCAAGATTTTGCTGAAAGGACCCTGATAAAGCTGTCTCTTTGTTTCTTTTCAAATGGAAGATTCCCTTGGATGTATTTGGGTATATCATCTGCAGCGAGTCCTAATCCCAGTTTATGCTGATCAATGTCAGGTGACCTGTGCTTTGAACAACACTGCCAATTTCTCCAGCTGAAGCAAGTATCCTAAAGGATTATGTTGGAGTTTCTGTTGGAATGCATGAGGTAGACTGTGGTAGGGCAGTTTTGGTAGCTTGAACCATTATGGGGTGGTTTGTTTGTTTGTTTGTTTGTTTTTTGTGAGACAAGGGCAGAGAGTCTAGCTGTAAGAATGATCATTTATGTGGGAGAGTTTAAAGTTCAGTACTCAAAAACTGCACAGGCAAACAAGAGCTGGGCTTCAGCCTCCATTTGGACATTGGCCACTCTGCTGCCTTGTCTCCACTTTCACTGTGGCTTTGTGATTTCTGACTTTTTGATTCGAAGTTATCATACTTATTTTATCTCAAAGTCAAGGCATGAGAATGAGCTGAACAATTTTCCGGCCTTTGAAATTCTTAGAGGAAAATCCTTGACCTTTCATAACACATTTTTGACCTGCACTTTTTTATTTAATGCATCTATAATGGCATTTTAGGGGTGAGAAATGGGAAAATTAAACATAATCATAATTATGGCTGATAATTTTATGTGTTTGTTTCGGCTTCCAGTGATAATGGAAAATAAATGTATGAGTCTTGTGAATGCACAGAGAGTTAGTTTTATCCCAATTACACTCACATTTCATACTCTTCATGAGAAAAAAATAAAGAATTTTAATTAAACTCTTGGATTCAACCCTCTGAGAATGTAGCGAATTTCTAATAATCCTTTGGTGTGATGAATCAACACAGCCAAACAACATTTGAAAAGAACTGATTTTAGTCTTATGTAAATAACAATCTTTTTTATTTTCTGAATAATAATCAATCAAGCATATATGTAGTGTTTTTCTAGTTTTACTTAGAGCCAATAGTGGTAGAATACATAGCAAACTTGGCAGGACTGAGGGCTATCTGAATTCTTAGCCATTCTAGGCTACTTTTTTTTTCCTTAGATATTTTCTTCTTTTACATTTCAAATGCTATTTCCAAAGCCCCCTATACCCTCCCCCTGCCCTGTTGTTCATAGCAGCCTTATTTATAATAGCCAGAAGCTGGAAAGAACCCAGATGTCCCTCAACAGAGGAATGGATACAGAAAATGTGGTACATTTACACAATGGAGTACTAGTCAGCAATTAAAAACAATGAATTCATGAAATTCTTAGGCAAATAGATGTATCTGGAGGATATCATCCTGAGTGAGGTAACCCAATCACAAAAGAACACACATGATATGCACTCACTGATAAGTGGATATTAGCCCAGAAATGTAGAATATCAAAGATACAATTTGCAAAACACATGAAACTCAAGAAGAAGGAAGACCAAAGAGTGGATAGTTCGTTCCTTCTTAGAATGTGAAACAAAATACCCATGGAAGGAGTTACAGAGACAAAGCTCAGAACTGAGATGGAAGGAAAGACCATCTGTTCCAGGTTATTATCTTCACTTGGAGTCCTCTGTGTCTGTAGAAGAAAGTGAAGAATGGATTAGGTAGTTTCAAGGGAGCTCCATGGCTGACGGTACAGTTGTGTACTCTGTTCAGGCTATTCGCTTTGCCACTATGGGGATGAAACGCTCTTTAGAATAAAATGGGCATTGCTAACTTTGTTGCCAGTTTTTATTAGATTAACTCTTAATTTAAATTTTGATAAACTTGAGAATTTCATATACAAGTCCTGTAATTACATCATTTTCACTTCCTCCTCTTTCCCCTAACTTCTCCCTCTTCTTCCTCTTTCTCACATTCATGACCTCATCTTCTTTACCATTGCCATATTAATGCATGCGTACACGTGTGACTGCAGCCTGCTGAGTTCATTTACTGTTGCTCATCTGTATATATGTTTAGGGCGGGGCATTTGGGATTAGATACCAGGAGCTCACCCTCAGAGAAAAGTGAATCTCTTTTAGAAGTCATTAATTGCATGCAGCTCTTCATCTAGGGTTGGGCCCTATGAGATTTCCCTGTTCACACTGGCATGTCAACTGGTGTTTTCACTGTATAGGTCTTGTTCGGTGACCAGACCTTTGACGTTCATGGTTGCAGCTTTCCTGTCAAATAGAAGACAAAATCTCAGTGGAGGTCATGGTCCTGTGACTCTTATGTTCTTACAGGTTGCCCCCTCCCATCTTTCGTGTACTTTGCGTTTTAGTTGTTGAGATTGTAGTGCAGATTTATCAACTGGTGTTAGGCACTGAGTGATGAGTGTTTCTCTGTATTTTGACCAGTTGACCATTTCTGTAATCGTCTCCCTCTGACACAAAATTAAGTTTCTTTGATGACACTGTTGCAGAGTTTTAACTTTTAAAACATGATTATTAATTCATAAGTGCATCTTAGTTTTTTCACAAATTTAAAACATTCTAACAGATTTTCTTCTAAAATATTTACATGACTAATACTAAGGATTTCACCATGGAGTATAACCAGACCTGGGAGTCAATCAAATATAGTCATGAACAGTTATAATGATGGTTAATTTTTTTGTTGCCAATTTGACTGGGTTAAGGGATTTCTAGGAAATTAGTAAAGCTTGCTTCAAATGGTGTTTCTGTGAAGGAGTTTGCAGAGAAGACTGTCATTTTGTTCAAAGACACAAGAGGGTCTAAGTGTGGGCAGCATGGTTTAATAAGCTGGATGTCTGGATGGAATGAACCAGCAGAACTGGAAAAACTGGAAAGCTCTTCCAGGGCTACTGTGCCCAGCACTTGTTTGCTGTGGCTGGCTGAGTTCACACTCCTTAGCCCTGGAACCTAGGCTTCCACCAGGAACTCTCCAGGGTGCTTTGGAGTTTTTAGCCTCAGACTTGGGATGCATTGTGTTTCATTCTCAAACTTTTGGATTCTAAGACTGAACAGAGTGTCTCTCCAGTCTGGAGTCACTTCTTACTGTCTTCATCCTAGATAGATGAAATAGGAGTAGAATTGAGTTCAATTCTGAGAAGAGGAAAGAGTGGGTTTGTCCTCACCATTCAGAATCTCAAACTTAACTTTCTTTCCAAAAGAGAAAACTGCATGCTTCAATGACTTTTTCGTGTGTGTGAGTGTGTGTACGTGTGCGTGTACATGTGTGTGTGTGTGCATTTGCTTGCGTGTGCTTAGTCTGGAGGAGAACGTGTAGGCGTCAGTTCTTTCCTTTCACCAATTGAGGTCCTAGGAACATAATAATTCATAATTATCCATAAAGCCCTTCTCAAACTTGCTAGGTCTTATGACTGGATGTATGGAATCCCTGGGCTGCTTCCACAATTCTTTCAGCCCATTTCCTTTGCCGCTTCTGTGCTGTAACTGGGTTGAGTTCCCTTGGCTTCGGTGCTCAGCTACCTAAACCTCTTGCTGAAGACCCTTTTCCTTACCTCAGGCTTCTCCTGTCTCTCTCATACCCTTCATGCATCATCATGAGAGATAATTTCCATGTCAAGGCCTTTAGAGCAGGTTAGACCCCACACACTCCATCTGCCAGGGTATAGCCTCCTATTCATTCACATACATATAAAAGAAAACTTTTATAATGCTATATTTATTAATTGTTTGATAATTGCATATAGTATATTTTTTCTTCACCCCAATTCTTCATCTCCTCTGAGATCCATCTCCACCTCCCTATGCCTCAACTTTGTTTATTCTTTTAAAAAATAGTAACTCATCACATTGGAACAATGCAAAAATTTTAAATTATGAATATATAATTTTAAATGTACAGCTAAGCTGTAAATGTGGTAAATAGTAATCTTGTATCTGTACACACCTATTGTTGACCTTTCTTCCTGTCACTTTCATCATTTTTATCTTCTTCTTACAGAAAATGTAAACATTTTTTATATTATATATGACACTTTATATATAATAATATATAATTTTATTATATATAACATATAACTCTATTATATATAAGACTGTGCTATAATTATATAATAATATATGACATATAATTACATCTAATATTTTAACATTTATTTGAGCTATTTGACTGCAGATGGTCTGTAGGTATCCTACATGGTTGCTAACTATGGTAGTATACATTTTCTAAGAGTAGAGAGTTAATAGGTTTACTTAACAGTACTGTCACTTCATTTCTATCTAACTAGAATTATATTTCGTTAATTTGGTCCCTAGTGACTACTGTAATAGATTTATATTACACTAGAGCTTATGGTCTAACCTCATTTTACTTACCTTACCTGGTTAGTGAGATTGAATGCAGAAAATCATAACACATTTCTTTCTGTCTGCCTGTGTGTCCGTCTGTCTTTCAAACAAAGTATCTTTTAAACAGCTTCCCCTCACCTGGGTATTTTATCTGTTAGACCCTTTCAGTGCTATTTTAGTTATCTCTTGAATGGCCCCCTCCAAGGAAGGAAAAGGTCAATTTTGTTCTTTTGGTTTTAGTTTAAAACAAAATCTATTTAGCTTAAAAATTGGGAACAAAACAACCATGGAAGGAGTTACAGAGACAAAGTTTGGAGCTGTAATGAAAGGATGGACCATCTAGAGACTGCCATATCCAGGGATCCATCCCATAATCAGCTTCCAAACGCTGACACCATTGCATACATTAGCAAGATTTTGCTGAAAGGACCCAGATATAGCTCTCTCTTGTGAGACTATGCCAGGGCCTAGCAAACACAGAAGTGGATGCTCACCATCAGCTATTGGATGGATCACAGGGCCCCTAATGGAGGGGCTAGAGAAACTATCCAAGGAGCTAAAGGGATCTGCAACCCTATAGGTGTAACAACATTATGAATTAACCAGTACCCTGGAGCTCTTGACTCTAGCTGCATATGTATCAAAAGATGGCCTAGTCGGCCATCACTGGAAAGAGAGGCCCATTGGACTTGCAAACTTTATATGCCCCAGTACAGGGGAACACCAGGGCCAAAAAATGGGAGTGGGTGGGTAGGGGAGTGTGGGAGAGGGTATGGGGGACTTTTGGGATAGCATTGGAAATGTAAATGAGGAAAATACCTAATAAAAATATTTTAAAAAAAAGTTTGTTTAGCTTGAGTACTGGCCACAGGCCTCGAATACTATTAGATGCTAAGTGAACATTTGACACATGACCAAACTGACAGGAGGCCATTTGAATAGCCGTGAAGCCTACCTGGAATTGGGAGTCATCTGTACATCACTCTGCAGGATTATCTTGCAGCTTCGAAATAAAAATAGGTCAGAGTGGAGGCCCGAGGCACTCCCCTCTCTCAGCTTCCAGCAGCAAACCTGAGTTAGGGTTCCCTTCTCCTGCAGTCCCATCCTTTTTCTCAGGGTTAGTAAACATGTCCCATCCTAGTGGCCCCATGGGACAAAGGTTAACATTTCTCTTCATTTTCCAAAAAGAAAAAAAAAACTCCAAAACTAAAGGCATTTTTTTCCTAGACAGTGATGAAAGCATATTAAATGAACTGTAATTGTCTACTAAATGTATTTTGTAAACAAGCAAGGCAGAGCAGAGTGTTTTCAAGCCTTTACAATACTTGGGAGACTAAAAATAGCCTGCCAACCTTGAGCACAAAGCTGTCAAGCCAAAGACATTAAGTATTTCTGAAAAAGAATTCGGAGGAAGTTGGTAGAGAAACATTGAAATTCATTGTGAATCTGTTTATTTATTTATTTATTTAACGAATGAGGAAGCAGATATAACACCGATGCCTATTTACCCTAAATGAAAAGAATGGATGAGCAACTTCCAGATACACTGTAAGGTTCACACCTAAGTGAACTTCTGTACATTTATATTTTTCTTTTAGTTTTCGGGATTGTTAAGTGTGTCTGGTTTGTCAAACAGGTGTATCTTATTAGATTGATATTGTTCATGCTAAAGTATTTAGAAATGAAGATGTATGTACGAGTCGATAGACATTGGAGAAATGCTGCTCAATATGTCTTACAATGTTTCTTGGAGTGTGAGGAGTTTTAAAACACTCCCATTTGAAAAGTATCGGCAGTAATGAACTGTTAGTCAGAGCTGAAACTGAGAAAGAAAAAAACACACACACAGATAAAGCAGTGGCAGAAAGCTCCTTGCTGAGGAATATTTTCTGTGAGGGAGTCCACTGGCATTCAGTTGTCTCATTTAATTATCCCTTATGTGATTCAAGCATTATTTATGAGCTTCGTGTTCTTAAAGAGCTCTGGGCTCTGCTTGCCAATGTTATGGCATTTGATGAGGCCCCGCTTTGCGGTAGGGGGATGTGTGTGCTAATGCGTCGGTCCACACTCCTGGCGTGTTTTCTATCTGAACTCATCAGCTGCCAAAGGATGCAGAGCTCTCTCTCTTTAAAGATAAAACAGTAAGTAGGGTTTTAACATTGTGTGGGGGTTGGCAGGCATCACACACTCCTGCATTATTTAGGTAGAATACTGTCCCTAAAATGTGAGCAATACCTGTTCCATGTTCAATAAAAATCATCTGCATGGGACTTACCCCAGCTTCTGATGTCATCTTTGCCACTTGCATTGAGGAGATGAATTCACAGAGATAGTCCGTATTAATTAATTAATGTAGCTCTTAAGCATATGACCTGTAGAAGAATTTCTCAGTTTTACCTTGAATCCAAACCCATTCTCACCTCCAACCCCAGTTTGAATGAAACACTCCATTGTGGGTCTGTCTGGCTTTCTGCTGAGTTAGGATGTTTGCAGAAAATATCAAAGTAAGAACCATAATAGTTTTTTTGTTGGATGGAAAAATGTCTGGGAGAAACATAATCAGTCATGAGACGTCATCACTGAAAACACTATTTAAAAGAAATGGAATGAGCAGCATTGATTTGTAATTCACTACAAAGGCAAAGAGTCATCAATGAAGTCATCAATGGTTCGTCAGCCGTGGTTTAACTTAGCTTCATCTAAAAATAAAAGCTCAGTGTTTAATAAACATCCTAAAATGAAAATCAGTGTTTCTGTTAAAAGGAAATGGAGTTCAATATCTTTTAATTAAAATCCAGTGTCTAATAAGAACTTTGTTTTCCAAGGGGAAAAAAATAGATCCTCAATTAGACAAGTCTACGTGACCAGATCTCTGGATACTAGTGAGCAAAGTGCATGCATATGTCTAAGCAAATGGGGGAAACCATTTACTCTGGCAGCTTAAGACAATTTCCTTTTTAATTTGAAGTCCCAAATTAGATTGAGATGACAAAGCTAATATAGTCATAGTGGAGAAAATTAATGTTCTCATTCATATTTTAAAAGGACTATGAATAACAGATACAAACATCACAGCAGTGAATCACAGGTATTACTGAATTGAGCTAAGCAAGCATCCTAAGTCTATACAGATGGAGGGAGTTTCCATGTCTCACGTCTTTCAAAGAAATGTTCAAAACTTTGGTAGTATAAACAAAACTCACCAATTTACCTATATCTTCTGAAGGTTTGCCTTTCTCTTCACTCCTGCAGAGCATTCTAAAACAAACATTTCTATTTCCCCGGACATACATGGAATCTCTGGTACACAGGCCTTCCAGCAGTCATTGAGTAAATACATTCATTATTTTCAAGTTCAGCTAGGTAGAGACACACTCTGAAATTTATTGATTAATTGAGTCTGTCATTGAAGTCACACAAACTGAATAGCAATGACATAAGTAGATAGCACAACTCCTTGATTATGGAACCACCATAAAAAGTGGCCCTAAGAGGTATGTTGTTCCTTAAGAAATTGTTTTTTTAATTATTATTAATTTATTTTTTAAACTCCATATTTTATTCCCTAACCCCCATCCACCCTCCAACTGTTCCACATCTCATACCTCCACTCCATCCCCCTGTCTCCATGTGGATGTCCCCACCCCTACCCTGCCTGACTTCTAAACTCTCTGAGGCCTCCAGTCTCTTGAGGGTTAGCTGCTTCATCACAGAATGAACACAGACCCAGAAGTCCTCTACTGTATGTGTGTTGGGGGGCCTCATATCAGCTGATGTATGCTGTCTGTTTGGTGGTCCAGTGTTTGAGAGATTTGGGTGTCCAGATTAATTGAGACTGCTGGTCCTCCTACAGGGTCACCCTTCTCCTCAGCTTCTTTCAGCATTCCCCAATTCAACAACTGGGGTCATCTGCTTCTGTCCATTGGTTGGGTGCAAATATCTGCATCTGACTCTTTCAGCTGCTTGTTGGGTCTTCCTGAGTGTGGTCATACTAGATCCCTTTTTGTGAGTGTTCCATAGCCTCAGTAATAGTGTCAGGCCTTAGGACCTCCCTTTGAGCTGGATCCCATTTTGAGCCTGTTGCTCTTCAATGCCTCTTAGATGGTCAAGAAGTTGGGTTCTGATGTTAGTGAAGATGCCAACAGCATTAGCAACAAGAGGATAGATGTTCCTGCCAGCAAGGGGCAAAGGCAAGCAGCCACAAGTAACTCAGCTTTCTTCTGGGGTAAGTTTATGTCTAGGCTGGAAGCTGAAAGATACTGTTTTGGGCAGTTAGTCAATCCTTCCAGAAAATATCCTTACAGTTTGTATGCCCCTTAGTTGGTGACAGATTCAATCAAGATGACAAGCAGGATTAGCAATCACATCCTGACTCAAATATTCATGGAATGCACTCATACTAAAAATTGTTTCGTTGAAATTCAAATGTTACTACATATCCAATATTTTAATGTAAACTTCATTTCAATAGTGAGCTGATCTATACTGATCTGTACACTGATCTTTTTCTAGTTTGTTAAGATCTACTTATGAATACTCTTTTGATTTACCTTGGATACAATTTAAAATGTGTTTTTATACCTAAATATCACCTTTCAGGCTTTTTTATTCCATTAGAATAGTAAAATAATCAACACTGGATAGTACACCTAGAAAATAAGCTTATGACTGGAAAGTTCTATGATTCTGAAGGCAATGTCTGGTGATGGTCCAAAGATAGGAGAGGGTGAAAAAGTGAGCAAGGTTAAGAAGCAGGAGATGCAAGTGTGGAGAAAGACCACACTTGCTCGTTTGTAATGAGTTCCTTTGAGAATTAATCCACCACTAAGAGAAACATATTCACTTCTACAGATAGACCCATGATCTAATCATGTCTAAGAAGACCCATCATGCCAAAGTGATGGTGACTAGAACAAGCTTCTAGTACATAGAACATGGTCATATAGTGTTAGAATGTGCTCAGACCATAGAACATAGCGTATAGTGTTAGAATGTGCTCAAACCATGGCACTCACATCTACAAAGTGGTTTAAGAAGAATTAACCTAATCATTTTTGCAACATTTGCATAGGGCTTCCATGGTGTGACACACTTGGAAATAAATCTGGACTAGACTGAACAGTGCTCAATATGTTCTCAAAGATAAGAAAGTTGAGATTAAAAATAGAAATCAAAATATATCAATATTTTCTTTCATTTGATTACAGTTATGATTAATATCCAAAAATAACCACATTTCTTCTTTGAAGTTCTCTATTATCCATCCATAAAATATTTCCATGAAGATGATAAAATAAATTGTTAACTAGGAAATGAATTATATCTTGCAATTGTATTAACAACAAGCCTAAAAGTCTATGGGACAATCTTGTTCTTAGTCTATTACAAATCATAGCTCTTTGAACATGAATTTTTTTTCAGAGCTTGCTTTTAGCACTAGATATTTCTTTTGGCATTTTCTAAAGAGAAGTTTTAGAAAATCAGATATCATTTCCTCTTGGAACAAGATGTCATTACTCAGTGGCATTTTATTTAAATGTCCAACTGGTTCTCAGAAGATTTTGCTTTGTTAGATTGGTAATATTCAGATCTTTCTGAAGAAAAAAGAAATTCAAAGGACATGTTATGCTATGATTAACTGCATTGAGAAACACCTACTTATAGCGTTTAGTAACCTGCATGCATGTGCATGCGTGCACACACACACACACACAGAGAGAGAGAGAGAGAGAAAGAGAGAGAGAGAGAGAGAGAGAGCAGGGGAACTAGACCTTGTCAACATTTTTGCAAGGTTTTGAGCTATATAAAGATGAGTTGAATTTTTCCCTATACTGAATATTTCTGTTGTGTGATGTTTCACTACACAACAAAACAAAATCTATCATCATAATAAAATCCTACTGCAATAAAAAATGCTCTCTTTAAAATTTCTTTTAAAAGCAATTTTGTTTAAAATAAACTTTTATGAAGATGATACTATTTTATGAAAAACTTCATAAAGTTTACAATCTTTATATTTATTAAACCAATCATATTTTGTGAGATGTACCATTAAAATTGTGCCTTAAGTTCATGTGGTCATAACAATTGATTCTCTTTTTGGTAATAAATTGCCACAGAAATGTGGGGAGCCGCCCTCACATTTGCCATTATAAGATGGCGCTGACAGCTGTGTTCTAAGTAGTAAACATAATCTGCACACGTGCAGGGGCAGTTTTCCCGCCATGTGTTCTGCCTTTCTTGTGATGACAACTGAGCCGATGGGCTGCAGCCAATCAGGGAGTAATACGTCCTAGGCGGAGGATAATTCTCCTTAAAAGGGACGGGGTTTTGCCATTCTTTTTCTCTCTCTTGCTTTCTTGTTCTTGTTCTTTCTCTTGCTTTCTTGTTCTTGTTCTTTTTCTTGCTCTCTTGCTCTCTTGCTCTCTTGCTTTCTTGTTCTTGTTCTTTTTCTTGCTCTTGCTTTCTTGTTCTTGTTCTTTTTCTCTTTCTTGCTCTTGTTCTTCCTCTTGCTCTCTTGCTCCTGAAGATGTAAGCAATAAAGCTTTTGCCGCAGAAGATTCCGGTTTGTTGCGTCTTTCCTGGCCGGTCGAGAACGCGTGTAAGAGTTGGTGCTGAGACCCGGGACGAGAAGACCTGGGACGAGAAATCCCGAGACGAGAAAACCCGGGACGAGAAATCCTGGGATGAGAAAACCTGGGACGGTTACCATCACCGGCGCAAGGAAGATCCCTCATTCCGGAACCAGAACTGCGGGTCATGGTAATGAAGTGTTCCCGTAAAACAGACTGTTGAGAAGGATCCGGCGTGGATTCAGAACTCCTCAGCTGGGGAACGGTGGTAATGAAGTGTTCCCGTAAAACAGACTGTTGAGAAGGATTCAACTGCGTGAATTCAGAACTCTTCAGCTGGGGAACAGGGTAACCGTAAGTATAGCTTTACAAGGTAAGTCTGGTCTTGAACTTTCTAACGAAATTCAAGACAGTCTATCAGAAGTAAAGTGGGAAATAGCTTTACAAGGTACGTCTGGCCTTGAACTTTCTAACGAAATTCAAGACAGTCTATCAGAAGTAAAGTGGGAAATAGCTTTACAAGGTATGTTTGGCCTTGAACTTTCTCTAGTGTTAGGAGCCTTTTTGTTCCTTTTCACATGTTATCAAGCGGTTAAGGCAGGGCTGAAAATTCTGGATGAAATTCAGGGCAATCTATCAGAAGTAAAGCAGGGAAAGAGAGTAGGAGCAAAGAGGAAATATGGTACACAAAATAAGTATACAGGCCTTTCCAAGGGTCTTGAACCCGAGGAAAAGTTTAGGTCAGGTAAGAATACCTGGGGAGAGATTAGAAGGAAGGAAAAGAAAAAAGGTCAATTAGCGGAGGTCTCTAGGAGAAGGAGCCTATACTCATCACTAGATGAGCTCAAGGAGCCAGTTCTTAATAGTTCTGAATCAGATGAAAAGGCTATTAGGGCCTGGAAGGCGCTTTCCCAAGCAGGTGAAGCCACTGGACAACTAACAAAGATCGTCCAGGGACCTCAGGAGTCATTCTCAGATTTTGTGGCCAGAATGACAGAGGCAGCAGAGCGTATTTTTGGAGATTCAGAGCAAGCCGCACCTCTGGTAGAATAGCTTATTTATGAGCAAGCCACGCAGGAATGCAGAGCGGACATAGCCCCAAGAAAGAACAAAGGCTTACAAGACTGGCTTAGGGTTTGTCGGGAGCTTGGGGGACCTCTCACCAATGCAGGCTTAGCGGCCGCCATCCTCCAATCCCAAAAATGCTCCATGGGCAGAAATGAATCAACGCATAGATCTTGTCCAGGAACAACTAGATGTATTATGGCAAATAGCTCAGCTGGGATGTGAACAAAAGTTTCCGGGATTGTGCGTTACTTCCATTCAGTATGAGAAATTTACTAGGGCAGCTAATTTGTCAAAAAGTCTTTCTCAGTATATGTTACAGAATTGGATGGCTGAATTTGAACAGACCCTTCGGGAATTGAGACTTGCCATCATTCAGGTCAACTCCACGCGCTTGGACCTGTCCCTGATCAAAGGATTACCCAATTGGATCTCCTCAGCATTTTCCTTCGTTAAAGAATGGGTGGGATTAATATTATTTGGAGATATACTTTGCTGTGGATTAGTGTTGCTTCTTTGGTTGGTCTGTAAGCTTAAGGCCCAAACTAGGAGAGACAAGGTGGTTATTGCCCAGGCACTTGCAGCTCTAGAACATGGTGCTTCCCCTGATATATCTATGCTTAAGCAATAGGTCGCTGGCCATTCAGCTCTTGCACCCCACGAGGCTAGTCTCATTGCACGGGATAGAGTGAGTGTGCTTCAGCAGCCCGAGAGAGTTGCACGGCTAAGCACTGCAGTAGAAGGGCTCTGCGGCACATATGAGCCTATTCTAGGGAGACATGTCATCTTTCAAGAAGGTTGAGTGTTCAAGTGTCCTTCCCCCAGGAAAAACGACACGGGAGCAGGTCAGGGTTGCTCTGGGTAAAAGCCTGTGAGCCTAAGAGCTAATCCTGTACATAGCTCCTTTACCTGCACACTGGGGATTTGACCTCTATCTCCACTCTCATTAATATGGGTGGCCTATTGCTCTTATTAAAAGAAAAGGGGGATCTGTGGGGAGCCGCCCTCACATTTGCCATTATAAGATGGCGCTGACAGCTGTGTTCTAAGTAGTAAACATAATCTGCACACGTGCAGGGGCAGTTTTCCCGCCATGTGTTCTGCCTTTCTTGTGATGACAACTGAGCCGATGGGCTGCAGCCAATCAGGGAGTAATACGTCCTAGGCGGAGGATAATTCTCCTTAAAAGGGACGGGGTTTTGCCATTCTTTTTCTCTCTCTTGCTTTCTTGTTCTTGTTCTTTCTCTTGCTTTCTTGTTCTTGTTCTTTTTCTTGCTCTCTTGCTTTCTTGTTCTTGTTCTTTCTCTTGCTTTCTTGTTCTTGTTCTTTTTCTTGCTCTCTTGCTCTCTTGCGCTCTTGCTCTCTTGCTTTCTTGTTCTTGTTCTTTTTCTTGCTCTTGCTTTCTTGTTCTTGTTCTTTTTCTCTTTCTTGCTCTTGTTCTTCTTCTTGCTCTCTTGCTCCTGAAGATGTAAGCAATAAAGCTTTTGCTGCAGAAGATTCCGGTTTGTTGCGTCTTTCCTGGCCGGTCGAGAACGCGTGTAAGACAGAAATATATACTATCATCAGAAAAGTATAGAAACAACTTGAAGTTATAGGCTATTCCTTTACTACATGTAATTCCTTCAGGTCATTTGATCAAGTTTTAGACAAATAAAACAATAATGCATCAAGAATAACCCAAAAGGCTACAGAGACAGAGCTTATTCTCGGGAGTTACATGAAAATACTGTCATTACGATTTACTACTGTAGTGGATTTCCAAAATGGGGGTGGAGTTTCATAAACACTTTGAATTTAGTAATTTCTGAAAGGGTATGTTTATTTTTGGAATTGTCAAAAAGTAGAATTTGAAATCACCTATTGTTTCAACTCAAACTGCATAAACTGGTTTTAGGGTGTATACTATACTGAAATGGAGGAGGCTTGCAAACGACTACTAAAAATAGAGAACAAAAGACCTGCTATCTGTTCATGTTGGCCATATCAGGTATTGTTATCAAATGTCCAGCAGGTATACTAGCTGTCCAGAAACAGTCAAGTAGCCAAGTACTACTCCATATTGTGTCTCAATAATCTTCTTTTGAGCATTGCAGAGGAGAAGCATTCTTCCAGTCTTGCATCTAACCACCCAACAGAAAATTTATCAAGTAATCCCAGATCAGCACAGGATATTTTTTTTCCATTTTTTATTAGGTATTTAGCTCATTTACATTTCCAATGCTATACCAAAAGTCCCCCATACCCACCCACCCCCACTCCCCTACCCACCCACTCTCCCTTTTTGGCCCTGGCTATCCCTGTACTGGGGCATATAAAGTTTGCAAGTCCAATGGGCCTCTCTTTCCAGTGATGGCCGACTAGGCCATCTTTTGATACATATGCAGCTAGAGTCAAGAGCTCCAGGGTACTGGTTAGTTCATAATGTTGTTCCACCTATAGGTTTGCAGATCCCTTTAGCTCCTTGGCTACTTTCTCTAGCTCCTCCATTGGGAGCCCTGTGATCCATCCATTAGCTGACTGTGAGCATCCACTTCTGTGTTTGCTAGGCCCCGGCATAGTCTCACAAGAGACAGCTACATCTGGGTCCTTTCAATAAAATCTTGCTAGTGTATGCAATGGTGTCAGCGTTTGGATGCTGATTATGGGGTGGATCCCTGGATATGGCAGTCTCTACATGGTCCATCTTTTCATCTCAGCTCCAAACTTTGTCTCTGTAACTCCTTCTATGGGTGTTTTGTTCCCAATTCTAAGGAGAGGCATAGTGTCCACACTTCAGTCTTCATTCTTCTTGAGTTTCATGTGTTTAGCAAATTGTATCTTATATCTTGGATATCCTAGGTTTGGGGCTAATATCCACTTATCAGTGAGTACATATTGTGTGAGTTCCTTTGTGAATGTGTTACCTCACTCAGGATGATGCACTCCAGGTCCATCCATTTGGCTAGGAATTTCATAAATTCATTCTTTTTAATAGCTGAGTAGTACTCCATTGTGTAGATGTACCACATTTTCTGTATCCATTCCTCTGTTGAGGGGGCATCTGGGTTCTTTCCATCTTCTGGCTATTATAAATAAGGCTGCTATGAACATAGTGGAGCATGTGTCCTTCTTACCAGTTGGGGCATCTTCTGGATATATGCCCAGGAGAGGTATTGCTGGATCCTCCGGTAGTACTATGTCCAATTTTCTGAGGAACCGCCAGACTGATTTCCAGAGTGGTTGTACAAGCCTGCAATCCCACCAACAATGGAGGAGTGTTTCTCTTTCTCCACATCCACGCCAGCATCTGCTGTCACCTGAATTTTTGATCTTAGCCATTCTGACTGGTGTGAGGTGGAATCTCAGGGTTGTTTTGATTTGCATTTCCCTGATGATTAAGGATGTTGAACATTTTTTCAGGTGCTTCTCTGCCATTCGGTATTCCTCAGGTGAGAATTCTTTGTTCAGTTCTGAGCCCCATTTTTAATGGGGTTATTTGGTTTTCTGAAGTTCACCTTCTTGAGTTCTTTATATATTTTGGATATTAGTCCCCTATCTGATTTAGGATAGGTAAAGATCCTTTCCCAATCTGTTGGTGGTCTTTTTGTCTTATTGACGGTGTCTTTTGCCTTGCAGAAACTTTGGAGTTTCATGAGGTCCCATTTGTCAATTCTTGATCTTACAGTACAAGCCATTGCTGTTCTGTTCAGGAATTTTTCCCCTGTGCCCATATCTTCAAGGCTTTTCCCCACTTTCTCCTCTATAAGTTTCAGTGTCTCTGGTTTTATGTGAAGTTCCTTGATCCACTTAGATTTGACCTTAGTACAAGGAGATAAGTATGGATCGATTCGCATTCTTCTACATGATAACAACCAGTTGTGCCAGCACAATTGTTGAAAATGCTGTCTTTCTTCCACTGGATGGTTTTAGCTCCCTTGTCGAAGATCAAGTGACCATAGGTGTGTGGGTTCATTTCTGGGTCTTCAATTCTATTCCATTGGTCTACTTGTCTGTCTCTATACCAGTACCATGCAGTTTTTATAACAATTGCTCTGTAGTAAAGCTTTAGGTCAGGCATGGTGATTCCACCAGTGGTTCTTTTATCCTTGAGAAGTCTTTTACCTATCCTAGGTTTTTTGTTATTCCAGATGAATTTGCAAATTGCTCCTTCTAATTCGTTGAAGAATTGAGTTGGAATTTTGATGGGGATTGCATTGAATCTGTAGATTGCTTTTGGCAAGATAGCCATTTTTACAATGTTGATCCTGCCAATCCATGAGCATGGGAGATCTTTCCATCTTCTGAGATCTTCTTTAATTTCTTTCTTCAGAGATTTGAAGTTTTTATCATACAGATCTTTCACTTCCTTAGTTAGAGTCACACCAAGATATTTTATATTATTTGTGACTATTGAGTAGGGTGTTGTTTCCCTAATTTCTTTCTCAGCCTGTTTATTCTTTGTATAGAGAAAGGCCATTGACTTGTTTGAGTTAATTTTATATCCAGCTACTTCACCGAAGCTGTTTATCAGGTTTAGGAGTTCTCTGGTAGAATTTTTAGGGTCACTTATATATACTATCATATCATCTGCAAAAAGTGATATTTTGACTTCCTCTTTTCCAATTTGTATCCCCTTGATCTCCTTTTGTTGTCAAATTGCTCTGGCTAATACTTCAAGTACTATGTTGAAAAGGTAGGGAGAAAGTGGGCAGCCTTGTCTAGTCCCTGATTTTAGTGGGATTGCTTCCAGCTTCTCTCCATTTACTTTGATGTTGGCTACTGGTGTGCTGTAGATTGCTTTTATCATGTTTAGGTATGGGCCTTGAATTCCTGATCTTTCCAAAACTTTTATCATGAATGGGTGTTGGATCTTGTCAAATGCTTTTTCTGCTTCTAACGAAATGATCATGTGTTTTTTGTCTTTGAGTTTGTTTATATAATGGATTACATTGATGGATTTTCATATATTAAACCATCCCTGTATTCCTGGAATAAAACCTACTTGGTCAGGATGGATGATTGCTTTGATATGTTCTTGGATTCGGTTAGCAAGAATTTTATTGAGGATTTTTGCATCGATATTCATAGGAGAAATTGGTCTGAAGTTCTCTATCTTTGTTGGGTCTTTCTGTGGTTTAGGTATCAGAGTAATAGTGGCTTCATAAAATGAGTTGGGTAGAGTACCTTCTACTTCTATTTTGTGAAATAGTTTGTGCAGAACTGGAATTAGATCTTCTTTGAAGGTCTGATAGAACTCTGCACTAAACCCGTCTGGTCCTGGGCTTTTTTTTTTTTTTTTTTTTTTGGCTGGGAGACTATTAATAACTGCTTCTATTTCTTTAGGGGATATGGGACTGTTTAGATGGTCAACTTGATCCTGATTCAACTTTGGTACCTGGTATCTGTCCAGAAATTTGTCCATTTCGTCAAGGTTTTCCAGTTTTGTTGAGTATAACCTTTTGTAGAAGGATCTGATGGTGTTTTGGATTTCTTCAGGATCTGTTGTTATGTCTCCCTTTTCATTTCTGATTTTGTTAATTAGGATTTTGTCCCTGTGCCCTTTAGTGTGTCTAGCTAAGGGTTTATCTATCTTGTTGATTTTCTCAAAGAAGCAACTCCTCGTTTGGTTAATTCTTTGAATAGTTCTTCTTGTTTCCACTTGGTTGATTTCACCCCTGAGTTTGATTATTTCCTGCCGTCTACTCCTCTTGGGTGAATTTGCTTCCTTTTTTTCTAGAGCTTTTATATGTGTTGTCAAGCTGCTATTATGTGCTCTCTCCCGTTTCTTCTTGGAGGCACTCAGAGCTATGAGTTTCCCTCTTAGAAATGCTTTCATTGTGTCCCATGGGTTTGGGTACGTTGTGGCTTCATTTTCATTAAACTCTAAAAAGTCTTTAATTTCTTTCTTTATTCCTTCCTTGACCAAGGTATCATTGAGAAGAGTGTTGTTCAGTTTCCACGTGAATGTTGGCTTTCCATTATTTATGTTGTTATTGAAGATCAGTCTTAGGCCATGGTGGTCTGATAGGATACATGGGACAATTTCATTATTTTTGTATCTGTTGAGGCCTGTTTTGTGACCAATTATATGGTCAATTTTGGAGAAGGTCCTGTGAGGTGCTGAGAAGAAGGTATATCCTTTTGTTTTAGGATAAAATGTTCTGTAGATATCTGTCAGGTCCATTTGTTTCATAACTTCTGTTAGTTTCACTGTGTCCCTGTTTAGTTTCTGTTTCCATGATCTGTCCATTGATGAAAGTGGTGTGTTGAAGTCTCCCACTATTATTGTGTGAGGTGCAACGTGTGCTTTGAGCTTTACTAAAGTGTCTTTAATGAATGTGGCTGCCCTTGCATTTGGAGCGTAGATATTCAGAATTGTGAGTTCCTCTTGGAGGATTTTACCTTTGATGAGTATGAAGTGTCCCTCCTTGTCTTTTTTGATAACTTTGGGTTGGAAGTCGATTTTATCCGATATTAAAATGGCTACTCCAGCTTGTTTCTTCAGACCATTTGCTTGGGAAATTGTTTTCCAGCCTTTCACTCTGAGGTAGTGTCTGTCTTTTTCCCTGAGATGGCTTTCCTGTAAGCAGCAGAATGTTGGGTCTTGTTTGTGTAGCCAGTCTGTTAGTCTATGTCTTTTTATTGGGGAGTTGAGACCATTGATATTAAGAGATATTAAGGAAAAGTAATTGTTGCTTCCTGTTATTTTTGTTGTTAAAGTTGGCATTCTGTTCTTGTGGCTGTCTTCTTTTAGTTTTGTTGAGGGATTATCTTCTTGTTTTTTTCTAGGGCATTGTTCCCGTCCTTGTATTGGTTTTTTTCTGTTATTATCCTTTGAAGGGCTGGATTCGTGGAGAGATAAAGGGTGAATTTAGTTTTGTCGTGGAATACTTTGGTTTCTCCATCTATGGTAATTGAGAGTTTGGCCAGGTATAGTAGCCTGGGCTGGCATTTTTGTTCTCTTAGTGTCTGTATAACATCTGTCCAGGCTCTTCTGGCTTTCATAGTCTCTGGTGAAAAATCTGGTGTAATTTTGATAGGCTTGCCTTTATATGTTACTTGACCTTTTTCCCTTACTGCTTTTAGTATTCTATCTTTATTTAGTGCATTTGATGTTCTGATTATTATGTGTCGGGAGGAATTTCTTTTCTGGTTCAGTCTATTTGGAGTTCTGTAGGCTTCTTGTATGTTCATGGGCATCTCTTTCTTTAGATTTGGGAAGTTTTCTTCAATAATTTTGTTGAAGATGTTTGCTGGTCCTTTGAGTTGAAAATCTTCATTCTCATCCACTCCTATTATGCGTAGGTTTGGTCTTCTCATTGTGTCCTGGATTTCCTGGATGCTTTGAGTTAGGATCTTTTTGCATTTTCCATTTTCTTTGATTGTTGTGCCGATGTTCTCTATGGAATCTTCTGTACCTGAGATTCTCTCTTCCATCTCTTGTATTCTGTTGCTGATGCTGGCATCTATGGTTCCAGATTTCTTTCCTAGGGTTTCTATCTCCAGCGTTGCCTCACTTTGGGTTTTCTTTATTGTGTCTACTTCCCTTTTTAGGTCTAGTATGGTTTTGTTCATTTCTATCACCTGTTTGGATGTGTTTTCCTGTTTTTCTGTAAGGACTTCTACCTGTTTGGTTGTGTTTTCCCGTTTTTCTTCAAGGACTTGTAACTCTTTAGCAGTGTTCTCCTGTATTTCTTTTAGTGAGTTATTAAATTCCTTCTTTATGTCCTCTACCATCATCATGAGAAATGCTTTTAACTCCAGGTCTACCTTTTCAGGTGTGTTAGGATGCCCTGACTGGACAAAGTGGGAGTGCTGGGTTCTGATGATGGTGAGTGGTCTTGGTTCCTGTTAGTAGGACTCTTACATTTACCTTTCGCCATCTGGCAATCTCTGGAGTTAGTTGTTATAGTTGTCTTTGTTTAGAGATTGTTCCTCTGTTGATTTTGTTACCGTCTACTAGCAGACGTGGGAGACTAGCTCTCTCCTCTGAGTTTCAGTGGTCAGAGCAGTCTCTGCAGGCAAGCTCTCCTCTTTCAGGGAAGGTGCACAGTTATCTGGTGTTTGGACCTCCTCCTGGCTGAAGATGAAGGCCCAAAACAGGATCTTTCCCAGAAGCTGTGTTGCTTTGGCCAGGAAGGTGGCCGGTTGTCTCTAGCCGAAGATGGCACCGCCTCAGAAGCTCTCTGGCTCTTGCTTGTCCCAGAAAAGGCTGGCCTCTGTATTCCACACCGTCACCCGTGCAGCCTGCCCTCCGCAGCCTGCCCTCTGCGGAGTCCTGGAGCCAAGGAGGCTCCCGCTGGGGCCTGAGGCACAAACCTCTTGGGCTGGCGGATCCCTGTGCACTCACCAGGAAGGTGGCCGGTTGTCTGGAGCCGAAGATGGCGCCGCCTCAGGATATTTTTTTGTAGTATGCATTGTACTATTCTCAGATTTTTTGGTGCTTCCTTCAGTGTTTGGTATGCATTAAGTGGTTCAGAAAGTACTCAGTAAATGAATGAAAGTTCTAAGTATAGACTAAAGATGATGATAAACAGTTCAGAACAGTGGTCATTAAAAGGTGGAGTCCACCTTTTTGTCTTCTTGAATCTGTTGGCTGTAATAGCTTGATTGAACAATACAAGACTGTAGTGTTTGTAGCTTTGAGGCTGGATCATAAACAGTACAGTTATTTGTTATATCTACTTGAAAAATTATTCAGGCCCCTGATACATTCATAAATACACACACACACACACACACACACACACACACATATATATATACACACACATATATACATATACATGTACATATACATATATATATATGTGTGTATATATATTAATAGCTTGAAACTCTTTCACAGGGCCTTTTTATTTCAGGTAGTCCAGACAATGATAATGCTGAGCCAGTCTTACAGCCATTACCTCTAAAACACCAAGTCAATCAAAACTAAACCTGGATTCTCCAGAGAGCACATCCACAGCTGATGCTTGCAATGTATCCAATAATGACACGCAGATTAACAATGTTCCCTGGATAAATCTTGTCTAACTTTCTAACACAGAGGTTGTGAGACAATGATGTGGTTGCTATTTAAATTTGATAACTTTTGGAATGTTTTATCGCACAGCAAGTGGATTGTCAGAGCACTTCACAAAGGCTTACAATGTAGAGTGGATACAAGGAAATGTAAAAAAAAAAAAGATCCTCAGTGACAGAGGTGAATAAGTGTTTATTAGTTTCAGATTTTGCAAAAGGGATTATACAAACAACAAGAAAGGATAGTAGACTGATTTTGAAGTCATAACACTTATTGCTTGAAAGAACTAAAAGGGAGAAAAAGCCAATGTGCTTCTTCTCAGGGAGAAATGGGTGATTATGAAATCTGCTTGATGTTTTTCTGTTAATACAAATAGTTAATGACAACACATCTTTGGTAAGTAAGTAAGTAATAATAATAATAATAATAATAATAATAATAATAATAATAATAAACTCTTAGAGGTTTTCTTGGCAATGTTGGACATTAGTTTTATACTACAGGGAAACAAGATGAAGCACAGTGGATGACTGACAGTGGATGACAGTATTGGTGCACATGTTGGAAATGAGGCACAGAATGGTGTGTCCTCAGTGCTTCATATCACAGACCCTCCATAAAGAAGAAGAACATTTTAAAATACTATCTGAGAAGTCTTTTGGAGCCAAAAGATTACTTTTCTGGTACTAATCAGGCATTTCATAAGGGATTTCAAGGGAAGAGAGAGAGAATTTAGTGTTAAAAAAGGTTAAAAGAAACTAATAGAAGAGGAGGGGGTTAAATAGTGTAAAATGACAGGGTGAGGTAGGAGGAGAAATATGCAGAAAGATAATTAACATGAAAGCCCTCTTTAAAAGTCATATGGAAACCTACTACTGTAGAAACATCCTAAAATACATACAAAAGCACATTTAAAACTGCTTAAGTGCAGTTGTTCTATAATTGGGCAACAATGCTTCTATAACATACTACATGTCAACAAATAGAAAACCCAGTGCCAGAAATAGGTGACTTCTTTTGGAGTTTTTGTCCTGTTAGGTCCTTTAGACATTAAATGTGATAGGCTATTGTCACTGTTGTTGGTTATTTTCTAGAACTTAGTAGTAAAGCCTTATTGCTGAAGATTCCACATATTTGAGTCATAGACCATGGAGAAACCAAAGCTACTACTGACCTGAAAGCTCAACTTCACTATCTAGCTTTTATAGTGCTTTAAGGTATTCTTTATGTTATCAGAGTACAGAATTAATCAAAGTTACCCTACTTTAAATCCTGTGAGCTACACCAACTACTGGCATGGCCAGTCGTGCTTAGTTATCTAATAGTGACATAAATGTCATGGGAGCAAACAACCAATGTTTGGTTGGATGAACTCAATCACTCTACAAGATGAACTGACATCTAGTAGGGATTTCAGGGTTAATAACCTGTGACTGGACAACTCATAGGACACATACAAGAATCTACTACTAGTACTTCACTAAATGGTCATAGTACTAACCCATCTCTTCTCCTAGTGGTATATATATGATTGTAATTTTCATTCTGCATCAAAGAAGATTTGTTTTGGTAGAAGATGCTGATTATCACAAAAATATCCACAAATTTTTAAGATACAGAGCATAGGACACAGTATGCTGCTCAGCCTGAAACCCAACATCATAGTCTATTCCTTGTTCTTCAAGCTTAAGAGTAATTGTGGAAGAGGAGGCAGAACTAACAATCAGTGGCATTGGATGATTTTAAGGAGCCAGTATTTTCTGTACAAAATGGGAAAGTTGCACCTAGGACTTTACAGTGTTCGTGATAGCATGCACAAGACCTGCACAAGCTCAAGGCAGGCAAGATAACAGCATGGAGGGAGTAAGGGGACATGGAGTCCTACTCCTAGTTGAGGAGTTATTAGTAAATAATAGCTTCTGGAAGAGTGTTAGTTTTCTGTTTTTTTTTTTATATTAATGTATTCTCTCATATATTCCATCCCAACTGCTGTTTTCCCTCCCTCCCTCCAGCTCCCACCTCCTCTGTCCCTCCACATCCTTCCTCCCCATCCACTACTCATTCAAGTTTTAAGTTCTACAGTCTAGTGGATTGACTACTATTCAGTGGAGAGCTATACATCCAAGAGTAAATGCGCAGCACCAACTGTATTTGATGGCATGCAAAATATGGGCCCAAAGTTAGGTTGAAAGAGGAGCATTGGTGGATCTGGGAGGAGTGGGGTCAGGAAGTGAATATGATTTAAAGAAATTATCAATGAACTAATAAAATCAAGAAAGAAATGACCTGGAAGCAAAACATAGAAAACAGTTCATAGGTCAATGTCACATAAAAAATTTAGATTGCTATGAATGTGCAGGTACAGTTTAGGTAAAACTGGAGAGTTTTGAACTAACACTCCTCAAAGATTTAGAGATATTTAGAGGCTCCCGCTATGTTTTTCCTCTTGGTGCATTCCAATATTTTATACAATGCTCAAGTATACCTCACTTCAAAATTTACAAAAGTCTACTTGTCTATAATTTTTACTTGGCATGCTATGACTATAAGAAGTTCTCTAGACAGAGTTATATATATATATATAAAATGCCTCTGATAGAGAATGATAGTAAACTCTTAAATAAACTGAAATTTCCCCACGTAGCCATTCATATGCAATACAATCTTGGAACCAGTACAGTTATATTTGTCCATAACAGTGTGCTGAGTTTATGTGCTGTCTCATCCTAGAGTTGTAATGGGTACTAGTCACACTGTCTCCTCAAAAGTTTAGGCATAGGAAGGGACTTTCTCTCCTTATAATGTTAACTTGATGTTCTAAATTTTCTCAGATTAAATTGGAGGAAAGATTGGATTTTTCAATAGATAAGCCAAAGAAATTTTTTCTAACGATGAAATAGATAATAAGTTTAATTACTTAAGAAAGAAAGACTATTTAGGAGACTAAAATTACTATGTGAGATTTTTATCTGGAAATAATTTTAAGACGTAACCTCTATGAGAACTAGAAGAAAAAAATCTATATTCTCCTAAATATGATTTTTAAAAATGCCTTCTATAAATTAAGACAAACATAGGAAATGACAAAAACCCCATCTCAAATATAAATAGCTGAAATAGGAAAATAGAAGTTCATTTTAGCTGGATGGAGGGTGGGCAATAATTTATGTAGGGCATAGGATGCTAGAAAGGAAATTGGGATGCTAAATTACATAGGAATAGTGAAATCCACTTTAATAACAGTGTTCATTTGGAAAGGTATGTACCATATGTTGAACACTGACTGTCTAGAATAAGTAGAATATTATGCAATTTTACAATACTAATCCAAAATATTAGTGCCATTTTATAAATGAAGAAAGACAACTTTTGATTGATGAACACTATGGCCCAATATCATGCATCTAGTAGGTCATTAGGGACGAGAAGGCAGTAACCATAGTAAACCATTGGGAAGACAGGTAAAGAACTTAGGAACAACTGATGATGAAAAGTATCTTGGAATACAATGAACCATTCCATCATTTTTCTTGCCTTCTCATTGCTGGGCTTGGTAACCAGGGTGTTGTTATTAACACAGTCCTCCATTCCACAATTCTATCTGGTCATGTTTCCTTAAAGAGGCCTGAGCTGTAATATCACTTTCCCCATCAACATCTATGGACAAAGCGTAAGATGATCTTGCCATTATACTGAGAACAAATTGCTTTGGTCATTATTATTAACTTCATGGTCTTGGAAAATCTGAACCTTACTTGGAGTCGTGAATGACCCCTCCAACCCATAACTCTCAGTTCATTGCAGTAAGCACATCTTATGTAATAGGAATCTTATGTCCTGCGGTACCTATGAGTTGTCTGGATCAGGGTCTCACCCCATTTTGCTCTCAGTATAGTTTAATCTAGCCAAAAGTTGGCTTTGTGAAATATCCCAATGAATCTGAAATCATAATGTGCATGATTTCAGAGTTACTTCCTAAAATCGCTTTACAATCTTTATCCACTTACCATGAATACTGAAAATTATTCATAAATAAAAGAAGGAGAGAAACTTGAGGTGAGATCCTAGAGGGGGATTTGTAAGGAGGATACAGAAGGTTTATTTTATAGCCCTTGGGCAAACAGCTTAGAATCTGGAAAGAATCTTTGGGCTGCAAAAGCAAGACAAAAAGAAAAAAAATGTGCAATCAACAGCAATTCTGAAAACTGCAGAGGGAGTTGGGTTTCTTATGCTCCTCATTCTGCTATCTCCTCTCTGGTTAACACACCTCTGCCAGTAGTGCCGTGAATGTGGCATACCTATGGTAGATGGAACTATGTGACTGCATCTTATCAGAGTATGGAAAACACTCGTTAGAATTTGGTGTGTGTGTGTGTGTGTGTGTGTGTGTGTGTGTGTGTGTAATTATTTATATATATTAATTTTATAAATAAAGTGAATTATTTTTTATAGGTTTCATATTTAAAATGGACTTTCACTGTATCTCCATTGCAACTGGGACTCTGAGACAACCTGCTCCCCACTGTACCTTAAAAGGCATTCATTATTGAAAGGAAGTTGAGTTGCGTTGCTTATCATTTTCCTCAGACCTTTTATAAGCATGAGCATGTTGATGTTTGTCTCTACTTGGTTATTTCTTGGTCTCTTACAGAAACACAACCCCCCAAATTCTATGAACAGCATTTTACTGAAGCTGATTTTCACGAGGCTCCTTGCTTCTTATTTGAATGACTTGGGGATTTATTATATACCCACGTAACCACATGAATTTAACTTAGAAGCTTCTTAAGAACTTCCTATTAGAAAACATACATCAAGAAGATTGGAAATGGAAATCGTCTGTCAGTTTATTAGGCTTTAAATAACCATAAACTGTGTGTGAACGGAAAATGAGAGGTGAGCCATGTTATGTGCTGAGAGTCCTGCATGCATGGGCAACTTCTTAAGAAAAATATTTCCCTACAACATATTCTTTCCATAACTGAATATATTCCAAAGACAAACTACTTACAGTAGTAATTCATACCAAAATGGAGTAGTTGCCTTTTCAGTATATTTGTGTTATAATCACTGCCTTGATCCGTGTGGATCAACCGTCCACAGAGACATCCTGACAAGCATACAGGCTGCAATCCTCTGGGGCTAAGTAGCAGTGAGATTTGGGGATCTTTTATTTTTGTAAAAGAGTTCCCGTGGCCCTCAGTGGGATGTATTATCAAAGGAAAGTTGGAATGTAATGTCTCCAATGCTAGGAGAAATGTAGGCTCAGACAACCTGGGCTAGGCACCTTCTCTTCTTCAGTATCTTGGCACTCAATTAGTTCCCAGAACCCAGATGCAATCTTAGGGACAGGAATGAGATAAAAGTTTCCCATTAGCTTGCTTGACATAGGCCTTTAAATAAATAGATTGTATGCCAACTCGAACTAGTAATATTTTTTTCTACATTATAATCTTTGGTCAAAAGTGTATTTTCTCCGTAAAAGATTTACTGCTTTCACATAAGCAGCTTATGTTCTACAGTGTTTTACCTTAAAATTTAGGATAGTCCTCCACAACACCATTGAATTAAAGATAAGAAATGGCACCTTCTAATGTCTCCCTGTGAAGTTTCAGCACAGAGATGCATCTGTACAGTCACTTCAGAGGCATTTAACTTTTTCTTTGGCAGAGAAGTGCCCAAGTTAAATGCTCATACTTGATTTCAACAGAAGGATACTCCAGCTTCAGATACACTCAAACGTGGACCTTTTGAACCATTGATGGTATAAATACATACAGGGCACCTGGGAGCTAATTAACCTGAAATCTGGTTGTGTTGTTCAGCAGACAGGGCTTGGCTTCAGCTTTACGGTGGAATAAAGCAAGGTGATTTCTCAATTATCGTTTCACTCAGGAATATTGCTTTCAGTGCACACCCAACTCTTGCTTAATGACTTTAACTCTTCTCTGGAAACCCCACCAGTCTATAAAACACTGTTAATTAAAAAATAATGTCTTATTAGTTTTCACTGAACAATATGTAAGGAACTCCTTCCCAAATCATAGACAGAGGCAAATAAAAGCCAACCATGTCAGAAGATTATAATTCTAAAACAATAAATAAAGCCTTAATTAAAGTGCAAAATAATAACTTACTAAAGTTAGGAGGTTCCTCAGAAGTTGGTGGTCAATGTGATGAGGTAGAAAGGTGAGAATAATTCTTTGATACGATGAAGTTTTCTGTTTATTGCTTCACTCATGGGATTTTCAATCTATGTGCTGATGATCAACTCATGTTCATCATGCACTTAAAATAAAATAATATTCATGGTGTTGAAATATGGATCAGTAGATAAAGTACTTGTCAAGCATGTAGGAGACCATGGGTTTGAATCCCTAGAACCTACATAAAGTCATATATGATAGTGCACATATCTATAATACTAAGCCCTCCTATTGGAAGGTAAGAGGCAGTAATAGTAGAATCCTTAGTAAATAAGTAGACCAGGTATCTTGTTATATATTGAGCAAGAGGGAGAGAGAGAGAGAGAGGGAGAGAGAGAGGGGGGGAGAGAGAGAGAGAGGGAGAGAGAGAGAGAGGGAGAGAGAGAGAGAGAGAGAGAGAGAGAGAGAGAGAGAGAGAGAGAGAGAGAGAGAGAAGGAAAGAGAGAGACCCTATCTCCAAAATGAACGAAGGCAGAGTAAAACCCAAGGTAAGACTCACCCACATTCACTTACTGAGTACACACACACACACACACACACACGTACACCCACGAACACACGTACACACACGAACACACACACACATGCACACACATACACACACATACACATGTACATGTGAATACACACAGACACACACGTATCATTATGATCCTTGTATTCACTCAAAGTTAATGGTAGAGTCCAGAAGTATTCTACAGTTTGAAAATGTTGAACAGTATTAAGTAGGTGATATATGATCATGAAGCACTCAGACCCAAGTGTTTACTATATAGAATGTTTGGTTATTTCCTTAGCCTTTGTGATGGTTAATCTTGGATGACAACTTGACTGAATCTGAAATCAATTAAACCTGAAGTCTTTGGGCAATCCTGTGAAGGCCTTTCTTGATCAGACTTCCTGAAGTAAGAAGATGCAAACTGCATGAGAATAACATATTCTAGTAGCAGCCCAGGTCAAGAAAGAAGAAAACGTTGCCCTCTGCCTGCTCGGCCATCCTCTTCCTGAGCAGGTCTTCTTCCATTGCTGTAATATTCTATCACCAATACAACCCAGCTTCTGTGGTATTCTGATGTAGACTGAAGGTCCACAGCACTGCAGGAATCCCAGAGGCCTCCAGTGCTAGATTCGGACTGCTGAGAGAGACTTGTGGACAGAACAAATATTGCATCCTCTGCATGTCTGGTGTGAGAGCACCACTGCTGGACTACCTGAACCACTTCATGTAAGACAATCTAATAAATCTCCCTTTAATCTCCCATTAATATAGATTATACAGAAGGGTATGATCCACAAAAGATGGGGAAGAACTGTGGGAGCCAGAAAGTTTGAAAACACCAGGAGAACACAGCCTACAGATTTAACTAAGCAGGAATGGTAGGGGATTATAGGGACAACCATGGCAATCACAGGCTACATGGGTCTGCTAGGTTCTCTGCATGTACGTTATGGTTGTTTAGCTTAGGGTTTTTGTGGGACTTTTAACATTGGTAGTGTGGGTGTCTCTGACTGTTTTACTTTCATTTGGAACCCAAATGAAATGAGGGTTTGTGTCTAGTCTTATTGAAACTTGTTATGCCATGTTTGGTTGATATCCCTAAGAGACCTGCTCTTTTCTGAAAGGAAACAGGGTAGCAGTGACTGTATAAGAGAGGGATGGGGGGACCAAAGGGAGATGGGACTGGGAGGGGGCAGATGGAAGGGAAACTCTGGTTGGGATATATTGTATAAGAAGAATAAAAAGGAAAACAAAGAATGGCATGAAACAATTACCCAGACATGGATCATAGATGTTCTGAAGCCAGGCAGTATGACGTATGCTGCATAGATGAGACCTAGATAGATATGATAAGCACAGGGTTTTAAGAAGACAGAGGGAGAAGAAAGACCATAACAATCATGAGTGGGATTTCAAAGTTGTCCAACAAAACCATCACAACTTGGGTTTCCAAAGGGAGGGGAGACTGTTATAAAGACATGGCATATGGTTAGGGAATAAAAACCTCCCAATTGAATCTGGTGCCAGGCTTGGTGCAGAGATGATGGGGTAGAGGCTGGTAAGGTCAATATCTATGTTTCCAAGTATGGACAGGATAGAGTTAGGCAAATGGTCTTTCCTTTTCTTGAGCATTTATGTCTCAAATGCCTGACAGTTAAATTGCCTTCAAATGTAGCCCTCAAGATCAATAGTTTTTATGACAGTACATCTACTCACAGAAAGTCTCAGTCAATGCAATACTGTCTGAGAAGATGAGATGTACTGCTAACCAGGATATGCCAGCCATGAGGTGTCTCCTGTGCCCATGGCCCGTGTCAGTGAAATTATTTTCTTAGATGCAGGCAGAAGATTTTGAGCACAGCCGCTTGAGCTCTCCAGTTCTCCTGCTGGCAGAACCTGTCTAGGACAAAATTCCTCTTTGCCCAGCTTCATTTCAGTTCTGAAGGTTACTGGGGTAGATATTCCCTGTGGTTTTGTTTGTTTGTTTGTTTGCTTAAGTCAGAGTTATTGTTCCTTGTGGCTTTGCTTCAGTTCTACAGTTTATTGTACTGTTTAAAGTTAATACAACAGGAAAAAAAAAACACTCCTGTGTTTTTCTTTTTTCCTACTTTCTTAATCAGCTTATCCAGATCTTGACAGAAAGCATTCATAAACTGGGATTTTTTTTCCCTTCATGGATGAGATGATTTTAGTGTGTCAGAAACTTTCCTTTAGCATATCATCTTGTGAGTTTCATCGTCATTCCTGGTTCATCTGCACTTTTTCTTTCTATTTCTGGCATACAACTGAAATGATTGTGTGGGATTTTTTTTCCTTGTTAAATATAGTAACCCCCCTTTTCTAAATTCATTGCAATTGAGCATGTCATTTATCCTTCTGCCCATTTTTCTTATATTAAAAGGTCTCCTGCTGGAATTTAATTTCAAGTTAAATCTTTACCCCACCCTCAGGCTGTGAGACTGAATTAAATAAATCCCCCCAAAAGTAATAAACCACTCTTAGCTGTGGCCTTGTGATATCAGTTGTCAGCCTGTCAGAGCAAATCTGAGTGTTAAATTCACTGCCTTTGCTAGCAAGGCAGGAAGCAGCACACCCAAAGCCCAGGGTATCAGAAGGCTGCAGTCCTTCCCGCCTCTTCTCATCAATGCTACTTAAGCATGCAGGATGTATCTTTGAAGATGATTTGTATGGTGACAGTCTTTCATATTTTATGTTGAGAGTAAAACATACAGGCTCAGCTTCTGCTGTTAGAATGTGCTTAGTAACACTCAAACCTGGGTGATCTAGGAACAGGAGGTAGAATTATTTCCATTTACAAGGGTAGAGGATACAGAGTGGGAATATTCTGGTGGAGACTGATGGAGCTCAGGTGAGTCAGGACTGTTTCTACCTATGACTGAAAGGTAGATGACTTGAGAAAGGGAAAGAACAACGATATGTCATGAATTTATTATAAAATAATTGCAAGGAAATTGATTTGCAGAACATTGCCAATCATACATACACCCAACAACAACAACAGCAACAACAAAAATCACTTCTTAAAGAAGATAATACCGTCTTACAATACTCTGTTGTTTGTGATGTGGGGATACAGGGAAATCATCTCAGGCTCAATTTATGGGTATGATGAATAAAAGATTACAACTGGTTTCAAACCTGTTGGCTTGTCATTTGGTGGACTGATTTAAAAACACTTGTTTTTCCTTAAAATACCAAGCCTGTCCAAAAAGAAAAATATATTTTGAATAGACAAATAAAGCAATGAACAAACAAATCTATAAACGTTGGATTCTCCATAATAAATTCTGAAGAATTACATTTATATAAACATGTCAAAATCAATGCTGTCAGCGATTTGATATTTCTATAGAGCAGCAGGGCCGTTTAGGTTAGCATCCTCCTCTCCGTGGACAATTGAGATATTGCCTTCTGTGGGGATGCAGCTGCAGGAATTCCCAGAGGTAAGAGTTTGAGCACACTTCTCTGAATAAGAGTTTAGTGGAAAATCCTGAAGTATAGAAGAGGATACACATCTTCCAGTAAGTATTAGAGTTGCAAGTCTCAGCTTTCTGTAGACATCTTTATCCATTCAAACACATGCATATTTGTGGCACTAAAGGCTTCATGATTCCTCCACCCTTTGTCCCAACATTGAAAACATTCGTATTACCCCAAACCCCCAACTTGGAAATAGAAAGAGTTCCATGGTGAACATATTATAGGGAATAGGTCTCTTAGCTAGTTTGAAGTGATATTAGCAGTAGAATTATGCCACTTTATTTATATTACATGTAAGCCTTGTGCAAAGTCATGTGCTCTTTATCCCTGTGAAATGTAAATGCAGAGAGAACAATTTGAGAGTCTTGTAACACATTTCTAGTGCATCTTATATAATTCTTTATAGAGTGGGGTTTTAAGACAGTTGGATATGCTTTCACATCTACACTGTCATTATTTGAACAGAAAGCATATTATTTTGTATTTTAAGCCTGGGCTTTATTTTTAAATTTTGGAATTTATGTTTACTATAATCCCCTTCTTCCTGTTCTCATCCTCACCCTGAAAGTGAATGAAAATCAGTGCGGTGGGGGTGGGGGGAGGAGGGAAATCTCTTGAACCTGCAAGGGAGTCTATGAGGGTGACTTAGCTGAGATTTCTAGCAGTGGGGGATATGGAGCCTGAAGTGGCCCCCTCCTATAGCCAGGCAGTACTCCCAGTGGAGGGATAAGGATACGAATCCACTCACAAAACCTTCTACCCCAAATTTTTCTGCCTACAAGAAGTGCAGGCACAATGATGGAACAGAGATTGAGGGAATGAGCAATCAATGACTGGACAACCTTGAGACCCATTCCATGGGAAAGTACCAGTCCCTGACACTATTAATAATACTTGCAGACAGGAGCCAAGCAAAACTGTTCTTTGAGAGGCTCCACACAGCAGCTGACTGAAAGAGATGCAGAGACCCACAGCTAAACATTACATGGAACTTATGAATTCTTGTGAAAGTTGGGGAATGGATTGAGGCACCTGGAAGGGAACAGGGACTCCACAAGAAAACCAACAGAATAAACTTACCTGGACCCTGGGGATTCCCAGAGATTGAATCATCAACCAAAGAGCATACGTTGGCTGGACCTAACCACACCCACTTCCCATCCCCACCCTAGTTCATATGTAGCAGACATGTAGCTTGGTCTTCATATTGCTCTCCCGATGACTGGAGGGGACTGTTTCTGACTCTCTTACCTGTGGATCCTGTTCCCTTAATTGAGCTGCCTTGTCTGGCCTCAGTGGAAGAGGATGTGCTTATTCCTGCAGTGACTTGATGTGTCAGATTGGGTTGGTACTCAGGAGGGCCCTCAAAATTCTTAGATAAGAGGAGAAGAGGGGCGGGGACAGGCCACATGAGCGGGCATTGGGAGAAGAGCTTGACTGTGATCAGGATATAAATTGAATAAATAAATAAATAAATAAATAAATAAATAAATAAAATAAACCTGAATTTAGTATATATTCTCACTTGGATCGCATTGGCTTATTTAGCTAGGTATAAAAAATGAGTTGCTAAAAGGTGGGATTTGAAGTCTGGCTCACAGCCCAGTTTTTCTCCTCTCAGCTTCAGTTACTCATCCACACAATGGACATCTCATAGTTTTCTCCTGGGGCTGCAGGAAGGGTGAATATTGTGAGGCCAGTCAGCCTCAGTTCCTTTCAATCAGACAAATCTGCTGTAGTTTTAATGCCGGTGATAACCTGAAGACATTTCCTTAAAATTTGTTGTAGAAAAGATCTTCGAAAAACTAAATCAATAGTGTGTTTCATTTTGGATTCATAAATGAAAGTTTGGATAATGGGTGACATAATCAAAATACTGGAGTTTTTTATTGACCAGTGAACAACAAATCATGAATCTGAAGATGTGACTTGAATTCTTGCAAGGTCAGGCAATGTCACAATTCAGTTATAAACACATCACCTTTAGTTTCATGTCTTTGTTTGCTCAGCAATGATCTAGTATTTGCCTGCTAGTTGCAGGGTTTCTGTCTTGCTTTAGGGGACTAACAGTATATAAAACTGTAGTGAGGCTGCTCACTGTACAGTGGAGAAGGTGGATAAGCAACTGCAAACGAGAGGCAGCAACATTGCTTAGATGGTGGATTCACTGCGCTATGGGAGCACATAGTCAATAAGACCCCCGTACTTCTCAGGACAGTGGCCTTACTGAACACTTACCTCACAGTTGACATCTGCATCACTTCCTTCTTTATATTTGACTTCCAGTTTGCTTAATAGCAAATGTTCTCTGTTGGAGAATATGATTCCATCCCTTCAATCCACATATTAATGACTTGGTCCCTAGTGTTACCAAGTTACCTAGTTATGAGGACTCTAATCTTTAGTGAATCTAATGTTTTGTGAATTGATGGGTTACTGGGAGGTATTGGAAACTTCAGGAGGAGGAGACTAGTTGGAAGAAGTAAGTCACTGCCGATATAACCCGAAAAGGAGACTTTGTCACTTTTCCTGGTTTCTGGCTCCAGGAGGTAAGCAACTTCACTCTAGTATATACTCCTTCTTTGGTGGTCTGCTCACCACAGGCTGAGAAATAATGGATCACATGGTTAGAAACTGGAACTGTGATTCAAAGGTAAATCTTCAAGTTGATTTTTGGGGAATTTTGTCACAGTGACAGGAAGGTAAGCAACAGGAAATAAAGAAATGAAGAAATCTAATGTGCATTTGAGTTATTTGCTAATTTCACAATGACAATACTTAAACAAACTACTTCATTTAAAGTGTGCAGTTGAAAAGTCCAGAGACAGGTAAAACTGCTAGTGTGTAAAGACTCAACCCAACTTATACCCCTAGCATTCATTTGTTCTGACATGTGTCTTCTGAACATTCTCAGGTACTTTGTCCTGTGATTTGATGTGCCATACATCTGTCTGAAAAATGAAATCATCAGAAAATATCAGCTGACAGAATGTGGAGTGTTCTTATATTCAGCCACAATAATAAAAAAGATTATGGTCACTGAGTACCAGCCATTTTTCTACAGACTGATACCTGTTTGCAGAACACCACTGGCCTTACATTAGAGTCAAAGTCTTGAGGTACTGGTGGGGTGTCACCTTTGTTGTAAGAGAGATAAACTTTGTACAATACCCATAAAGTTAGAGAATAGCTTCTATATTTGAAGAATATGACTTTCTTAGGAGCAATTCTCAAGACAAAAGAGAAAGTGCTTTATTATTTAAAATTTAAAATGTATTTTTAGTTATATGCAAGTGTATGTATGCATGTATATATGTATGTATGTAGATATGTATGTATGTTCTATGTGTATGTCTGTGCAAATATGACAGATTACATTTTACCTTCCATAAGCCTCTGCTGCATGATGAGTAACTTTTTCTTTTGCAAGTAGACAATAAACCTCCCTTTTTTCATAAAGCAGTATTTTACAAAGGGTTCAATTTCTGACATGCTTTATTTTGTTTATATTTTAAAGAAAAAGTCTATTATTTTGAAAACTTATCTGCCAATTTTCAGACACTTAGACACAACACCAGTATGGAAGCTCAGGATGCATTCCTAATTTATAGATGCTGTGTAGTTCCTTTTGGAGAAGCAAAGAATGGTGCTAGCTCACTGTGTATTTCAGTGCTATATCTTAGGGCCATGCTCAAGTGTTACCGTCTTGTAGGCATCTGTCAACTCCTCAATGATTAGAACACAGAATTTCATTCCAGTTAAATGCGAGGGAGATGTCACAGCCTCATTTCCCTCTTTCAAAAATGCTGATTGACATCTTCTGTAGATTATAAAGTCTGTGCTCTTAAAAATAATTTCCCCCTATAACAATATGAGACTTTTCTTTAATGTTTTGACAGGCCTGGGTACATATTTCAGTAATTCTAAATGAAATGATCATAGAGTATGGGAAGTGGAAAAAATTTCTAGAGCATCATACCCAGGGATTACAAGTTCAGATGCCTCCAAGGTCAGAAATAATGTGAACATGTGAATGCGTGGCTTTAAGATCATAGGGAAGAGCAGAGCCAACCCTGAAGCAAGGGACTAAAAAGCTGCCAAATTCCAGCCAGTTTTGACCACAGAGAAGAGACTTGAGGGATTCAGCCCCTGCACCAGCTACAACTTATAAAAGCTGGAGATAATCCTAAGGTCTCCCCTGTGAGTGTGCTTAATCCTGCACTGATCACTTTTTCAGGAAGGTAAAATGTCATTATGGAATTTCCTGGTCACAGAAAAAAAGCCACAGAAGGCTCCGAACTTTCACTTGCACTCAGCCATCCTCATATAGCTGATTGCAGTCTAAACAGAGCTTCAGAAGTGTGGGAAAGAGCCTTCCCACCACTTCTGGTCATGCTTTCTTGTACTTGAAAAGGATGTAAATATACTATAAAGAATTTCTTTATGCACTGTGCATTGGATGAGGTCGGGCAAAGGTTGTCAGCATCTGACAGGCTGTATCACTTCAGGTCATTTGCAGAACTCAGTGAGTCTCAGGTCTCTGAACAGCACCCCAGGTTTATTTACCCTGAAGTGGGTTTTCGTTTAAAAAAAATAGAATTTTTGTAAAGTGTGGAGCACAAAGCTTGCTCATGCTTTGATGATCAGAAAATGCAAGTTTTCTACCTGCTAGGCTCTCAGCCTGTCCCTCCTCCTTTCTCCTGGATCAGGGACTATAACTTTTTAAAACCAGTTGGTAATAAATTGGTCTGCATTCTATCCTTTTACTCCAGCTGAGATTATCAACAGTGTTGTGAGTTTTGTTTTGTAATACATTGTCAGATGAATCCTTTCATATAAAAAAATGAGTGTAAACATGTTCTTTAAGGAGCATCCTGGGAGATTTCTACCCTCTAGTTAAATAACAATTTGTATTCTTCCAAGCACATCATCATGATTATTATTCTTATTTTTGCTTAATGCATCTTCTTTCTTTGTCTCGTTTCTTTAAAGAAAATAAGATGTTACAGAAGGCTTCTGAATGTGATGGGGTCTTTAATGCTTTTTTGTAGGAAATCTGGGTCTCTAAATTTAACACTGGAGATTCAACAGTGTGGCTAGGCTGTTTGGCTATCATCTTTCCATGTTTACAGAATGTTCCAGCCTACAGTACCATTGGCTTCTCAAACAAAACAAAATAAACAAACAACAAACAAACATACCTAATCTGGATTCTACTTCAAGAAACCGTAACACCTTAGCATTTTGGAAAAAGTAAACAAATTTGGTCAAGGGTTTTGTACCACGTCAGCACACACACACACACACACACACACACACACACACACACACACAGAGAGTTATCAAAATAGCAAACAGGCATGGAACAGCTAAAGAGATAGGGTGTGTAGCAGGTGGGCAGATTTCTCTCTCCGGTTCACTGTACAGGTTGTCTGTAGACATGGTTAACCAGCAGTCAAAAATGCCAGCCTATTTCCCTAGGAAACTGAACTTCACTTGGAATTTAGCATTTGTTATGTAATTGACTCTTTATTGCTAATAGTTAGTAGGTCATAGTTGTAAAATGTAAAAGAGGCCATCAATAGCCATACATTATCTAAAATACCCATGTTACCTATCAACAACTGTGGTACCTGGAATCTGGAGGTAGTCTCTGATCTGATTTTTAAACTTATGGTTTGAGAATTTCATACACACATACAATGTGTTTTGATCAAATCTATCTGTAATCCATCCTCTCAAACTCTGTCCATATTTCCACCACCACTTTTCTCTGTCAACTGCACATAATAATTTTTAAATACACTGAGTGCACATAGTACCACTAATATGTGGGTTGCGGTAGGAGCATGGGACATGGACAGCCTATCAGGGGCCTTATCCTTAAAGAAAATTGACAGATCACCCTCCTGCAGCAGCCAGTAAATGTCAAAAGGTCTCCAGCTAGGGATGGGAGTTTGTGAGGCCCTCTTTCCATTGATGTAAGGATTTCCCCTGGCTTGATCTTATGCAGGTGTTGTGTATACAGTCACAGCTGCTGTGAGGAGTCCATGTGTGCAGTGCTCATGTCCTCTCCCCCAAATATTATTGCACAACAGTTCCCCATCTTCAGTGATTGTGCTGATTTCATTTTTGTCAAATGAAATCACACAAAAATCATCTGGAAAGAGGAACCTAAGCTGAGAAAACATTTCCTTCACATTGGCCTATAGGCAAACATGGGAGACATTTTCTTGACTAATAATTGTTGTGGGAAGGCAACAGCCCATTGTGGGATATGTTGCTTCTGAGCAGGTGGGTTCAGGTTGACTAAAAATGTAGTACAAGCAAGCCCCAGAGAGCAAACCAGTGAGCAGCATTCCTCTATGACTTCAGCTTCAGTTCCTCCCTCCAGGAGCATCTCATGAGTCCTTCCCTGGCTTCTGCCATGACTTGATGGACTCTAATCTGTAAAATGAAAGGAATCATTCTGTCCTCCAATTGGTGTTGGTCAGCGCTGTATCACAGCAACAGAAACCAAACTAGCACAAGAATCGTTATAGAGAAGTGGGTGAGAGAGATTGATCCTCTCTAACCTCACTTCACTTCAATACATGGACCATCTGATATGAATTTTGTTGTTGTTGTTAACTATTTACAAAGGCATAGGGACCACTGCAATGCCTTGTTTTCCTTGCTGAACATTAATTTCTTTCTGTTTTGCTTCACTTTCCAGTTGCTTCAAACTACATTTCTTAAATGATATCAATCCTAAATCAGGAATGCCTCCCATCAGATAGCTTTCTTTTTCTTTCCCTAACTTCTTTGCTCCCAAAATGTAGATGATTCTGACATAATGATCTGACCTCTGAACACTGTCAGTTCTTCTTCTTTTCTGTATTGGGTCATTGTTACTCTCTACATTGTTACTCTCTACAGTTGTTCCTACTTCTGACTCCTACCAAGTTGGACTGGAGATTAGGAAGGGAAAACTCTGTTAGCTATTTTACTATGATTCATATTAGTCAAAATATCATGAAAAAAAAGCCAACCATATGGCTGCCTAGACACTGGGCTTTTAATGGCCAACCTTTAAACCATAACCTTTTTTAAGTGCTCCTCAGACATTTGAGATTTCTCTATTGTGAATTCTCTGTTTAGTTCTATAACACTCCCCCCCCCTTTAAAAAAAAAAAGGTTTATTGAAATTCATCATAAAGCCATTCAGGTGGGACCTCTCCTCATTGGATGATATTCTATTTGTAATCAATCTCATTATAGTGAATCTGTGTAACTTTAACTTTTTCTTATGGTTCAATTTTGGCAGTCATATCTTCCCACAAAAATATCCATTTCACCTAGGGCTTTCTCTAACACTGTTACAATACACAGATTTTCATAATGCTAATCAATACAAAAATTCATTTTTAAGCATAGAGGTCAAACCCAGTCCTTTGTGCAAGATCGTTAAATACTCTACTGCTGAGTGGTACTACAGTTTTCTATTCGTCATTAGTAGCTCAGTTAGTTTCTTACGATATTGCTATTTTCTTTGATTTTATTTACTTTAGCATTCTATTTATTCTCAATCTTAAAATTTAATTTTGTTTCAGATAACTCATACTTTGTTGAATTGATTGTTCCATATTTCATTTATTTTTACTCTGATCTCTGCTATTTTTTTTCTCTAAATGCTATGAGTGGACAGTGAGGTGTGAAATAAGAACCATAGAGTACTGCTTTCTGGCTTTGTTTCCTTACACAACCCAGAGACACTTGTCCATGGTAGGTTGTTTGATTTCTTGGTGGATAGCTTCTTAAGTTCTTTATATATTTGGATATTAGCCCTCAATCGGATGTGGGGTTAGTGAAGATCTTTTCCAATCTGTAGGTTGTGAATTTGTCCTACTGACTATGTCCTTTGCCTTATAGAAGTTTTCCAGTCTCATGAAGTCCCACATATCAATTCTTGATCTTAGAGCCTGAGCCATTAGAGTTCTCTTTAGGAAATTTCTCCCTGTCCTAATGAGTTTGAGGCTCTTTCCCACTTTCTCTCCTATTAGATTCAGTGTATCTTGCTTTATGTTGAGGTCCTTGATCCACTTGTACTTGAGCTTCGTTCAAGGTGACAAATATGGATCTATTAGTGATCAGGGAAATTCAAGTTAAAACAACCCTAAGATCCTACCTTACAGCAATCAGAATGGCTAAGATCAAAACCTCAGGTGGCAGCAGATGCTGACAAGGATGTGGAGAAAAAAGATCATTCCTCCATTACTGGTGGGATTGTAAACTGGCTCAACTACTCTGGAAATCAATGTGGAGGTTTCTTAGAAAATTGGAAATAGATTTACCTGAAGACCCAGCTATACCACTCTTGGGCACATACCCAAAAGATGCTGTACCACACCATAGGGGCACATGTTTCTCTATGATCATAGCAGCCTTATTTGTGGTAGCCAGAAGCTGAAAACAACCTAGATGTCCCAAGACAGAAGAATGGATACAGAAAATGTGTTTCATTTACACAATGGAATACTACTCAGCTATTAAGAATGAGGGCATCATGAGTTTTGTAGGCAAATGGGTGGAACTAGAAAATATCATCCTGAGTGAGCTAACTCAGACCCTAAAGGGCATGTACTCACTAATACGTGGATACTAGCCAAAAAAAGTACAGAATACCCAGGATTCAATCCACAGAACTCAAGAATTTTAACAAGCTGAAGAGCCCAAGTGAGGATGCCTCAATCCCATTTGGAAGGGAGAAGAAAGCATTCACGGGTTTGGGGAAAAGGGAAGGACCTCGGTGGGAAAGGGGACAGGGAGAAGAAGAGGGGAACATGATCACATATTGAGGGGTGGGGGGAAGGACTGAAGCTCTGACGACCACAGAAAGTATGGAAATGGACAATCTCCAGAGGGAGGAGGTTGAGCGTGGGGGTGGGGCTCTAGAATGTACCAGAGACCTGGGAAGTGAGAAACTCTCAGGAATCAAAGGGAGGGACCTTAGATGAAATGCCCTACAGTGGGGAGAGGGAACTTGTGGAATCCACCTCTAGTAGAAAGACAGGGAGGGCATCACTTGGAGGGATAGGGTTGCCATCCCAAATCATAAGCTCAGACCCAGAATCGTTCCTTTCTGAAAGAAATGCAGGGTCAGAAATGGAGAAAAGCCTGAGGAAAAGGTGGTCCAGTGATAGGCCTGAATAGGGATCCAGCTCAAAGGGAGGCCACAAGACCAGGCACTATTATTGGTACCATTGGTGAACTTACAAAAAGAAGCCTAGCATGACTGCCCTCCAAAAGTCCTAAAACAAGCATCTGAAAGAGTCAGATGCAGATATGGTAGGGCAGGGGTGAGAGGGTAGGACATCCTCTTAGAGACAGGTGGCATAGGAGGTATGAGATGTGGAACAGTCAGAGGGTGGACCAGGGTGGGGATAAAGAATGGGCTGTAAAAAAAAAGATTAAAGAATAAAAAAATAAAAATAAAAATTCTAAAAATGAGAGAGAAAGAGAAAGAGAGAGAGAGAGAGAGAGAGAGAGAGAGAGAGAGAGAGAGAGAGAGAGACAGAAAAACACAGAGAGACAGAGAGAAACCTATTCCACTCTCTGATAAGATTTTCTCTGGCATTCCAAATTTTTTGAATTCCTCAAACTCAGCTATTCCATGCCCTTTCACTCACCATCTTCTTCTTATTTTTCATTGCTTGTCATGTTCTTTTTGGTGTGTGTGTAACTTGACTTGTATATTTTACTTTCTTACCTACATGTGTTCTCTTTCTTGCTCCTCTCTTTATCATACTGCTAGCAGAAATTCAACTCGAAAAACTCAAGTAGCCCAGGTGCTCAACTTGGACAATTGAACAACTGGACATACATGGAGAAAATACGTGCATGGAGATATATGTCATTGGTGTCCCTTAAATCCATGACTTCATCCACGATTAGTCCTTATGCTGGTTGGCAAGTTTACTTCACTTCTTCTAACACAATTCTGTGTCCTAAATGACCACTCCCCTCTCTTTCTTTACACACTACTCACTTTTCCCTACTTTCTTCATTTTCAAACTACTGTCTCTATTCCTGGTTTCAGCCCTGAAATAATTCCTACAGGGCACCATTGCCAGAAAAAGTTTTTTTTTAAAATTTTTTTATTAGGTATTTTCTTCATTTCCATTTCCAATGCTATCCCAAAAGTCCCCTGTACCCCCCACCCCCCCACTCCCCTACCCACACACTCCCACTTCTTGGCCCTGGCTTTCCCCTGTACTGAAGCATATAAAGTTTGCAAGACCAATAGGCCTCTCTTTCCAATGATGGCCGACTAGGCCATCTTCTGATACATATGCAGATAGAGACACGAGCTCTGGGGGGAGGGGGGTACTAGTTAGTTCATATTGTTGTTCCACCTATAGGGTTGCAGACCCCTTTAGATCCTTGGGTACTTTCTCTAGCTCCTCTACTGGGGGTCCTATGATCCATCCAATAGCTGACTGTGAGCATTCACTTCTGTGTTAGCTAGGCCCCAGCATAGCCGCACAAGAGACAGCCATATCTGGGTCCTTTCAGCAAAATCTTGCTAGTGTATGCAATGGTTTCAGCGTTTGGAGGCTGATTATGGGGTGGATCCCCAGGTATGGCAGTCTCTAGATGGTCAATCCTTTCACCTCAGCTCAAAACTTTGTCTCTGTAACTCCTTCCACGGGTGTTTTGTTCCCAATTCTAAAATGGGCAAAGTGTCCACACTTTGGTCTTTGTTCTTCTTGAGTTTCATGTGTTTTGCAAATTGTATCTTGTATCTTGAGTATTCTAAGTTTCTGGGCTAATATCCACTTATCAGTGAGTACATGTTGTGTGAGTTCCTTTGTGATTGTGTTACCTCTCTCAGGATGATGCCCTCCAAGTCCATCCATTTGCCTAGGAATTTCATAAATTCATTCTTTTTAATAGCTGAGTAGTACTCCATTGTGTAAATGCACCATATTTTCTGTATCCATTCCTCTGTTGAGGGACACCTGAGTTCTTTCCAGCTTCTGGCTATTATAAATAAGGCTGCTATGAACATAGTGGAGCATGTGTCTTTCTTACCAGTTGGAACATCTTCTGGATATATACCCAGGAGAGGTATTGCAGGATCCTTGGTTAGTACTATGTCCAATTTTCTGAGGAACCGCCGGACTGATTTCCAGAGTGGTTGTACAAGCTTGCAATCCCACAAACAATGGAGGAGTGTTCCTCTTTCTCCACATCCTAGCCAGCATGTGCTGTCACCTCAATTTTTGATCTTAGCCATTCTGACTGATGTGAGGTGGAATCTCAGGGTTGCTTTGATTTGCATTTCCCTGATGATTAACGACACTGAACATTTTTTCAGGTGCTTCTCAGCCATTCGGTATTCTTCAGGTAAGGATTCTTTGTTTAGCTCTGAGCCCCATTTTAATGGGGTTACTTGATTTTCTGGAGTCCACCTTCTTGAGTTCTTTATATATATTGGATATTAGTCCCCTATCTGATTTAGGATAGGTAAAGATCCTTTCCCAATCTGTTGGTGGCCTTTTTGTCTTATTGACTGTGTCTTTCGCCTCACAGAAGCTTTGCAAATTTATGAGGTCCCATTTGTCGATTCTCGATCTTACAGTACAAGCCATTGCTGTTCTATTCAGGAATTTTTCCCCTGTGCCCATATCTTTGAGGCTTTTCCCCACTTTATCCTCTATAAATTTCAGTGTTTCTGGTTTTATGTGGAGTTCCTTGATCCACTTAGATTTGTCCTTAGTACAAGGAGATAGGAATGGATCAATTCTCTTTCTTCTACATGATAACCACCAGTTGAGCCAGCACCATTTGTTGAAAATGCTGTCTTTTTTTCCTCTGGATGTATTTAGCACCCTTGTCAAAGATCAAGTGACCATAGGTATGTGGGTTCATTTCTGGGTCTTTAATTCTAATCCATTTGTCTACTCGTCTGTCACTATATCAGTACCATGCAGTTTTTATCACAATTGCTCTGTAGTACAGCTTTAGGTCAGGCATGGTGATTCCAGCAGCGGTTCTTTTATCATTGAGAAGAGTTTTTGCTATCCTAGGATTTTTGTTATTCCAGATGAATTTGAAGATTGCCCTTTCTAATTTTTAATTTTGATGGGGATTGCATTGAATCTGTAGATTGCTTTTGGCAAGATAGCCATTTTTACTATATTGATCCTGCCAATCCATGAATATGGTAGATCTTTCCAACTTCTGAGATCTTCTTTAATTTCTTTCTTCAGAGACTTGAAGTTCTTATCATACAGATCTTTCACTTCTTTAAGTAGAGTCATGCCAAGGTATTTATTATTTGTGACTATTGTGAAGGGTGTTGTTTCCTGAATTTCTTTCTCAGCCTGTTTGTCCTTTGTGTAGAGAAAGGCCATTGACTTGTTTGAGTTAATTTTATATCCAGCTACTTTACTTAAGATGTTATCAGGTTTAGGAGTTCTCTGGTGGAATTTTTAGGGTCACTTATATATACTATCATATCATCTGCAAAAAGTGATATTTTGACTTCTTTCTTTCCAATTTGTATCCCCTTGATCTTCCCTTTATTGTCGAATTGCTTTGGCTAGTACTTTAGATACCATGTTAAATAGGTATGGAGAAAGTGGGTAGCCTTGTCTAGTCCCTGATTTTAGTGGGATTGCTTCCAGCTTCTCACCATTTATTTTGATGTTGGCTACTGGTTTGCTGTAGATTGCTTTTATTATGTTTAGGTATGGGCCATGAGTTCCTGATCTTACCAAGACTTTTATCATGAATGGGTATTGGATTTTGTCAAATGCTTTCTCTGCATCTAACGAGATGATCATGTGGTTTTGTCTTTGAGTTTGCTTATATAGTATATTACATTGATGGATTTCCATATATTAAACCATTCCTGCATCCCTGGAATGAAACTACTTGGTCAGGATGGATGATTATTTTGATGTGTTCTTGGATTCGGGTACCGAGAATTTTATTGAGTACGTTTGCATCAATATTCATAAGGGAAATTGGTCTGAAGTTCTCTATCTTCGTTGGGTCTCACTGTGGTTTAGGTATCAGAGTAATTGTGGCTTCATAGAATGAATTGGGTAGTGTACCTTCTGCTTCTATTTTGTGGAATAGTTTGTGCAGAACTAGAATTAGATCTTCTTTGAAGGTCTGATAGAACTCTGCACTAAACCCATCTGGTCCTAGGCTTTTTTTGGTTGGGAGACTATTAATGACTGCTTCTATTTCTTTAAGGGATATAGGACTGTTTAGATCATTAACCTGATCCTGATTTAACTTTGGTACCTGGTATCTGTCTAGAAATTTGTCCATTTCATCCAGGTTTTCCAATTTTGTTGAGTATAGCCTTTTGTAGAAGGATCTGATGGTGTTTTGGATTTCTTCAGGATCTGTTGTTATGTTTCCCTTTTAATTTCTGATTTTGTTAATTAGAATGCTGTCCCTGTGCCCTCTAGTGTGTTTGGCTAAGGGTTTATCTATCTTGTTGATTTTCTCAAAGAACCAACTCCTCGTTTGGTTGATTCTTTCAATAGTTCTTCTTGTTTCCACTTGGTTGATTTCGCCCCTGAGTTTGATTATTTCCCACCCTCTACTCCTCTTGGGTGAATTTGCTTCCTCTTGTTCTACAGCTTTTAGATGTGTTGTCAAGGTGCTAGTGTGTGCTCTCTAGAGTTTCTTTTTGGAGGCACTAAAAGCTATGAGTTTCCCTCTTAGAAATGCCTTTCATTGTGTACCATAAGTTTGGGTATGTTGTGGCTTCATTTTCATTAAACTCTAAAATGTCTTTAATTTCTTTCTTTATTCATTCCTTGACCAAGGTATCATTGAGAAGAATGTTGTTCAGTTTCCACGTGAATGTTGGCTTTCTATTATTTATGTTGTTATTGAAATCAGCCTTAGTCCATGGTGATCTGATAAGATGCATGGGATAATTTCAATATTTTTGTATCTGTTGAGGCCTGTTTTTTGACCAATTATGTCGTCAGTTTTGGAGAAGGTACCATGAGGTGCTGAGAAGAAGGTATATCCTTTTGTTTTAGGATAAAATGTTGTGTAGATATCTGTTAAACCATTTGTTTCATAAGTTCTGTTAGTTTCACTGTGTCTCTGTTTAGTTTCTGTTTCCACAATCTGTCCATTGGTGAAAGTGGTGTGTTGAAGTCTCCCACTATTATTGTGTGAGGTGCAATGTTTTCTTTGAGCATTACTAAAGTTTCTTTAATGAATGTGGCTGCCCTTGTATTTGGAGCATAGATATTCAGAATTGAGAGTTCCTCTGGAAGATTTTACCTTTGATGAGTATGAAGTGTCCCTCCTTGTCTTTTTTGATAACTTTGGGTTGGAAGTCGATTTTATTAGATATTAGAATGGCTACTCCAGCTTGTTTCTTCAGACCATTTGCCTGGAAAATTGTTTTCCAGCCTTTCATTCTGAGGTAGTGTCTGTCTTTTTCCCTGAGATGGGTTTTCTGTAAGCAGCAAAATGTTGGTTCTCTTTGTGTAGGCAGTCTGTTAGTTTATGTCTTTTTATTGGGGGAATTGAGTACATTGATATTAAGAGATATTAAGGAAAAGTAATTGTTGCTTACTATTATTTTTTTGTTAGAGTTGGCATTGTGTTCTTGTGGCTGTCTTCTTTTAGGTTTGTTAAAGAATTACTTTCTTGGTTTTTCTAGGGCGAGGTTTCTGTCCTTGTATTGTGTTTTTTTTTTTTTTTTTTTTTTTCTTTCTCTGTTATTATTCTTTGAAGGGTTGGATTCCTGGAAAGATAATGTGTGAATTTGGTTTTGTTGTGGAAAACTTTGGTTTCTCCATCTAGGGTAATCTAATGTTTGGCTGGGTATAGTAGCCTGGGCTGGCATTTATGTTCTCTTAGTGTCTGTATAACATCTATCCAGGATCTTCTGGCTTTCATAGTCTATGGTGAAAAGTCTGGTGTAATCCTGATAGGCTTGCCTGTATATGTTACTTGACCTTTTTCCCTTACTGCTTTTAATATTCTATCTTTATTTAGTGCATTTGTTGTTCTGATTATTATGTGTCGGGAGCAATTTTTTTTTTTCTGGTCTACTTTATTTGGAGTTCTATAGGTTTCTTGTATGTTCTCTTTCTTTAGGTTTGGGAAGTTTTATTCTATAATTATGTTGAAGATACTTGCTGGTCCTTTAAGTTGAAAATCTTCATTCTCATCTACTCCTGTTATCTGTAGGTTTGGTCTTCTCAATGTGTCCTTGATTGCCTGAATGTTTTGAGTTAAGATCCTTTTGCATTTTGCATTTTCTTTGATGGTTGTGCCGATGTTCTCCATGGAATCTTCTGCACCTGAGATTCTCTCTTCCATCTCTTGTATTCTGTTGCTGATGCTCACATCTTTGGTTCCAGATTTCTTTCCTAGGTTTTCTATCTCCAGCGTTGCCTCACTTTGGGTTTTCTTTATTGTGTCCACTTCCCTTTTTAGGTCTAGTATGGTTTTGTTCATTTCCATCACCTGTTTGGATGTGTTTTCTTCTTTTTCTTTAAGGACTTATAACTCTTTAGCAATGTTCTCCTGTATTTCTTTAAGTGAGTTATTAAAGTCCTTCTTGATGTCCTCTACTATCATCATGAGATATGCTTTTAAATCCAAGTCTAGCTTTTTGGGTGTGTTGGGGTGCCCAGGACTGGCTGAGGTGGGAGTGCTGAGTTCTTATGATGGTGGGTGGTCTTGGTTTCTGTTAATAAGATTCTTACTTTTGCCTTTCGCCATCTGGTAATCTCTGGAGTTAGTTGTTATAGTTGTCTCTCGTTAGAGCTTGTTCCTCTTGTGATTCTGTTAGCCTCTATCAGCAGACCTGGGAGACTAGATTTCTCCTGAGTTTCAGTGGTCAGAGCACTCTCTGCAGGCAAGCTCTCCTCTTGCAGGGAAGGTGCACAGATATCTGGCATTTGGACTTGCCTCCTGGCAGAAGTTGTGTTCCACTCAACAGAGGTCCTAAGTTCATGTGGAGAGTTCTGTTGGGACCTTGGTGGTGTCCCCAGAAAAAGATTTTTAAAGGAGTTAACACTGTTTTGTCAAGAACAGTGCAAAAAAAATTAAACCCTATAAAGATAAATTTTATTTCTTTATTTGCTCTTTTCAATGTTCAAAAGTCATACATGTTTGCCATTATCAAGAAATCATATGTGTATGTTTTCCTGGCTAGTAGTGGAAGTTCTGTGTCTCCAGAAGGTTTTAAATTTTGGACAAACTGGGTTTGTTTATTACTTTAATGGGGAAGTAACATACCATACAGGCAAAGGCAACTCTTGTGAAGATGAATTATGAACCTCACATGACTGCCTCCTATCTTTCCAAACCTCTATTTATATCAAGAAACATAAGCATATACAACACAAAAATAGGCTGCACTTTGCATTATTTTGCTGAAATATTTCTCTGCAGTGTATTCTTTTTTTCCTGATAAAAGGAAACTTTTCATCTTGCTTAAGTTAATAAAACTGAATGCTACAATTTAGAATATAAGTGTCTAAGCACATGAGAGCTAATAAATATCCAACGCATATAGTAATCCCAAGTCACCAGACCCTAAATGAACCTAGAGTTCAATTTTCAATCATGATTGGGGCAGTGGTGGCACATGCCTTTAATCCCAGCACTTGGGAGGCAGATTTCCGAGTTCAAGGCCAGCCTGGTCTACAGAGTGTGTTCCAGGACAGCCAGGGCTATACAGAGAAACCCTGTCTCAAAAAACCAAAACCCAAAACAAACAAACAAACAAACCAGCAAACAAACTATATTGAGCTTCAATAACATTTGTAATACTTAGAGAGTCTTAATGTGTACTGAGAATTTTTTTGTTGTTTTTTTAAACACAGAAATATTATCATACTGTGTTTTTTGTTTGTTTGTTTTAATTCTGGGTATAGGATATGGGGCTGCTTTGGTTTGTGCACAACAGGTGACTATGATTTTCCTCATGCCCTAGCAGGGACATAATTTTGCTAGCTGCAAATAGTTTTTTGCAAGTGTGTGATGTTTGGAATTCTGCAGATATTTCACAGGATTTATAAATACTGGAGTCCTAATTGTTGTTGGTTGGTTGGTTGGTTTGTGGTTGGATGCTCTTGGTTGTGGTTTGTTGAGTTTTTTCAAGTAGTCATGCTTGAAAAATGTTGGAAATGTTATTGAAGTTCAATATAGTTAATCCAATTAGAAATAAATGAGAAGAAATTAAATATTCTGACAATGAAGATCAAACTTGTCCTAAAGAATGTGATACCCCTAACCAGCAGGAAATCATCTAAAGATAACGCTGCCCCATTTCCTGCCCCTGACTTTATTCAGGAATTTCTTTCTCTCCTTATCTCTCCCCTCAACCCTTCTTAGGGGGTTGAAAGAGAAGTAGAGGGGTAAAGAAGGCAGAAGGAAAAGAACCCACAAAGTAGCCAGATGTCTGGCTGCATTGAGTAAATGTGTGAATAAATTGTATTGACTTGTGAATGTTCTGCTACCTGACAAGATAACCTATCTTTTTGTAAACCTTTGGCTAAAAATTTAAAACCTGACAGTATATAAGAAATACACATATACCCACGTGTGTGTGTGTGTGTGTGTGTGTGTGTGTGTGTGTGTGTGTGTATGTGTCTGTGTGTGTGTAGTGTTTTGGTATTGGTAACTATTTTTTAAAAAAAATTTTTGCTTCTTCCTATCAGGCTACTCAGATTTCCAATTGAATATCTTCTTCTAATTCTATTCTTCCTCATATTATTAAAATAAATTGTACAATTGCCTACAACAAAGCAGAAATCTTGAAATTTTTCTTTCACTGGCTCATCCTTTTCATATTACTGCCCTAAAAAATCTGTAGGCTGGACCCATTGACATGATGAAGTGGAGCCATCAAAGGTCTGGCCCCTGTCATAGTTATTTAGTGGGCTGAGAAGCAGAGCCTGCTCTACTGACCCATTAGATGCCTGGCTCCCCAGCCAACACTGTGACAGTAGGTTTGTGACAGAGAAACAGATTATGCTAGCCCGTGCCTGTATTCTGCAACTCTAAAAATCTGAGATGATAGCTGGTAATGTTAAACTACTAAGTGGCAATTTATTATGCCCCATAGGTAAAATAACACATTTTACTACCATTATTTACTATCAGAATCTGTTCAATTTTTTTTTTTTTTGCTAAAATTTATTGGTTGATCGATTTCTTTTTTCTTTTTGTAATGAAAATTTAGTATCACCTGATAAGGATGAGCTATAATTTATTCAAATATATGTACACATGTATATATGTATATATGTGTGTGTGTATTTGTATTTGCATATAAATGGGTGTGGAGACAGAGATTAAAGTCAGGTTTTGTTCCAGAGGAGCCATATACCTTGTTTTTTTGGGACAGGATTTTCCATTAGGACATTGGGCTTGCCAATTAGTATTTGTTGGCTAGCCATTGAGCCCCCAGGGCCATCCTGTCCTCTGAAGTGCTGGTATTTACAAGAATGTGTCATCATCATGCTCTGTGTTTTTACTTGGGTTTTCAGGATCTGAACCCAGGTCTTCATGCTTGATCAGCAAGTGAGCTATCTCTCCAGCCCCTCCAGATTTCTCTATGCGAAGCCATTAACTTAGTAACATACTTCTAGTGGCAAAAGTAAGCTAAACTACAAATTAAGCAAGTCTTTACATAATAAAATTAAGATTTAAATTGTCACCTTTTCTGTATTTGAGATGCTGATTTAGAAATTGGGAGACACACATATAAGAAAATTATCATTAAGTCATGTTTTTTATTTCATAAGAAATGATAAAGTTAGGATAAAAATAATTTCAAAATAGAAAGATTAATAAGTAAAATTATATTTGATTTGTAGAAAAAAATAGATATTTCTTACAAATAAACATTATTTTGTTGGACTCATGAACTATGTAATTAATTGTTCTTTAAATTTCTATTGGTAATGTGAAGTATTAATCAAATTATTTAACTTTAGGACAGAAAAGAATTTTTTGAATTATGTAATATAATTACTCATATTTAACCCATTAAAACTTTGTAATTATTTTACAAATAATGTCTAATTTTACAAATAATGAAAAGAATGGATGTAATATATATATCTGTATAAGATGTGAATTTAGCATAATGCTGAAGGTCTAGCATAATTCTAAAGCTTATGTCTGCATCTATTTCTTTCCCCAGGGAAAATATGTATAGTGGTTTGTGAATGAGTGTGTGGGATTGTTTGTTTTTGCATATTTTTAAGACTTTGAATTTGTATAGACATCTATATACACCTATAGGTACTTTAACCTATCTTAACATGTTTTATGCGTCACTCCATATTTATCTATCAAATGGTGTTGGAGGGAATCACATGTCATGACTGATGAGTTTGCTTTGGGGGTAGATGTGATAAGCTTATTTTCATTTGTTATTTTGATCTTTATATTAGGTTAATTATACTTTTTATTTCTTGATTTGATCTTTTTATTAAGTTAATTTTAGTCATTATTTTATTGTAAGGTGGAATCAATATTGCTTTTATTTTTCAACAATGTGCTGGCCTCTGCGCTAATGAAATAATGCTCGTAGTGAAGGTGGCAAACATGATTCTTTCCATTTAAAGTGTCTCTAAGAACATTTCACCCAGGGAAATATTTTGAAACTGTGTGAAGCTGAAGCCATGCCTGCAAGCATTTCTACTGACTATCACTTTTCTAGTCTGAGGGCTGGATATGTTTTTATCATTCAGTGTCCTAATGCCTTAAAACATTTTTTTTCACCCTCAGCAGCAAAAACACATTTTAGAAATGCCTGTTAGTAGAGCAAACATTTCAACCCAAAACACATTTAAACTGTTAAGCTCCCTTTCTGAACCAAATGTTTTGCTTTGCAAATGGCTTTTAGATTTGCCTTAATTCAACTCAATTTTTTTCTTAAATACAACTGTGAAGGTTTTATAGATTAAGAACCCCCTACTTTATGAATATAGTCACAATTTAGACTCAGGTTGACAGGTACTTATGAGACAACTTCTTTGTGCTGCCCTTAATGATGGGTGCTGGCTCAATGATAAATACTGTCCATGCTTTTAAGGATCATGTTAAGTAATGAGAAAGAAAGAAAGAAGATCTAATAAATCCAACACAATGTAGCAATTGACAGTCATTAAGTAACTAACTAGTCAATAAATGAGTTCTTTTACATAGAAATTCTTCAACAGGCTAGGCAATATTATAGTTATACCATATATGATAAAAATGAGAAAGATACAGGGAGGAGAATATTCCTAATTCACTCCTATACAAAGGAGATCAAGGCAAGCTTTCTGAAAATAATATAAGAACTGGCACATGACAATAGGTATTACATAGATGAAAACTCTACTGTAAGCACATGTATAGAGTCTGGAAGCCCCATGTGCTGGAGAAACATGGACACACATTGGCTGTGCAGGTGGTAGTAGTTAGAGCGCTGGAACAGAGCAGCCAAGATCAGGTCCTGGAGGATGTTATTGTTACCCTGCTGCTGAGGTGACAGTCTGACATTACTGGGAAGCCCAGAGCTCAGTACAGAATGGCAGACATCCTTTGTCAGCATGTCTTCTCCTTCTCTAACCTTGCCTAGGTAGCTTAAACCCCCTAAACCCTATACCTGCAGAATGTCACATAACCTTGGTTAGCTTACAGGTTCAAAGTACTTTCTTGTTGTGTCCGGCCAGCGGATCACAACTTGGGTTCTAGCCTGGAAAGGCATTTTGGAAACCTGGAAGAGAAGAGGGGCTAGGCGGCGAGATAAAGAAATGCAGCTAAGACAGTCATTCTGATCAAAGCTCAATTTTACTGTTCCGCACGCAATCATAAAGCAGGGGAAGGGGGCCCGATTCCCGTCTTGGGGTCCAATAGCAGGGTGACCACGTGCAAGCTCCGAACATCAAAGCGGCAGGTTCCAGCAGTGGGCATGGCAGACCGATTGAGCGGGAAGCTCCACCCCTGAGCAAGCAGGTTTCAGGCTGGGGGAGGGGAGACTACACTTTCTCCTGATAAAAACCTGTTCAGCAAGCACCTGAGATCCCTGGAATGCCTCCCTATGCTCATGAAGTACTCAGTACCTTAGCCTTCAGCCAATGACGTTTGCCCTACTTGGATGTTCATGCCTGCTTTCCTAAAACTATATAACCCTTGATTCACAGTGACCAATGACCCCAGGGAGAAGGAAGACCCATGGTCTAAACTAGAATTGCACAAGACCAAGAACTTATGCTGGATCTTAGTATTCATCTGAAGTTCAGCTGCTTACTAATTCAGTGATAATAAATGTCTGCTTTTTACTACCTTAATAACCCTTAAAAAAGAATATCAGATAATCTTCAATGAACTGGAAAGAGAACATTCAGCAAATTATACAAGTAATATATAGCTACTTAGCTGTAATATGACTTACTGGCATTGAAAAAGAAAGTTAAGATGGAAATGGGTTAGACTTAGTCTCACCGTATACTGGTTTCTCCTATAACATGATGATTTGGGATAGTCTTTAATAGTGTGAGGGTTTTCTTTGACACCTTTGATTTAGACTGATCAGTAAGGATTCACTAAGTAGTATATGGAACAGGTTGATGACTCTCAGTTTGCATTGTGCTTTACATGACACAAAGGCAAGTCAAAATAGCAATAGCACAGTGAACCGACAAGGTGGGAATAAACATATACCATTTGGTCATATTTTTACGATAGAAATAAGAGCAGAACTTTATAGAAAAAAACTATTTAAAGCACTGAGCCTACCTTTTGAGGGGATTCAATAAAATTCTTTTAGTTTCTTCTAGCTGTAAGCTGATGAGAACAAAGGCTATCCACTTCCTAATGAATTTATCCTTTTCTGATCAATGAGTAGCCTGTTAAACCAGTAACTGAATGCCAGAATGTACTCGTGAGTGGTATCATTCATAGACCATGAAGACTTTCAGCATTTCAGAGAGTTGCTTGATAGAAGCAATCATTCATTTGAAGACCTTGGAGAAAAACATTTTATACACCAAAGGAGGAAATACCAGACCCTCAATGGAGCAATCTTGGCATGGATAAAGAACAGTTAAATGTGACTGGACTTGAGAACAGAGATTTTGTATGACTCACAGAGCATAGGCTAGAGTTACATATGAGCTCACCTATTGGTTGTCCAATATCAGAATGTATGAATTTATTAACTCAATAGATACTCATAAATACTGCATTTGAATGTGTTATAGACAATGAGAATATGGGTATGAGTGGTATACTGCTTGGGAAATATTTTTGCCTTTCTGAAAGTTATGAATACTTGGAAGGTTATACAGATTTTCAGAATCCTGGCTTTGACATCCTTTGATTCTAACAAGAGCAAAGAGAAAATGCTTGAAAAAAAATTCCAGAAAGTCTTGCAAATGTAAAACTTCTATTTTCCAAAGGGCAAGAACAAGGCTGAACCCAAAAAATGAAGTGGTCTTTAGCACATCTTACTGGAGTCTCCTGAGCCTTCATAGGTCTTGGGTTTCTCTTTCATTCTCATTATTTGAGCATTCTTGCTTCATGTCTTGTTTGTGTTCTGAGTGACTAACAACAGTGATCCCGTCTTTCCTGAAGGTATACAGACTTTTCTTTGTCATCATTCCATAATAAAGCATAATGCCTTTTATTTATTTACTTTTTAGTTTTCTTTAAAGCTCAGTCAAGGTAAATATGGTAAGCACTTTAATTTAAGATTTATTTCTTTATTTTATATATGTGAGTACATTGTCCTGTTTTCAGACACACCAGAAGAGGACATCAGATTCCATTACAGATGGTTGTGAGCCACCATGTTGCTGGGAATTGAACTCAGAATGTCTGGAAGAGCAGTCAGTGCTCTTAACTGCTGAACCATCTCTCCATCCCAGTCTTTTATGTTTAACATTTACACTGTATTACATACTATACATAATATAGAGATGAATGAAAGTGCACGCAAGAGCATGGGAAGATTGTATTCTACCATAGTTAAGAATGATTTTTGGGACCAGAGAGATAGCTTAATAGCAAAAGCATGAACCACTCTTGCAGTTCATAGCACCCATGTTAGATTTCCAGTAATTCTGTCACAAGGGAATCCAATATTCTTCCTGGTCTTTCTGGGTATATACCCATCCACCCACTCATGCAATACTCATCCATTAAAACAAAAGTTATCTTAAAAAGGAAACCTTAGAATTACTGATTATTAACTTGAATTTCTAAAGAGACATACATCTAGGCACATCTGTGGGAGATTTTCTAAATTTGGCTGATTGAGGCAGGAAGAGATACAAAGTGTGGGCAATACCATTCTATGGTCTGGGCTTCCACTGTGAATAAAGTGTTGAAAATAAGCTGAGCACAACTGTCCATTGCTCCCTGCTTCCTGATTGTGAATGCAATGTGACCAGCCATTCCTGCCCCAGTTGCCACACCTTTCTTGCAACAGTAAAACATACCTCATGGAAATGTAGGCCAAAACAGACCTTCCCTTCATTACATTGTTTTTGTCAAGTATTTTATCCCAGATGCTCTGAGACAGGAAAATAATATTCGTATCAAGAAGCATCATTTTAACTGTGATGTATGTAATGGCATGATTCTTAACTTTTTGGAACTAGTTCATGGTAGGAATGTGGAAACTTTAGAACTTTTGACTAGAGATGCCCTTGGATAGTATAAACTAAGCATCTTTATTGTGGGAGGGTGGAAAAGAAGAATAATGAAAGAAGTGTGAACATTGGAGACTTATCTAATATGGTTCTAGAAGGAAATAGCGATTCTATCAAGAACTTGGGGAGGGATCATTCATGTGATATTTTGACAAAAAAAAATTGGTTTCATCCTGCCCATGACCTGAGAACTCTAGTAAAGTTGAGTTGAAATAAAATGTATTGCTGGACAAAGGAAATATGAATAAGACAAGGACTCAGTTTGATGCTGACAAAATTTAGACATAATTGTGGAGGTGAACAGCACCACCAAGTGAAACCTCCTGAACTGTGACAGTGTGAAAGATGTGCCACAGGCAAAACTGCATGCACTGGAGGCTCCATCTTGAGAAGAACAAAATGCATTTGAAGGAATAAGCTTAAACCAAAAGGCTTCCTTCCTATTGAGGGCAACTGCCTAGGGCAGTATTTCCTTGAGGTCATCTCACAGAAGCTGAATATCTACAGTCCAGCGGGCCAGGCCACAGCTTAAAATGGCAGCAGAGCTTGGAACATTAAACATGTGATGGTGATGTTGCAGGCATGAAACGTGCAAGATGGATGGGGTCATTGAGTCCTACTCTGCAGACTCAGAGAGCAGCAAGGACAGGATATGATGCAGGTTTGGAGTCTCTTTAAACAGGCCCCAGGGGTTCATTGTGTTAATCTACAGTGGTATATAGGTTGCAGAGGGATCCAATGCATAGATACTGGAGATGACAGGTCCATGGGACATATGCTGAGGGAGGCCATGAGTATGTAGTGGAACGAGCCTAAGATATAGGCCATGTATGTTGTGGGTGGCAGAGCTAAAGAAACAGGAATAAAACCCTTGTATTTCATTCAAGGACAAAATTATTTTGGTTCTACTGTTCTTTACTATGCAAAAATTCGTATATTTTGGAATATGAGTGTATACTCTTCATCATATTATGTTGAAAGTATGTAATTATTTATTTTAATTGATTATTTTACAAAGTTTACATTTAAAATATTGCCTTGGATCTCAGAAGAGATTTTGGGCTTTTTGATTATGTTGGGGCTCTAAACCAGTAAGAATACAAGGACTTTTAAATTTAGGCAGAATGCATTTTGCTTCATGAGTATCCATGAGCCAAGGGCACAACATTGTAATTTTAATTGAACGGACCTTCATAGCCTTTGAACACTTTTCCCCCAGGTTATGGAACTGTTTGCAATATTTGTGTGACTTTTAGGAGGAGTAGCCTCCGTGGAGGAAGTAAGTCAATGAGGGAATGCCTTGAGGCTTTATCATCTCCGCACATTTCCTGCTCATTCATCCTTTGCTTGCTGAATGGATTCAGTGTGACCGACCAGCCTTTTGTTCTTGTCAGCATGCCTTCCATGCCTGCCTTCATGCTTTTGCTGTCATGATAGTCTGTATCCTTCCATGCCTGCCTTCATGCTTTTGCTGTCATGATAGTCTGTATCCCTATGAAACTATAAGTTGAAATCCTTATTTATTTATTTATTTATTTATTTATTTATTTATTTATTTTTGGTCAGAGTATTTTTCCACAGCAGCAGGAAGGAAAGGACACTAAGATACCAAAGCCAAGTTGAATCAAGCAAAGGGCAAACTCCCATTCGTAGGAAACTCCTATGGTGCTTTTGCATCGCCATTCCTCCACCCCTTCCCTGGTCTGTTTGCAGCCTTGACAATGGAACTAGTATTTCCATTCGGGGTCTCTGTTCCCTGATGTGGCAGACTGTTGTATATGTTTATTCTGTCGAAAAGCTTGTCGGATGGGACTGGTTTCTATTTCCACCTAATTCACAGCTTGGGTTTTGTTTGTGAGTTGTAGCTAGAAGTTCTGTAACATGGACCCACAATTGTAAACATTTCAGGCAAAAGATGATGACTGAAACATAAAATAAAACATCTGATTCTAAAAAACAGACAAGTGGAGGGATTTACGCTAGAAAAATTGAGTCTAACTATGTGGGAATTAGGGGAGATGTGCAGATGCCTAGAGCAAGGCATATGCTCGTAAAAGAGCAGAGAAGCCCCAAAGCTTTCACCTCAGGCTAATTCTTAAGCGCAGTATAAGGCTAAGCATTGAAGGAATACTGTGGCACCGAGCCCGTTTGTAAAGACTGAAATAGAACGCTGCTGTTTAACTTCTACTGCTCTTGACTTTGCAAGCTAATCTGAGTCAAGAACACAAGTGAATCTAATGCAAGCTGAGACTTCAGGGAATGCACACGCCCGAGGAAAGGTTTGTAAAAGTAGCTTGTAGAGGTCACCTCAACAGACAGCATGGGCCTCAACACTGACAGAAAGCTAGCTAGAAGCGCAGACATCCTGGAAAGAAGAAAAAGAAGGAAAGAAGGGTAAGGAAAATGAAAAAAATCTGATTTCAAGAGTGGCTACATTGCAGCATTTCAAAGCCCAATAAGAAAAAGTCACAAGCCATCTAAAGAAAGAAGAAAGGGTGGTCTGTTCAAAAGAAGAAAGTATATTGAAAGAAACTAACCCTTAAGATGTCCAGACACAAGACTTACTAGTAAAGACTTTGAAAAAAGTACCTGTCTGTGTTATGTTCAGCAAGCTAAAGAAAAGTCATAGACAAAGAAGCAAAGTAAGACTGGGAATATGATTTATGAACAAAATGAGAATATTAATGAGATACAAATTAGGAAGAAGAATGATGAGATTCTAGAGTTTAAAGGTACAGTAATTGGACACTAGAGGATAGCACCGGCATATTAGAGAAGGCAAAAGAAAGAATTAGCGAACTTGATAATAAATAATATGATCCTATCAAACAAATACAAGAAAAATTAAAGATCGACAAAATATGAAGATCACGAGGGGCGTACTGAAGCCATTGAACTTACAAGTTAAAAGCATTCAGAAGGATAATATAGAGAAAACGATGTGAAGGATATGTACAGGAATAAAGGCTAACAGCATCTGGTATGCATGATCCAGATGTCCAGTCAATTCAACAAACTCTAATTAGGATTGAGTCAAAGAAATACATACTAGGACAAATTATTCCATAACATTAAAATATAAAAGATTCACATTTTTGCATATATAGATGAATATTTTCAACTGTAAAAATTTGTTCTTTAAAAAAATGATAAATTTTGTTCTTCGATTGCACATATCTAAATGTTGCATGCTGAGCACTCCTTTTCTACTGTTCTCCTCTCTATCGCCCCTACTTACCTTATCACTACAAATGTCTGCCTGCCTCTGCTTCTCTCTGTGTGGGTCTCTCTTCTTTCTTTTTCTCCAACTCACTTGGTTTAAGTGAGGGCATCTGTGTGACTATGGATTTGTATCTATGCTTTGGGACCCCATGGTCTTAGCAATATGTACATATTTGACGAAAGTGATCCTCTCAGAACCTATCCATAGGCAATGGGTCAGCAGTAAAGGGTGGTTTACTGGGCCTGTTTTGTGACAACTTGGTGCAAATGACTGCAGTGCTTGGGAGTTCACAATTACAATGATTGCTTCTAGTCTTGATGGCATTTTTGCAACCCTTCCTTTCCCTGTTATTAAAGTACATTTGAGTAATCACTTAAAAAATTTTTTTTAATTATTCACTTTACATCCTGCTTACTGTCCCCCTCCTAGTTATTCCCTCCTACAATCTTTCCCCCATACCCCCTTCTTCTCTGAGTAGGTGGGGTGCCCCTGGGTATCCTCCCAGCCTGCACTTCTCTGTAAGGCTAGGTGCTTCCACTCTCACTAAGGCCAGCCAAAGCAGCCCAGCTAGCAGAACATATCCCACATACAGGCAACAGCTTTTGGGATAGAACCTGTACTAGTTGTTCAGGACTGGCATGAAAACCAAGCTATACATATACTACATATGTGCAGGGGAGGCCTAGGTCTAGCCCATGTATATTTTTGGGTTGTTGGTTCAGACTCTAAGAGCCCCAGAAGTCCAGGTTAATTGTTTTTGTTGGCCTTCCTATGGAGTTCCTATCTACTCCAGGACCCACAATCCCTTCTATTCTTCCATAAGAGTCCCCAAGCTCCATCCACTGTTTGGCTGTGGGTGTCTGTACCTGTCTGAGTCATATGCTGGGTGGAGCCTATCAGAGGACAGCATGATCCAGTCTGCAAGCATAACATAGTATCGGTAATAGTATTAGAGATTGGTGCTTGCCCATGTGATGGGTCTCAAGTTGGGCTGGTTATTGGTTGACCATTATCTCAGTCTCTGCTCCTTCCCCCATTCCTAAATTCCTTGTAGCCAGGATAAATTTTGGGTTGCAGGTTTTGTGGGTGGGTTGGTGCCTCTATTGCTCCACTGGGGTTCCTGCCTGGCTATAGGAGGTGACCTCTTAAAGTTCCATATTCTCAGTGTTGTGAGTCATAGCTAAGGTCACTCCCCCGCCCCCATTGACTCTTGAGTGCCTCCCTTATCCCAGGTCTCCTTTTTTCCTGGAGATGCCCCTCCCCCTCCCAGTTTCTTTCTTCTACCTGTCTCTTATGACTATTTATGGCACCATCTAAGTGAGATTCAAGCTTGCTGGCTTGGGCCTTCTTTCTTGTTTAGCTTTTTTGGATCTGTGGAGTATACAGGTAGCATGATACCTGTATTTTATGGCTATTATCCACTTTTAAGTGAGTGTATACCATACATGTCTTTTTTGGGACTGGGTTACTTCACTTGTGATGATATTCTGAAGTTCCATTCATTTGTTTGCAAATTCATGATGTCTTTGTTTATAATAGCTGAATAGTATTCCATCGTAGAGATGTACCAATTTTCTTTATCCATTCTACAGTTGAGGGACATCTAGGTTTCTAGTTCTGGCTATTACAAACACAGCTGCTATGGACATAATTGAGGAAGGGAAGTGTCTTTTAACATATAGTCATCAGCTAGTAGTTTCCAGGGCCCTGGTGAACTCCTCCGTCGTAATAACCAAATTTGTGGTTGTTCTGGGATAAAACTGACTCTATTATTTTTGTTTCATTTATCCTGGAGAAGCACATACCTGCAATGTCACCATCAACTATATGGATTGTCTGTGACTGCCTGGGATACACATTGAAGCAACTGGAGGATACATTTACTACAAGTGGGGAAGATTTCCAATTTTGATTAGCAAAGCCCACCTTTGACAAGAGAGAAAAGATGAGCCTCTGCTGTCCTCATCTGTATGTTCATTAAAGTGCCTAAAACATGGTGAATATTTGTGAAGTAGGCAGATGGACTTAAATTTTACTTGGGTTAACTTCTTTTGTACTGAGAGAGCTGGGAGGTATCCATTTAACATACTCTCTTTACTTTCAGTCTGGAGCCAGCTTTATTTCTTGGTCAGGATATATAGCTTGTAGACTTCAATTCAAACTGAAGTTGCAACACTGCCTTTTTGTACTCTATGTTTCTTACATAAACCATCCATTTGTTTTTAGGCACCATGTGCGTATCTCTATATGTCTCTGATATTAATATTTGGAAACTAACTGTTTTAATTTTACTGAACCTATGCTCAAAGTTGGTACGGAGCAAAATTAGGAGGCAGGTTAGGTACATTCTCTGTGTTCCAGAGGCGAAACAAGTCTTTCTTTCTGTCTTCTACACAGTGTTTCAAGCCTGCTCTCAGGAAAGGGTCAGAAAGCTAGTCCAATGCTGTGAATCTTTTAAGTCCCTGTATTAGCTTTCATAGGAAGATTTTAACTGCCTTTCCTACTGCCAGAGTAATAGCCCTTCTTTTAACCATAAAGAGTTTCAAGCTATACTGAGCAAGTAATAAAATTATCTTCAGCATTTGACCTTTCTTCTCAGAAGTATGTGCCCACTCTTCCTTTGCATGTATCAGTCATGAGTTTTATTTTAGACTGTGTAATCTTTCACAATGAAGATAGAATTTATTACTTTAGAGCACCAAGTGTAACAAGGATAAAAATGACAAATAGAACAGCAAGAATTTGGCAACAAAATATTTATATAAATGCTCAGTGATAATTGAAAAGCACTATTGTTTTATAAGACAGAATCTACACTTCACATTATGAAGGGAATATTGTTATTTTTTTCCGTCTGTTTAATGTTTGTCTGAGATAGAAATCATCCAGCAGTTTCAGCATTTCAAGTTTCACAATGAGGTCTTGAACTCATTTAGAGTTGTTTTTTTTTTTTTTTTTCGGCAACGTGGTACGTATGGGTCTGATCTCATTTGTACATGTGGACATCTGGTTTTCTCAACATTATTTGCTAAAAATTCTGTCTTTCCTATAGTGTGTAGTTTTGGTGTCTTTGTCAAATATCAAGTGAGTATAATTACCAGCATCTAAGACTGGGTCTTCTGTTCTATTGATCTACAGTACATTTTTCTTACTCCCTCACCCACTATGTGCTCTCCTCCCTTTCCAAGTTCCCCTGTCACATCATCACTTGGACTTAGCTACTCCCCTTTACCCTCCTCCCACTTTCTTCATCATTGACCTCCCTACTCCTGATTTTTGTGTTAGGACCCTGTTCTTTTTGCTATTGTTTGTTTGTTTGCTTACTTTTAAAAGAATATCACTGTAATATAATTTGAAATCAGGTATGATAATCCTTCTGGACTTACTCATTTTATTCAGGATGGCTGTGGCTATCTAGAGTCTTTTAGGCTTCCATAGAAAATGTAGGATGCTTTTAAGACATTTTTTTTCCTAAAGCATATCCTGGAGAGTTTGGTTGGGATTGCACTGAGTTTGTAGACTGATTTTGGTAGAATGATCATTATTACAATATAAGGTTTACTCATCCTTGAGCCGGGGAGGCTTCCATCTTCTAGTAAATTCCTCAACTTCTTTCCTTCTTTCTTAAGAGATACAAAGCTTTCATTACAGAGGACTTGTTCCTTTGGTAGGCTTAATCCTAGGTGTCTCTTTACTTTTTATTTTATTTATTTATTTTTTTAGGCTAATGTGAATGGAAGTGATTCCGTAAACTCATCTTCAACATACTTGCCATTGTTATACAGAAAGGCTATGAATTTCTGTAAGTTAATATTATATTCTGCCATTTTGGTGAAAGTGCTAATTATTTTTACTGACCCCCCCCCTTTGGTAGAATCCTAGGGCTCTCTCATGTATAATATCATGTCATCTACAAATAAGAATAATTTGACTTCTTTCTATCACTTTAGTATTTTCTCTTAAAAAATTTTTTACGAGTTCCTTGAGCACTGTAATCAAGATGTTTTCATGATATTTACCCCTCTCTTAACTCTACCTAGATCTTTCCTTGCCTAATCACTGAAATTTGTTTTTTTTTTTTTTTTAAGATTTAATTTATTTATTATGTATATAACATTCTGCCTGCATATGTGACTGAAGGCCAGAAGAGGGCACCAGATCTCATTACAGATGGTTGTGAGCCACCATGTGGTTGCTGGTAATTGAACTCAGGACCTCTGAAAGAGCAGCTAGTGCTCTTAACCTCTGAGCCATATCTCCAGTCCCATTTTTTTAAAGCTACCCATACAATCCAATTTGTGCTGCCCATATATTCTTATTTCTGTGGCTTTCCACTGGAATGATTGTCTTAGCAGAAGATACACTGTTAAAGATAACTGAATCCCCATCTCCTAACAGTTATCAGAGGTGATAGGTCCTTAGCTAGGAATGGGAAAGCTTGCCCTCACCCCCTTTCAATATTGTGAATAACCAATGTGAGTTCATTTGTGCAGTTGCTGTCTGTGCTGTTCTGTGTGGAATGACAAACATTCTGTAATCCTGCATTCCCTGTATCTTGGCCCATTGTAAATCTCTGTTTGTTTGTTTTTGTTCTTTGTTTTTGTTTGGTTGTTTTGGTGTGTGTTTTGTTGTTGTTGTTGTTTGGTTTGATTTTTGGTTTTTCAAGACAGAGTTTCTTTCTGTAGCTCTGGCTATATTGGAAGTCACATTTTGCAGGATTTTCCCTGTCCAATTACATTAGTGCAGTAGAGGTCTGTGATTGGACAGGGAAAAGAGAGGTGGAGCTAAGAGTGGGAGAGATGGAGGGCAGATTGGGAGAGGGGAGAAAGGAGAATGGAGGACAAAGTAATGTTATTATAAGGTTAAAATAATTGGGATAAAGCTTTTATCACTATCAATTGGCTCTGAAATTACTGTATTGGCATATTGTGAACTGTGATATTACTGATACATAAATCAATTTGGCTAACTATAAGCATTGAGTCTTGTTTTTACAGGGTTACCTGCCAGGACATAGTGTTGTGACCTGCCAGTACTAAAGCAGGAACATGGTCTGGCAGGGCCAGAGAGTTGGTGGGTCATTTTTAAATATTTCCCACAACAGTCACACTTTTTATTTTGTTATTTTTTTGGTTTTTTCGAGACAGGATTTCTCTGTATAGCCCTGGCTGTCATGGAACTCACTTTGTAGACCAGGCTGGCCTCGAACTCAGAAATCCACTTGTTTCTGACTCCCAAGTGCTGGGATTAAAGGCGTGTGCCACCACCGCCCGGCACAACAGACACATTTTAGACAAGGTTTGCGTTGAACTCACAGAGATTTACCTGTGTCTAGCCTCCTGGGTATGAATCTCTTTTAATTGCCATCAACTGTATATATAATCTTATGAGGCTTGAGAAATGCATTAATTTCTAATGTAATTTTATTAAGAATCTATATATATAATGTATAATATATAATGTATACTGTCTAATGTATGATATATAATATATACAATGTATATTGTATATAATACAATACATAATATATATTATAATACATGATATATAGTATATACTACATAGTATGTAGTATATAATACATATTATATAACACACACATATATGCATTAGCATATCAGTTTAGCAAAAACCATAGTAGTAGGTGCTCCCTTAGCGCCTCTAATGTGCCTGCCTAGCCACAGAAGGCCTGAGAAAATGGCAGGCACAGTTGTTTCAACTTGTGGAGCAGGACGTGAAAACCCAGTCAGATGGTGTTTGGTTACTCCCATGATGTTCATGCCACTGTTGTACTAGTAGACATTTCTGGCCAGGTTAGTCACTGTTGTATCTTGTATCTTGTAATTTCAAAGTTAGGTAAGACTGATGATGGCTTTTCTCCACTAATAGAGTGCAGAGCATATTCCTGTACCATGAAATATAGCCAGTAGAGATGAAACTTCTAGGTTAGTACCAGCTTGATATATCCATCTTGTATGTCAACTCTGTGGTATCATCCATAACTGGGTCTTATCATCATGTTCTGGAAAGTAACTGATAACATTTACAGTAGGCTATAATACTTGGAGGTATATGGAACATCACTGGCCACCAACTCCAACAACAGTAACCCTTTACTGGACTGGGATTCTTAGCTGTTAGCTTGTATTATTTGGTAGGGACATTTTCACTCCATTAAAGAGTGAGTCCATGTTAGCTCTTTTTGGAAGCTTTTATAATAGTAAGCTTCCATATGAGTTTTTTGAAAAGTCTTAGTTCTAGATACTTCTCCCTGTATTCCATTTCCCTTTTCTACTGTACTCTCCCAACCCACACTCCAATTTAGTTCTTTATGTTCTACAACTGCCCTTTATGACTTTTATCACTGTTTTCTACTTTCCTCATCTAGAAGCCTCCTTATAGCCCACTACTAATTTTCTGGCCTCTATCAGGAATTCAAATGAAACAGACAATCCCTCCAGATTGAAAGATGCACACAAATGAGGGGAAATATGTCACAGTTGCCTTTCTGACCATGGGTTACCTCATACAGAATGATTTTTTTCCAGCTTATAAAAAACTGTAATTAGTCTACTAGGAAACTCCTACAGATGACAAACTTACTCAGCTAAGTAATAAGATACAACATCAGCACATAAAAAAATGGGTATCCTATATTTTTGATAATGAGTCTAGGTTTTAATGGCCTGCACTATCCCCTGAAGTTATGTTATATCAATGGTCCATGCTGATGCTAAGGGCTATGTCTGTGTCCATGGTTCTACTGCTCTCAGGAACCATGTTGATGTCCAAGGCCCAAGTTACCACCAAAGGCCATGTAGATGTTCATGATCTGTGCTGCTATCTGAGCCCATGTTGATATCCTTGGCTTTTGCTGTCACAAAAGGCTATGATGGTATCCTCAGCTATGTTGTAGAATAGGGCTGTGCATTGTCTGTACTGTACCATCAGAGACCATGGTGAGTTTTGTGGCACATGCTGATGCCAGAGATCATGTATGAGGTCATGATCCCTGCTACAGCTGAATGTAAAGGGTGAGGAAGCAACCTTGGTCATGGTACTGATGGCTGCAGACTCACACTTAAGAAAGAGGGACATAGAAGATCTATGTGACATCCTTCTACTTTCCTATCCCTGTATCAAAACTAACAGCCTAGAGAGAAAGCTATCAAAGGGAACTCTTAAAAACTGTGAAACTGATGCTAAAGTATAGCTGCCTACAGTTGATGACTATGGTAGAAGTATGGGTGGGGATGAACCCAGTTTTCTTTAAGGGGATGGCCACTGGGCGTTTCACCTTGCTCCAGTGAGTATTTTCCTTTCCTTTCCTTTCCTTTCCTTTCCTTTCCTTTCCTTTCCTTTCCTTTCCTTTCCTTTCCTTTCCTTTCCTTTCCTTTCCTTTCCTTTCCTTTCCTTTCCTTTTTCTTTCCTTTCCTTTCCTTTCCTTTCCTTTTTCTTTCCTTTCCTTTTTCTTTCTTTCTTTCTTTCTTTCTTTCTTTCTTTCTTTCTTTCTTTCTTTCTTTCTTTCCTTCCTTCCTTCCTTTCCTTCCTTCCTTCCTTCCTTTCCTTCCTTCCTTCCTTCTTCCTTCCTTCCTTTCATTCTATTTTATCTCCCCTCTCCCTCCCCCCTCTCTCTGTCTCTCCTTCCCTTCTTCTTCTTCCTCCTGCTCCTGCTTCTGTTTCTGATTCCCCCTCCCCCTTCTCCCCCTCCTCCTCCTTCTTCTCTTCTTGGGAGAGGGAGGTCAGAAGGATGAGTGGTGTGGACCTGAGAGAACTGGGAAGTA